>NC_142063.1:211040381-211734131 GCF_059756535.1 Pantherophis guttatus | reverse complement strand
TTCTGCCTAACATGGGCATTTTTACCAAAGGGTTTCCGTAGCATTCATTTTAACATAAAAACATCTCTGCTGGTTCAAGTCCACACCACCTCTTACTTAGCATTTTCCGTCATGCAATGGCCAACTAAAATGTTCAGAAGACTTGCAACTGCTTATGGGAGGGTGACATCATTCTTGCATTGTGGATCCTCAAAAGTTGACATTTAAAGCAGGGGCGACAAACTCACGGCGTCACGGCAGCATCACGTGATATATCGGGACTTCTTCCCCCTTCGCTAAACCGGGTGTGAGTGTGGCCAGCACATGATGCATCCAGCCCTTGGGGCTGTGAGTTGGACAGCCCTGATTTAAAGTATTCTGTCTATGATTAAGGATGTAGTAAAATAATCCATCAGGCCTAGTGGTAATTGACAAGCATGATAAATGGCAATTGACAAGTAATTGACAATTACCTACTGGTAATTGACTTCTGAATTTCTTCAGTTCTCTTTTAAACCTTTCTTACTTAATAACCTTTCCAGTTCTTGTGGCAACAGATTCAACAGTTTATTTATGTCTTTTTCATTTGGCTTGGGGGAGGGTTCTTATTTTGCCCTCAGGGATCATGCCTATCTGACTGTACCAGAGGTAATCCAATAGTTATTTTATTTTGGAGGGGGGAATAAGTTTTCTGGAAGAGGAAGTGATTTTTGAAATGCCATTTCAGGGCTGAGCCTTCTACAGAACACTATAAGCTATCAGACAATTCAGGAGCATTTATATTGGTGTGTCTGGAAGAAAAACAGCATAGTCTGCCTCCAGAACAATACATTTTGTACATTTCTACTATGGACAACTACAAGTGGAATTTCACCCTAGATTTATAGAAGGCCATTGCTAGTCGGCAATTTATTTACTAATGATCCCAAACTACAGACTAAGATAACTTAAAATTAGGAAAGAATCCTGAAGATAGAAGGATGTACTTTGTCACTCCAAGTCAAGAATGTTTCTTTTCCATAGCCTTTCTCATGGCATATTACAGACCACTTTCAGTGATTTAGTCACAACTCTTTTTTCAAAAATCATCAGGCCTCTGAGTATACTTTATATTTCTGTGGAGAAGTATGGCCATTATATAATTTGAAAGACATAAGGGGCTGCATTCAAACCAAAACTGCAATATTTTCCAAGCAAATGGAACCTTCACTTAATAGAAAAAATACTGGGCAAAGAAAGAATATACTTTTCAACAATTTGAAATAAAACTTTAAATAAACTCAGCCAAGGGGGCCTATAATTAAAATCTTAGCAAATTCCAAAGAGGTTGATAGAAATCAGTTCTGTACTAGACTTTTTCTGGAGTCAAGTGAAGTCCTGGTTAATGCTAAATCTTCCAACTCGGAAGTATTTTAATTCAATTATGCTTTGCCTGTCCCCTACTGGAGCAGTTCAAAAATACCGAAGCTAGCTTTGATAGCAAACTATGAAATCTTTTTGCTTGGAGAGCTTTAAGTAAAGGATGGTCTAGGTCCATGTTGGCGAACCTATGGAATGCATGCCAGAAGCAGCATGCAGAAACATCCCGTGAGGGATGCGCGGCTGCGCTAGCTCCTCATCCGCGCTCCTGTGCACACATACGCGCGCCAGTCAGCTGGCCTTTGTACGCGCAGGATCTCCGAAACCCGGAAGAGCAGCGTTCCATCGCGTATGCCCGAACCAGCACCCGAACTTCTAGGTTTATGTTGCATCCATGCGTGACGGCCAGCTGTTTGTTGGGCGTGCATCTGTGTCGGAAACCAGAAGTTTGGGTGCCGGCTTGTGCATGCGCAACAGAACACTGCTCTTCTGGGTTTTGGTACTCCCATGTGTGCAATGGCCAGCGAGGCTGCGTGGTCCAGGTGGCATGGTTTCACGTGCCATTTCCGGCATGCAGGCCGGCACGTGGTGACGTAAAAGGTTTGCCATCACTGGTCTAGTCTAACACACTTTTTTAAAAAAAAAATTGATTTATATGCCGCCCTTCTCCGGAGACTCAGGGCGGCTTACAATGTGTTAAGCAATAGCCTTCATACTTTTGTATATTTATACAAAGTCAGCTTATTGCCCCCACAACTGGGTCCTCAATTTACCTACCTTAGAAAGGATGGAAGGCTGAGTCAACCTTGAGCCTGGCGAGATTCGAACCTGCAGTAATTGCAGACAGCTGGTGTTAATCACAATGCTATCAGTCTGCTGAGCCACCAGGCCCTCTTAAGGGGTGCTTCAAGTCAGCCCTCCACAATTCAATATCTGAAGTGTCTTATACTACAGTGTATGTCACCCACAATTGTATTGGATATTGAGCACTGAAATCCAATGTATCTGTGGGGTGAAACTTTGGAGAAGATACCTTGAGATGTTTTTACTCTCAGGGGTTAATCTGCTGAAATTCAACTCTATACTCCTATGATTTATAGGAGATACAGTTAACTTGTGATGATTATATTAATAGAGACAAGGCTTAAAAATGACCTCCAACCCAATGCAAAGATGGGATGTTCTTTATAGCAATAGGATTTTCAGCCAGCTAAAATATTTTGGAGGTCATTTTGGTAGATAAGAACTTGAAAAGCTATGAAGTGACTTTTTAATTAATGCTACAATATTACAGAGCGATACTGATTCTGTTTATGTTATGTGGCTGCCCATGTATTGATGCTTCCATGTGGTAAGGAAACATTTCCATATGGTAAAGAGCATCAGAAGTGTGTCGGTGATTGAGTTTGGAGACTTAAGGGGATCTTCAGACATACCAGATCCAGTCCAGGTCAGAAGATGGGTGTGTGAAAAAGCAGTCATTTGATTTTAGCACACCAAGAAAAGTTTCAGGGCCATATTACTGTTTATCCTCCCAGCAGCAATCGATATAATTTGTTAACTGACCCAGATGATTCTGACTTTCAAAGGCATACATAACAGAATAACGGAGACTGAAAAGCTTAAAGATCTTTGCAGAGAATAAGAACCTGCTGCCTTTTCCATTTTCTTCCCTGAGTTGGTTAACATTTAAATATTAATATCAAAGCCTCTAAGTACCAAGATATGCAACTTGCACAAGTAAGATAATAATTTATTTATTATGGTAGAACTGCAGGAAGGTCTAGTCAATTTGCACAGCTCTCACAACTCCTCTGGGTTCATACAATGGACAGAAATTGTTCAGCTCCATCCCAAGGCTCCTTCTATATCAAACCTCTGTGTATCTCGGTGGCTAGAAAAAAAAAAAAACAATTCAGAATTTGAAAGTTAGGCTCACAGCCACAAAGAAGTTGTTCACTTCTGGTTTATAGTCACTGTGGGACTATGCCTAATGTTTTATATACCAATAGTGCATATTTATTGTATTCTCTCTCCGGATATTGGCATAGGAGCAGGTTGGGGTTACAAGATCTCAGATTTAGAGACCTGTAATGGCAAGAAAATGCAAATGTAGTTTTCTGAGAATGACATCATTTCAGAAATTTACATTGGATCAGCAATGGATTGCAGGCAACCTTGTATGATGGATGGGTGTATGGGCAACTGAAAGCCTTTCATAATTAACTGGTTTTTGGTTGTTGTTTTTTTTTAAATATATGATAAGGTCTTTATTTCATTGTAAACTGAATACTTTGGAGGAAGCAAGTGATAGTCAGCTTTAGATTAGACTAGGGGTGAAATGCTACCGGTTCACACCGGTTTGGTCGAACCGGTAGTAATAAAACCTACCAGTTTGGGTGAACCGGTAGTAAAAAAATGCTACCGATTCGTCGGAACCAGTATTTCCGACGATCAGCCATGCCACACGATTTATACTTGCTAGAAAGCAGGAAATCACAGCTGTTCCCCCCTCGCTGTTCTACTTACCTTCCTAAGCCTCCTTTTTCCATGCTGCTTTGTAGTCTGCGGTGCGCATGCTCACAAAGCACATGTTTGGCACACATTGCACATGCGCGCACGCAACACGTGTTTGGCGCGCACCACGCATGCACGCACAGCAAACCAGTGGCAAACCTCGGAGGATTTCTCCACTGAATTAGACATGCAGGATCCACAACCCAGGTGTGGTGGCTCTGTTAATCTTTAGCTAATAGCTCTTTGACCTGACAAATACATTATGTGCAAAGGACATTTGTCCTTCTTTAGATCAGCCTTAATGTGAAGTTATGTGAATCTGAAACAATGATGTTTCTTTAAAAATTTGTCTGGATTTGAAACACTGAATGCTTCTGTAAAACCCTTATGGTAGCTGAGGAAGGGAATCAAATACTCCGTATTTTTCGGAGTATAAGATGCACCTTTTCCCCCCAAAAAGAAGGGTGAAAATCCAGGGGTGAAATTCAGCAGGTTCTGACAGGTTCTGGTGAACCAGTAGTGGAAATTTTGAGTAGTTCGGAGAACTGGCAAATACCACCTCTGGCTGGCCCCAGAGTGGGGTGGGGTGGGAATGGAGATTTTGCAATATCCTTCCCCCAGGAATGGGGAGGGAATGGGGATTTTGCAGTATCCTTCTGGTGGAGTGGAGTAGGAATGGAGATTTTGCAGTATCCTTCCCCTGCCATGCCCACCAAGTCACACCCACCAAGCCACACCACGCCTACCAAGCCACGCCCACAGAACTGGTAGTAAAAAAAAAATGAATTTCACAACTGCTAAAATCCCATTTTTTCCCCCAGTCCAAACTGTATGCCAAATTTGTCACAAAAACGACTGCCTATGAAGGGTCCTGGATTGGGGCTGAAAGGCGAAAGCGGAAGCAGTATGCTCCGTCCCATATTTGAGTAGACCAGGTTGCCCTGATAGACCGGAAAAATACTGTATGCCAAATTGTTGCACCAATTTTGTGTCATTTGATCTTAGCAACCTGCGTTTTGTACAATCATGATAAAGGTGATAAGAACTTTTCAAAACAAAACCTAAAAAAATGCAAAGTCGTTCCATATTTTTTTAAAGAAAAAATTACCAGTTTTGTAATGCTATCCAGGTTTTGCACACCCTGAACGCAACCATGCTCTCTGCTGCTACTGCACATGTTACTGTGAGATTATGATTTTTTTATTTATTTAAACTAAGTCCTACTCAGCCACCCCAACAGTTTAAGCCCACCAGTGAAATGCTGCTGAGTCACCTTCTCTGGTCCGAGTAGCAGTTGTGGACCGTTTCATTATGCAGCATCTCACAATGGAGTAGTTCATTTTCTCTGTAGTGAAATAGTAGAGTTTTTGTGCGGGAGAATTTTGAGAACCAAGACGGTGTTTATATGCTGCTGTTCAGGGATAGTGTGTGGTTTTAGATTCCCTGCATAATACAGAAGTTATCCTTTGTCAGTGGATAAGAACATTTTTTCATAGTGTGTGTCCAAAGCTGGAGTGCATTAGACGCTTTTCAGTTTCTTCCATTGTTAATCTGGTGTAGTAAATTATGCTGATAAACAGCATAAAACTGTCAACACGTTGAAGATAGACAGGGCTTCTTGTTGTAAATGTAAGATAGAACTCAAGTGGAGATTCACAAACAATCCCTGTTAGTATGTTCCTATTTGTGCCTGAGGTTTACATGCCATCACCAACATCCTTGATTCATATGGTCTAGATCCTTAGAGAGTTAAAAAGCTTCTGGTCTTCAAGGGGACCCAGAAAGTTTTTTTTTAATACCAATCTTAGTCAAGGCATTGGTCTGTTGTGCTCACTACATTTTTATTTAAGGAGCAGCATCCCTTTGTGTTATCAGGAAAAATTAAAGCATTTCTTCTATTTTACAGTGCCAAGGACTGAGTTTGGAACCTTTTGCAGAAGACATAAGATCTGAATTACAACTTTTCAGAAACAAGGCAACAATTTATTATCCTAAATTCCTTCTTTCTTGGATTTTCTTGATGCCTTTGAGGCAGTCTTGATGCCCGGCAACTGCCTGGACAAATCCCTGCAGTTTTCTTGGTAAGATTTTCTGAAGTAATTTTCCACTGCCTTCTTCCTAGGCCTGAAAGTGATTGGCCCAAAGTCACCCAACGGGACCAGAATTTATAATCTCTTGGGTTCTAGGCTGGTGCCTTTAACCACTACACCATATTGGCTCACAATATTGCATTTCAACTTTGAAAAAGATAATCTGGATGTTCCATACAAAGCTCAATGTGTGCTGTCCAAAAGGTCTTTGCATAATTTTTTGGTCTTACAGCATGGCAGATGTGAGAATGGATCATTTTAATTGGGCCTGAAGCAGTGTTTCAAAATAAAATATCTCTTGTCATTTCTGATACTAGTCAAAAAGATCTGTCAGCGGAATAAGGGTTTGTTGTATGGAATTACAAATCTCTGCCATTTAAATTGGTTTTAATGAGGAAATCAAAAAAATCTTTGCCATTAGACTAGTGTTCAGATGAAATCAATGTTTTTGGTTTGCGTAACTCTTCCTCTTCACAGTAATGATATGTCACTTTTAACACCAGATCACTGTCCCAGCATTCTGGCACCTTGTAGCCAACAGCATCACTGTTTATTTGCTTGCTGGCCACTTCCCTTCTCTTCCTTCACCAATCAGAAGGCAGCAAAGCCAGTGCTCTTTCCCAGATATTAGATCTAGGATGAATTGTTCCTGGTTCCTTGTCCACGCTGTCTGTCATTTGTTGTTGTTTGCCTTTATTTATTTATCTATTATCAAATTTATAGACCAC
Organism: Pantherophis guttatus; assembly: GCF_059756535.1. Lineage (NCBI taxonomy): Eukaryota > Metazoa > Chordata > Lepidosauria > Squamata > Colubridae > Pantherophis > Pantherophis guttatus. The sequence goes on along the minus strand of NC_142063.1, from coordinate 211,727,458 downwards.
CCTTCTCCCAAAGGACTCAGGGCGGTGTATAGCCAAAGTAAAAAACATAGATACAAACATTAAAAACAATTTAAAAAGATATATATAAATTTGGCCCCAAAGTTAAAAAACAGTAACAAAACATATTAAAAAACATTTAAAAAGCATTAAGCCAGCCCGGCTTGCTGAAAAAGGAAGGTCTTCAGGGCACAGTGGAAGGCACCGAGGTCTTGAATTCTTCGTATCTCTGGGGGCAGTTCCAGAGAGCAGGTGCCCCCACAGAGAAGGCCCTCCCCCTGGGGACCACCAGTCTACATTGCTTGGCCAATGGCACCCTGAGGAGGCCCTCTCTGTGGGAGCGCATGGGTCGGTGGGAGGTCGTTGGTGGCAGCAGACGGTCTCGAAGGTATCCAGGTCCTATGCCATGGAGCACTTTAAAGGTGATAACCAACACCTTGAAGCGCACCCAGAAGACCACTAGGAGCCAGTGCAGCTCACGCAGGAGAGGTGTTATGTGGGAGCGTCACTACCCGCACGCCCGCATTCTGGACCAGCTGTAGTCTCCAGGTGCTCTTCAAGGGGAGCCCTATGTAGAGAGCGTTGCTATAATCCAGGTGAGAGGTGACGAGGGTATGAGTGACTGTGCACAAGGAATCCCGATCTAGGAAGGGCCGCAACTGGCGGATTAGGCGAACCTGATAAAAAGTCTCCCTGGCCACAGCGGTCAGATGTTCCTCCAAGGACAGCTGTGTATCCAGGAGGATGCCCAAGTTGCGAGCCCTCTCCATGGGGGCCAACGACTCGCCTCCAAAAGTCAGTGATGGAGTCAACTGACTATATCAGGATGCCGGGAACCACAGATGAATTCTAGACATTTGATGAATATTTTTTCTTCGCACACATTCGCACACATTGGAACAGGGTTGGGGGGAAAGGTGACACATCTGAAGCAATCTGGATATATAGCAATTCTCGCCCTTTTTTCCTTCTGAGAAGTCACCACCTGGGCTTTGATGTTCTCAGCTTCCTGGAGTCTGGAGAGATTCAGTTGTTCTTTGCAATATAATTTGTCCCCTCAGAGATGCACAATTTTGCATTGGGTGGATGAGTCTTGGCTCCATCTTGTCTCTGTTTCATGTTCCTAGGAGACAAAAAAACATCATGACTCAGAGGATCTGGCCAGCACATAATAGTTTAAATGTTTTATGTTAGGAAGATACCCACTATGACAATTTCCCCTTTTATCCTCATGTAGGTAGCAATTGTACCTCCTCTCCTTTTCAATTTCTCCAGGGAATCACCTCTTCAGTATGAAATTCTGAGTTACTTTTGTGATTGAGGCAGCATGCAGCTAGCTGGCTAGCTAAATTTAGAGCTTAGGTTTCTACAATGGCCATGAAAACTTTTTTAAAAAAAAAAATTCTCATGGTACAGGATATCAGTTACTCTCTTCCTTATTTAGTGTCACTAGCTGATCATGCCCATTTGATTTCCATTGGTTTGGAATATCACTTCTAGCTTCAGTTCCTGCTATAGAATTTTGTTGGTTTAGTCCAAGAAATTTTAAAATGTTATTAATAAACTGATGTGTGGCCATTCATTGTCCCAGCCTCTACTAAATTTGCAGGTGCTCCGTGTTAATATTTTGATGTTATGAGACAGGGATGCAGACATACAAGGAGCAATATAGGTCACAAGTCCCCTCTACCAGGGGTGAAATGCTCCCAGTTCAGACTGGATTGCCCGATCTGGTAGCGCTGGCGGCGGGTGGTTCGGAGAATTGGTAGCAAAAATCCCTCCACACACCCCCATGCCCAGCTGAGCCGCACGATCATCAGAGGCTTTTTTTTTTTACTTGTAAAAGCATTTTTTCTACAACCTCTTCTGACAAAAAAATGTTTTTAAAAGTAAAAAAAAAAGCCTCTGATGATCGCGCGACTCAGCTGGGATTGTCAGAGGCTTTTCAAAGCATTTTTTTCTGCAACCTCTTGGCCGAAGAGGTGGTAAAAAAATTGCTTTGAAAAGTCTCTGATGATCCCAGCTGAGTTGCCTGATCAGCAGAGGCTTTTCAAAGCATTAGAAAAAATGCTTTGAAAAGTTAAAAAAAAAAAAGTTGGCTACACCCACCCAGTCACATTACCCCCCCAAGCCACGCCCACAGAACCGGTAGTAACAAATTTTATATTTCACCCCTGCCCTCTACTCACTTTTTTTTCGTGCATTATCTATATCAATCTTTCTTAACTTTTTGGCTTAAACCTTGGCTTTAAGATGGATGGGCCTCAACTCCAAGAATTCTGGGAAATTAAGTCCACCCATCTTAAAGTTGCCAAAGTTTAGAAAGGATTTCTTAAGGATTTCCTTTTTGAATGCTCCACCAAATTCTGCTGCCAAATTCCTCTAGGCTAGTCCTTGTAGGCTAATCTATTTCATTGTATAATAGATGGAACATTTAAAAACATTTGGAGCATTTTCTGAAGATTTTTACCCCATTCTAAATTTTAGGGAGATTGCCACCAATGTTTTACAGTACTTAAATGTTTAAGTTTCCAACTTCTAATTTAGATAGTAAGTTTAATACCGCTGCACTAGATTGGAAATTTGATATACTGAGATGTCTAAATATATTGAGATATCTAGATATACTACATCTTACCACAGAGATTTCCAAGAAGAAAACATTCTTAAGAAATCTTGTTGCCGCAGTGGCACAGTGGTTAGAGTGCAGTACTGCAGGCTACTTCTGCTGATCACCAGTTGCCAGTAGTTTGACAGAGCGAATCTCACCAGGCTCAAGGTTGACTCAGCCTTCCATCCTTCCGAGGTGGGTAAATTGAGGACCCAGATTGTTGGGGGCAATATGCTGATTCTGTAAACTGCTTAAAGAGTGCTGTAAAGCACTGTAAAGCGATATATAAATCGAAGTGCTATTGCTATTGTTGACCATTCTTAAAAGTGCACATTATTTAAAAAGCATACAACTACACTTTGGGGAGTGTTTTCTGAATTTATCACAAAATGTCCTATGAAACTGCATTTATTTCTCAGCTGAATTTCCAGCTCCTGAAAACTTGGCCCAGGAAGATATTCCTGGTTATCAAATGCATTTCTTTGCTCTTTGCAAATGGTTTCAGCAATTATGGGAGTAGAACAGCCTTAGCAGCAGCTGAGGAGGGAGATACAAGATTGATAGAGACACCTCATTTAAGGGTACACTGCCTGGAGCTATGTTATAATTAACGTACATACATAAACATTTACCTAACATACTGTGCACCCTTGGTAGAATGTTTGGTGATAGATTTTCCTCTTAAGTTATCACAGTATATGTTAAAGAAATGCTTCAATAAATGAACATTTGCTTGGTGTTACCTTTGTCTCTGGTCTCTTGTGACCATGGATAAACACCTCTCTAGGCAAGATGACAATTTTCTCCCTCCTGTGCATGTTAATCCATTTGTTCAGCTCTGTGTCCTTTTTAGAATCGGGGGTGCTTTGATGTTACACCATTTCCATCGGTGTGCATTTCACTTACTTAAGAGAGCCACTCTGATGTATTATGCGGAGCTTTGGAACTGGATTGTGCTTACAAGCTTTAGCACATCCTTGACCGAGTCACAACCTAACAGGATTGATTGAGAATAACATGCGATAACAGGATCTATATTGCCCCCAAGCTCTATAGAAGAGAGATGGGATATTTAAACATGAATAAAGAATCACTCTTTAGAAGGGAGGGTGTATTTTTTATGGGCACAATGGTTTATTTGTAGCTCTCCTTTTTTTTTTTTTGTAATATCCCTGTTGGACTTAAATAATCTGAAACATGCAGAATGTTCTTTCATGGGGAAATAAGTCAAAATGTTTAACATCATCCCCAGAATGGTTCACTTCTGCTCAGAAAATACGCAGACTATTCTGTTTATACCAATTTGGATCGCTTAGCCTCCTGTGCAGATGCTAAACTAATCCATCGTATCAATTAATTCAGAATCAAAATCTGTTGGGCAATCTCTTAAAATATTTTCCCATGCAAAAGAGGATAATCTTTGTCTGATTCTCTGAGTGCTTGGAAGTTTCTTTTTATTTTGTGATATTTTTTTTTTGAGAAAAACATTTTTTATTTTCAAACAAAAAACAAACAAAACATAGAAACATCATCATTCCTAATCATTACAGACAGTGTATAGAACGGTTTTCATCCTTTTGTGCTCCTGCAATCTTCATAATATCTATATACAAGCTTATTTTCCTAAAAGAAGAGTTTAAAATATTTTATCTTATTGCATTTCATATTTCATATCTCATCTCCATGTTTTATTTTCTATCCATTGATAAAACAAACCCCATATCAAATATTGTTTATCTTCCTGTTCTCTTATTTCAATGTCAATTTACTCATTTCAGCACATTCCATCATTTTCTTAATAATTTCTTCATCATTAAGTATTTTCTCTCCTTTCCAATTTTTAGCAAATACAATTCTAGCCGCTGTTAAGACATTCACTATTAAATATTGCAATTCTTTATTATATGACTCTGGTAAGATCCCTAGTAAAAATATCTCCGGTTTAAAGTCAATATGTCTCTTTATCATCTTCTCCAGCCACATACAGTATGTATCTTAGTCCAATATCTCTTAGCGTCTGCGCAAGTCCACCACATATGGTAATATGATCCTGGGTCTGATGACACTTCCAACACTTTTCCAATTTGTTCTTAAACATTCTGGCTATTCTCGTCGGAGGTAAATGCCACCTGTAAAACATCTTATACAAGTTCTCTTTATACGCCGTAGACATTGTCATCTTATAGTTATGTGACCACAATTTTTGCCATTTCTCTAAATCAATGCTATGCCCAAAGTTTTCCCCCAAGCTATCATTGGTTCTTTGACTTGTTCTTCTTCCAATATCTACATTCTAGATATGAAAAAGACTCTAAACAAGAAGGTTTTTATAATGCTTTTACTAATTTAGATAAGATTTTAATGGGTTCTGAGGACCATGTAATTAAAAAACTATATGGATATTTATGATATTTAGTGATATTTTTGAGCTAGTGAGGCTGTCAGAGATGGAAGATGTGGTGTTGTTTCCTGCTGCAAGCTTCCCATTACAGGTAGTCCTCAATTTACAACAGTTCATTTAGTGACCCTTCAGAGTTACAACAGCACTGAAAAAAGTGACTTATGACCATTTTTCACACTTATAACCACTGTAGCATCCCCATGGTCATGTGATTTACATTCAGATGCTTGGCAACTGCCTCACATTTATGATGGTTGCAGTGTCCTGGAGTCACGTGATCCCCTTTTGCGACCGTCTGACAAGCAAATTCACGTCTGACAAGCAAATTCAGTGGGGAAACCAGATTCATTTAATAGCCGTGTTGCTAATTAACAACGGCAGTGATTCACTTAAAAATGTGGCAAGAAAAGTCATAAAATGGGGCAAAACTCAGTTAACAAATTTCTCACCTAACAACATAAATTTTGGCCTCAATTGTAGTCGTACGTTGAGGACTATTTGTACTTTCGCCTTTCCTGGCAGCCCAGATCTCCCACTGTGAAGGCCCATAGGAAAAGCACCCTCGTAATGTCTTCCTCTCTGATACAAGTGAACGACTGACAACCAACCAAGCTGGAGACTTCTGGAGGGCAAATTGTATAATTGGAGGTGAACCTTCTGCCTTTGTATCTTTGGGCACTTTGCAGTTAAATAGATATAAGAATACCACATTCATCTCCTCATTTTCCCCTTGAAAAGCAATTTCTCTTTCTTCAGAGAAAAAAAAAAGAATTGGTGAAAAATTCAAGACATTTATTCTGTACACCATTGGTAGAAATGAATGTATAGAAAGTCAGGATGAATTTAAATGCCTATTGGGATTTTTTTTTCCTCTGGAAAAATTCAGAACTGGGTGATGGGAAATACTTGTTGTATTCTGTCTCCCTTCTTCATCAACTCACTTCCTTCTACAGAGGAATTATTGAGTCTGTCATCTGCACCTCTATAACTGTCTGGTTTGGTTCTGCAACCCAACAAGACTGACACAGATTTCAGAGGATAATTAGAACTGCAGAAAAAAACAATTACTACCAACCTGCCTTCCATTGAGGACCCTGTATACTGCACAAATCAAAAAGAGGGCTATGAAAATATTTACAGACCCCTCGTATCCTGGACATAAACTGTTTCAACTCCTTCCCTCAAAATGACGTTATAGAGCACTGCACACCAGAACAACTAGACACAAGAACAGTTTTTCCCCGAACGCCATCACTCTGCTAAACAAATAATTCCCTCAACTCTGTCAAACTAGTTACTAAGTCTGCACTACTATTAATCTTCTCATCGTTCCTATCACCCATCTCCTCCCACTTATGACTGTTTGATGGTAACCTTGTTGCTGGTATCCTTAAGATTTACATTGACTGTTTCCTAATATGATTTGATTGCTTATTTGTTCCCTATGACTATCATTAAGTGTTGTACCTTATGATTCTTGACGAATGTATATTTTATTTTACGTACACTGAGAGTGTATGCACGAAGACAAATTCCTTGTGTGTCCATTCACACTTGGCTAATAAACAATTCTATTCTATTCTACTCAATTCGATTCGATTCAATTCAATTCAATTCAATTCAATTTTTTTAAAAAAATTGATTTATATGCCACCCTTCTCCGAAGACTCAGGGCGGCTTACAATGTGCTCAGCAATAGCCTTCATCCTTTTGTATATTTATACAAAGTCAGCTTATTGCCCCCACAAACTGGGTCCTCATTTCACCTACCTTAGAAAGGATGGAAGGCTGAGTCAACCTTGAGCCTTGGCGAGATTCGAACCCTGCAGTAATTGCAGGCAGCTGGTCTTAATAAGCTTAATAACAGGGTGCCTTCACTTCTGTTCAATTCACTTCTGTTATTATTTTAGCGAATAGAATAGAATAGAATAGAATAGAATAGAATAGAATAGAATAGAATAGAATAGAATAGAATAGAACAGAACAGAACAGAACAGAACAGAACAGAATAGAATTCTTTATTGGCCAAGTGTGATTGGACACACAAGGAATTTGTCTTTGGTGCATATGCTCTCAGTGTACATAAAGAAAAATAGAATACATTAATCAAGAATCACAAACTTATATTCTCTAGATGTAATTGTGGTAGTAACATGCCTCCTGCAATCCTTTCCTCTCACCTTGAAAGCTTTTTTAAACTGAACTTGGCCTTATAATAATGTTGCTACATGATCCCTACATAGCATTGCTTTGAAAACCACACTCATTTTGAAGGCAGAATTTTTGCAAGTCACTGAAGAGAGAATTATAGGGGGGGGGCTCAGCTGCCAACTTTGCATCCTGTTGGGTAGTAAAAAGATGGAGGAAAGTATTTTACCTTCAGTAGAGAAAAGCACTTTGGCATTATCTCCATTGGCTGCATTCCTGATTACAACTTGTCATCTGTACCTTTAAAGAACTAAACTTACCTTTAAAGAACTAAACATGGTATCCCTATGGCCCCACCAACAAAAAAGCAGAGAATACCAATCCTATAGTAGGAGCCTTCGTGCAGAGGTACATATGCACACAGATCCCGGATCATATGAAATGGAGCCAATAGACACAGTTCCTCTTATCGACCAAATGTAATGAGTTGAAATCTTTTGCTGCAGTTCTCCAGGATTGTTAATTTCAGATGGAATCAGCCCAACCTGGAAATTTCAGCTGGAATTTCAGCTGGAATCAGCCCAAGTTGGAAAAAGTTCCCAAGATCATCTCTTGGCGAAAGTGCCCTCCTTTCTGGGAAGTTGTTGTTGTTGTTATTAGTTGCGAAGTCATGTCTGACCCATCGCGACCCCATGGACAACGTTCTTCCAGGCCTTCCTGTCCTCTACCATCCTCTGGAGTCCATTTAAATTCACACCAACTGCTTCAGTGACTCCATCCAGCCACCTCGTTCTCTGCCATCCCATTCTTCTTTTGCCCTCAATCGTTCCCAGCATTAAGCTCTTCTCCAGTGAGTCCTTCCTTCTCATTAGGTGACCAAAGTATTTGAGTTTCATCTTCAGGATCTGGCCTTTTAAAGAGCAGTGAATCACCCTTTACTTCTGGGAAGTAAAGGGTGCAAAAATTAGAAGGCACTGCTGTTGAGTATTAATTTTCTTTGGCTCTTTGGAACAGCATTCCAGTTAAACCTAGCCCCTTCCATGATCACATTTTCGGGAGGGGAAAAATGCTAAAAACAATATTCTTTCATAAAGTTTGAAGAAGCTGATGTTTGGTTGGCTACTTTATGATGTATTGATTTCAGATGCTTTTAATCAGATGCACTGTGACTGTTTGTTTTACTTTATATGCAAATCAAGAACCACTTATACAATAAATAAATGCAAGAAACAAACTCATCTCATCCCATTCCATCTGGGATGGAATGGGCTGTGAGAATAACCTTGAAGGACAGGAGAAATAGATGCAGCCAAAGCAATGGTGTGATAAGAGAAATCGAAGTCCAAAGCAGAAATGTAATTTGAGAAGGCACATCAGTCTTGACTGTTCTCTTGTTCATTTTTGGGGATAAAGGCAGGGAGGAGGGGAGACCCATTCAGGTTTGCAAGATTCTGTTACTGCAACCCTATAATATAAGTAATTTTAATATTCATGACTTTGGTGTTTAAGTCTGGACTACCAAATAGGGCAGATATGATCTCTGCTTTTAGAAGCCTGAATCAATCTTTCATCTATCTAGCTCAGCACTTTAAACTCTAACTAGCGGCAGCTTGGTGAAACATCAGTCGCGGTGTTCAGCAGTAACCCTTCTTATTTGGAATCTTTTGAATTGAAAGATGAGCAATCTTTCACCAGGCCTCCTCTTTCCTGTCTTCTGAGGAGCAGGTTACAAGCGAATCAAGTTATTCCCACAAGTTGCAGAGGGTACTGGCAAAGAACCTTGAAAAATTAGGCAAAGGGCCATATGCAAGTCGAACACAGATTGCCTATGTTGCAGTAGGCAATCTAAGGCACTCCCGATATGATTGAACTAGAACTCCCAGCATTCTTAAGCAATAATGGCCAATGATAAGCATGCTTGGATTTGTATTTCAGAGCATCTTGACATCACAAATTATTTATCCCTGCTTCATGGCCATTGATTTCTCAACAAATTGCTTTATATACATCTTTGTTTGTTGGAGCTGAAATTGTGTAGTTGGAGACTACGATACTCAGATTGGGTCTCTGTGCCATGTAGAACCATGTGCAGGATCAGGTCATTGGGGTTGTAATGGGGGGGGGGCAGGATGGGAGCAAGAACTATATTTGTTCTTGTTAAGCAATGAAGAATAGTTTCCATTACTGCTGATAGCCGTAGTAATTCTAACTCTGCATTGTCATATTATGACTTTCATTTAGTCGTTCTCAACCTTTTCTTTACCACGGACCCTTTTTAAATACTGTTTTTTCAGAGTATAAGACGCACTTCCCCCCACCCAAAAAAGTGGGTGGAAATGTCTGTGTGTCTTATACTCCGAATATTGCGGAGGGGGGGGAGGGAGGTTGGTGCGGCACCGATCAGCTGTTCTAGAAGGGGCCACTGTGGCATTAGTGAATGGGCTATGGCAATGGCAAATGGGCGGCAGCAAACGGGCCGTGCCCAGCAGGTGGCGATGGCGGTGAATGGGCCGCACCAAATGGGTAGCAGCGAATAGGAGCTGGTGGTGAATGGGTGCCGGGGAACAGGCTGCAGTGAATGGGCTGTGGTGAATGGGCAGCAGTGAATGGGCTGCAGTGAATGGGTGGCAGCAGCAAACAGGACAGATGAATACTGGATGGATGCTGGGAGGCAGAGGCAGATTTTCCCCCCCTTGTTTTCCTCCCCAAAAGCTAGGTGCATCTTATAGTCTGGAGCATCTCATGGACCAAAAAATACGGTACCTTTTGTGGCCATGGACCCCCAAGACGTAACTCAAGATTTAAATCACAACATATCTTCAAGCCTTTGCAGATGACATTGTGCCCCCCCCGCCCCCAGGGATCTGTGGATCAGAGGTTGAGAACCACTGATTTATATGATTGTTACAGTAGATGATGTCATCAGCATTATAAAATTGATAGCGTACTGTTCAAGGCCTCGTTCTTTAATGAACACAGATCACAGTCATTGATAGGCCTTGTCTCCAAAAAGGAGCAAAACAGATAAGAGTTTTATTCTGAAATTGCCCTCTGAGTTCTGGAAACAGGAGTGAAATGTATTGTGCTCTGAAAAACTGAGCATCAGATAGCAAAGGGAAATAAATGAGCTATGTTGTGTAATGTGACAAGTTGCAATCTTCCCATTTCTTCTTGGCTTCATAATTCCTTTAAGATACGTATAAAACTGCCCTGAAGATGAATGTATCCCTCTAAAAGCGAGAAGCTCTATAAACTCCGAGACAATAAAAGTTCAATTTCAACACTCCCCCTGTTTAATACGATTGAGTCTCTCATAGGCAGATGTACTGATGGTTGATATAAGACCGTGCTGGAGAGGATTCCCACAAGCGTAGAGGAAAAGAGATGAGGCATGCAGAAAACTTCTGCATTAAAATAAGCTCTGGTGTCCAGTCCCTCAAACTTTGTGGGAATCAGGAATTATGATACCTGCAATCTTCATGCTTCTATGCAGGCAATTCAGAGGAGCAAACTGGAGCAAGGGGAATTAAGCTGAATATATCGCACCCAAGAGAGCCAGTTTGGTCTAGTGGTTAAGGCCCCAGGCTAGAAGCCAGCAGACTGTGAGTTCTAATCCTGCCTCAGGCATGAAAGCCAGCCGGGTGACTTTGGGTCAGTCAACCTCTCTCTGCCCAGCTCACCTCACAGTGTTGTTGTTGTTGTGGGAAAAATAAGAGGAGGAAGGAATAGTGTGTGTCTTTTCCATCTTGACTTGTTTATAAAGCCACCCAGAATCACCTTATAGGCGAGATGGGCAGCATAAAAATTTAATACAAGAAAGAAAGAGAGAGAGGGGGGGGAAGGAAAAAGAAGGGAAGGAAAGAAGGAGAAAAGAAAGAAAAGAAAGAAAAAGGAAGGAAGGAGGAAAGAAAGAGAAAGAAAGAAAAGAAGGAAGGAGGGAAGAAGGAAAGAAGGAAGGAAGGAGGAAATAAATAAAATAAATAAATGACAACTCTATCCTTTATTCTAGAAGTGCCTGGAGAAGGAGGCAAGATAAACAGATTAGAAACATATTTTGGTGGAGACAGGGTTAAACCTTTACCTACTATTTGCTGAAGACCACAACCAAGGTCACAACACATTATCAAGAGAGTATTCCTATGCCTTCGTGTGCTGTTCTTCATGAAAAGTGAAAGAGTGATCTACCCTAAACAACAGATAGAACAATGTGATAGATAAAAACTCTGACTAAATAAATATTCCTAGGAGAGATTCTAGGTAAAATATTGAATTCTAAACATGAACAGCCTAGACTCTGAACAAAGGAAGACTCAGACAGGCCCTAGATAATCTAGGCAGTTCTTCTTCACGCAACCTATCTCACCATCATTGGTCAAATGAAAAACTATCACCATGGCTTTACAGAAAAATAGAAAGCCAGGAAGAAGCCTACTGATGAAAACCAAGTACAGAATATCTGCAATATCCCTTGACTCTAAATGCAACCATTTTGTGAGCAATCTCTGAATTCTTTTTTCCTCCTAAATCCTGATGGATTAGCTAAGATTTAGATAAAACCGGTGGTTTTTTTTTTTTCCAGATTTCTGTATTTTTCTTGAAAACTCTCCCAAACTCTTTAGCTGCTGAAGTTGGATATTAAACTGCTAACAGCTGCTAATAGATTCAAGATGAGAGGCATCATGTAAAAAAAAAAGTATGAGTAAAATAAGTAGGCTCTGGATGTATTAAATATTTGGCTTAAATGTTGCTAATGTACGTTAGAAAGTATGTTCCCAGATGAACTATTTCATTTCATAAAGAAATAAATATGCCAACGATCTCTGAATTTTGTCTGTGTCTATGTAATGCTATGCATCTGAATTGCTTATTTTTTGTGTGTTTTGTTCGCAAAATCAATTGATTTTGTGCACATTCTTCAGTTGTGTGGGCTTTGCAAAGCAGCCCATGGTGATAGCCTTTGTGAACACCGCAGGGCAATTGATAACAGAAGTGATGAACCTTGATGTAAGAGATGGCCAGGTTGAGTCAAAGGGAGGGGTCAAGCATGTCATCAGTCTTGAGTCCCTTCATGCCCACAAGAGATCTAAGTCCAGCCCACCTTGAATTCTATTGACTCTTATCTACTGCCAATTTGCTTTGACCATTAGTAGCTCAGATTCTTGTAGAGAGTGTTAGCATGCAATAAATCTGGATTCATTTGCTTCCTGATTTCCTGTGCTTAACACTTGAGCGCTGTTTCCCTCATCATCTTTGGGTTACAAGAAATGAATCACTATAAATACATTTTGTGACTGAATTGGCATGCCAGCAAATAAATTAAATAAATAAAATTTTCAATGTCAAATACTTTGGCTTAAGACTCTCATATCTTCCTTCAAATGCCTTTCCTTATATGGCTAATACCTACTCTATCTCTCTGTCTATCATATATTGACTATTTTATTGTATTAAATACCATATAGGCTTGATTCATGTAATGGCTCACTGATTCAGAAAACAGCCCAATTTACCTTGGAAAGATACAATATTTTACTCAATCCCAAACAAAATTCACAGTCCAAAGTTGAGACTCTCCCATTGACTGTTACTGGGAATCAACACGTATCTATAATAGTTTAATTTTGCATTTTAAAAAAGTTTAAGTTTAGTTAGACAATGCTGCATGTATGTATTTTCAAATAGTTCACCTTACATTGCGTTTTTTTTTGTCCGCTTTCATTATAAAACCAAGAATTACCAGTAATGTTTAATGTTGTTACACCCACAAGTTTCAACACAATCCTTTTTTGGGGGGTGGGGTGGGGGAATGGATCACAAAATAATCATGTAGCATTATTCCAGCTCTTTATAAAATGTGGTTGGGCTAATGTTGATATTCCCCTCTCTTCTGGAAGCAAAAAGAACCATATGTGGGATGCCTCTGGCAACTTATCTTCATCATAACTGCCCCTGCAGACACAATCTCTATATTGTTATCATGTTTTAAAATTATCTGCTTGCCTAATTTGTCTGAGCTGGTTTGCTAAAAGGCACTCTTTCTTTTGGGGAAAAAAAGACTAGAGGATTCATTTGTGCTCTATTGTTTCTTCTTTTAGTTCCTTTTGTTTAATGGTCTTTATAGTTTGGGCCGCCTGGTATATATAAACAGCAGTTCTCTCTCTCTCTCTCCCTCCCTCCCTCCCTCCCTCCCTCTCTCTGTATGCCTGAGAGAAGAATAAGATAGATATATAATTTAAGACTGTCAATCTAGCAAGCAGCTATGGTTTCCACTGTCCCTGGAATTAATTACAAACATCCTCCCTTCCTCCTACCAATTTATCTTCTCATATAGACACAAGGAACTCTGTTAACTCATGATTTTTGACAAAACATGTTGTCTAGAGAAATACATTTTTTACTTTTCAAACATGTCCTCATTTCAACTACACAAACTCTAATCAAATTTTGTCCTAGCATCCAGTAACTCTAGAATGTGGCTTGTATTCTTAACTCTGCCTCTGAAATCTCACTGAAGCTGGATAGTAAGTGTATGACTGCAGAGAAAGAGGCTTGCATAAATATCCTCAGAAATATTCTAAATATATATTCACATTTGTTTTTTGGTTCTGCTCACCTCTCAGAAGTTTTATGTGTGGTTCCAATGATGTCAGCTCCCCATAAAAACCCATAAGAGCAAATTTCATGTTGTGGATTCTTTCACTTCAGTCACACAGCAGATGGTAACCAGCTGGGAAGCCAGACTTATTTCTGAAAATGCATCATCCCTTGTACAATATCTTAATCACTATCAGTCTATGGAAATGCTGCTTTAAGCCTGGTCAGTTGACAGAACAAAAGCTTCCTTCTCTCTGCAAATTATACCTACAGTGCTTTAAATGCTGTTATTAATGTGAAAAACCTTAACCCACAGCTTCTGTTTCATTGATAGCTACAACAAGACTATTCTCTTCCTTTTCATTCTTCAAGCCAAAACTGTAACTGTGCCTGTAAACAGCACCCAGATCAAATATCACCTATTGTTCAGACCATTGAACCCATAGGACTATGATACAACTTAGTATAATGAAATAAATTGTGATTTGTTGTTGTTGTTTTTTCCTTCTGGAGGATTAGCCTGCCCTTATATAATCAGGATGGAAATCTGCTATTATTTTGCACTAGTGGTGAATCTCTGTAGCTCGGGTGTAGGATGAGGGTGAAGGTTCATTCTTCAAGCTTGTAGGTTGGTTTCCAAACATTTCATTACCAAGCTAGGTAAAATCTTCAACGGCATTTTTTTAAAAAAAATTGATTTATATGCCGCCCTTCTCCGGAGACTCAGGGCAGCTTACAATGTGTTAAGCAATAGCCTTCATACTTTTGTATATTTATACAAAGTCAGCTTATTGCCCCCATAATCCGGGTCCTCATTTTACCTACCTTAGAAAGGATGGAAGGCTGAGTCACCCTTGAGCCTGGTGAGATTTGAACTTGCAGTAATTGCAGACAGCTGGTGTTAATAACAGTGCTTTAGTCTGCTGCGCCACCAGGCATTCAGGGCAGTGGTGGGATTCATCCGGTTTGCACCGGTTTAGGTAAACCGGTTGTTAAATTACCTCCCCCCGCTATCAAAGTAGATCCTGGGCAGTGCGCTGCAATGGAGAAACGGACAAGGGAAGGAGAAGGCTGCTTTCCCTCTTTCTTCTCCCTGCTCCGTCTCCTTCCCTTGTGCCGGCTGCTCCATTGCTCGTTTCTCCATTGCAGCCCAGCGCCCAGGATCCACTTTGATAGCGGGTGGTGGTGGTAATTTAACAGTTCACCCAGGGTCAAATTGGCCATTGTGGGAGGCTCCTCCTGCATGTGCAGTGGAGCTGGGGGATGGGCCACTTCTCCCACGATGGCCAACCTGACCCTGGGCAAACCGGTTGTCAAATTATTGGAATCCCACTACTGGTTAGGGGAACACCTAAACTCCGCTGAAGATGTTACCTAGCCTAGTAATGAAACGTTCGGAAACCAACCCACAGGCTCGGAGAACGAATCTTCACTCTCATGCTATTATCTTTTTTAATGGAATTTGAGTGAAAAATAAAAACCACCAAAACAAAATAATCAGAAACTGGGTGGTTCATTTCCCAAAGTTAAATCAGGCTTTTAAATGCAATTACATTGAACGATGCAATGGAAACAATAAAAATGAATATTGTCTTATTGGAGGTAAAATAGGTGGGAAGAATTAGGTCCTTTAAGGTTGCAGCTGTCTTCACTGCTGATGCACCATGCAACAGTAAGAAGGAAACGCCAAGGTCCAAGGAAGAAGATGCCACACGGTGCTTTGGTTACATGCAGATGAGTGCTTGTGTACATTCTTTTTACCTGCTGGTGGTTTCAGAAAGTGCAATGTGACTCCAACAGGAGTCAAAAGTAAGCAAAGCAAAAGCACATACATGCAAAATATTAGCCAAATATTCGTGCCCTAGGAATGACCACTGTGCAACTCTCAAGCTGTGTTTTTTCCTTCCTTTCCTCTGCGGAGATTTTCAGTCAACCAGGCTGTGGTTGTCCCAAAGGAGCTTTTTCAAGAGGCAACTGGACTTCTTTGTTTTTCCTTGAAGAGGTTTCACTTCTTATCCAAGAAGCTTCTTCAGTTCTCCAGTTGCCTCTTGAAAAAGCACCTTTAGGACTTTCTTCCTTTCCACTTTTGTTTTCTGAGGGCAAAGATTGTTCACAAAGAGCCTAGTGGGTATTCAGGAAGATATCAGCAGCACACTCAAAAATAAGATGGGTAGCAATCAGAATAAAGATCTGATCTTTTGTGCCTTTCTACCTATAGATATTGAAACAGGTTTACTGCGATGGTGTGATGGTTGCACTGGGCTGGGTACAGGTGTATTAAAGGGTGTCATTCAACATAAGGCAGCAGCTTAGCAGCCATATAATGTGGTTGGCCAGGTGCTTCCCACATCCTCCTCTGCCTTTCAAGCAAGTTGCATAGACAACAGGGTTTTGTTCAGCCTCTGGAAGCTCACAGTGGCTTTAAGGCATAAGACTGAAGTTGTTTACTGATTCCCACTTCTCAATTTCGCAAGATTTAAATTATGGAAATTAGGCATGAATCAGAATGCAGCATCCCAAACCACAACATATATTTCTGACACAGAACTAAACTACATTCTCAGCCCCAGCTCAAATCTGTTATATAAATAAAATCCTGCTTTCCCTCCACTCCCAATTTTTATGATTCTCTTGGTGAGATTATTTTATTTCTTTGTCCTCTTCCCCATCTCATGCCTCTCACAAATTGAATTTATTCATAGATGCATCATAGAATTGTGGAATTGGAAGAAAGACAAAGATTGCTAGTCTAACTCTCTACAATGGGCAGGAAAAATATATTTAATTATCAGCCTTAAATTGAGAAAGAACCTTCTCTTCAAAACCTTCAGAGATGGAGAATCCACCATTCTTAAAGATAAATTATTCCAGTATGGCCCAGACCAGGAAGTTTTACCTTATGTTTAAATGAAATCTCAGTTGCTGCACTTCATTGCCATTATTTCTGGTCCTAGTTTCTGTGGCATGGAAAATATGTTATTATCAACCCAGATGCCAGTATCAAGGCCACCCAGAGGAAGTCTTCTTGAGGAAAGATGCATATTTAAGACATAGTGGGAAAACATGGGGGAGAAGATTTTTGTTGTTGTTGTTGGAAAGTCAGAAAGACAATTCCTGGAAAAAGCAGCAAGGAGGTATAAGCCAGAGTGTTGGCAGCATAGAAATAGAGGGCTAAAAACAGTGGTGAAATCTATTTTTTTTTACTACCGGTTCTGTGGGCATGGCTTGGTGGGCGTGGTGTGGCTTGGTGGGCATGGCAGGGGAAGGATACTGCAAAATCCCCATTCCCATCCCACTCTGGGGCCAGCCAGAGGTGGTATTTGCCGGTTCTCTGAACTGCTCAAAATTTTCGCTACCGGTTCTCCAGAACCTGTCAGAACCTGCTGGATTTCACCCCTGGCTAAAAGACTTCCAAGCTGGCATCATTTCCCATTAGAGTTGCTTCAGTAATTTATGATTTTGGCTTAATTACCAAAAGGAGAGGAACTGCTTATTATGTATGTCAAAGGTACTTGGATCAGCAGGTAGTGCTACAGATTTTTTCCCTCCTTTGCTTATAATTTCCCCTGCTATTTTCCAAAAAAGTAAAGAGGATGTGAAATCCTATCTATCTGACACCCTGGGGAGTACAACATGTAAAGGCATCTCCGGGAAGATATGTGATTGCAGCAATAATTACCAAGGGCAACATCTAAGTAAAAAGGTTGGCCATATTTTATAATCCAGAGGGCTTCTTGGAGGAAAGGATTTGAGAAATATACTTGTGCAACTCAGATGTTTTCTATGACCACAGAAAGTAGGACATTATTTCTGGTCCGAGTTTCTGCAGCCACAGAAAATACTTATTGTATGTTCTAAAATAACTTTCCAGGTATTGATGATGGGCTCATTGGCTATTAGGATCTTGGTTTTCCTCTCTTTCTTGAAGAACCTCTTTTGCTTCTTGTATGGATAGTGGGGATCAGGGGTGAAATCCAGCAGGTTCTGACAGGTTCCGGATAACCGGTAGTGGAAATTTTGAGTAGTTCGGAGAACCAGCAAATACCACCTCTGGCTGGCCCCAGAGTGGGGTGGGAATGGAGATTTTGCAATATCCTTCCCACAGGAGTGGGGAGGGAATGGGGATTTTGCAGTATCCTTCCCCTGCCATGCCCACCAAGCCATGCCCACCAAGCCACACCACGCCCACCAAGCTACGCCCACAGAACTGGTAGTAAAAAAATTTGGATTTCACCACTGATGGGGATATTAATCTTATGGAATGTAGGCACTCCGGGAGATTAACATTCTATGTCCAAATGAACAATCCAATCTTTTAAAAGTATTTGGGTTGAATATTAATGCACACTGATGATATCCAGCTTTCTGTCACGTCACCAGGCTGTGCTGTTAAAGCTGTCAAAATACTGCCACAATGTCTGGAGGCGGTTTGGGTCTGAATGGGGAAAAACTGATTTTGGCTTTATTTTGCCAAGGCTGTGGCTGTTTGCCACCCACTTCCAAGGTCAGGGATGTTTTCATTATTGGTCTTGATGGGGGTAGCACTTCCCCATTCTAGACTGGTGTACAACTTTAGGGTCCATCTGGACTTGTAGCTACTCAAAGAGCAGGTGGCAGCTTTGCGCCGGTTCATTTTATATGCCAGTTGCATTTTTTCCTTGATCAGAAGGCCAAAGACAGTTACTCATATTCTGGTCAGATCATAACTGGATTATTGCAATGCAGTCTACATGCAGCTATCTTTCAAAATCATCCAGAAGCTACAGCTGGTACAAATGCAGTGGCACAATAGTAATGGGTGCCCTCCTGGTATGGCAAGGTGTCACCACGGCTTCATCAGTTGGATTAGTTGACAGTCAATTTCCAGTACAATTCAAGGGGCTAGTTATTAATACAAAGCCCATTATAATAAAGGCCCTGGTTACTTGAGAAACCACCTATCTCCAACCAGTTTTTGTGGTGGCACAGTGGTTGGAAAGCTGTATTGCAAGCTAATTCTGCTGACTGCCAATTGCCAGCAGTTTGGCGGTTCGAGTCTCACCGGCTCAAGGTTGGCTCAGCCTTCCATTCTTCCCAGGTTGGTAAAATGAGGAATCCAGATTGTTGGGGGCAATAGGCTGACTATAAACCACTTAGAGAGGGCTATAAAGCACTGTGTAGCCCAGGGGTCTCCAACTTTGGCAACTTTAAGACTTGTGGACTTCAACTTCCACAATTCCTCAGCCAACAAAGCTCTGCTGAGTTGAGTTGGACTCTGGGAGTTGAAGTCCACAAGTCTTAAAGTTGCCAAGGTTGGAGACCCTTGGTGTAGCAGTATATAAGTCTAAGTGCTATTGCTATTACTATTGCTATTTATTTATTTATTTATATTTGAATGTACATAGCCACCTTCAAACAAAACATTTTGATCCATTAGTAAAGGCACCAGGCTAGCAATCAGAAGAATTTGAGTTTTAGTCCTGCCTTAGGCATAAAAGCTGCAGGTTGTTGTTATGGCAGGGAAAATCAGAGGAGGAAGGCGTATTAGATATATGGACCGCCTTGAATTATTTTTAAAAATAATAAGACAGGATTTTAAAAAAAACCCTTAAATACTTTAATAAGCCTTTTTGGTCCATTCTAACAGAGTGAGTACATGCCAGGTCTTTCCAATTAAATGCAGTCATCTTGTGGCAGCAAAGGAGTGTGTTTTCTCTGCCACATCCTCCATTCTTTGGAACAACATCCCCCTTCCCACTCCATGAGGTACAGACATATTCTCTCATCTAGGATTCTGGAAATCTGGCCTTGGTTCCAGGCCTGGATTTCATGAGTTTGTGGGGCCCTAATTTAGTTTGATTTATTGTTTGACTGCTTTAGTCTGGGCTGCCTTTGGATTGTATATTTTTGATTGCTTTTATTGTTTTGTATGTGTAAACCACCCAGCATCTATCGGTGTGAGTAGCTTTAATTAATTTTAAATAATAATAACAACAACAACAACAACATGGGTATGGATGAAACATGTCACAATAATACCCATTGTCATTGGAGCACTTGATACCATGTCCAAGAATTTTACAAAACGCAACAAGAAATTGCAGCTTCCTACAATAACACCAGCGGAACTGCAAAAAACTGCACTACTCAGAACATGGTATATTTTAAAAAGGTACTTGGTTGATACCTAGGACGCTGGCAGCAACCCTTATCAACCATTAGCACCAGTCAATGGTATTTGTGATGCATTTTTGAATGTTCAGTTAACTGAGTTTCATATTTAATGAATAAAGATGATGATGATGATGATGATGATGATGATGATGATGATGATAATAATAATAATAATAATAATAATAATAATAATAATAAGTAAATAAATAAATAAATACTAAGTAAATAAAGGAGGCCTTTTAAAGACAACTAAAACAAAAGCAGAATATAAAAAAGAAGTAATTGAACAGCGAGCTGAAAATTGGAAAAGCAAAGCTCTGCATGGCCAATACTTGAAAAGTATTGAAGGCAAAGCTGACCAGAAACTAACTTGGAACTGGTTAAGATCAGGAGTACTGAAAAAAGAAACAGAAAGCTTTATTTTGGCAGCTCAAGAACAAGCCCTAGCCACAAACTGCATGAAGGCAAAAATTCAACATGTTACCACCAACAGCAAATGCTGCCTCTGCAATGAGAAAGATGAGACAGTCGACCATCTGATCAGTGGGTGCAGCAAAATTTCACAAACTGACTACCTACAACGCCATGACCGTGTGATCATTCACTGGAAATTGTGCCAGAAGTTTGGATTTGAGTACAGCAAAAACCACTGGGAACATCAGGTTGAGAAAGTTTTAGAGAATGAGAAACTCAAGATCTTGTGGGACTTTAGGATTCAGACTGACAGGCACTTGGTCCACAACACACCTGACATAACAATAGTTGAAAAGAAAAAAGTATGGTTCATTGACATTGCAATACCTGGTGATGCACGGATTGAAGATAAGCAGCAAGAAAAAATCACAAAGTACCGGGACTTGCAAATTGAAGTTGAGCGACTGTGGAAAAAGAAATCGTGTGTTGTCCCAATTGTAATTGGAGCCCTTGGAGCAATACCCAAAGGGCTACCCGCTATTTAGAAATTCTAAATTTACCGGACTTGAACATTTTGACTCTACAAAAAACCACTTTACTCGGAATAGCTTACATCCTCTGACGATACCTTAACAGTTCCTAGGTCCTTGGTTAGGATTCGAGCTGCTGAGCTATTAACCAGCCTCAAAGGCTGTGAATCTCACTAAAGTATTATTATTATTATTATTATTATTATTATTATTATTAATAATAATAATAATAATAATAATAATAATAATAATAATAATGTGGAGGAGGAGGAGGAGAAGGAGAAGGAGAAGAAGAAGAAGAAGAAGAAGAAGAAGAAGAAGAAGAAGAAGAAGAAGAAGAAGAAGAAGAAGAAGAAGAAGAAGAAGAAGAAGAAGAAGAAGAAGAAGAAGAAGAAGAAGCCCATCCCAGATCCTTGGGAAGAACTCAATAGGTGGATAAAAATGCCAAATCCAGTCTAAACATCTGGCTGACTGTGCAACCATCCATAATAATCATGGTGTTGCAGACAATTTGGCAGGAATAGATTTGGAAGAGAGGTTTTCTGCAGGAGAAATAAAAACAAGAAAATGAGTAATAGAGTGAGGATGTAGCTTCAGAAAGGGAGGGCTTGATGCATTCCCTTTTTTAATTCCAAGAAGAAACTGTCAAGGTACAATGCCAAGAAAAACAATGGCAGGGGAGGGATTGCTGATCTGATGTAACTGAACGGGAGAGTCCTGAAACCTGAGAGATGAGAGGGAAGGGCTTGGTAGATTCAAGGAAATCAAAAGGCAGTTGATGGGAACAATGTGGTGGAGAAAGATCAAGTAGAAAAAGAGAGAGCCACACCTTCAACCAGTAAAAAGAGATGGAGGCTCATGAGAAGCAAGGAGAAACCCAAGAGGTGAGCAAAGTGACAAAGAGAAGAGAGAATGACCAAGTGGAGGAGTGGAGGAAAGTCCAGTTGGAAAACTACAGGAATTCTTCTTTATGACCACAATTGAGTCCCAAATTTTTGTTGCTAAACGAGATAGATGTTAAGAGAATTTTGCCCCATTTTATGACCTTTCTTGCTACAGTTGTTAAGTGAATCACTGCAGTTGTTAAATTAGCAACACGGTGATTAAGTGAATCTGGCTTCCCCGTTGACTTTGCTTATCTGAAGTTCACCAAAAGTGGTCCCATGACCCCAGGACACTGCAACCATTATGAAGATGAGTTCAGTTGCCAAGCGTCTGAATTTTAATTCCCGTGACCGTGAGGATGCGACAATGGTCGTAAGTGCGAAAAACAGTCATAAGTTGCCTGTTTTTCAGTGCTGTTGTAACTTTGAATGGTCATTAAAACAAACAGTTATAAGTCAAGGACTGCCTGTGAGTGAGGAGATGAACCTGGAAATGAGCAAGGAGGTTGAGCAGAGGGTGAGAGGGTAACTTAAGGATGAGACAAGGCAGATTGGACAGAACAGCAAGAGATGATGGCAAGGATTCAGAGTCCAGTGGCAAAAAGAGCCACAGTGTAGAGACCAAGAGCCAGAGTATGATAGAAGAGAAGGCTCAGAGGGTGGAGGGTTGAATGCAAAAAAAAAGAAAGGAAGAAAAGAAAGGAGAAAAAGCTTGATGATAGATTGAGGAGAGAGAGAGAGAGAGAGAGAGGGAGGGAGAGGGAGAGGGAGAGGGAGAGGGAGAGAAACATGGGTCTCAGAGCCACCAGTGAGTGAAAAGGCAGCAAGAGAATGGGGAAGGGCAGTGAGAGGCAGGTGAAAGCCACAGGAGAGATGGAGGGAAGGAGGCATGACCAGGCTGAGAGCAGGACAGTGACAGGAGAAGACATGACATACTGTAGCAGGAAGAAATGGAGGTGAGGAAAGCAATTTGGTTTAAGGAGAAATAAATGGTAAGTCAAAGGAACAGGGCAGAAGAGCCAGGGGGAAAAAAAAACAGCAGAGGAGTTGAAGATAATTGCTGGAGGTAGAAGGCCTTTAGTGAAGGTCCACACAAATTGCCAGTCAAGACGGTGCCGCCGGAATAAAGCTACATTTCTTCCTTGCTGTTCTTCTTGAAATAGAAATCAAGTCCTTCTCCCCCACAAGAACTCTCACAAAAGTCAAGGTAGTGGGAAGATTTTTAAAAGTTCAAAAGGGGCTTTGTCTGATGGTAATTCTCAGCTCAGTTGAAAGAAAAAAGTGGGATTTGATGTAAGACTTGATTATTTTAATTGTTTGACTTCTGTCAACGAGTTAGAAGAAGATCAGAACTGAACCTGTTTTCTGTTCAAAACCACAACCTTGTTTTCTGTTACTAAATGGAGTTTCCCAGGGAACAGACAAAAGAATTCTATCCCCCTTTATTCAAAGGCCTAAAACTGGGGCGGGAATGAGTGGAGAGGAAGCATCTAGAAACCTCATTAGCTTTAAAGATAGTGATAGAAGGCTGGGAAGTCCAGTGGAAGGCTTGTAAACAACCAGATCCTAAACCAAGGAAACTCCCAAATCAACAGGGGCTTACATGAACAAGTCACAATCCCTGTACAGTTTCATATTTATATCACCTCTGCCCCAGGGGTGGGTTCTAAATTTTTTTTACTACTGGTTCTGTGGGCGTGGCTTATTTTGTGGGCATGGCTTGATGGTCATGTGACAATTCTTTAGGATTTAGCAGAGGTACTGGTCTACCAGGCTTTTAACTGCTTGCAGAGCTGTACAGGTCAACCCATTTGTTCTTGGAGAGTCCTGGTCTACCCATTTGTTTTTGGAGGCATCGGTCTACTCATTCGTTTTTGGAGGCACCAGTCTACTCATTCATTTTTGGAGGCACCGGTCTACCCATTTGTTTTTGGAGGCACTGGTCTACCCATTTGTTTTTTGGAGGCACCAGTCTACTCATTTGTTTTTGGAGGCACCAGTCTACCACCACACTGCCTTTTAACACTGATCAGCTGTAGGGAGGCCCTTTGAAGCCCCGTGGCAAGAGTTTAAACAGTTTTTTTCCTTCTAGCCGATCAGCTGGGACTCGGGAGGCAGCAATAGATTGGGGGTGGGGCCAAATAAAAGGTAAGAATAATGTGGGGGGGCGCCCCCCCAGCTCCCGAACAAAGAGAACCGGTTCGGTGACGTCATATCGTCACCGCTACCGGCTTGGCCGAACCGGGCCAAACCAGGAGGAATCCATCACTGCTCTGCCCTAGGAAGAAGCAGCTTTCTGCAGGAAAATCTTCCCTTGTGAAGGTATTTCTTTGCTGGTAGAAATGGATAGGTAAGAGGGAGGTGAACATAAGACTTGCAGATGTAAAATTTGGGCAGGTCCAAACTGTCGAAAATGGCTGGGAATGGCTGGGAAAGATTTGCACAATATTTTGAGGATAATCATGTGGAATTGGGATGCTTCCTTAAAGCAGACGTGGGCCCTGCTTCTTAAAGAAAAAAAAAATACCAGCCCCCCTAAAGTTGAATGCTTTTACTGAGATGTTTGGGGCCTAGAATGTGCACTTGTCACCATAAACCTCTCCCCCCCCCATTAAAAACACTCAGGAAATTGCATAATCCTTTCTCACTGAATGCAGCAATAAAAAGAGAGTAGATTCCTTATGCGTGAAGAAAACATGGGGGAAGATGGCTTTACTCCAGAAAATGGAGAGTGATGTAAAAAGGTTTTATAAGTTGAAAGGTGGGAATATGAAATGTCTGAGGAAAATATGGAGACAATTTTGACACGGATGGTGATGTTTTATGACAACTAGACATTCTTAAAGCAATTTTTGGCAGAATAACCCCCCTAGTGGACTTCAGCTTTAGTGTTAGTGCAGATCACCTACAACAGAATAGTAACTCCTGTTTCTTGAATAGCTTAATTTTTAGTTATGAAAATTTGTTGTCTTTCCTGTTCTTAATATATTTCATCCCCAATTGCCTGTTTTAAAATTAAATATTCAGCCATTTGTTGAAACTAAAACTTTTACATAGTTATTGGATAAGAAGTTAAAACTGTTAAAGCTTTAACTGTGAGATGGGTGGCCAACAAATTAGATAGATAGGTAGATAGATAGATAGATAGATAGATAGATAGATAGATAGATAGATAGATAAATAGATAGATAGATACCCTGTTTTCCCCAAAATAAGATATCCCCTGATAATAAGCCCAATCAGGCTTTTGAGTGCATGGCAATAAGACCAAGCGTTTATTTCAGGGTTCAAAAAAATATAAGAAGGGTCTTATTTTCGGGGAAACACGATAGATAGATAGATAGATAGATAGATAGATAGATAGATAGATGATAGATAGATAGATAGATAGATAGATAGATAGATAGATAGATAGATAGATAATAAAATTCTATTTTCTATAGTACAGGTAGTCTTCAACCTATGATCATAATAGAGCCTGCCCATCACAATAGTAAGTCTTGATGATCATAAAACAGGTCATCCACATGACTAACCAGATTTTATAACCCTTTTTGTGACTATTAAGCAAATGTTGCAGTCATTAAGCAAATGCGGTAGTCATTAAGTGACTTATTAGCTTATTATCATTAAGAAAACCAATGGATCACTATGGGCTGTTTTGCCAAAACCCAGAAGTAAATGCCATTTTATTTTATTTTTTTGGCAAAAATGTTGAAAAATGCTGCAAAAGGCCATAAATGCAGGCTCGTTGCTGATGCCCGAAATGAGATCATGTACCTAAGGGGAAGGCGACTGTCAGAACTCCAAAACCAAGTCATATGTATCCCCAGGGAGGTCCACTGTAATTTTGAATGGTTGCTTAGTGACCAGTCATAAGTTAAGGACTATCTGTAATAGAATATACAGTACTGTGAATATGAACAGGAATAGGAACAAGGCTAGTATTAAAACAAAATCTTTTTATTGCTTCAGTTTTAATGTCTGACTAAGTATAAAATGTAAATGTCACTAAATTCATTATTATACAGATACTTTGGGAAGTCATACCTGGTGTCATCTGAAGGACAATCTAGCTTTGCTGGTGCATATTATATGACATGCTCAAGAACAGTCATTCGGTTGCATCTGAGAATGTCAAGAAGTTAATGTTCTGATGAAAACAAATGAAACTTCATTCACACCAGTTTGAGAAAGCAAAGGACCTTGACTGAGATTGGGCAACTAGAAGGAATTATAGCATACAACTTATCTGAAGCAATCTCTCTGGGATGATTTGCAAAAATGCAAAGGGGAGGGAGGGGAGGGAAAGGGAATGAAAGGGAGGGGAGAAAAGAGAAAGAAAGGGAAGGGAAGAGAGGAGAGGAGAGGAGAGGGGAGGGGAGGGGAGGGGAAGGGAGGGGAGGAGAGGAGAGAGGAGGAGAGGGGAGAGGAGAGGGGAGGGGAGGGGAGGAGAGGGGAGGGGAGGAGGAGAATCAGTGCTGTAGGAAAATTTGTGTTGTCCAAGCATTTGGTTTTTCAGAACTGGCCAGCATCATTAGACCAATTTCACAATACATTTGTGAAAAAGTAAAGCAGGGTAAGAAAAGAAATCTTTTAGTCATAGAATCCCAGCTATAAAAGACATTGAATTTCTCTATCATGGATATCTGGTCATTCAATTTCTTTCTTTCTCTCTCATTTTCAAAAAGCACATTAAAGAATAAAAAAACCATGAACCAACCATTTACTATATTGCTGATCAGCTGTCATGGTGTGCTTAGAGGTCAGCATATCATTGAAATTTTTAGTCTTCCCTGTAAAAAATAAATCCAGATCAAATAGCATTTCTGAATGTACAGTAAATATCCTGAGATACCAACATGTGCCATGTTCTTCCCAAGTTACCAAGAATTCAACAAGTGCTAATCGCTTCTTGCATTCTGCTTTTCACATTTTATTACATGTCACTGATTAAATGCTTTTTCAGCACCATATTAAATAACTGTGTTGACAGCACAGCTTAGAAATGCAGGAAGTCAATCTTTTTGCTGGGCCAGCAGCCACATGAGATGTCTCTTCCCACAGCTGGGGCAGACTAGACCAATATCTCATTTAAATATTATTTTAAAGAAAAGAGCACATCATTTCAGTCCCATTTCATGAACACAAGGCGTCATGACCTCCAGTTCCAGCTGTTAATGTGCAAAGATTGTTTCCAGCAAAGAAATAAGGTATCCTTGGAATTTCCATTACACTAATCACACTGCTAAATATTAAAACACTTTGTTCCATCAGTGCAAATTGGTTTGGCAAAACTTCAGTGAAACTTTTAAATGCATCTGTTGCTCTGTGATGCACACGTACATGGCTTCTTTGCATCATACTCTAATTCTTTTATTTTTAATGATTTTCCCCATGATGGCCTTCCCACACAAACACCTATATTCTAAAAACTAATAGGTGCTTTATAAATAGATTTGATTGGCTCATTATGCGGCCCAACCCCTTGCCAGTAAGCTCCATCGTATATCCACTTAGTTTTAATTCACCTACACCAGAAATGAAGTCAAGGCCTTTGAATTAATGTTGACTCCTGCCTGGAGAAGTAGCTGCAGTTTTGTTGGCAGGATTTTGAAAATATGGTTTGCCATCACTTCTTTTCTAGGGCTGAGAGAGGATGGCTGACCCAAAATCACCCAGCTGGTTTTGTGACCAAGGTAGGACTAGAATTCAGTGTCTCCTGGTTTGTAGCCTAGTGCCTTCACCACTGTACCAAACTGGCTGTTTTTATAGACAATATATATATTGTCAAAATATATGATTTTTATCACGAAAAGTTAAAGGGACAGCTCAGGTTCTGTATTATTTGTAATTCTCTAAGAATAAACATGAGGCAATCTTCTGGACTGGGAACCATTAAAGAAAAGGAAGCCATTGCTGCTTTGGTTTGAAATCAGGATCCCCTCCCCCCCCATGACAGTATCTTCATAAGATGTCCTTATTACTGTGTCATCATAGGAAGGAATGCTCAAGCTGCAGCTTTTTATCACAGCTTCATCATTGCTCAATACCATTAAAAAAATTTTAAAAGAAAATCATTAATTCCAAAGTCAGTTTTAACATATCTACGAAAAATTATCCTGATTTTCTAAAAATGAAAAAGAAATATTAATGCTACCCCCCAAAAAAATAACCTTAATCACTTTGCAGGGAACAAGCATTCCTATGAAAAATAAAAAGTTATTTCCAAGCAGGATTTATTTAGATGCAGCAGAATCAGAGGTTGTAAATCAAGTCTTGTTTTAAAAATTGAAGCTCTGCTTTCTTTTCCGTATATTCCATTCCTCCTGACTGTCTGAGGTTGTTCAGCCATCTTTGCTAATGATACAGATGCATATCATTGACTTATTTCTAAGAAACTGTAGTTAACTCTGCAGTATCCCGATAGGGCCAGCCAGCACATACAGCAACAGCCTGGAAAAATCAATCCCACCATTTCTCTTCCAAATAATCTTGGAACAAAAAAAATGGCTTTTAAATCTAGATGGGGACAAAGCGATATTTATTTATCATGATTTTTTTTTTTACTCTGCTTTTCTCTGAAAATTAAGAGAATGACTGAAGGAACCCCAATTTCCTAAAGATTGGGATAATGGGGCCATTGGAGGCAGCATGTTACAGCCTGAGGATCAAGGGAGAAGGCAGTGCAGTATCTTCAGCAGGCCCTTTCCTGATGATTAGAGCAGCTGTATAAGTTCATAGTGTCACTACAGTTGGCAGGTGGCTGAGGGCGTGTATTTCTAAAGCTTATGAACTGGCAGCCAAGCCCTTGCCAGGGAAGATTTTACCGCATTCTACTCGAAGTGCAGCCACTATGGCCGCTTGGGCTACTCAAGTATTAGTAGGGGACATCTGCAGAGCGGCTTCCTGGTCATCTTTATCTTCCTTTGTAAGGCATTACAAATTAGACATTTACGCCTCGGCTGAGGCATCATTTCGGAGACGTGTTTTACAATGTGGAATTTCTGTCCAGGACCAGGGGAGCAGTCAGGCCCCCGCCCAGTGTCTATAAGCTTGGGTATATCCCATATGTGGATTGTCGGAGCAGCGAAGCTGGAGAATGGACGTTGGCTTACCTGAACGTCCCTTTTCAGCTCGCTGCGACGACAATCCAACCCTCCCTGTGGCCGGTCTGCTCCGGGGCTGGGTTGGTTCTTTGTGCTTCTTCTACAGGTGCTGGGTGACGGTGCATTTCTGACTGTTTACGGACAATTCCCAGTTCCTCTGGAAGGTGATTGCTAAGCGCTCTAATGCTTACGCCTTCGTGAAAAAGACTGAAGAGGGTGTGGCCAGACCAACGGAAAAACTTTGAACACCCAGTCTCTGGCAAAGCAGGAAGTGATTACCCCCCAGCTTGAACCTTTAAGCAAGAACGATCCTTGACTCCATTTGTTGAGAAAGGTATAGTTTACTAAAGGTCAGGTGAATTACAGTAAAGCAAAGCCAGAACTGAAGTTTGCGCGCCAAATCCCTAAGTGTAGCTCCCTCCCCTCCACCCCCTGGCACCTTCCATTGTTGGTCCTTCCATTGTCCAATCAATTTCAAATAAAATGTTTTTGAAATGGTCACTCTGAGTATAGGCTGTCTTGCTGCTGCATCCTTCTCACAGGGAAACGACCCTGAGATGCCATCTTTGAAAGGCACACTTTCACTTTCCCCCAAGCCTTCCTTTCCTTTCTAACTGCCCCCCCTCCCCCAGTTCATGGCAGACTGGTGCTGAACAATTGCAGGCGTGAGGTGACAGTTCTGCTACGCAAGGGATGGGCTGATTGTTGCAAAATGCAGCCACAGAATTTGCCCAATCCAAATAAAGGAGATACTTATTTTAAAAAAGATGCTTAGCCTAGCATGTTAGCTGAATAATTAACCCAATTATTTTGCCCATACATTGCTTACTCCAATATCAACTTTGTTTGCTTGGACTAGATTGATTGAATAGTTTTTTCCTGCTAGCACATTTATCTGCCTAGCATTTGGCTTTTCATGGTAATGTCCTGTCTCTTTCAGAGGAATCAGCAGCAAAACCTGTGTATTAAGCAGTTCTGAAATCCAACAACCTAAAGCCTAAATGGTTATTTGTTGACAACTTTCAAGAATGCATTTTTCAGATGACTAGCATCTATTATAACTTTGACCAAAATATTGTAATGAGGCTCGGTCATCTGGTTGAGAACATTGTGGAAACTGTGGTCTATGATAAAATATGATAATATCACACCTGGAACTCAAATGCTGGTGGAAAAAAAAAGAAAAGAGTCCACGGGGAGAGCAAAATTGGATCTGTAAACCACAATCAAAAAATGCATAAATGCATAAAAAAAATCCTCCCCCACCACTGTAAAAATACACAACGGAGATGAAATTATAGCATCTACAATATTTTCATGCTATTTTCAAATACTGATTGATTGATGCTGTCAGCAGGCTACTTCTGCTGACTGCTGGCTGCCTGCAATTTGGCAGTTCGAATCTCATCAGGCTCAAGGTTGACTCAGCCTTCCATCCTTCCGAGGTCGGTAAAATGAGGACCCAGATGATGATGATGATGATGATGATGATGATGATGATTTATTAAATTTTTATACCGCCCTTCTCCCAAAGGACTCAGGACGGTGCACAGCCAAAAAATAAAACCAACAAATATATAAAAGTTAAAAAACAGTTTAAAAAACATATTAAATAATCTGGCCGCCATGTGTTAAAAACAGAAACAACCCGTTAAAATTTAGTATTTAGGCCAGCCCAGCTTGATGAAATAATAGTGTCTTGAGGGCCCGGCGAAAGGTGCGTAGGTCAGGGATCATACGTATCTCTGGGGGCAATTCATTCCAGAGGGCAGGTGCCCCCACAGAGAAGGCTCTCCCCCTGGGGGTCGCCAGTCGGCACTGTTTGACCGACGGCACCCTGAGGAATCCCTCTCTGTGGGAGCGTATTGGCCGGTGGGAGGCTATCAGTGGCAGAAGATCGTAAGATTGTTGAGGGCTGACTCTGCTGACTCTGCTTGATATCCTAGATTATACATTGCATTCATCCATTCCCACCTCCATTACAACCCTGCCAGGTAGACTGGGCTGAGAGACTGTGCCTGGAGCAAAGTTGCACAGTGAGCTTCCATGGCTAGGGAGAAAATTAGATCCAGGTTTTCCCAATCTTAGCCTATTGAATGCAACACTTCAATCACACTCCATATGATTGATATGAGCTCTCATTCACCTGGACAGGAGATAAAATATAATAATCTCCCACCAACTGGGTTTTCTTGCAGGTTGACTATTCTTTACTATAATCTCAAATCCAGTATATCTGGGACACCAAGTTGCTTGCCTTGCGCAAAGGGCCAGGCATATGAATTTTAGGAAACTCTTCCTTTTTCATACTGCTGCTATTTGCTGTTGACTTGTTGGAGGAGTGGTGTGAATTTGCCTTTAACATAATCTGACCACAGCTACTTATTTTTAGCAAGCATGCATCTTTTATATGCCTGAATTTTTTATTAGCCAAAATACAAAATATTTATGTTTCATTACATATTTACGGTCCGATTCATGAAAAAATAATGGTAATCTTAAAGCAGAAATTCCCCAGGAACTATTTAAAGGAATGTTCTTTAGCAATTTCCTGTTTCCCACAGTGAATGAATCCTTTTTCTCATAGATTCGTCCGGGGACAAGTGACTCTAGTGAGGCTGCCTTAGTCAGCTACTCAGGAGAGAATGCGCCTTGGTCAAGCCACAGCGCCTTCAAAGTTCTCACTAGGCTTCAAGCAAACACTCGCTGGGCCTTTGCAATAAACTGGAGGTTTATACGGAAGAATTCAGGAAAAATATATTTACTCAGTCCCAACTCATAACTTCCTTTCAGAACCTGGAACTAATATACAGGTCCAATCTGATGGTTACTACTAACTACAGTTCAGGCTCAGAGGTGGGTTTCAGCGGGTTCTGACCAGTTCTGGAGAATCGGTAGTGGAAATTTTGAGTAGTTCAGAGAACCGGTAGTAAAAATGCTGACTGGCCCCACCCCCATCTATTCTCTGCCTCCCAAGTCCCAGCTGATCGGTAACCTTCCCCTGGAGTGGGGTGGGAATGGGGATTTTACAATATCCTTCCCCTGCCATGCCCACCAAGCCATGCCCACCAAGCCATGCCATGTCCACTAAGCCACACCCACAGAACCGGTAGTAAAAATTTTTGAAACCCACCACTGTTCAGGCTACTGGCTACTAAAATTGTGTATTTTTTTAAAAAAATTAAAAACCCTTTTAATTTAACAAAAGAACAGCTATATGCATCAACTGCTATATAACAGAGATAGCAGTCCAGTGGTGGGTTGCCCCCAGTTCGGACCGGTTCTATAGAACTGGTAGTAAAACCGGCGGGAGGCTCTGCCCACCGACCCTGATGTCATCAGGAAGAATCTGCCCCGTTGTGAACCGGTAGTAAAGGTAAGTAGAACCCACCCCTGTAGCAGTCTCAGCCTCTCCCCTCCCCAGATTTCCTTTGCATTAAAATAGCAATAGCAATAAGACTTATATACCTAGATAAGTTTATAGATAACTATACCTAGTTTCTTATAGAGAAACACCATGAGAAGAGACAACCACTACACATGGCATCCCTTGACTGGAGAAGGCATTTGATCGTGTCCCACACCAACTGATCTGGTATGCCCTTCCAGGATCACAGAGTACCTGAACCACTCATTGACTGGGTCAAAATGCTATATAAGAACACCAACAGCCAAGTGTGATGCCCAGCTGGCCTCTCCAACAGATTCCCACAGGTTGGGGTGCATCAAGGCTCTGTACTGTCACCACTTCTGTTTATATTGGTCATGGACACCATCATATATGACCTGCAGCAGAATGCACTTTGGACTATGTCTATGTGGATGATGTTATGCTTGCTTCCGCCACCAGAGGTGAACTACATCAGCAAGTTCAAATATGGAATGATCGCCTCAACCATTTAGGACTCCGCCTCAACATCAAGAAAACTGAGCACTTAGAGACTGTTACTACTCCTGGAATGCTTCAAATCAATGGAGAAAACCTAAAGAAGGTGGATATTTTTCGGTATCTGGGATCCCCTCTCCAAGGCAATGGCGACATCAATGGCGAGGTGCGAGGAAGGGTGAATGCAGCCTGGATGCGTTGGCGAGAACTCACTGGTGTGTTATGTGACAGACAAATGCCAACCCATCTTAAATCTAAGATTTACAAGACAACCATCTGCCCTGTTGCACTGTATGGCACTGAATGCTGGGCAGCAACAACAGGGATTGAAAGCCATAAATACCATGGAAATGCAAATTCTCCATTGGATATCGGGCATCTCCCTTCTTGACCGCATCACTAATGACACCATTCGACAGCATTTTGGTGTGGCACCAATTATAGAGAAGATGAGAGAAGGCCGACTCCACTGGTATGGACATGTCCTGACAGCAGCACCTTCCACCGTTGGCAAGACTGCCTACCAACTAAAAGTCAATGGCTAGCAACCTCGTTGGCAAAACAGAGAGGGCAAGACACCATCAACAAAGATATGCAAGCCATGGGCCTGTACCCTAGAGATGCAGTTGACCATGCAAAGTGGCGTTCAATGATCCGAAAAGCGAACCCTGCACCTGCGGGAATATGCTAGGAAGAAGAAGACGACTTATATGCCACTTTGCAGTGCTTTACAGCTCCCTCTGAGCAGTTTACAGAGTCAACTTCTTGCCCCCAACAAACTGGGTCCTCATTTTACTGACCTCGGAAGGATGGAAGGCTGGGTTAACCTTGAGCCGGTGAGGATCGAACTCCTGACTATGAGCAAAGTTAGCCTACAATACTGCACTCTAACCCTTGCACCACCACAGCTCTTCCCTACCAAGAAAGGATCAATGGGAATTAATTGAGGACTAGTTACTCTATTTGGACTATGGCTTCTTATTGGGAAATGCTCCCATCTTTTTCTAGTTATTTAGGAGTGACCTCTGGGCTATAGCAATCATTGATTGCAGGTATAATTTGTCCCACAGGAACATTTCTAGAATAGTATGGGGTTACGTTTAGGAGATATGCATCACCATGTCCTCATAATGTGAGAAGTTGCCCAGAAGAACTTTAGTATAGGGTGTTCTTGTCAGTAGTGAAATTCAAAAATTTTCCCTACCGGTTCTGTGGGTGTGGCTTGGTGGGCGTGGCTTGGCTTGGTCATGTGATTGGGTGAGCGTCACTTGGTGAGCATGTGGCTGGGTAGGCGTTGCTTGGTGGTCATGTGACCGGGAAAACCAACTATCACACTTCACACAAAAATAACACAAAAGCCACACAACTGACACACACACAATGCAAAAGCAGCTGGACTTCACACAAAATGGCCCCTGCAACAAGCGGGAACCTCACAGAGTCACAGAGAGCTCAAAAACAAACTATCACACTTTACACAAAAATACCGGTTCAGGCAATAGGTAGTAAAAAAATGCTTTAAAAAGAAAAAAAAAGTTCCAATAATGGCATGGCACAGCTGATTGTCACAGCTGATTGTCAGAATCTTTTTTAAACCTTTTTTAAAGCATTTTTTTACTATCTATTGCCTGAACTGGTAATAAAAAAATGCTTTAAAAAAGTTTTTAAAAAGTTCCGAGGATCAGCTGTGCCGTGTGATTGTCGGAACTTTTTTTTTTTTACTTGTTAAAGCATTTTTTAAGCATTTTAAGCATTTAAGCATTTTCAGGTGAACCAGTAGCATTTTCACTACCGGTTCAGGCGAATCTCCCCGAACTGGTAGCATTTCACCCCTG
Source organism: Pantherophis guttatus (assembly GCF_059756535.1). NCBI lineage: Eukaryota > Metazoa > Chordata > Lepidosauria > Squamata > Colubridae > Pantherophis > Pantherophis guttatus. Next base: position 211,692,896 of record NC_142063.1, on the reverse strand, counting down.
GTCCTTATGCTGGCAAAGCTTATAGACTGAACCTTGAAATGCAACTAGTATGAACAATCTCATATAGAAATAATAGGTAGCGAGGTTGGGATTTTGCATGCAAATTTTATTCTGAACTCCTAATTTATATTAATGGCTTTTGGGAAATAAACTGCAAGCCAAATGTAGTGGTAACGTTTTCTTTCACACCCTCTTAGACAAAATCATTGCCTTTGATCTTGAAAGGGATCTAGCTACTTCAAAACATTGTTATATAATAGACTAAAACGTCATGATTCACTGCTTTAATAACTCTGTAGTGATTAGAAGAGAAAAAGACAAAATCCTGTAACTATAAGTCTTAGAAGAATGCCACTGAGATGAATAAGTCTCGTGTGTGAGAGTGTATATGTGTGTGTATTCAAGATCACAGTCAAAGTAATCACCCTATAATGTGATTATGTGGTTGAATAATAATAGAGCTATTTCTCTAATTAAATCATCCTATGCAGGAGAGCCAGAGACATGACTCAAAGGAAAAAAATCCCCAATTTACTTTCCCCCCCTTCTTTGATAACATTTGATCTCTGTTATGTCTTTGGTCTTTCTGATCAGCTACTTGTCTGTTATTTCAAATTCCTCTAGCATAATCTCAGTCTCTCTCTCTCAAATTTGTGTGGTTTATCAGACTGACACACAACACACCTAACTGTATACATTTTTTATCAGGGGTGAAATGCTCCCGGTTCAGACCGGCTCGGGCGAGTAGGTAGCGATGGCGGCGGGCAGTTTGGAGAACCGGTAGCAAAAATCCCTTCCCCCCCAGCCTCCAGCTTGCTTACCTTCGCACGCCTGCCTTCCTTCGTTTGCTGTAATCCCTGCAATCCATTGCATCAGCAAGCAACTGAATCTCCCTGCCTGAAGTCAAGCTCATCAGTAAGCAGCTCTTTCTTTCTGCCTGCCTGCCTGCCTGTAAGTTTTATTCCCCCTTGGGAGCTTTAAAAAAAAATAGTTAATTGGGGTTTTTTTTAGTCGTTCTTTTTTTAGACCTAGCCATTTAAAGTTTAGGAAGTTTTAAATTTAGCTGCTTTTATATATAAAAATAAAATAAAATAAAATAAAATAATATTTGTGCAGCTTTCTGAGATTTTGTGTGTTTCTGTAGTGTTTCACTCTAATTACACAAACACACAAAATCTCACAAAGCTGTATGTGGAATTTTGTGTGTGTAAAGTGTGAAAGTTGGTTTTTTGGACTTTTTGTGGCTGTGTGAGGTTCCTGCTTGTTGCAAGGGCCATTTTGGGTCTAGCACAGCTGCTTTTACATTCTGGGTGAGCCAGTTATGTTGTGTTGTGTTTTGTAGGTTAAAAAAGGGCAAAGAAGTGACATCAACTTGGCCACACCCACCTGACCAACAAGCCACACCCACCCAGTCACCTGACCACTAAGCCATGTCCACTAATTAAGTCACGCCCACAGAACCGGTAGTGAAAATTTTTAGATTTCACCCCTGGTTTTTATGTGACATTAAGATCAGATATGTGTGCAGGCAATACATAAGAGACTTCTGCATGTATTGTGAATGAAGTGCTTTGGTACCCAGCGTACAACTAAGTCAACTTTGAACATTTTGTGGCAATTTAGTGGAATTGAGTTGAACTATGAGCTAGGAGTGCAATTTGCAATTCATGCAAATGTCAGGGGTTGTTTTGTTGATTGTAGTAGACTTGTCCTCTGTAAATATGTTTTTTAAAAGGATCAAAAGACTTCATCTGGTACTTGAGACTTACCAGTCCAACCATACATTTTTAATTGTTCTTCATTCAGTGGACTTTAAAGTACCTTATTACTTTTCACTAAAAGTCCCAGGTCTACATCAAATGAAGTAAACATTTTATCAGTAAAGCCAGCATAAATCCTAATGCTCCCTGAGATACTAAATTGATAAAATATACTCACAAGCAAAGTTGAAATATGGTTAACCTGATCCCGAAGCCAACATCTTGTAGCATTTGAACTTAATGTGGTTGAAATAAATGAGATTTTTGAAAGTTAAAAATAAAAAAAAGAGTTCTGTTCTATGTTGCTTTTTCTATACACATTTTTAATTTGTGGCATGCAGCTGAGAACAAATCCTAAATGTATTGAAACATGAATATATGTTTTTCCTGGCACAAACTTAAAGAATAAAATGAGGACATGATTGGTAAAAACCCTTTGGAAAGGGCCTGAGCAGATTCTTATCACACCAGTTCCTAATCCATGAATTTGACCAAGTAATAAATCAGATAAGACTTGATATAAAGAAGGGTTTGGCAGTTCCTTTGAGAAGAGAACTGGCATATAAATCATCATCATCGTCATCATCATCTCATCAAAGCTATTTTGTATGTAGATGACAGAGGATTTAACAGATCTTTATATCAACACCTGCCCAATTTTATTTCTTCAGCAATTTTATGAACATTACTGAAGAAGCCTCTCGCTGTTACCGAAGCTTCGGATAGAAGTTCTACTCATTCCTGATTTTATGCTAAATTATTCCATCTCTCACTTGTATCTTCAGTAAATGTATATTAAAATGATAAGCTTAGCTTCCAGTTGATGCACTTCTCCAGTCACTGAGCTTATCAACTTTTGTCATTATCCTGCTTCCTACGTAACTTCAAAAAGAATGTTTATGTTGGCATGGGAAGAGATTTCTTGATCCATATCAGGGTGGGCTATACCAGGTTATGTGTTGGGAGCTTAATGTCAATTGGTGGGCAAAGCTGAAGCAAATAATGGGTTAACCTTGGTTCAACAAAGTTGGAGCTTCCTATTATCTCTTTTTCATTCTTTCTGTCTCTGTCCCTCCTGCCTCTTCAGAACACTTATTCTATTCCCTCCTTTCCTTGCAGCAGTAAGGGAATTAAGTATCAATAACAATTGCACTTAGATTTATATACTTCTTCATAGTGCTCTACAGCCCTCTCTAAGTGGTTTACAGAGTCAGCATATTGCCCCCCAACAATCTGGGTCCTCGTTTTACTGACCTCGGAAGGATGGAAGGCTGAGTCAATCTTGAGCCGGTCAGGATCAAACTGCTGGCAGTCGACAGAATTAGCCTGCAATACTGCATTCTAACCATTGCACCATCTAAGCAGTTGTCCTATGATGTCTCACAGAGCTCCATTTTGTTCTTCGGACTGTTTAAGAGGTATATGAAACCACATAGTGATTTACCAGATACAGTGATTTTCCAGAGTTTTGGAATAGTGTTGGATAGCAATAGAGTTGGACATCCAACTCTATTGCTCTTTACTGCCAACTCCAAAAAAGCAATCTGTGCCTTCAACACAGCATAAGCTTAATAACAGGATTATGGATTCAGAGAAATCAGTTGTCCTGTCTGTGATTACACACCTCCCCCCAAAAGAAGACATTTGGGAATGTTCCATCATTTTCAGCTGTGAGTCAGAGGTGTTATCTGTGGTGAGAAGTATATTTATGCAATTCTTTCTAGTGCACCAGCTGAATCCCCTCCCAAGCTACTCAGATTTGGTGATGGTTACCAATACTTTGGATATATCATAGCATAGATACAAACACATGCGTTCTGCAGAGGTGGGATTCACTTACCTTCCCTACCGGTTCGCAAATGTGAGCGCATGCGCCTCCTCTGCACATGCGCACAGCCTTCTGTGCATGTTCTTTGCTCGTGCATTACATCCGGGTGGGTGGGCGGAGCCTCCCGCAGTCGCCACTACCGGTTTGCTCAAACCAGATAGAATCGGCTAAATCCCACCACTGAATACCTGTACTAAAGAATTTGCAGACATTGTCAATTGCTTACCTGGCATTTAATGACTTGGTACTGAGTTTGTAAGGGATAAATATCTCAGGGCTAAAGGATGCCCCTCCTATTATGAACCTGTCCAGTTGTTAGAAAAGCCGAAGAGGCCTCCTGGATGATGCCCCTCTTGTCAGAGGCTTGTGTTTCTGGCATGTGGGGATGGTTCTTGTTCTGCCCCAGCTCCGGATCCCAAGGAGTGTGACACACACAAAGCTCCAAAAACTCCATTTAATACAAACAGAACCCTTTCAAAATGCAGGCTTCCAGTGCAAATGTCCTTATCAGCCAGCTATGAATTACAGAGAATAAACAAAGTCTGACAAGAGTTGGCAACCAGCCCCAAAACCAAGATGTACAAGAAACTCACTCTCAAAATGCTCTGCGTAGTAATTAAACGTTGTTTCCAGCAGCGTGTGCTATCTGTGAGCGAACTTAAATAGGCTAAGGGAGTGGCCAATTAGCCCCAAGCCTTAGTCTCGAGGAGACCTCCTCCTGAGTAGCATCTCCTGCCTTTTGGCAGCCCTGCATGCTCGAGCATTGAGAAGAAGCTCCTCCATTTCACTCTCTTCACTTGAAGGAGCCTCTGGAGGTTCTGAAGGCCCTGACTGAGTCTCTGCCTCTGGCACCACATCCTCTTCAGCCTCCTCGCTGTCCGACTCGCACACCGGCTGCACAGGCTGCTGGCGCGACACCACACCAGCGTCCTCCTCATCGGGATCAATCACAATCCGTGTAGGCCGCTGGCGGGCCACAACAGTTCTATAGGTAGCTCTAGACTTACAACATTTAGTTTAGTGACCATTTGAAGTTGCAACAACACTGAAAAAATGACTTATGACAGTTTTTCATACTTATGACCGTTGCGGCATCCCCATGGTCATGTAATCAGACCCTTGGCAACTGGTTGATATTTATGACAGTTGCAGTGTCTTGGGGTCATGTGTCCAAAATTTGGGGCTCAATTGATGTCGTACATCAAGAATTGGATCTGTATTGGATCATTTCCAGCTATGGAATTCATTGTTGTGCATGTACCTTATCCTCTGTAAGGTACCTCTTACCACACCTGGAAAGACACCTCGTTTTTGCCAAGCTTTTCATTTAGATAATTCTAGTATTTATCGTACCATTTTATTCCTATTTTTAACATTTTATATTGCGTGAGCATTTGTGTATGTGCATGCATTTTACACTTCGTTGGTCTGAAGTGCTTGTTGGAGCAGAAGAGCAGGATGTACGTCAAATAAATAAAATATTCTTGTCTAAAGTTTTGACTAACTGCTTCTAGGAAGATCTTCAAATCAAGCCAAAACCCCTGGAAAAATAAGCCCAGAGCCTCACATCAAGCACTCCAACCAATGTGATAATCTGCTCCACTTCCAAAACTATTTTAAAGCCTTATGCATTGTCATACTTCTTTATGCATTTTGCAAATTAAAACTAGTTGGGAATAATCTTAGAGGTAAATAGGATCTAACATCTCCTCTTCATTGATGTCTTGATTCATGGCCCATAAGTACAACAGAAATTAAATGATGAGAGGAAGGAGGGAAGGAAAGGAAAGGAAAGGAAAGGGAAGGGAAGGGAAGGGGAGGGAGGGAGGGAGGGAGGGAGGGAGGGAGGGAGGGAGGGAAGGAAGGAAGGAAGGAAGGAAGGAAGGAAGGAAGGAAGGAAGGAAGGAAGGAAGGAAGGAAGGAAAAGTAGATGGATTGGGAATATTAAAAAATCACTATATATCCTTTTCCTATATGCAAGAATTTTCCCAAGGTGCCTGGAAATCATTCTGATGTAACAGAAACTTTCACTTCAGCCCAAGTGATTTTACTAGACTGACTGCTGAAATGTGATGATTCATTCTGCAGGTTCAAGCCTGCTTCTTTCATTTATGTTAATACGCTTTAGATCTGCATGAAGAAAAAAGCTCAAACTTCTGTCATGCACAGAATGATTTCCCTTGGATCAGAGTTGTCATAAGGGATTGGGGATTTCCATTGTGCTGCACAGTTTCAGAATCAAAGATTTAAGAGGAAATGTGATTCCTTGAGCTACAGCGAGATAGCTGAAATACAAAGCAAAGAGACATGGCCAATATTTCCTCAGGAATGAATTTGTCTGTAAATTATTATCAGTCAAAGCTTTGATGAACAGACTGCATTATAGTCTTCATTGTCCCAACATGCAAATAAAATATATGAGATATTTCTGTTTACAGAGAGGCTAAGATTAGGTTGCATGCAGTAGTGTGGTTAGGTAATTATATATTCTGGATTTAATCGACCTACTTGCAATGTCTGTGGTGGTGGGGGAGTCTCCTCAGTGGACAACGTGCAATTCTTCTTTGATTTCTAAATGTGGTAAATTAACCTCGCTACATTTGGAAAGCAGTTCTGCTGATTTTGCTGAATGGGCACCAGACTATCACTTCACAGTCCTGCCTTCATTGATAAGAACATGATGGTAATGGAACGGCATCAAATCTTTGGGTGACTCAGCCATCACAAAGCTGAATCCCAGAAGTGGAAAGGTCCACATTATGATACCAGGCTTATATCTGGCTCCTCAAATACCAAATCACTTGGGAGAAGAGGAATATATTGTTACTTTTGATTCTTACTGAGAAAATCCACCTCCAGATATTGTTAATGGTATCTGTGATTTGCATGGTATGAAAGAATCCACAAAGACATTATGTCTATGTGACTAGAACTAGACATACCCAATGTCTTAAGACTAGACATTGAGTATGTCTTGTTTAATGAAAAGAAGGACTAGGGGTGATATGATAGCAGGGTTCCAATATCTAAGAGGCTGCCACAAAGAAGAGGGAGTCGGAAGTCAACCTATTCTCCAAAGCACCTGAAGGCAGGACAAGAAGCAATGAATGGAAGCTAATCAAGGAGAGAACCAACCTAGAACTAAGGAGAAATTTCCTGACAGTTAGAGCAATTAATCAGTGGAATGATTAGTGGATGCTCCAACACTGGAGGTTTTGAAGAAGAGATTGGACAACCCAATTTGTCTGCTTGAGCAGGGGGTGGACTAGAAGGCCTCCAAGGTCCCTTCCAACTCTGATATTCTGTTACAACTGTATATGGAAATAATTTTGTAATTCATGGCCCTTGGGACACTTCAAGGTTAGATAGTCTCAAATAGCAATCAAGAGCTGCATAGCTGTTCAGAAAGCTTGTATACCATGATAGTAGTCTGACAACAGTTTAAATATCAGATTTGGTTAGCTTATCTTCTTGGTGGGTCACCAAGCAGCACATGGACCTGTTAGAAGAAGAACTGCCTTTTCCGCCTTAGTCTTATGCATAACATACAAGTAGTCCTCAATTTGCAACTATTTTCTAAATGACCATTTAAAGTTATGACAGCATTGAAAAAAGCGACTTAACACTTTTGATTGTCACAACAGTCCCACAGTCTCGTGATCAAACTCTGGATGCTTGGTATCCATCATGTATTTATGATGATTGCTACATCCTGGGGTCACCTGAATGCCATTTGTAACCTTTCCAGGGGGCTTCTAACAAGCAAACTCAATAGGGGAAGCCAGATTTGCTTAACAACAGTGTGAATCAATAGCAATAGCAACAGTACTTAGACTTATATACTGTTTCACAGAGTCACCATATTGCCCCCAACAATCTGGGTCCTCATTTTACCAACCTCAGAAGGATGGAAAGCTGAGCCAACTTTGAGCTGGTGAGGATTGAATCCCTGGCAGTCAGCAGAATTAGCCTGCAATATAGCATTCTAACCACTGCACCACCACGACTCTTTAAACACTTAACAACCATGGTAATTTGCTTAATGATTGCAGCAAAAAAAAAATAAAAATCATAAAACTAGGCACAGCCTACTTAACTGCATTGCTTAACAATGCAAGTTCGGATCCAAGCTGGGATCATAAATCAAGGACTACCTATAGATTAAGATTCAATACATTTCTTGGTTCTTTTTGTTTGAATGAATTCCTCTAAGGTAGGAGTGTCAAACTCACATTGTCACAGCGGTGTCATGTGATGTATCTGGACTCCCCCCCCTTTCGCTAAACCAGGCATGGGTGTGGCCAGTGTGTGACTCATCTGACCCTCAGGCTGGGAGTTTGACAGCCCTGCTCTAAGGTATCCTTAGACAGCAAAATGAGAAGAGATTTAACATCCCTCTAAACATTGTGCTTCTCCCACATGAGGTCTGGATTTTTAGGTGTTGGGAACATAGATGTGTCATTCAGAATTCCTGCAAAGTATTGACAAAGTGTGGCAAAATTAGATGGATTGTAAATCTGTTTCTACAAGTGTCTTTACATAAAACAGAGAAACAGGGGTATTTAGTAAAAACTATTAATTTAGGGTTTATTTAATCTCAATATATTTTTTTATTTTTAAACAAAACATAAAACATCTATCATCCATTACGATTGCAAACAGTGTGTCAGTCGGTTACAAATCTTTTGTGCTTCCTCCTCATATTTATGATAATTTATTAATTATCTAATTTCTCATATTATCAACCTAATGTATATCTTTATATTATTATCCTCATTTATCATTTATTTAACATGGCATTTTCATTCCATAAAAATTATTTTCACATATTATATTATAACATTCATTTTATATTTCATATTTCATTTCCATGCTTTATTATCTAGCCATTGATAAAATAAATCCCATATCTTATAATATTTAATCTCAATATTAATGTTGGCTTTAGTGTTCTTTTTCTGCAGAGCACTATTTATTTATTTATTTATTTATTTATTTTATTTTATTTTATTTTATTTCTATACCGCCCTTCTCCCGAAGGACTCAGGGCAGTGTACAGCCTAATTAAAAACACAAAGACAGACAATATTTAAAAAATAATTAAAATTATTAAATAGTAGGCCCAATTTATAAAACCCCGAATTTAAAAACCCAATTTAAAACCAATTAAAATCTTTATATTGATAGCCCAGCCTGGTGGAACAACATGGTTTTGAGGGCACAGCGAAATACACGGAGATCAGAGATTTTGCGAATTTCTGGGGGGAGTTCATTCCAAAGGGCAGGGGCTCCCACAGAGAAGGCCCTCCCCCTGGGTGTCGCCAGCTGACATAATTTGGCCGATGGCACCCTGAGGAGACCCTCTCTGTGGGAGCGGACTGGCCGGTGGGAGGCTACTGGTGGCAGAAGACGGTCTCGAAGGCACCCAGGTCCAATGCCATGGAGCGCTTTAAAGGTGGTAACCAACACCTTGAATCACACCCGGAAGACCACTGGGAGCCAGTGCAGCTCGTGCAGGAGGGATGTCACGTGGGCACAACGAGTTGCACCCATAACCACCCGCGCGGCCGCATTCTGGACCAGCTGGAGCCTCCGGGTGCTTTTCAAGGGCCCCATGTAGAGAGCATTGCAGTAGTCCAGTTGGGAGGTGACAAGGGTGTGAGTGACAGTGCGCAAGGCATCACAGTCCAGAAAGGGCCGCAACTGGCAGATCAGGCAAAGCTGATAAAAAGCCCCCCTGGCCACGGCCGTCATATGTTCTTCTAAAGACAGCCGTGCATCCAGGAGGACACCCAGATTGCGGGCCCTCTCTGTGGGGGGTAAAGACTCGCCTCCAATAGTCAGCAATGGTACCAGCTGACTATATTGCGGCGCTGGAAACCACAGCCACTCGGTCTTGGAGGGGTTGAGTCTGAGCCTATTTCTCCCCATCCAGACCCGCACGGCCTCCAGGCAGCGAGACATCACATCAAGGGCATCGTTGGGGTGGTCTGGGGTGGAGATGTACAGCTGAGTATCATCAGTGTACAGATGGACTCTTACCCTAAAACCACGGATGATCTCACCCAATTATTTGGAAACTTAAACTAGAGTTTAAGTTTCCAAATAATACTGCAACTAGAAAAGCTTAGTAAATATCTCATCATGCCCACTGCATTGGTCAAACTAGGGCACTTAATGGCCTGTAAGACACAGAGAACTTCAAATACTGTCTGTGAGGCCTATTTTGGATACTGATGCTAATCCTTTCTATTATTTCTGGAAATCTGTTGATCATCTGTTTAATCTTTTGAGTGGCATCTTAAATTTCAGGCTCTCATTCTTATCCTAAAGCACCCACTAAAATTGATGTGATTGTGAAATGCATCTCTGATCTCCTTGGAAGAAGGAATATGCACAACTGTATCAAACAGAAATCACCGAATGAAAAAAAAGAAGAAGCATGATTTATGTACATGGAAATGTGCTCGGGATTATCCTGCCAGAATCTTTCTCAAGGCCACCTAGTTAGACTGGCTTCAAGTATAAACTCCCTCCAATTATTACATCACACAAGCTTTCAAAATCAGCCTTTTTCTATCTCCATTTCCGCCAGCTAGATTGCAGGGGGGGGTTATATCGGCAGGGATGGGTGGTTCCCACAACTTTATAAGTCATTTCTGTGTCTGTCAGTAAAGGCATTAACAAGCTAAGTTGGCTGCGATTAAAATAGCATAATTTTGTGACTTCAGTGTCTGGCAAGCTAGCCTTTGTAGGATGCTGTCTAGCTTTTTCTTTTTTAACTTTATATCTGTAGCAAGATAAAACCTTGGCTAGAGACTAACAATCTCACAGTGTCTGAGCTGCGGGGCAGTTATGAATCTTCTGGCTTTATTAATCAGAGTGTAGATTTAAGAAGAGAAGGCAAACATGGTGAGAATCAGGGACAGTGAGAAAGGCATAACAAAGAGGCCTTTGAAACTGCAACCAAAACAGATGATACATTTTGATTATTTCTAAATGCATGTGGCCATCCTTACCTGATTAACTTTTTGGCCTATAGGGTTGTATTTGCATTGCTTTTTCTGGCTCTTTTTCCATCCTACATCTGTTTCTTCTTCCTGGAAAAAAAACATCTTCCTTTGTCCTCTGCCATGTTTTAGCCAGTCCCCCAAAGTTTTCTCTCATCCCATCCACTAATAACTCTTCCATTTATACTTGCATTGGAATTGCCTAATTTGCAGAGCGCTTTTAAATACTTCTTGAAGAACTTTTTGCTGCTGTTTTTGAATTTCTCTTCACACAATGACAGGGCCGCCTTCTTGCTCTTTCTTCATATTTGACGTAGCAGCATCTACAGAAAATATTTTTTAAAAAAACTCAAGGTGAGTATGACCACGTGATTTATTATATTTTTTATCATGTCTTTATTATTTGTATAAACAACTCAAGGTAGCCACCGTTCCTACTAGTCCTTCCTCCTCCTATTTTCCCCACAACAACAACAACCCTGTGAGGTGGGGTGGGCTAAGAGAGAGTGACTGGCTCAAGTCACCCAGTCAATTTTCATGCCTGAGGTGGGAAAAAAATAAAATAAAGATGGTGACCATAACGTTTTTACTTGCATTACATAGGCAGGGCTTTGTGTTGTTCCAGCCACTGCCCATAGTTTTTATTTTATTTATTTTATTAAATGTATTACAGCTGCCACTCCAGCAGACTCTTTTTTGAGACACTCCGCAGGCACTCTTGGCTCAGGTCACCTCCCAACTTAGAGAACTGTACACATGCTAATTTTTACATGAATATTTCACTGACCCTTTTTTTTTCTTCTCTAAATATTTGCCAGGTTTGGTACAAATGACAAAGGAAAGTATGAGTATACATCAATTTTTACTGGAGACCCTGCAATAGCTGTATTCTTGGCCAGACTCCCATTAGCTCCATGCTCGGCTCTTTTATTAAAGCCACTCAACATTTTTAGTATATAAATTTAATTTTAAAAAAACCCCAGAATCGACATGATGGATTCTGTGTGGCCCAGGCAGAATCCACAATAGGCATGAATACCTTCCAGATTTCATTTTCCTCCTTCCTGCAACTCCTAGTCAAAAGGATTGTAGAGTTCCAAGCAATGTGCAGTTTGTTTCTACGCAGTAAACAGAGCTCTCTGCCTGACAACAGGTTGTGATGATACCTGTATCAACAACTGAAAGAGACAAACTCCAGAAATTCTCAAGACAAAGTTCCATATAATAAACCAAGCTTATGAACACCTACTTATTTACGTACTAGGTTTGCTCCCCGTCAAAAAAGTAATCATAAGGTGTAGGCAGGCAAGCAGATTAGTGAAATCCAGGAGTGCAATTTTAAATGCCAAGTATATCAAAGCAAAGAAATATGAAGAGTGCAGTAATATATATATCAGTCAGCATCCATGAAAACGATGCACTGAAATACGATGGGAGCTTTGAAAAATGAACCAGGATTCTTAAGAAGGTAAATATCCACCAGATCTGGTTGCATAACCTTCATTCAAACCAAAAGTCACACTTGGGGTTTGAGTAATACATTAAGGGTCATGGATTATGTGTCTACATACTAGACATTGATAAAAGAGAGTCGTCTCCTGCACTCCTGTGAAAATGACTGCTTATTCCAAAGTTATTTCAAATCATAAGCATGAAGGACATAATGAATGATTTCAGTTCCTAGCCTTAGAGAGTAACTGCTCTGGAGATGCAGCTCAGAGACTCCAAGACAAATGGATTGCCAGTTTGGAATTGTGTGTGGTTATCACCAAATAGGGCTGAAATCGCAAGTACGAAACAAGGGTTCTTCAGAGAGACGCCAGCTTCCTGACTTTTAAAAATGCCTCATAATCATGTGACATGCTTTCAGCAGACTTAGCCAGAAGATAATGGTTTTCTTTTAGCGCCACTGACATGGTTTCATTTTTCTTACTGTTTTTGTCAGGATTCCGCCCCCCCAACATTTAAAGGCCTTTTTAAGCATTTCTTCATCTATTAATTATTTTTACTGCTATGTAGTCACTTAAAGAAATGTTGCAATGGTTATTCTCAAGGAGTCCTCATTTCCTTTTTTTAAAAAGACAAATTAGATTGCATTTCCGCTTAATCAATTCTATTATAAAATAAAGTAGGCAAAGCACACTCAACATGACTTCTGACAGTCATAGGACGTACTAAATTTTTTCTGTGTATCAAAGTAATTTTTTGTGTATGTGTTTCTGCTCTCCCTTTGAGTTGTCTCTAAGGATGGGAGGGAGGGAGAGAGAGGGAAAGGGGGAGGGAGGGAGGGAATGGCTCCTTATATACCAAATTTGTTTCCAGTCCTTTTAGGTTTCCAAGAATTATCCTACTGATAGAGCCCTTTTACATTGTTTTTCCAACAGTCATTTGAGTTGGAAAGAAGTAAAAAGATACAATAATCCTGTTTACACATTCTACTTCTACCTTAGTTTTTAAGCATCAATTATCTCAAAGGAAAATACAGTTTATTATGTCTGCTTAATATCAGTGGTGAAATCCAATTGTTTTTACTACCGGTTCTGTGGGTGTGGCTTGGTGGGCATGGCAGGGGAAGGATACTGCAAAATCTCTGTTCCCACTGCACTCTGGGGCCAGCCAGAGGTGGTATTTGCCAATTCTCCAAACTACTCAAAATTTCTGCTACCGGTTCTCCGAACTGCTCAAAAGTTCCACTACTGGTTCTCCAGAACCTGTCAGAACCTGCTGGATTTCACCCCTCTTAATATGTATTTCAGTGTAGAAGACTAAGTAACCTTTGCTTTTGTTTTGCTTTGGACTGCAGTCCAATTATTTCAGCCTTTTTGATATAAATCCAACACATTTTATAAAGGATGCACTAACATGATTTTTAAAGGCTCTTACAACAAGAACAATGTGAGTGAGACATGAATTGTAATCAAATATGAGTCACAAAAGCACAATTTCTCCATTCATTATTGAAAGTAAATAAAAATAGCTGGGTAAATAGAATAGGAAAGAGTTAAATCTCAAAACAGATGCAGGTAACATATTTTAACAGATGATGTTGGTTAGGTCAAGATCAGCCTCAGGTAACCTGCAAACAAAATGCCACATTTACCTTACTTGATTAAATACTCTGGCTTGCCAGGTGCTTAAAAGGTTCTTTACACACACACACACACACACACACACACACACACACACACACACACACACACACCAATATATACATGGAAACTGATTAAACATCTAGTGGACCTTTCACTAATTCAAATCATTGCTTTAGAAAAAAAAATATTCCCCCTTTTTTTCCTTTTTTGCATGATGTAAGAATGGGAAAATGCTTTACATAGAAAATGACAAATGTGGCCATTTCTTGAAATAAGTATAAAGGCCTTAGTTAACTGTAAAACTAGGCTAGATGAGCAAATTGCTCAAAAGCCAATCCTTATTTGTGCCAGGCTTTTGTTCTGTCAAATAGGCATGAAATTAAATACTAAAACTCCTTATTTGTTTTCATGTATGGTATATACTTTCTATTCGACTTGCACATACGCACATACATGCACACACAAACCCCTTATTGGAACATAAAACTCCTTAAATACATGATTATTTTTTACTTCCCAGCATTTTATTTAATTTTGTGTTTTTCTTGAGCTCATGGAAAAAAAGCTTTCTACCAGTTTAATTTCTCTGCCATCAATAGTGAAGTTATGTAAGTAAAATGGTTGACTTTTTTTCTGATTACCCCCCCCCCCTACACACACACACCTCATTTTCCTAATATTTAACATTTAGGCCAAATTTTAACTTTGGGTTTTTAGTTCTATAGCAAACTCTTCTAAGGATGCTTTAGCTTTCTCTAACCCAGGGGTATCATCTGCATATTTCAGATTGCTAGTGCCTATGTAAATTGCAGGTGTGTCCTCTCTTCCAGTCCAATAATAATAATACATTCACTATCCAAGTAAAACAAACACAAGTTCATTAAGCATCCTTATCTCATTCCCTTTCTTAGTCTGAACCATTATTTCTTGAAATTCATTTCTTAGATTACCATCTTATTCCTTGCAAAGTTCTTCTGAACAAAAGTCTACTCCAGAACATACTTTCAATACATTTCACATTATGGTGTGATTAACATCAAAGGCCATGTGGTAACCACTATAATACAGAGTTAAAACTCTTCTATTCACTTGGTCTCTTCATTAGCCACCATTATTCACTAGTCTTATGCCAGTTATTTATTTATTTATTTATTTATTTATTTATTTATTTATTTATTTATTTATTTATTTATTTATTTGTTCAATTTATATGCCGCCCTTCTCTGGAGACTCAGGGTGGCTTACAATGTGTTAAGCAATAGCCTTCATACTTTTGTATATACCTGCTTAGTAGGGCTTTCGTCGTCCCCCCAAGCAGTGTTCTTTTTTATACAAAGTCAGCTTATTGCCCCCACAATCTGGGTCCTCATTTTACCTACTTCGAAAGGATGGAAGACTGAGTCAACCTTGAGCCTGGTGAGATCCCAACTTGCAGTAATTGCAGGCAGCTGGTGCTAGTTAACAGCACTTTAGTCTGCTGCGCCACCAAGCCTCTTGATACTCTGTTCCTTTGCCTCTCTTGAAATCTACCTGTTGTGCTTCCCATGTGTGACTACATTCTCTACAAGGAAAACTTGTCAGGGAGGGAGGGAAGGAAGGAAGGAAGGAAGGAAGGAAGGAAGGAAGGAAGGAAGGAAGGAAGGAAGGAAGGAAGGAAGGAAGGAAGGATTTCTGATTACTAGTTTCTCATAAGGAGACTTACTGGGGAAGCCAACAGTAAGTTAGAAGTTGCCCTTAGATCCAATTATTCTTTTGCCCACACATGGTCATTCTGTTCTCTGATTGGGTAAGGAAATATCTCTGAGATGATCCAATGGGTCATGGATTGTCTAGTTGTTACTATAAATTTAGAACTCTGTAAAGCCAATAAAATCTCCTTCCAGGAATTATTTCAATATACTGATAGATTGATGCAAACTACTTACTCTTAATTAAAAAAAAAAAAAGCCTGTCTACTCAATATTGTAAACTATAGTGTAAACTATTCATCTAGAATGTAGAGATTCAATCCTGTATCTGAAAAATCTTTCCCGGAAATCCCTGAAATATACCATTCCTCTCTCTTTTAACATCCATCTCACCTTCTCCCGTAATTCTGAAACCCCCTCAAAATCCAAGTGGGGAGTGAAAGTAAATTTAATTACATTCCAAACCAACACATTTCAAATAAAGTTCCATGACCGATGCTATATTTTCCAAAGCAGCACAAGTTTATGTTGGCAATTAATACATTATCTCAACCAAGACTCAAGACAGTGACTGTAGTTATGAAATACACTCCTGGAATGGTAATATCTTTGAGCAGCAGGATTAGACCTCTCCCTTCTAGCTGAGAATTTACTGGAAAAAGAATTTTTATATTCTCTTACTTCACTATCATCTGCAAATCATTTGCCGCCTTGTAAACAAAGCAGTCCTCCAAAAGCTTGGGAAAAAAATACCACCACCACCAAACACCGCCCTTAAAATCTGGAGAGAAAACCTGTTATACAATGGATCAAAAGGTGAAATATTTTCAAGATGATCTGACCATCCTTTTCAGAATTAAACTGTTTTATGGCCTTTATCTTTGGCCAAATGTGGACACTGTACATTGCTATACAGGATTCCACTAAATCATTTTTGGGGTTCAGGCAAAGGACTTTTTAACATGATATAACATTAAGTGCCCAGTCTTAAAACTTGCTGGCCCAAAGACAAGAACGTGGAGTGGGGTTCCAATGCTATGCCAAGGCTGCCAACAAAATAGGAATCAATGCCAGGACAGCGGAATTGAAGCTGCACCCAAAATGTCACTACATATTTTATGATTGTACCTTTCTACAGTCAGAAGGATTCTAAAATATGACAGCGCAAATTGTTTCTGTGGAAGGAATTAAGAAGATAATTAACAACATGCGTCTACTCAATAATAACTCCATCATGTTTAAATATAACTCAGTGAGACACAAAATAGCCACAAAATATCTTGGAAATCTGTACCGCCAATGGCCTAAGCCATCTAATTACTTTGCCTGCTATGGCCTGCAGTGTGGCTGTCCCCAAGAGAAGTCTAGAATAGAATAGAATAGAATAGAATAGAATAGAATAGAATAGAATAGAATAGAATAGAATAGAATAGAATAGAATAGAATAGAATAGAATAGAATTCTTTATTGGCCAAGTGTGATTGGACACACAAGGAATTTGTCTTGGTGCATATGCTCTCGGTGTACATAAAAAGAAAAGATACATTCGTCAAGAATCATAAGGTACAACACTTAATGATAGTCATAGGGAAACAGTCAATATAAGTCTTAAGGATACCAGCAACAAGGTTACAGTCATACAGTCATAGGTGGGAGGAGATGGGTGATTGGAACGATGAGAAGATTAATAGTAATGCAGACTTGTAACTAGTTTGACAATGTTGAGGGAATTATTTGTTTAGCAGAGTGATGGCATTCGAGAAAAAAACTGTTCTTGTGTCTAGTTGTTCTTATGTGCAGTGCTCTGCACGTCGTATTGAGGGTAGGAGTTGTAACAATTTTTTTTTTTGCAAAAACTTTTTTTATTTTTATTTTTCTTAACACACAAATTACATCTTTTTGGAACAGAGCCCTGATCCGGTCATCAATTTATACAATTTTTTATCATCTTTAACAAAATTTTATATGTTCTATTTTGCCATAATACTTATTTCTTAATCTTAAATCACCTATCTCAACTAATACCATCTTTAAAAGATTTACTCAAATCTACTTAATCAAAACAATTACCCTTCTATTAACCCACTTTAAATCTCAATTAATAACTCATAATACATTTCACAATTCTTAGCCTAAATCCTCACAATTAACAATACAGGTCACACATGTTTATATTTCAAAATCTTATTTCCCTTTCTAAAACTTCCCCACATTTATTATTACTTCATGTAATGCTCATTAAATCTTTATTTCCTTATTACTTCACCAAATTTCGATCCTATCTCTAATCCCAAAAATATGGCAATTTAACATTGAAACATAGTTCTTAATTCAAATAAAACTACAATACAATTTCAATCATTTCCTACAATTCTATCTCTTTAACCATATCATTTATATAAAAAACCAGTTTAAGTAATTCTTATTTGTAATTCATAGTCCTATATTATTTCAACCTTCTTTTCTTTTTTACTTAGATAGCTATATTATCAAAAACATTGAAAATATTAAAATATTAAAGTTATTGAAAATATTCAAATTATTGCAATTGTTATAGGTATTTAAACAATATCCCAGTTTTTATAGTCATCAATTATTCTCAAATAATACCATGTATCATCTTAATAAACATTGATTCATTATGTCCATTGGTTATATATTCTTTTAACATAGTCTATTTCTAAGAGTTGTAACAATTTATGTCCAGGATGCGAGTGGGTCTGTAAATATTTTCACAGCCCTCTTTTTGACTTGTGCAGTATGCAGATCCTCAATGGAAGGCAGCTTGGTAGCAATTGTTTCTTCTGCAGTTCTAATTATCCTCTGAAGTCTGTGTCTGTCTTGTTGGGTTGCAGAACTAAACCAGATAGTTATAGAGGTGCAGATGACAGACTCAATAATTCCTCTGTAGAACTGTATCAGCAACTCCTTGGGCAGTTTGAGTTGTGTTGCCCAGTGGAAGTGGTGTTTTCTCTCCATTCTGCTTTGTATCATAGCACATGGACAATGTAAGCCAAGTTGATGTGTGTTGGGGAGGAAGTTGAAATGCAACCTTGGCCTGCCTCTTTAAGGGCCTGAGTGACTGGTACAGGCCCCTTTCTCCAGTTTGCTTCCATTTTTGCATTTTTTGGTGGGAGAGGGAACCATGAGTTTCAGGGTTGACTTGACAAGATAGTAAATCAATACTTTGGCTACACCTCTCCTTTATTCATTATGCTTTCTGTGAGAGAAAATTCCCTCACAGTTGCTGTGCCTATTAATGGCCTTTGGCTTAGACAATTAAATAAGCCAATCAGAGAACAGCTCCTGGCTTTGAATCTCCCGGGCTTTTCTATGCCCTCCCCTAACTGCCGCTGTGACAGTATAAAAGGAGATGCTCGCCAGCAGACATTTTGGACTCTTCGGGATCAGAGGCAGAGCTGAAGTCGCTAAAGCCTCTTCCTTCTGAGGAAGAAAAGCCCGAACTCCAATCGCATAGAGCGATTGCACCAGAGAGCTGACAGGACTCTTAAGAAAGAGAATGACATCTAATATTCTTTTTGAATAGACCTTGTTTTATTTTATGTAAATAAAAACAGTTTAGTGTAAACTGCTCATGAGGCTCATTTGTTCTAGTAGATTGTAAAAGAGATAAGATTACGGTCCATCGAGGCCCCCTCCATCACACTTTCTTCCCATTCCCCTTGCAATGGAGGGTGGGTGGGAGAGGAAGACAGGTTTCTATACACCATGGATCAAGCAAGCACTCCCAAAAGGAGGCTGATTTAAGGGGAAAAACCCATGCTTTGATGTTATGATTGGATGATGAGTTATGCTGGCAGTAATTTATTTTTTATTTCTTATATTTATTTGCCCAGGGCATCCCTTGCAGTGAATGTGAAGAAATTGATAACGAAGTAGAAATATGGTATTTATCTGAAGGCTTTATTATAAACGACAATCCTTTATTTAAGAAAGCGTCCTTAAGATTTGTACCACTTAAGGCATGGTCTTTCACATTCAGGTGACAAATATGGAAACTGAATTGTCTTTGTAAAATAAGTTTACATACACTGTTTCATTTAAGGTATTTTTATCAGGATATGTGAATTTGTAAAAGGTTTTCTTGGTTTTGATCTTGAATTTTGCTTTATAAAGTTATAAATGTGAACAATTAAACTTTATTATCCTTATGAACTCTCTCAGATTTGTCCCCTTTTAAAGGTTTATCCTTTATATTCCAAGAAAATATGATCAACATAATGATATTAAAATGTGTGTGTGTGTGTGTGTGGTCATTGGTGCTCTCTGAGTTTGGCTGGTTATGATGGCTGCTAGCACTGATGCTGTTACCTAGTTTGGTAATGAAAAGGCTGCAAGAAAGCAGCCAAGCTCAGAGAGCACCAAAGATCCCATTGTTCAACCCTGAGCTACAAATATTCTCTTCCATTGGTATGTGTGTGTGTGTGTGTGTTGAGAGGTCAACCAAGAAATGATTTTATTTGAAAGAAAGGAGATTTTGGTGTACTGATTGCATAATGCTTATGGGTGCCCGTCTTGAGGCTGTTTAGGAGACAGTATTACCTATTAGAGAAGATTACTCTGTCTCTATGGTTCTGTGGTACATGAAGCAGAGAACAGAGCCAAAGTGAGTGTACCAGAAGGACAAAATTAGAAGGGCATTGATTCCCATTGTAAAGAGATCCTGATGGTCTAGCGGTGGGACTGGAAGTTGGCAAACAGGCTGTTTTCGGCTTCCAGAGTGCCTCGGGGGGAGGGGGGAGAGATGATTTTCACCCTCCCCAGACTCCTAGAAAGGCTCTGGAGGCTGGGGACAGCAAAAATGGGACTTCTGGTTCCACTGGAATTTGGCAAACGGGCCGTTTTTGTCCTCCAGTGGGCCTCTGGGTGTGTGTGTGGGAAAGGCTGTTTTTTCCCTCCCCAGACTCCTAGAAAGGCTCTGGAGGCTGGGGAGAGCAAAAAATGGGCCTACTATGCCATCATGTGCCAGGACTGGGGAAAGCGTGGGGGAGTCGTGCACGAATGCGCATGGGCAGGACGCATAGATTTATGGGTGTGGGCACACGTGCATGACCTCTCTCCCCGCTCCTGGCACGTGATGGCAAAAAGGTTAGCCATCACTGGTCTAGCCAGTATCTTTTGACATCTTTCAATGTTAGTAGATCAGGCTTATTTTATAGCTGTGACAGTGAAATCAAAAAGACATTAGCTGGAAACAATGCTTACATTTTGTTTCTCTCTTTCAAGTGATTTTTGTCCAATAATAACTTCCAATATTAGTAAGGCTTTTTTTAATGGAACATTGAATAGCTAAATCACATGCCTCAGTTTTAGTTTAGTACTGCAAAACGGTAATATTATCTTATCAGCAGGATATGTGATACTTTTGGTTGTCTAAGAACTAGCTATTAATTTTCTTAATGTTTTTTCTAAAAATATCAGTTGAATTGACATATGTCTGAAAATAAAGACCTAGCTAGCAATGTTTGCAAGATCCTTCCTTCCACCCCCTAATGTTTGAAGAACATTAGGAAATAAGCTTTTTTAAAGGTTTATTTTTTTTAAGGCATAAGCTTAAAAAAGATGGAACCAAAAAGTAAACCTAAAAACCAGAAGCAACTGAAAAGAGAGCGGGAGAAAAAGGGAAACTCTAGTGTTTATTACCCGTGTAAGATTCTTGTTAGCTTTAAGTGAAAATGGGAGCAGATTTAGGCAAGTTTTAAGAAGCTAAATGAATAGCATTAATGCTAACTCATTCTGCAGTCTTAATTTAGCCGAGCTTTGTTTCTAAATCACAGCAGATGGCAGCAGATAGATGACCTTGGCTGATCTCAAAAAACCTAAGTCAATTTGGACCGGATTTGTACTTGGATGGGAGTCCGCTAGCAAATCCCAGGGCAAAATCCAAAGCAAAATGCTCTAAAAGCAGTATCTGGCAAACCATTTCCATATTGTGACCAAGGTCACAGATTCAATAGGTATGGAGGGGAACTGAGAGTGAGAAAGTAATAGCTTTTGATATTTCAACGCTCTGATTTTCGTTTGCTTTGGTCCTTAATTTTTTTATACTTCATCTATTACACTACACTCATTCCAATAGGAGAACTCTGAGATTTTTTTTTTAAAGATGGGTTCTGTAAATCAGATTAATGCTCATATTTATTCTTAATACTCATTCAGCTCCTACAAATCCAAAGCATAAATATTGATTTGGTTCCAGATTTGAATCCAGGCTCACTAAAACCATTAATCAGTCTATGGAGTTAAGTCCAAATTCGCTGACTTGAATAAACACTACACATTAAGTGCTGACTCATTGATTCCTCCTTCATTCAAATAGTCCTCAACTTACAATGACCGTTTAATGACTGTTCAGTTACGACGACCCTGAAAAAAGTGACTTATGACCAGCGGTGGGATTCAAATAATTTAACAACCGGTTCTCTGCCCTAATGATTTCTTCCAACAACCAATTCGCTAAACTGCTAAGAAAGTTAACAACTGGTTCTCCAGAAGTGGTGCGAACTGGCTGAATACCACCACTGCTTATGACCATTTCTCACACTGATGACTGTTGAAGCATTGCCATGATCACGTGATTAAAATTCAGACACTTGGCAACTGAGTCATATTTGGACAGTTGCAGTTTCCCAGGGTCATGTGATCAACTTTTGCAAGCAACCTCGTGACAAGCAAAGTCAATGGGAAAGCCAGGTTCAATTAGCAACCATGTTACTAATTTAAGAACTGCAGCAATTGACTTAGCAATTGTGGCAAGAAAACTCGTAAAATGGAGTAAAATTCACATAACAAGTGTCTCACTTAGCAACAGAAATTTTGGATTCAATTGTGGTCATAAATCAAGGACTACCTGTATTTCCTTCACAGTTTAACGAAATGCTCGCTAAATTAATCAGAACATAAAACTCCTTGGCTATTCTTGGGCTCTTCTGGGCCCAGGTGTTAGAAAAAGTTACTTCTGCCTTCCCTGGTAGGTTGCACTTTCACAGCCATTGTAACTACAGAGTTTTATTCACTGAACTTATGTTAAAAGCAAAATGGCTCAACCATAGTGCCAAAATGTTTAATACAAATTAAGCTCCATCAATCACTGTCACACAACTGGAAAACTTATTTGTCAACCCTTTTGGCATTGGATGTTCTGTTAATTGTTTTCCAAAACATACTTGTCTGCATGTCTGAGGATTATGATTAGTGTCACTCAATTCTACGCCTAGTGCCACGTTGTGTTTATTTGTTAGATTTAAATTATCTTTGTTTGTTATGTTTTATATTATTTATTACATTTATATGGCTGTCCATCTGCCGTCCGTGACTCTGGGTAGCTAACACTTAAAAATAGAATTAGAAGTATTAATTTTCTTAATAGTTTTTCCCCCCTGAAAACATCTGTCATATGTCTGAAATTATAGATAGCCCTTGACTTATGAGCACAATTGAGCCCACAATTTCTATTGCTGAGACATTTGTTAAGTGAATTTTGCCCCACTTTATGACCTTTCTTGCCACGGTTGTTAAGTGAATCACTGCAGTTAAGTTGGTAACGTGGTTGTTAAGTGAATCTAGCTTTCTCACTGACTTTGCTTGTCAGAAAGTTGATCACATGACCCCAGGACATTGCAACGCATCATAAACATGAACCAGTTCCCAAGCATCCAAATTTTGATCATGTGACCATGGGGGAATGCTGCAATGGTTGTAAGTATGAAAAATGGTCATAAATCACTTTTTTTCAGTGCCATTGTAACTTCAAACGGTCACTAAATGAACTGTTGTAAATTGAGGACAGCCTGTAAAGACCTAGCTAGCAATGTTTGCAAGACACTTTTTTTCCATAAGTATCTTGTGAATCACCCAAAGCTGACGGGAATTGGGTGGCATACAAATAACAATAACAAAACAACAATGTTGATAATTTTTACTTCATGAGCTGAAGTCTGTCTGCATAGGGACGTCTCTTCATCTTACCCTTCCAACAACCATCCTGTCAAATGGGCCAAGCTGAGAGATACTCCCTGGCTCAAAGTCAGCTGGTGGTTTTCCATGACAGAAAACACACCTAATCTTGGGTTTTTCTCACTTTTAGTCTGACATTTCCTACCTGGCATTTTAGTCTGACTTTACCTCTCCTGGGTAAAGTCACAGAGGTACCCAGAGATATGTAGAAATGAGCCATTATCTTCAGTGATGGGTTTCAATTTTTTTTACTACCAGTTCTGTGGACGTGGCTTGGTGGGCGTGGTGTGGCTTGGTGGGCATGGCTTGTGGGCGTGGCAGGGAAAGGATACTGTAAAATCTCCATTCCCCCCCCCAATCCAGGGGAAGGTTACTGCAAAATCCCCAATCAGCTGGGTCTCGAGAGGCAGAAAATAGATGGGGCGGGGCCAGTCAGAGGTGATATTTACCGGTTCTCCAAACTACTCAAAATTTCCGCTACCAGTTCTCCAGAACTGGTCAGAACCTGCTGAAACCCACCTCTCATTATCTTGCAGAATTATATGGATTGGGAAGGAAAGGTTATTTCAATGTCATAGTCCTATTTTGAAAACAGAACAAAAAAAATTCTACTAAAAATAGCTTTCAGGAGCTGCATTAAAAATATTTGTTGATCATAACTTCTTTGAAAACCCCAAGTAGCTAATTACTGGCAGTGAATGTATAAATTTTGATTTTCCTTCAGGTGCTAATTTCCATGCAAACTGCCACCCCTGCAATATACGTTAGATCTACTGCATTTGTTACAACTGATGAGTGACTCCCAGAGTGCCAGTATTTTAAAGCATGTAATTGCAGTGATGTCCTACAGTCTGCAAAATGTGTTATTATTGTTATTTATTCCTGCAATGAGTATGCCTCTTCAAAGGCTGTAAGCAGTTTACAACTGATGCAATAAAACAACTGTACCGCAATAAGAGCCACTGATGACCAAACCACGTATCAATAATCAAAATTCAATCATTATCATTGCAAACCTTTAACCATATATGTAGCTCTGAGAAAATGATATCATTCATTCCCTGTAGAAGGACAGCATTTCAACTATCCTCTTGAATGTTAACACACAGAGAGAATCCTAACTTCAAGGGCAGAATATCTGGGGAGCAGGCTATCACAGATAAGGCTCGTTTCTAGACCTATCCATGATCATTTCAATGGACATGCACAACATGGCCTCTTGGGTTTTCACTGGATGAGCTGACTCTATAAAGATTTTAAAGAGTCTTGAAGGTATCATGACTTGAGCCATAGAGGATTTCTATAGATAACGATTAGCATTTTAAATTGCATTTAAAAACAAATTACTGTGTTTCCCCAAAAATAAGACCATGTCTTATATTTTTTTGAACCCTGAAATAAGTGCTTGGCTGTCAGCCTCCGCCTTTTCTGCTTTGGCTGCCATAGTAACGGGAGGGGGGGAGAGCAGGTAGCATGGGGGGGAAGCGTGCTGGAGGAGGAAAATGAAACCGATAGTTAAGCCACCGGACTGTATCTTGGAAGCTGCCGTTGGGCCAACAGTCGTGGCATTCCTGATTGATGACGCTGGCAGCGTCCACCTGACCCCGGGAGACCTTTGGATTGGATGATTTACGGTGGACAGTGGGAGGGGATGCTTTCTATATGCACTTTTCGCGCGTATTGCCTTAGATTCTGCTTTCCTATGGTTGCGTTCACTTCAACTCTAGTAAAAGTACCTTTGTCTATAAACAATGGAGTTTGAGTCATTCTTTCCTGGACTTTGAAGGAAGCACACCTGACATTAAGCAGAATCCCACCTCCAGCCATCCCAGATAAACACCGAGGGGGCCGAAACCAAGACATGTCTGACCAAGAGAGTGAAGGAGACCAGATGGGAGTTACGGGCTCTACTATAACTTCACTTCAAGCAGAGAAGGAAGCTGCAGAATGGATGGAAAAAATTCAGCTGAGAGAGGAGCCAGAGGAAGCTAGATGGTCGAGGGGAGTAGGAAGGTTGCCAGACCTGAGGAGGACCCCCCAAGGAGTAACCAGCTCCAGACCTCATAAGGGAGAGGCGGTGTGGCTGCAAGAGCAAAAGTAAAGCCTCATGATTGCTCAGGCGATGCAACTCCTCCGCGATGCCGAGGAAAGCCGGAAAAACCGTGAGTTTTATGTATTCCCTGTGGGGAAGGGAGGAGACTACCCCAGACTGGATCCAGAAGAGACAGCCTGTGGGGGAGAGGCAGGGGTGGGTTCTAAATTTTTTTACTACCGGTTCTGTGGGTGTGGCTTATTTTGTGGGTGTGGCTTGGAGTTCATGTGACTAGGTGGGCGTGGCTAGCTGGTCAGTCTCATTTCTGGAAGGTCCTCACACTTACGACCAGTCCTTGCACTTACGACCCAACTCATTTGTTTGCTTTTAACACTGATCAGCTGTAGTTCGGCCCTTTGAAGCCCCGCGGCAAGAGTTTAAACAGTTTATTTCCCTCTAGTTATCAGCTGGGACTCAGGAGGCAGCAATAGATTGGGGGTGGGACCAAATAAAAGGTAAAAATAACATGGGGGTGGGGGGGTGGGAGGGTGGGGGGGAACTGGTTCGGTGTCGTCATATCGTCACCGCTACCGGCTCGGCCGAACCAGACCAAACCAGGAGGAACCACCACTGGGGAGAGGGAGAGGAAGCTGGGGAAGAAACATCTCAGGCTTCTGGAGCTCAAGCAAGGGAGGCAGCAGCCCAGGGACCCCCAGTCTTGCAGGCCCCACCCCGCAGATGCAAAAAGCCAAAAATTCCCTCCCCAACCGGAAAATATGATGGGAATCCGAAGACGTTGGGGCTTTTCTTGACCCAAGTGTGGAACCACATGGAGGACTGGGGGGAGGATTACTTGTCAGATGCGGCACGAGTGAGATGCGTCACGAATGTCTTAGAGGGAGTAGCAGCTGAATGGATGGTGGTCCTCCACAATAATAACTCTCCCTTGCTGAGAAATTACAACCTGTTCATGGGGGCCCTTAGGAGGCAGTTTGAAGACCACCTAGCTGAGTGGAGAGCGAGACTCAGAATGAAGGGTATCCAGCAAGGCCAGAGATCGGTGGCAGAATACACCCAAGAATTTCGTGAACTGGCACCCTACATGACAGGGTGGTCAGAAGCAGCTCTACTGGAGAGTTTCAAAGATGGACTGAATGAAGACATATACAAAGACTGTAGAGCACGGGGGGTCCCCGAAGACTTGCAGAGTTGGTACATATTAGCTGAGGATGTGGAAATCGAGCTGGCCTGAAGCTGACTCCGAGGGGGCCATGCAGGGGACCCGTCATCCCCCCTCTACCGCAAAGGAGCGCCAAGGGCGGGCGCGGGGAGAGCGGAATTCAAACCAAAATCGAAGCCCTTCACATGTTCCAAATGTGGAAAGGAAGGCCCTCAGGCCGCCGAACGTTTCTCCAAGCCAGTGCCAAAACCCACCAGCTCGGGACCAAAGAAGGCTGACAAAGCACCTGCAAAAGCTCGCGAAACTGGCCTGAAAGGAGAAGTCGTTGAGTTCGCTCCCAGAAACCAGGGTGAATTGGGAACTCTGACCACCATGGACGACAGTGGGACAGACTCCGACTCCAACTCCGATGATCTGGTGAGTCACACTGAGGGCCCCATGCTCATTCCCATAGAAATAAGGGTGCCGTGTACAGGGGCACATGCGCAGATGTTAGCCCTATTAGACTTTGGGTGCACCAGGTGCATAATCAGCCCGAAGGTCATGGAGAAAATGGGCCTGAGGCTAAAAACATTAAAAAGACCCATGGTGTTTTGTCAATTGGACGGATCGATTGCAGGAGGGGGCCCAGCCAGCTTTGTGACCGAACCCATTGAAATGCAATTGGGGGATCACGTAGAGACCCTCAGGTTTATTGTGGCCCCTAGCATGGAACGACCCCTCATACTTGGACTGCCCTGGCTCCGTAGATGGAACCCACGGGTTAACTGGAAAACGGGGGTTTTGCGCATTTGCACTGGAAAACCGAGACTAGAGAGGGAAGAAAGCCCCCTGGAGGACGGAGTAGAACACGAAAGGGCAGAAGTGGCAATAGGCCACATCGAAGGGGAGGAAAAGATTCCAAAGGAGTATTGGGATCTCCGAGAAGTTTTTAGTGAAAAGGCCTTGGATGTGCTACCCCCCCGCCAGAGCTACGGACTGTACCATTGAAATACTCCCCGGGGTGAAACTCCCTAAGCCAAAGATCTACCCCATGACCCCTCGAGAACTAGGGGAATTGCGAAACTTCATTGATAAAAACCTAGAACGGGGTTTTATCCAACCAGCCAGACCAAGGGTGGTGGCGCCTGTAATGTTCCAAGAAAAGAAAGATGGCTCCTTTCGTTTGGTAGTTGATTATAGAAATATCAACGCTATTTACGTGGAAAACGTTTACCCCCTGCCACTCATGAAGGACATGCTAGCACATCTAGGAAAGGGGAAAATTTTAACCAGACTGGACTTACGAGAGGCATACTACAGAGTGAGAATTAAGGAGGGGGATGAATGGAAAACTGTGTTTAACTGCCCACTGGGGTGTTTCCAGTTTTGAGTGCTCCCTTTTGGACTACAAGGAGCCCCTGCGGTGTTCATGCAATTGATTAATGAAGTACTGCATGAGGACCTGTATAAGGGGGTGCTGGTTTACTTGGATGACATTCTTATCTACTCTGAGAGCATGGATGACCATGTGAAATTGGTGCAAACTGTCCTGCAAAAACTCAGGGCTGCTGAACTATATGCCAAGCTCTCTAAATGCGAGTTCCACCAAAGCAAAATTGACTATCTTGGATATCGCATATCGCATGAGGGAATAGAGATGGACCCTGGAAAAGTTTGGGCAGTATTGGAATGGGCTGCGCCACGCACCCGCAAACAACTACAAATTTTCCTCGGATTTGCTAGCTTCTATAGATAGTTTATCCCCTCATTCGCCAAAATCATGCTGCCAATAACAAATCTTCTGAAAACAATAGGTGAAGTAAGACCAAAGCCCTCACGAGCCCTTGAATGGACTATGGACTGTCAGGTGGCATTCCAAAAGTTGAAACGATTGTTTGCTGCTGAACCAGTCCTCAAACATCCAGACATGGAAAAGCCTTTTGTAGTACAGGCAGACGCGAGCGACATGGCAGTAGGAGCAGTACTTCTGCAGAAGAATGCAGAAGGGAAATTACAATCTTGTGCCTACACGTCCCACAAATTGTCAGAGACCGAAAGGAGATGGGCCATATGAGAGAAGGAAGCTTTTGCAGTGCGATGGGCATTGTTAATATGGAGACAATTTCTTGAAGGAGCTAAGCATCCTTTTGAAGTTTGGACTGATCATAAAAACTTGGAGGCTTTGAAAACACTACGTAAACTGTCACCAAAGCAAGCTCGATGGGCTCAACACTTCAACTGTTTTAATTTCACTTTACACTACCTTCCTGGAGGAAAGAACTTCATGGCGGATGCACTTTCCAGATTGCCTCAATATAACAGTGCCAAGGAGGAAGTGGTTCGGCCTATCATACCTGTGACACAACTAGCAGCGCCAGTAACTACCAGAGCACAGTTGAGGGCCTATCCAGACCCCTCGGGCGATTTGCTTCAGAAACTACAAGAAGCTCTAAAGACTGACGAGTGGTTTCGAACTCACTCGAATGAATGTACACTCTGTGATGGACTAGCTTGGATTGGGGCCAAATTGTATGTTCCGGCCATTTTAAGAGTAGCGGTGTTGCAGCAAGCTCATGACGCCAAGAGGGCGGGACACTTTGGATTTGTTAAAACTCTACATCTCATTAAAAGACAATTCTGGTGGCCTGCACTCAAAAAGGACATAGAGGCATATGTAGCTAGCTGTCCGGTGTGTGCCTCAGCTAAGAGACCTCCGGGGAAGCCCCCTGGTTTACTTCAGAGTGTGGCAAGGCCAAATCCTCCTTGGAAAGAGATATCCATGGATTTTATTGTAGACCTGCTGGAGAGTGGGGGGGTGCACAGTCATTTGGGCAGTAACGGATTTGTTTTCCAAACAAGAGCTGGTTGCGTGACAGCTCCCATAGTACCTGGATGAAGCTGTTTATCTGGATCCCGGCTTCAGTCCGGCTTCAGGCCTGGGTACAGCATGGAAACGGCATTGGTCGTGTTGGTTGATGATCTCTGAAGGGCTCGGGACAGGGGTTGTTCCTCTGTCCTGGTCCTATTAGATCTCTCAGCGGCTTTTGATACCATCGACCATGGTATCATGCTGTGCCGGCTGGAGGGATTGGGAGTGGGAGGCACCATTTTACGGTGGTTCTCCTCTTATCTCTCCGACCGGTCGCAGTCCGTGTTGGCAGGGGGGCAGTGGTCGACCCTGAGGCACCTCGTTTGTGGGGTGCCGCAAGGGTCGGTCCTCTCGCCTCTCCTGTTCAACATTTATGTGAAGCCGCTGGGCGAGATCATCCGTGGATTTGGGGTGCGATGTCATCTGTACGCTGATGATACTCAGCTGTACATCTCACCCCAGACCACCCCAACGATGCCCTTGAAGTGATGTCCCGGTGCCTGGAGGCCGTGCGGGTCTGGATGGGGAGGAACAGGCTTCGACTCAACCCTTCCAAGACCGAGTGGCTGTGGATGCCGGTGTCCCGATATAGCCAGTTGGTGCCAACTCTGGCTATTGGGGGCGAGTCAGTGGCCCCCACGGAGAGGGCTCGCAACTTGGGCGTCCTCCTGGATGCATGGCTGTCTTTAGAAGAACATATGACGGCCGTGGCCAGGGGGGCTTTTTATCAGGTTCTCCTGATACGCCAGTTGCGCCCCTTTCTGGATCGGGACTCCCTATGCACGGTCACTCATGCCCTCGTCACCTCTCGCCTGGACTACTGCAATGCTCTCTACATGGGGCTCCCCTTGAGAAGCACTCGGAGGCTCCAGCTGGTCCAGAATGCAGCCACGCAGGTAATTATGGGAGCGACTTGGCGCTCCCATGTGACACCTTGCCTGCGCGAGCTGCATTGGCTCCCGGTGGTCTTCCGGGTGCGCTTCAAGGTATTGGTTCTCACCTTTAAAGCGCTCCATGGCTTAGGGCCCAGCTATTTGCGAGACCACCTTCTGCCACCGATAACCTCCCACCGGCCAGTTCGGTCCCACAGAAAGGGCCTCCTTAGGGTGCCGTCGGTCAAGCAATGCCGACTGACGACCCCCAGGGGGAGGGCCTTCTCTGTGGGGGCACCCGCCCTCTGGAACGAGCTACCCCCAGGAATACGACTAATCCCGGACCTCCGGACCTTCCGTCGAGCTTTGAAGACCTTCCTATTCCAGCAAGCTGGGCTGGCTTGAAATTTTTAAAGGGTTTTTAATGGGGTAATGGGTTTTAAATACTTCGGGAAGCCAATTGGATTTAATTCTGTTTTAAATTATTTTAAATTTTGTATTGTATGTATTTTAATCTGGCTGTGCACTGCCCTGAGTCCTTCGGGAGAAGGGTGGTATATAAATTTAAATATAATAATAATAATAATAATAATAATAATAATAATAATAATAATAATAATAATAATAATAATAATAATAATAATAATAATAATAAGTGCATTTCATACCGTGTTCTAAAATCCCTTCAGCTAAAACCCTTGCAAAATTGTTTATTCAACATGTTTATCGATTACATGGGGCTCCAAAATGTATAATCTCAGACAGGGGTGTGCAATTTACCTCCAACTTTTGGAAGGAGTTTTTAGGGTTAATAGGCTCCGCCCAGGGGTTAAGCTCTGCCCACCACCCCCAGACGAATGGGGCTTGTGAGAGAACCAGTGCCGTGTTAGAACAGTACCTAAAATGTTACATAAATTACCAGCAAGATAACTGGCTGGACTTATTGCCATTTGCAGAAGTGGCGTATAATAACTCCATACATAGGAGCACTGGTTTCACACCATTTAAGGTGGCCTCTGGCCAGGAGTTTGTGCCAATCCCAGAGCTACCACAGAATAACCCACAGAACCCCTCTTTAATTGAGTGGATCGAACAGCTACGGGGTACTTGGGCAGTAACTCAAAAAGCTTTAGATGACGCACACCGAGCACATAAAGCCCAAGCTGACAAAAAGAGGTGTCCAGCACACGTTTACAAAGTGGGTGATATGGTTTATCTTTCCACCAAATATTTACAGACCTCCCAGAAATAAAAAAATCTCAGACCAAAGTATGTCGGGCCTTTCCCAATCACTAGACTCATCAACCCAGTTACAGTTGAATTGGAATTGCCAAAAAATTTGAGACGAATCCACCCTGTGTTTCATGTTAGTTTACTAAAACCAGAACATTCGTCCCCTTTGTGGCCGAACCAGGACTCTCCTCCGGTCCCCATACTGATAGAAGGGGAACAACATTTTGAAGTTAAAGAAATCCTAGATTCTAGGAAGCATCACGGTAAAGTGCAGTATTTGGTGGCTTGGAAGCATTTCCCATTATCTCAAGCTGAATGGGTAAATAAACGTGATGTCCTGGCACCAAAGAAAGTTCAGTTGTTTCACACCAAATATCCTGATAAACCCTAATTTCTGTGTTATGTTGTTTTCTCTTTCCCTATTTAGGACTAACATCTCTTCTGCAGAGGGGCCGAATGTCAGCCTCTGCCTTTTCTGCTTTGGCTGCCATAGTAACAGGAGGGGGGAGAGCAGGTAGCATGGAGTGGGGTGGGGGGAAGCGTACTGGAGGAGGAAAACGAAACCGATAGTTAAGCCACCGGACTGTATCTTGGAAGCTGCTGTCGGGCCAACGGTCTTGGCATTCTTGATTGATGACGCTGGCAGACGTGTGCATCCACCTGACCCCTGGGAGACCTTTGGATTGGATGATTTACGGTGGACAGTGGGAGGGGATGCTTTCTATATGCACTTTTCACGCGTATTGCCTTAGATTCTGCTTTCCTATGGTTGCGTTCACTTCATCTCTAGTAAAAATACCTTTCTCTATAAACAGTGGAGTTTGGGTCATTCTTTCCTGGACTTTGAAGGAAGCACACCTGACATTGGCCTTATTGCCATACACTCAAAAGCCTAATTGGGCTTATTATTAGGGGATTTCTTATTTTGGGGGAAACAGGGTATAATAATTTCTCCAACAAAAATATAATTGTGGCTATAGCGGCTGTCATTAATTACCAGTTGCTCTTTGTCCCAGCTGTGTGGTTATCAAGTTGTGTTGAAGGGCAGCCTCATTTAGCGCAAATCTTAGTAGCACAATAAAGTGATGACAAAGATGAAAAGGGCTGTTCCTAGCACATCCAATTCCAAAAAATGGTTACAGCTGATGTCCCAGTCAAAAGCTGGACACAGCCTTTCCATCTTTGCTGGAGAGTTTTGCATCTTTTGCAATCAAGAATTCTCAAATTGCAGACTAACTCTTTCTGGAGCAATATAACCCCATCCAGAGCTAAAGATGGAGTTGTCGTCCATCAACTCTCAAAGAATGTTCAGCATTTTTTTTTTTTTTTGGATACAGCTCCTCTTTTCTTGCATAAATGAACCAGGAGGAGGAAATGATCCAGCCCACAAGTGATATCGCAAATCTCATTGAGGACTCAGCTGCATCAAGATCCAAGGCTCAACTGAATCCCACATGATATCGCAATGTCAACTCATTGGAATTGCTTTGCCACCATCCAGTTCTGAAAGATATGAGTTTTTATCCACAAAATGTGGGGACAAAATGTAAGGATGCAGTGGCTCAGTGGCTAAGACACTGAGCTTGTCGATTGAAAGGTTGGCAGTTCAGCAGTTCAAATCCCTAGTGCTGTGTAACGGGGTGAGCTCCCATTACTTGTCCCAGCATCTGCCAAACTAGCAGTTCAAAAGCATTTAAAAAATGCAAGTAGAAAATAGGGACTGGTGAGTACCGGCCGATTGGAATGACAGGACGGAGGCAGTGTTGAAGTATGTGGTAACAACGTTTAATACAACATCTGACAGCCAGGCACTGCGGGCAGGCTCAGAAGCAGAACGCGCGAACTCAGCCTGACAGCCTTTATATACTGGCTGTGAGACCGCTAACAATTGGAGAGCAGAACGTTTCTAAACATTCCAACAGGGGGCCTGCCTACATTACAGGGACCACCTTTGGTGGGAAGATAACAGCATTCCGTGTGCCTTTGGCGTTTAGTCATGCCAGCCACATGACCACGGAGACGTCTTTGGACAGCGCTGGCTCTTCAGCTTTGAAACAGAGATGAGTACCGACCCCTAGAATCGGGAATGACTAGTACATATGTGCGAGGGGAACCTTTACCTTTACCTTTACCTAGCCACAAAATGTTTGCCAAAACATCACCGTGACCTGGTGGAAATTCTTCCAGCCCATCTTTTAGTAAAAATATCTGGGTCACTTTAAATATAGTTGCTGGACAGCTTTCGACAGATGAAAGAAGAGCAGAATAGAAATGGGACTTTCCCTTCCTGTCTACCATGTTATAGGATTCAGTTTGGGTTCGTAGCCATGTTTGATTGTCTTCCTTCTTATTCACCAATCTCTCTCCAGTCTGCCCTTCTGTTGTTTCATTTTCCAGTGCACCTTGATATGATGCTGATGACAAACAGGAAGAGGCTGCTCGGGGACCAATCCAATCAGACAAATTCAACAGGTCCCTGGGAGAGGCCATCTGAACAGGCCTTTTCTTCCTGTAAAAG
This sequence comes from Pantherophis guttatus, assembly GCF_059756535.1. NCBI lineage: Eukaryota > Metazoa > Chordata > Lepidosauria > Squamata > Colubridae > Pantherophis > Pantherophis guttatus. Next base: position 211,658,855 of record NC_142063.1, on the reverse strand, counting down.
TTGATGACATCAATAAGCCTCATAAATTCTCAGATAGTTACCCAAATCCTGATCTGAATTCTGATTTCTCTTTTTGAGGATATAAGAAAAGTTTAGAACTAAATAGCTGCATATTGCATCTGCTTGCATTGTTGGAGATTTTTTAAAAAACAAACAAACCCCAAATCATTTCCTTCACTGGTTGTCTCAATGTTTTAGTATACATTTTAGTATACTTGGCTTCCTCCTGTGCCCCAAATAAGGATAAAAGTAGCAAGATACCTTCACCCACATAATAATGTACCGTATCCTCTTTTTTTTTTTTGCAGTGAATGAATAAAGTAATTCAGCAGATGAAACTTGGTACCCTTACATAGAAAAGCAACATTTACATCCACATTCAGGAAGTTTCAGGCCTCACCTGATTAGTTAGTTAGTTAGTTAGTTTAGTTAGTTAGTTTATTTGATTTGTATACCGCCCTACTCCCGAAGGACTCAGGGCGGTGAACAGCCAACAATAAAATACATAGATACACAAAATTTAAAAACCAAATAAAATCAAATTAAATCATTTTGGCCCAGACAGATTAAAACACCCCAATAATTTAAAAACAGATTAAAATTTAGATATTTAAAAAAGGGAAGAGATTAGGCCAAGCCCGCCTGATGGAATAAAAAGGTCTTCACAGCACGGCGGAAGGTGAGCAGATCCGGGATCCTCCGTATCTCCGGGGGGAGCTCATTCCAGATAGTAGGTGCCCCCACAGAGAAGGCTGTCCCCCTAGGGGCCGCCAGTCGACACTGTTTGGCTGACAGCACCCGGAGGAGTCCCTCTCTATGAGAGCATACTGGCCGGTGGGAGGCTATTGGTGGTAGTAGGCGGTCCCGTAGATAACCAGGTCCTAAGCCATGGTTACCAAAGCCATGGTTAAAGTTACCAAATCGTTGTAATGGTAGGTGATCAGAGGATATCTCAATGACATGCCTGAAAGATTAGGAATGACAGTTTTGCCAGAGTATTTTTGGAAGGGAATCGAGTTTCAAAGCATGCTGAGACTGAGATAGTAGTGGAGTCAGGAAGTGAATGAGGACAAGCTTACTCATGGAAATAGCTGGAAGTACTCCAATGGATGATGAAGTTGAAACACTTGGCATCCGATCCTCCGTATCAAGCTTTCTCTGTAGATACTCATTCAGGCTTTTCTTGAGTTCTTTCAAGAAGACAATAACACCATTGCTTTTTCTATCAGTTTGTGAATAACCGCTTTGGAGACAATGGCTCAGATTTTGGAGCCAAAGAAAAGAGATACATGTATGTGCTTTGCATTTATAAGACTGCAGATACAATGACTAAATGGTTATTCCACTGGAAAGACCTTGTGAAGAATGATAAATAAGGATTTCAGAATGAGAATTGCCCTAGGCTAAGATGACAATGAATCAGTTGTCAGCCAATTAGAAAACAGGATTTTCTCCATTGTGCATACTATCTGCCATTCATTGAAAAGAGATATTGGACTGATAAAAAAAAGTCTCATTAAATTGTGGGATTTGGTATCGTTACTAAATATAATAATGGGTCTCAATTCAGTCATGTTATTAAGAAGGACTGGATAAAATCTTGAAGGGCAGAATTAATGATAGCTACTAGTCTTGATAGCTACTTATCTTTTAAACCAAAGGAACTATGCAGTAATGAGCAATAAAGGTCAGGGATGATTATCCCTATGTCCTGCTTGTGAGCTTCTCAGATGCTGTTGGTTTGTCACACAGAATACTGGACTAGAAAGGACTTTGGTCTGATTTAACGAAGTTTCTCGTTTGTTCTTAATTTTTAGTTAAGAGTTGCCATGGCTAAGACCAAATCTGGTTTTGGCTTCCCTACTTAGAAGCTCTACAGCTGTACAAGTGCAGTGGTATTTATCTTCAGAGTCCATAACTTCATTTAATGACTGAGGATAATTTTCAGTTTTTCATCCTAGAGGTCATTCTCCTGAATTCAGAGTTAGGCTAAGGCTACAACACTATATGTTCAGATAAAAGCTGGCATTTTTATTATAAGATTGGTAAGATCAGAGGGCACTTGGTACTCATTGAAACATCCAACAATTTATTTTTCAAATTCTTTTGTGAATTAAACATAGAAATGGGGGTTTAGGAATCAGAACTGATACATGGCAATCTAGGATAATAAAGGTGGCAATTATTATTATGGCTCTCTAAATAGCTACTATACATGTAGTCCTGGATTTATTACCACAATTCAGTATTTCCATCATTAAGCAGTCATTGTGGTCATTAAACAAGTCATCACATGACCGGACCTGATTTTACAACTATTTTTACCACATTCATTAAGCAAATCATGTGGTTGTTAAGCAAATCACATATCCATTAAGCAAATCTATCTTCCTCAACTAATGTTGCTTGTTCAAAACTGATTAAGAAGGTCACAAATTGCAATCATGTGACCACAGGGTACTGCGACCAGTCGTAAATGTGAATTGGTTGCCAAGCACCCAAATTACAATAACATAACTGTAAGGGTGATGCGATGGTTATAAGTGCACGGACAGATCATAAATAATTTTTCCAAGGCCGTTATAATTTTGAACCATCAGGAGGAAGAAGTGAAGGAGAAGGAGGAGAAGGAGAATTCTTTATTGGCTAAGTGTGATTGGACACACAAGGAATTTGTCTCTGGTGCATATGCTCTCAGTATACAAAAGTATATAGTATAGTATATAAAAAGAAAAGATACATTCATCAAGAATCATATCACAACATTTAATGATAGTCATAGGGTACAAATAAGCAATCAAATCATACTAGGAAACAATCAATATAAATCGTAAAGATACAAGCAACAAAGTTACAGTCATACAGTCATAAGTGGGAGGAGATGGGTAATAGGAACAATGAGAAGATTAATAGTAATGCAGACTTAGTGAATAGTTTGACAGTGTTGAGGGAATTATTTGTTTAGCAGGGTGATGGCGTTAGGGAAAAAACTGTTCTTGTGTCTAGTTGTTCTGGTGTGCAGTGCTCTATAGTGTTGTTTTGAGGGTAGGAGTTGAAACAGTTTATGTCCAGGATGTGAGGGGTCAAAGCAAACAGTCGTAAACTGAGGAGTACCAGTATATGTCACTAGATATCCCTATTGCAGGAAAACCAGAATAGGGACTGTGCAAACCCCAAATTCTGGCCTTACTCATAGTACCTTAATTGCAAATATGATTTTAGGTCTATTTGGTATACTGCAACTGAGAAATATTGTGCAGGTCCGGCCTACTCAGTCTGACTCCAGCCTGCCTGGAAACAGAGCTTAACTTTGTTTGCCTTTTCAGAAAAGTTGTGCAAAATGGGTTTTGGAACAGGCACTGTAACACTTATAGGTTCTGCAGCTTGGGACTGTCTAAAGCAAGAGTGGGGAAAAATAGCCCCTTTATGAGTTGTGGACTTCAACTCCCAGAATTCTTGAGCCAGCTATGCTGGTTCAGGAATTCTGGGAGTTGAAGTCCACAAGCCATTAAAGGGCCATGGTTCCCCACCCCTAGTCTAAAGTATTAATTCTTTTGCATTTTACTTGTCCTGTCTTTCCTTTTGGGAAAGGTGACGACTGAATGAAGCTGGATTTCAGACACCTAGCATAGCTCCAGAACAAAAGGTAGGAGTGGCATTGAAAAGAGGTTTCTAGGAAGAATGTATTGTAAACAGCTTCTAAAGTCTAGAAATAGCTATCTGCCTGAAGCCAGGTGGCCTCTGTAGATGTGTAGGGGTTTTGACCAGTGGTGGGTTTCAAATTTTTTTACTACCGGTTCTGCGGGTGTGGCTTGGTGGGCGTGGCATGGTTTGGTGGGCATGGCAGGGGAAGGATACTGTAAAATCTCCATTCCCTCCCCACTCCAGGGGAAGAATACTGCAAAATCCCCATTTCCTCCTGATCAGTTGGGACTCGGGAGGCAGGGAATAGATGGAGGCGGGGCCAGTCAGAATTTTTGTTACCGGTTCTCCGAACTACTCAAAATTTCCGCTACCGGTTCTCCAGAACTGGTCAGAACCTGCTGAAACCCACCTCTGGTTTTGACTCTATCCACGAAATCATCTGAGTACCACCTGTTTCCCATGAAAGTTTCAAAATATGAGGATTTCAGCACACATTCTCTACGGTCAGTTCTCTATCATTTCTACTGTGGACAGTTTGTGATGCACTATGGAAATGTACTCACTTTGCATGAAAGGAGGCTGCAAAACTCTTAAGTGATGAGATCAGATTTTGGCACATTACTAAGTGCCCTTCCATATTGCTTTCATATTCTTCACTTCTCCAAGTAATTTGAGAAAAGCGTTCCAGAGACAACATGTGCCTTTTGTTACCTTTTATAAATGCACAAACATTGGTACATTTGGGATCTGATCATGGGGCCTTGGCATGCAGCCATAAGTCAAGAGAACTCCAAATGACAGCTAGAGATTAGCGTCAATGCCACACTGGGCTACTGATAGCTGACAGACATCCCCAGATCACTTAAAAGGAAAAGGAAATCATACCGTTCAATCAACTCTCATTCTTTGTAGTTATGTGGCCAGTGAAGACATTGGAACAAAGAGTAGTCCAGCTTCTTACCATGCCATTGACTCTTTACCCTCCAATATAGCATCTGATTAAATCAGCTAATGGTCCTGTAGGAAAATATATGTTTTTTAAAAAAGAGCACACAAAACATTCATCGTGGCAGGCAAGGTGTTTGAAGCTGTGGCAGAGAAGTTAAATTATTATGAGACCGAGCAGGAGCGGGGAAAGCAACAGGCAGTTAGTTGGAGTTCTCCCAGGGTCCACTGCCTGTGATTTCCTTGAATCTGGACAGAGCCAATGAGTACAGAAAGAGCAACAACACTTTGACTCTCCAGATCTTGCTGAATGATAGCCTCAGTAGTTCCATTTAGGATGGCTAATGGTGAAGGATGCTGGGACTTGTATTTCAGCAACATCTCCAATGCCTCGTTGCCTAGGTTAGGTGTGCAGATGAAGTGGAGGGAGGGAGAAACACAAGCATAAGGACACTGTGATACTCTCAATCAATCTCTCAAGACCAGGGGTGAAATGCTCCCGGTTCAGACTGGATCGCCCGATCCGGTAGCGATGGCGGCGGGTGGTTCAGAGAACCAGTAGCAAAAATCCCTGCGCCCCTCCCCCTCCCCCCTCCACATTATTATCACCATGAATATGTCCAGAATCCTCTTCCAAGTCCTACTCTGTAGCCTCATCATGGTGGTGGAGGGGAGGGATTTAAGTATAAACTCTCAGCAAGGTCATCCAAGGCATGAAGGTCATCCCAGCTGCCCAGTTAAAACAAGTAGGCTTGTATTTTGGGCATCAGCGATATAGGAGGACACTGAAAACGGTTAACCACTTTAGTGACAATGGCAAAGGCATCAATTCATACTACACAGGAGAAGGCCATGGTAAAGCACTCTTGTACTTTTACCAAGAAAATCACATGGAGAGAAAGTATGAAATGATTGACAATATAGTGCAGGATAATGAGCCCCTAAGGTTGGATGGCATTCAACATGCTATGGATGAAGAGCTGGGGATCTTTCAAAGTACTAATGGTGTTTATGATGGGGCTAGATTAAAGCCTTTGAGACATCGGATTGCTGATGTTGCCAGTCAGGAAAAGAAAACCTAAAGCTACAAAGAACAGAATGAAAGAAGTATGAATACTGGAAAGCTCAACACAGTAAAAGATGGACTGAAGCTACCACAAATAAACAACTTAGACATCAGTAAATTGAGATGGGTTGAGTGTGGCACCAGCTGAGACTCCAGGGCAGCAAAGGGGTTGCGGGGGGTAGCAGTTGTCATTTGGGAGTCTCTGTTGGCCTAGGTCAGGGGTGTCAAACTCGATTTCATTGAGGGCCGCATCAGGGTTGTGTTTGACCTTGGGTGGCTGGGGTGTGTGGCCAGGGTAGGTGTGGCCAGCTCAACATCACTTGTGTTGGGGACACCTGCAGGGGCCTCCTGCAGTGCTCTGCCAGCGAAAATAAATAAATAAATAAATAAATAATTTTATTTCTATACCGCCCAAACTCCCAATCAGAGTCCTCCCAATCTCTGTTTTTGCTGGCAGAGGCACCAACGGTGGGTCCTTCGCTGTTTTCAGGGTGGCTCCGCGGAACAGACCTAAGTCCCCTGCAGGCCGGATCCAGCCCGTGTGCCTTGAGTTTGACATCTCTGGCCTAGGTAATTTCATGGCTGATCTCAGAATAGTAGCCACACATTGGACATAGTTTTCTCATCAGAGCAAGGGGGGAAACCCATGGTCCCTGCCCTGTGGGATGCTGTAGGGCTTGGTGTTCTCTCCACTCCTTTTTAATATTTACATGAAGCCACTGGGTGAGATCAGCCACTGCCACAGGGTGAGATAATATCAGATAATATTCAGGTCTATATCTCCATTCCAGGTGAAATAAGTGATATTGTGGATGCCCTTTTGCAGTATTTGGAAGCTATGAAGGTCTGGATCAGTGATGGGATTCAAATTTTTTTACTATTGGTTCTGTGGTTCTGGCTTGGTGGGCGAGGCAGGGGAAAGGATACTGTAAAATCTCCATTCCCTCCCCACTCCAGGGGAAGGTTACTGCAAAATCCCCATTTCTTCCCGATCAGCTGGGATTTGGGAGGCAGAGAATAGATGGGGGCGGGGCCAGTTAGAGGTGGTATTTACCAGTTCTCCGAACGACTCAAAATTTCTGCTACCAGTTCTCCAGAACTGGTCAGAACCTGCTGAATACCACTCTGGTCTGGATATGGAAGAACAGGGTTCAAGTGAACCCTGGGTGAGATGGCTAGGCTATGGGCAAGAGGCTCCTCTGTAGCTGAGAGTTTACCATTTTTTGTTCTGGATGGGATTGCATTGCCCCGGATGGACCCCATGCATATTCTTGAGGTCTTCCTGGATTCACAACTAGCAGTCATGATAAGGAGAGCCTTTGCTCAACTTTGTCTTCTGTGCCAGTTATGCCCTTTCTGGGACCAGGAAGTCCTTATTTCAGTCATATATCCAGGTCATCTCCTGTATGGACTATTGCAATGTGCTCTACATGGGGCTACCCTTGAAGAGTATTTGGAAGTTGCAACTAGTGCTGTGTGAACAATCTTGGGTGCCCCTAGATTGGCACATATATTGGATGCCAGTTTGCTTTCAGGTCCAATTCAAGGTGTTGGCTATCACTTTTAAAGCTCCTTGTGGAATGGGACCAGGTTACCTGAGGAACCATCTCAACCCAATTATATCATCCCATCCTACCTGATTAGGCAGGGAGGGTATGTTGTGGATCCCATTAATTAAAGAATTCTGACTGGATCCGGGGATAGTGCCTTCTCTGCCATTGCCTCACCCTTATACCAAAAGTGAGGTAAGGCCCCACTCTTCTGGTTTTCAGAAAAAGAGTTAAGACCTGGCTTTGCCAATTGACATGTGGGTGAAAGAGTGATATGCAGCCTTGAGGATAGTTGATCTTGTGAGGAAGTTCTCTCCATCTTATTTCCTTAATTTTTAATATATAACCCTAACATTTTAAATTCTGCTTTTAACTGTGTTTTTATTTACGCTTTTATAGTATAACATTTTTTTTAATTGTAAACTGCCCAGAGTTACTTAGGTGGCATAGGCGGTGTAGAAATGTGATGAATAAATAAAGAAAATAAATAAGAAACCAACCTATATTCCAAGACCCAAAAAGAGACTTGACAGAGTGTAATACAATATATTTAGTTTCACATAGTAGCAAAATAACGCTCAGGATCATCCAATGCATACCAGAAACCTACAAGGACAAAGAGATGCCAGATATTTAAGTTGGCATTAGAACAGACTGACAAACACAAGACATTATTGTCAATGCACGCTGGATAATTGAAAAAGTCAAAGAATAAATACCAAAAAAGAAGTCAGTACGTGCTTCATCGATTATAGAAAAAGTCTTGGATTGTGTCAATCATGTCAAGCTGTGAAATGTGCTCAGAAAATTAAGAATCTCAGAACATCTCTTTGTCCTCATGAGAAATTTATATTCGGGTCAGGAAGCCAGAAGCCAGAACAAGGGGAAACAAACTGGCTCCAGGTTGACAAAGGAGTGTGATAAGGCTGCATACTCTTCCCTTATTTATTCAACTTACATGTGGAATATATATTAAGGGAAGCTGGCTTGAAAGAAATAAGCATGGAAGAAGAAACATCAATAACTCGCACTACATTGATGATGCTACCCTGATAGCTGAAAATGCAAGCCCTAGAATTAAAAGTCACAGCAAAAAAATGAGGCTAAGGTGAAATATAAAAAAGATCAAATTAATGACAACAGGTAGAGCAATCAGCCTTTAGAACTGATGATTAAAACATTGAAGTGGTAGATAGCTTCTGCCCTTTTAGGTTCAACTACGGTATCAACAATAAAGGAACAAGCTGTGAACAAACAAGCACCCCGCCGACTAGCATTTGGTAAAACAGCCTTAGTAGAGATATTGAAATGCCATGATGTATCTAACATTTGCAAAGATCAGAAACATGCAAGCTATGATATTCCCTATGATGCTCTATGGAAGTGAAAGTTGGACTTTAAACATGCAGGATAGGAAGCGTATTGATGCTTTTGATCTTTGATGTTGGAGAAGACTCACGAGAATATTGTAGACAGTCAAGAAAACAAACTGATGGATCATTGAACAAGTCCACCCACAGTTCTCATTGAGGCACAAATGACCAGGCTCAAATTATCCTACTTTGGATCCATTATGCAAAGATCCAGCTCTCTGGAGAAGAGTGTAATGCTGGGAAAGGTAGAAGAAAGAGAAGGAGGAGGCAACCAGCAACAAGGTCAATGCACTGAATTACAGAAGTGATAAATGCATCTTTGAGCCCTGGTGGCGCAGTTGTTAGAATGCAGTACTGCAGGCTACTTCTGTTGCCTGCAGGCTGCCTGCAATTTGGCAGTTCAGATCTCATCAGGCTCAAGGTTACCTCAGCCTTTCATCCTTCTGAGGTCAGTAAAATGGGGACCCAGATTGTTGGGGCCAATATGCTGACTCTGTAAATTGCTTAGAGAGGGCTGTAAAGCACCGTGAAGCAGTATAGACATCTAAGTGCTACTGCTATTGAGAGTCCTGAAAGAACAGGTTAGGAATAGTTCATCTTGGAGAATATCTATCTATGTGATCACTAGAAACTGAAAAAAAGCTTGACAGTGCACAATCAGTCGATCGATACATCAATCAATCAATTCATCCATCTTTTCAGGATACAGAGGCTGAGTTTGGTCAGGGAAGTGATATTGATCAGGGATGGCTTCAGCATACAAAGTTAACGGTTGTAGTGATGGAAAAAGTGATCCAGTCAGCATTTGGATTTCTTTGTGACTGGACAAAGGAAAAGAGGGATCTTGCTATTAAAAAAGGGGTGGCAAGATAAATAATCTCATAGCACCACCAAGTGATCACTAATTTTATATAATTTTGTAGGATAAATTGGAAGATTTCATCCGGTCTGCAAAATCCACAGCCAATAAACTGGACTGACACTGGATTGATAGGAAGATTGAATGAAGTAGACTGTGAGAAACTGCTATTTCCACTCCCAGTTGCCATTAGCTGTGTGAATGGGGGTTTCCCTCCCTCTTTTGCAGAGACGTCTGTGGCATCTGTAAAAAGCAGTTTAGTGGATCATTTACCCTGGAGAGTGATATGGTGTCATTTCCATCACATTTGGCCATTGGAAATGTCCTAAAACATTAAGAACAGGGAACCAATTGACTTTGTTTTCTATTTCCTGTCTCCACCATCTGTTCTTTCTGTATTGTATTTCTGAGATTGCCCACATGACAGCAGGGTTTATCTGGGATTTGTTGGCTGAAGGTTACTTTGAGAGCCTTTCAGGCCAAAAAGCTTGCTTCAGAGCGAGCGAGCAAGCAAAGCAGACAAGTGACTAGGGAGACAGGTAGATTATGTAGGTTTCCTTTGATTCTGAACGGCTCTTTTCTTTTATGTACACTGAGAGTATATGCACCAAGACAAATTCCTTGTGTGTCCAATCACACTTGGCCAATAAAGAATTCTATTCTATTCTATTCTATTCTATTCTATTCTATTCTATTCTATTCTATTCTATTCTATTCTATTCCATTCCATTCCATTCCACTCCACTCCACTCCACTCCACTCCACTCCACTCCACTCCATTCCATTCCATTCCATTCCATTCTATTCTATTCTATTCTATTCTATTCTATTCTATTCTATTCTATTCTAAATCTAAGCAGTTTCTCATCAACTCCAAAATGTACCAAAATCCTTATAAAAATATGCATTTTACAGTAATGTTTCAATTTTTTTTTAAAAAAAGGAAATATGTAGTTTGGAAATATATACTGAAACACAAAAGGGTGTGCAAATGTTCAAAAGAAAAAAAATCATCTGACATTGTAGGAAATTTATGGGAAATTCTAATACTGAATAGATTGCAAATCACTCTGCAAATTACTTTGGAATTTTCAACTTGATTATTTAAGAGAGAAGGGAGAAACACACCTTGCAGAAACCTATCTTCAAGGGCTGTAAAATGCCCCTGTGTAACAAGCTATTGATTTTGTCAACTGGTGATAGGTATTTATTGTTCTTGGCAGCTTCACAAACCCCCCACCCCACTTTCATTGTACTTGGGTATTATTAAGGAGCTGCCTGTTTGAGAAACCACCCTTTTTGGGTGCCTTGAGTCAGCTGTATTGATCGGCACTCTTGACCGAAGCACAAAATTGACAGCAATGCTTGCTCTACGGAAAATTTGCAGTAGGGAAAGGAACTGCCATATTCTAGCAATTTGAGCATTATTCTTCCTGGAGAAGAACGTGGCTGAAATCTGCGGTCCAGCAAAGAGGTGCTCCTCTCCTTTAATTGAGATAAATCTGACTTTGTGCAGGCAAGTAGTGCTACATAAAACCAACGCTTAGGGACTGAATCAATCAAGGCAGTTGATCATCTCTGCTGATTTTCCTTTGGCTCTTAATTAATTTGCAAGCAACTTGTGAACTTATTACAAGCGCTGAGGAGTGCACTAATAAACTCCGGGCTCCCTGCTGCTTTAGTACTTTGTATTGATTGATGACTGCTTACCAGATCCCTTCTGATTGTTCTTGGGCACCCTGCCTTCATCCCAGCCACACTTTCTCATTTCATATCTCTCTCTCTCTCTCTCTCTCTCCCCCTCTCTGCCTCTCCCTCTCCCTCTCCTTCTCTCCTCCCCGTTGGGGAAATCCAAATTTTTTTACTACCGGTTCTGTGGGAGTGGCTTGGTGGGCATGGCAGGGGAAGGCTACTGCAAAATCTCCATTCCCACCCCACTCCAGGGGAAGGATACTGCAAAATCCCCACTCCTGGGGGAAGAATACTACAAAATCTCCATTCCTACCCCACCCCTGGGGCCAGACAATTCTCCGTACTGCTCAAAATTTCCGCTACCGGTTCTCCAGAACCTGTCAGAACCTGCTGGATTTCACCCCTGTCTCCCCCGCACCCCTCTCCCTCCTTCCCTTTCTGAGCAATTGCCATTTCCTGCTCTCAGGCAGCATTTCAAGCAAACAAGAACTGAGGGTTTTGAAAGATTTCCCCTCCCTCTCTGCAATTGAATCCCTGGGGAAGTAGTTCACCAAGCAGGAGACAAGTATTTTCCCCCCTTCCTAAAGCTGTCTGGTTTGTCTGGAGGAGAGACAAAAAAAACCCCCAACCAAATTAAAAACCAACCCAAATGATAAAATATTGTGCCATTGTCTGTGAATGCATCAATTCGCTAACATCTCATCAGTGCTCTGATCCAAAGTGTAGGGAGGCTGGTAGATTTTGCCCTAAGATCAGAAAAAAACAAGTAATACAAATGCTTTCATAGACATAATTTCGTCCTTTGTTTCCCCCTCCCCTGCCCCTTTTAAAAATATCGTTCCAAATTTTGTGACATGAAAAAGCTCCATTCTTTCTCTTTTCTGATGCTAAAGCCCTGGTGCTACAGCAGCACAGACCCAAGCTCTCCTCGAAGCACATTAGAAGCCCTGGAGTTCTGCTGGCCTCAATAAGAGATATAGGAGGGGCAACATTCACTGCTCTAATAATTTTTTAAAATCACTCATATTGGCAAATGTTGGGAATGAATTAAGGTAGATGGTATCATGCTGCAGCGGTTGAGAGGGTTAGGAATAGGGGGCACCGTTCTGCGGTGGTTCTCCTCCTTCTTTTCCGACCGCTCGCAGTTTGTGTTGGCAGGGGGGCAGAGGTCAACCTCGAGGCGTCTCGCATGGGGAGTGCCACAAGGGTCGGTCCTCTCGCCTCTTCTGTTCAACATTTATGTGAAGCCGCTGGGTGAGATCATCCGTGGTTTTGGGGTGAAGTGTCATCTGTACACTGATGATACTCAGCTGTACATCTCCACCCCAGATCACCCCAACGATGCCCTTGATGTGATATCTCGCTGCCTGGAGGCTGTGCGGGTCTGGATGGGGAGGAACAGGCTCAGACTCAACCCATCCAAGACCGAGTGGCTGTGGCTGCCGGTGTCCCGATATAGTCAGCAGGTGCCATCGCTGACTATTGGGGGTGAATCTTTGCCCCCCACGGAGAGGGCTCGCAATCTGGGTGTCCTCCTGGACGCACGGCTGTCTTTAGAAGAGCATATGACGGCCGTGGCCAGGGGGGCCTTTTATCAGGTTCGCCTGATCCGCCAGTTGCAGCCCTTTCTGGACCGGGACGCCTTGCGCACGGTCACTCATGCCCTTGTCACCTCCCGGCTGGACTATTGTAATGCTCTCTACATGGGGCTCCCCTTGAAGACCACTCGGAGGCTCCAACTGGTCCAGAATGTGGCCGCGTGGGTGGTTATGGGCGCAACTCGTTGTGCCTGTGTGACACCCCTCCTGCGTGAGCTGCACTGGCTCCCAGTGGTCTTCCGGGTGCGATTCAAGGTGTTGTTTACCACCTTCAAAGCGCTCCATGGCATAGGACCCGGGTACCTTTGAGACCGTCTTCTGCCACCAATAGCCTCCCACCGACCAGTCGGTTCCCACAGAGAGGGTCTCCTCAGGGTGCCATCAGCCAAGTTATGTCGGCTGGCGACACCCAGGGGGAGGGCCTTCTCTGTGGGAGCCCCAGCCCTGTGGAATGAACTGCCCCCGGAAATACATAAGATCTCCGACCTCCGGGTGTTTCGCTGCGCACTGAAGACCCTGTTGTTCCGCCAGGCAGGGCTATCAACATAATAATTTTAAATTGGGGTATTTTAAATTTTTGGGGTTTTAAATTGGCCAAATCTATTTAATTATTTTAATTTTTAATTATTGTTGTGTCCTGTGTTTTTAAATTGGCTGTACACCGCCCTGAGTCCTTCGGGAGAAGGGCGGTATAGAAATAAAATTATTATTATTATTATTATTATTATTATTATTATTATTATTATTATTATTATTATTATTATTATTATTATTATTATTATTATTATTATTATATCACTTCTGTAGCCATTCTCAAGGGCCATGAGATGTGGGGAAGAGCTTGGAAGGCCCAGAATACCTCAGAATCGTAGTCCTTCCTGGTTCACCCTTTGATTAATCCTAATCAAGCCCTTTTTTATGCCAGAAACAAAAAAAAATGAACATTCCAGCAGTGATTTGTGAGGAAGAAGGCCTCCCAACAGTTGTAGGGGCGACAAAAAAACATAGTCCTGTTATTCCTCAGATGGTTGACATACTGAGACATCAATATGACACTGCAGTTCTATGTATACTATGGCTATTTATGTATACATATTTCTGTTGTACAAGGCCAAGGCTTTTGAGAATTTTAACCTCTCAGAATTTATTCAGTGATTTTTTTTTGAGAGAGAGTACAGATTAACTTCAAATTTTCTAATATAGTTTTACAGTCATGAGTGCAAGAAACTCTCTATTGTCTGCCTGTCTCTGTCTCTCTAGTCTATTTTATCTTTCTATCTCAAAAGGGACTATACTCTCATTTTTGTAACGCTATAACCAAATTATTTGGGAGAGGTAAATTTTAGAGCTATGAATTTTGATTTACAAAGATCTTTGCTCTTAAATAAACCTCATCCAATCCAAAAACAGATTTCATTTCTTTGAATTATGTGGACTAGATCCTTCCGAGTATCTATCCAAATAGATATCCTGACTAGGTGGCTCAGTGGCTAAGACACTGAGCTTGTCGATCAGAAAGGTTGGCAGTTTGGCGGTTCGAATCCCTAATACAGGTCTCCTGCGTGAGCAGGGGGTTGGATTAAATGACCTCCAAGGTCCCTTCCAACTCTGTTACTGTTAAGAAATAGTTCCCTCTCACAAACAACGCAAATGGGACATGTCATTCCACAAATAAACACTTGAATTTGTTCAGAGAGGAATGAGCTTGTGGATGGATTCAGACCTTGAGATAAGTGGTTTTCTTATAATTTGATAACAATCTGCTGGTCTTTAGCTTTAGGCTGAATGAAGCCAGCTGAAAAATTTTAAAACCTGGATCTAAATTTTTCTTTATGAGTTTACAAAAACACTCTACAGGTCCTAATGCTCATATTACAGAAAGGGATCATAAAAATATTTAAGAGCATATCATATTTAATAAACAAGCTGCCAAACTTTGGTTGGCCTAAAGTAAAACAGTCCAAACAATAAAGAACAGAAAAACAGATATTTCAGAACAACCAAACAAATTGAATTGCATTGGATTGAAATGAACTTGAAACTGCAGTTTTCTCTCTCAGCATTAGAATCTACATTCAGGTTTTACAACAGGAATGGATCTATAAATAAATTAAGTCAAAATATTTTGATTTCTCCAGAAGATTTAGAAATTGTGTTCTGTCAATGCCAGCAAATTTTTGTCTTCCCTGGTACTGAGAGCCAAGACCAGGATATGATTTGATTGATGTTTTCTCTTTAGGCAGGTGTTGAAATGATTATTTGTTTCCATTTTTAACAGTACCCTCTCACCTTCTATTTTATTCCCAAAACAATCGCATGAGATCAGCTAGGCTATGACAAGCCCAAGGTCACCCAGATAGCTTTACAATTGAATAGAAATATAAACCAGGTCAGAGCCATTCTTTTCTGACTCTTTAACCAGCATTGTTCTTTTTTCTTTTTCTTTTGGTGAGACAGGAGGAGGGGGGGGAGAAAAAAATCAGAGCACACACCCTTTATATAATAAATGAAGAATTATTCCACATGTATATGTATGCTTGTGTGCGTGTGTATGTGTGTATAAGAGAGAAAGAGAGAGCGATTGCTCAATAGTAAGAAGAGATATTAAATATATAGATTTGCATTTGCTATCCAGATTTTTAAGTAGTTTCCAAACAGGACTTTAAGGAATTAAATGCTAGTTGGAATACAGAAAAGGAGATTCAATGATTAGTTGATTGAAAATGAGTGTGTTTCTAATGCCGTAATAAAAAAAAAATAATACAAAGCCCTTTTCCTTTGTCCTCCTGTTCATATCTCAGATATTTAATCCTTTCACTTATAAGCAGCACCAAATGTTCCAATTCTGAGAGAGTTTATTAGTCAAATGTATTATTAAACTTATTCTTAGTAAAACTTGCTATTCATTAACCCAGGAAAAAAAGATACTCCTTTTGGCATGTTTGTGTGTGTGTGTGTGTGTTTGTGCATATTAATGCATTCATTCATATTCTGCATTCATAATCCATTCATTTGATATTCTATCCATCCATTCATTCATTCATTCATTTATTCATTCATTCATTCATATATATTAAGGGTATAAACTATGCTCCACAATTCTATTTAATAGAAGATGAGCTAGCCATATTTATTGTTAAGCTGTCAACTGCCAGGAAAAAAAATCTGATTTTGACAAAAGAATATTTTTCTTGTATTTTTGAATTAGAGGGTTCCGAGAAAGCAATTAGTCATTTGGCTCTTGTTTTATACAAAACAATTCATTTTAAATGACAAGTATTCACAACATACCTTGTTTGTCACTTCTTCATGCTACTCTCAAACAAACCACTTAAAATCATAGCATTAAAACTTGGAAATGTAGAACCTATGGTTTACTGGATCAATCACATATTAAATACTTCTCCAAGAAGAAAGAATGTAGAGCTTCATTCACTCAACTCAAATCTTAGCACCAAAAATGATGATCAGTATTAGCTTTTTGCAGAAAGCAGACCATGTTCCCTAGAAATGGTTCTGATAGATTGTATTCAAATCTAAGAAGATATTTCTGCCCAATAAATTGTTCACAAACTGTAGCTGAGATACTATATCAAAAGTCCTTTGTTCTATGCAAAGATGTTGGAAGAAATGTCCATCTGGGTTCAGTTCCAAGTGGGGAGAAAGACACTGGAAACATGGAGGCTACTTGGAAGGATGGTTTAATGGTGAAGCAGAACCACTAAGCACATGTGATTCTGGGTAGCTGACCACATGGAGTGGAGAGTGTTATTTATACCCTCTCTTGGGCTTTGAACTTGAGCTTCCTGTTCCTATGGCAAGGGCATGTATTCCATTGGCTGTAGTCAGACTCCCATGTGGAGTCATGTTTGTCTTGAAGTCAAGTTTGGTTGAACCTTGGGCTGAGTGATGCAATGAAGGGACTTGGTTGTGCCATTTGGTGAGCTCTGCTGATAGATAATCTTATTAGGTCCTGGAGGGTCATGTCTTAATCCCATCACCCTGGAGCTGAGGTCTTTTGTTTTATAGATAGGCTGGCCCAGTCTTTCTCAATGGGCACCAAATATCTGCTGGAGGCAGGGAGCTGAGTTTCTGTCTCCCTTAAGATTTCTATTTCTCTTTTAGGGGAAATATTCTGCCTTTTTAATATTTCCTAAAACATTTCATTCTTCTAGGAGGGATGGGTGCTAACTTTTTTCAAAGAAAATGAACATTATATGAGCTCTAGGTTGGAATTAGTAGACTCTAAAACATCTTGTAGTTCACTTCACAAAACCCTTAAAAATTCACGACATAAAATAACATAGTTAAGAGGGGCCAAAGAGTTCAACCCCCAACTCAATGAAGAAATCCATATTAAAGCATTTCTGTCAAATGGCTGTTAAGCCTTAGCTTGAAAGGGAACATTCAATGAAGAGGAACCCCCATCTCTTAGAGTAAGCAGTTCTTCTGATAAACTATTGTTACGGTTAAGAATGTTTCCTACCATTCAGTCAGACATATATGTTTTCTTTTCTTTTCGTAGGCCTTTGTGTATATCTCTTTAGCCAGGTTCTTCCTACATAAACCAAGATTTTAATTTTATAGGCCTATGAAAAGAAAAGAAAACAAATACTGTACCTTTACAGGGAGGATACATGGGATGAGGGTGTGGCTAACTGATGAGGACTAATAAGTCTGAAATAGATCTATCTTAGTCTCCTTAGTCTCCCAATGGGCAGCAGAGTGCTTGCTGGCTGCCAGAAAAAAAGCCTAGAAACTAGTGGATTGTGATTTCACTGAACTAGGGCTGCATAAAAATCTTGGTTTATGTAGGAAGAACCTGGCTAAAGAGAAATACATACATACATACATATATATATAATTTTACATTAAAAGCTAATGTTTTAAAATATCTTTGATGCATATAAGCTTCTGATGAAATTTCTGCTATTATATTAGTGTTTTTAAAAACCTATATTAGCCATTCCTCCCTTGCCACTCACTGCTGCGGCAAGCCTGCTGTTTGTCTTTTCTTGAAGTAGAAATTTTGTTTATCAATCCATGAGCTCTCAAATGATAACTTGTGAATTCCCAAGGGGGTGGGTGGGTGGGAGTAGGAATGGGTGTAGAAAGAAGAGATCATTTTTTTTGTTTAAAAAAAGAATTGGATAGTGTAAGCAAAATATAAACTCTGTCAAAACTCCCTTTGGGTTTGACTCTTAGTTTTGCTTGAGCTAGCAGCAGTGGTGAAATCCAATTTTTTTTACTACCAGTTCCGTGGGCATGGTGTGGCTTGGTGGGCATGGCAGGGGAAGGATACTGCAAAATCTCCATTCCAACCCCACTCCAGGGGAAGGATACTAGAAAATCCCCATTCCCACCCCACTCCTGGGGGAAGGATATTGCAAAATCTCCATTCCCATCCCACTTTGGGGCCAACCAGAGGTGGTATTTGCTGGTTCTCCGAACTACTCATAATTTCTGCTACCGGTTCTCCAGAACCTGTCAGAACCTGCTGGATTTCACCCATGGCTAGCAGTGAGTGGTTGGAATACCAAATGTTTGAGAATCCCTGTGACGTACAGATTAATTAGTTATTATTATAGCTCATATTTAATTTTATAGTTATTATTATAGCTCATATTTAATTTTTTCTCTGGTTGTTTCCCCCATGAAATAATTAGATTTATTGATGAAGGAAGGGGGGGGTCACATACATTCATTAAATATTTTAGAGGTTCGTGATACTAAATAGTTTGAAGAGCTCAATATTAATCCCTTCCCTTCGGAAAAAAATGTTTTTGCAAAATATGTGTTGCCCATCATTTTCTTGTTTTCCCAACCTAGCCCAGCCCACTTTTTTTCTTTTTCTTTTGCTAAGAAATAGAAAAAGGATTCACCTGGATTCAAACAAGAAAAATAATATCAAAGTAATATCAGTAATATCAAAATAAGTGGTTTCTTGAATAAGCATGGATGAAGTCATTTCCTCCAATGGAGCCATTTTCCTTGGAAAGCAATTTCATGCTGCTGAAGCCCTGAAATGAAACTTCTATTGAAGCAATAGGTAGAAATATTTTTCACTTTTTGTCATTCTATTTAACTTTCTTTCTATATTCCTAGCAAGTATTAAAGTCAGTATCCAAAATACTGTATGACACCATCCTGGGTCTTTTGTTCCATAGCAGGAAGTATGCGCTAACTGGCCCTTCATCCTCCATGGCTGTAATGGACTCTAAGCCATGTGGTGTCCCTTGAACCAGTCTAGCAAGCTCACCATGGCAGTTATTAGTCTCTCAATATAGGGTGGACATAGAGGTCGGACATGAAGATATTGTGCCAGAGAAGCTCCAGGAAAATACATTTACAGTATTCTAAAGAAGACTTAGGTTGGGCACAGCGATCTCCAGGTTTAATAGCCTATTAGTTTATTCTCTAATAGTTTATTAGTTTAAAATTAGTTTATTCTCTGGGAACGCGGTGGCTCAGGGGCTAGGAAGCTGAGCTTGTTGATCAAAAGGTCGCCAGTCAGCAGTTCGAATCCCTAGTGCCGCGTGATGGGGTGAGCTCCTGTCACTTGCCCCAGCTTCTGCCAACCTAGCAGTTTGAAAGCACGTAAAAAATGCAAGTAGAAAAATAGGGACCACCTTTGGTGGGAAGGTTCCATGCGCCTTTGGTGTTTAGTCATGCCGGCCACATGACATCGGACAGCGCTGGCTTTTCAGCTTTGAAACAGAGATGAGCACCGGCCCCTAGAGTTGGAAACGACTAGCACACATGTGCGAGGGGAACCTTTACTTTTACCTAGTTTATTCTCTAACAAATGGACTCGGTCAAGAGTTCCTTAAGGATGTTGTTCCTGGTTGAATGGGGACTTAAAAATTGGTTCTCAGGCATAGTCTGATAGTGTTAGCGTTGCATAATGCTCACTCTTAAAAACATGCCCTATATAAACAGTCTTGAAAATTTTACAGATTTTTCAAACTGTAACTAATTATAGCTTTCTACCTGTACAAAACAAGACTTTTAACTGTGTAGTTTCTCTATTGAACCCCATCCATGTTCCTTGGATTGATAGGAGTTCTGGAACAGAACAGGAAAAGGTAGAATGGGCTATCATCAAGAAGTGCCACAAATAGAAATGTTTACCATTAAGACACTAAGTATAATCCTTGGTTTTATCATTAAGACACTAACTATAATCCTTGATTTATGCAGGTTGACATCTTAAGCAATCACATCATGATTTTTTTAAAAAAAAATTGTTGTACCCTATGTTATTATTCCCCTTTTTATTTTTCAGTCTTTCTTAATTTCAGTTTGACACTGTTTTCTAGAATCTTCTAGAATTCTGATATTTTGATTTCTGTAATAACACACTGTTATTGCATCATCTCAGACTATTGTTTATTCATTTCCGATGTTGTCAGATTATGAGTTAACTATATTGTGATCTACCTTAGAACCTGTCTGAACTAAGGAACTGGATACTTGGGTTTTAGTGCAGCTGTATAATAGATTCATGTCTGGTCTTTGGCAGGTTGGCTATTATTCTTTTGCCATAATTTCCTGCTTGTCATATCAGAGTAATATACAGCCAATGCAATAAAAGTTTATCGAACACTTTGACTCAAACAGCTAAATAAAGAAAAAGGAATATTCCCCACTGACATCTGAGTGCAAAACTCCAAGCCCTTTTTAAAATAAGTCAAATGAAAGGAATTGAATCAGAATTATTTTTTTAACCACTTGGCCGCTATTAATCTGAACCCTGCCTTGACAAGAGCTATTCATTTTTATTTTATTAAATCATGTCAAAATACCATTTTTAGCTAAGTCCCCTGATGGTATCAAAGATCTAAACTGGGAAATACAGGGGTAGTAGCTGACATGCAATGTCAGCTGACACTTAATTTGTGGCAAATGGGGTCGGGACCTCATAGGAATAAAGACTTTGATTCCAACTAATTGATATGTGGCTGCTACAGATTTGCCAGTCTTTATGTGGTAGCATAGATATACTGAGACACACTGTACAATAGTTATTGCCTCATCCCAATAAGAATCCCAAATTCAAAACCTTTTCTCCTTCTTCTGTTCATTTTGACATTCATATAATGCAGGCATCATTCTTTCCTGGCCTTAGAACTTAACAGTAAAAAAGAGAAGAGAAATGAAAAGTTCATTAGCATTGTAGAATTCTGAAGTTGGAAAGAACCACAAAGATTCAACCAGAGTCCAACCTTCTGCAATTTGCAAGAAAACAAATTGCTTGTCCAGACTCTTAAAAATCTCCAGAACCATCCATGTTTATAGGCAGACAGTTCCCTCCTGTACAAATCTTATTTCAGAATGTCTTTGCTTATGGCTTACATTTAATATATGTTGCGTTATTGGGAAGAAGTACAAATGTTTTACAAGTAGACCACCTATTCAGAATACAACATGGTTTAATTTTAACTGTCATGAGTATTGGTAATCTTTTCTTGAGATCTGTCACATTCAGATGTTTTCAACATGTAATTTCATGGACGTTGGTTTCTAAATAGGATTATCTTGCTAAATCCCATAAGAACACAATTAAAAGGCATTACTTGAATCATTTTGATCAGTTTCTAAATTCCCCCAGAATTTTTTTTTTGATACAGTCTTAATATTTCCATTGGGTACGTTTCGTGTTTTGATAGAGACTATATTCAGGAACTGGCATTACATTTTAACTTGGCATAAGAAAATATACCCATACCTCACCAAAATAATCCAAAAAGAGAGGAGATAGATTATGGATATAAATATGGTAGATATAGATAGATAGATAGATAGATAGATAGATAGATAGATAGATAGATAGATAGATAGATAGATATACAGACAGTAGATAGATAGATAGATAGATAGATAGATAGATAGATAGATAGATAGATATACAGACAGACAGTAGATAGATAGATAGATAGATAGATAGATAGATAGATAGATAGATAGATAGATAGGATAGAGAAAAAAGCTGGTGATTATAGGCTTCTTAATACAGTTATATAAGGCTCATTTCCAGTTAGAACTAAATGAATTCATTCTCTAGTTCTGTTTCATTCTCATCCAAAGTTTTATTGGATGCATTTGTTTTTAAAATATGTACCGTACATAATTGAAACCCTTCAATGACTTGAGCAGCAGGGATGCAATAGATGTTCTGCCCCCATTGACATAATGGATCAAAGGGAATCTGGAATAGTGTCTCCGGAGGCAAATGATTCAGCAGATAACTTGCTCCTATTGATGTAATGGAGTTTAGTCAATTGTGTACTTTCTCTGCTTAAATAGGTCAGACTTGCTCTTCATGTGTAAGTAAATGCAGCATTTTCAGTATCATCTCCTTTTCCCTGGGTAAAGGCAGCAAATAAATACGGAAACGAGCAACGGGGAAACCACTAGGGCTGGATGATGCTAAGAAATGATTTAGAAGCAGTGCTTTGTCCCTTGCAAAGGTCTGCTCTTCATTACCACAGCTCAATTTCAGGTTGGCACAGAACCCTAAAAGACGTCAGGTTTTTTTTTTTTTTTTTAATAAACAGCAGAAGAGCACTACATTTTGCAAGAGCCAGAGAGCTTCTTCATAAACATTTCTGAACCATGTGAAGGCCAAGAAGACATGAGCATGTATAAGAAATAAACATCAGACTTGGCTCTTCTCAATGCTCTTCCATCCCTCCTCAAATCTGATTACTTTGTTCCTGTTGCTATAAAGTGTCAGCCAGCCCTTTTACACTGAACACGGTTGTCTTATGCTAATGCTGTATTTCAATGTGTTTTCCTTTTCTTGAGTACTTTGAAGGTTTCTCTGAGATCTACAAAACATCCCAGAAGGGTGGATTTGTCTAAATCAGGGGTCAGCAACCTACGGCTCTGGAGCCGCATGTGGCTCTTTCATCCCTTTGCTGTGGCTCCCTGTTGCTGGTTGGCTCCACAATTGATCGGGCTTTCGGTTAGGAGAGGTAGAGGAAAAAGGATGCCGTGCTAGGAGGAGACTGATGGGAGAACCAGACTTCCGGTCGGCTCCAGAATTGAACAGGGGCTTCCAGTTAGGACCTTTGTGGCTCTTTCAGTGTTTAAGGTTGCCGACCCCTGGTCTAAGTAGAAGTAAAAAAAAAAAAACACCAACCCATAGCATGAGAGAAATGCTTACTTCTATGCCCTAAAAATTGTATGGGTTACTCAGTATTTTGAGTTAGATTATCCATCCTACATACATCACTGTTCTGACAGAAAGGTAAGAGGAGCAGGCAAAGGTACAATTTCCATGTCATTTTCAGGCTGAATAAAAATCTATCCACAGGGTCCTTGTTCCCACACATGTAACTCAGGTGCAGATCCAATTAAATCTGTTTTACTAGCGATTTTGGTAGCTCATAATCATGCCAAATGGATCAAATGTCACCATGTGAGGAATAGAGATCCGATTCACCTTCTCCAAGAAAGGTTTAGTGTCCGTGAGTTCTTTCACAAGGAGAATCTTCACGACATCACTAGCTCCTTCCTCATTGGCCAGAGAGGCAGTAGTGGGTGTGGTTTATTTATTTATTTATTTATTTATTTATTTATTTATTTATTTATTTATTTATTTATTTATTTATTTATTTATTTATTTATTTATTTATTGGTTCGATTTATATGCCGCCCTTCTCCGGAGACTCAGGGTGGCTTACAATGCGTTAAGCAATAGCCTTCATACTTTTGTATATACCTGCTTAGTAGGGCTTTCGGCCCCCCCTAGGCGGTGTTCTTTTTATACAAAGTCAGCTTATCGTCCCCACAATCCGGGTCCTCATTTTACCTACCTCAGAAGGATGGAAAGCTGAGTCAACCTTGAGCCTGGTGAGATTTGCACTCCCAGTAATTGCAGGCAGCTGGAAGCTAAGTGCTACTTAACAGCACTTTAGTCCACTGCGCCACCAAGGCTGAGTGGTTTGGGTGGCCCCAGCCACTCAGAGTTCATGAAGTAATTTTTTCTGTGCATTGAGTTGCCTGCGAATTTTGTAAAGGGGACTTTTTTTCAGCTTCTCTTTCTCTCCCATTGTTTCTTGAAAGATTCAATAGGCAAAATGTGTCAATTTCGTGGGTTTAACCCCTGTGTATATATGAGTTTCTTTGGAGCTAAATTTAACCATGTGGGTCAATCAACTCCTTCCTGGTATTCCCAAAAGAAATGTTCTTGCTATTGACCCAGTTAAATGTGACATAGGAATAACTAGAGAGATTTATTGCAAAGCAGGCTTTCAGTCAGTGTCTATTCAGCTCTCCATCCCCTATGTCATATCAGCTCTCAAATTATATTTAGCTAAGAGATATAATTAAAGACTATATTTAAATTAACAAACAAACCCTTATTATGGAATGTTAAAATTAGCCAATATTCAGGTACACAATAGATGTGGTCTAATGAAGAAATAATTTTGCTGAAAGTCTGAGGCTTAAAACTGTTCCATTTTTTTTTCCAAAAAAGGAGGGTTTTATATTGCTCATTCTTTGAGAAAAACAAATAATTGCCAATTTCAAATGGTTTCCCTACAGCAACAGTGCAGCTGGACAATGCAACGTGTGTGGGCTCATCTTTCTTAAAACTACCTGGAGTGATCTCACCATTGAGCTGTCACCAGCCATTTGCAAAGTGATTTATCTTCTTCTTCTAAAACTCTCTCTGACCTACAGTACACCATGATCTTCAGTTCAGGCACTAACCTTAAGGGTGGCTTAGATCCTTCTTTCCTCTAGGACAAGGGTGTCAAACTCAATTTCATTGAGGGCTGCATGAAGGTTGTGGTTGACCTCAGGGGGCCATCCAGGCATGGCCAACAGGGTGGCCAGCTTGATGCCACTCCCGAAACTGCTGGCATGTTTCCTCTTCGCATTGGGTAGAATGGGCTGAAGCCACACTGGCCCAATGTTTCCTCTTGGGTAGACTGAGCCGAAGTGATGCTGACCCAATGTTTCCTCTTTGCATTGGGTGGACTGGGCTGAAGCGACGCAGGCTGGCTCCTTACATTTTCCAGGATGGTCCTGTGGGCCGGATCTGACCACATCGCAGCCCACATCTGGCCTCAGGCTTTGTGTTTGACACCCCTGCTCTAGGAGGATTTTGTGTGACGGAATTTGTAGCATTCAAACCATAATTCCACTCCATCAAACATCTTCCTTCTTCTCACAAACTAGGACAAATCTACACATCTAGGCAGAGTTAGTTTGGTGAAATCTGGTCTGGATTCCCAGGAGGGAGGGGCTGCATTCCAGAGAAGCAAGAGACATTGAAGTTTAGATAGTTTGGTTGGGAGGAAGAAAATCAAGACAACTCCTCCCAGAAATTCTTGGAGTTTATTTTTAATGATGGAAGTAGTTTAGTTTGGCAAGCAAATAAAAGAAACTGGTTTGAAGTTACTCAGCATGTCTTTCTTGGTTTTGGGAACCTAACAGTTAGACTCAATGGAGAACATTTAATTCACTATAGTATGTTCAAGTCAATCATTCCGGCCAGGAGGATCAGCAGGTAGGGTCAAAAAATCAAGATAGTCTCTCTTTTTTATGCATGTGTTGTTAGACAGGGCTTTAATCACACGGCTGTTGCCACCATCTTGATTTGCTTTTTAACCCTATTTCTGTGGATACTCCTCATTTTGGCTCAGCTTGATAAATAATGAAAAATAAATAAATAAACAGTATTTGAATCCACTCTCAAAGGTCCTTGCCTTGATCTAATGAAGTGCCTCCACAAGATGATTCCAGAGGAATAATACCTAAGTTCAAACACTTTGTTTCAGCAACACATGGCCTCTCACTTTTCCTCATCCCTGCAATTTTTCTGTCATTCAGAGGGATTTGGAGTGGATTTTCAGGCTGGATGAAAGTTAGGGCATCACGCTTGCTCAGAAGCGAAAGAAGACTTATCAAAATGAGAACAAGCAGAATTTTAATGCTTTTTATGTCATAGATTAGTGTCTGTGACAACTGTTCCTACAAGGAAACAACAGCATTTCCATAGGTATTCTGGTCCGCAAAAGAACTTTGAAATGGGACTCAGGGAGCAGACTGTATGACTGCATAGGAAAATGTCCTTGATTTCCTATTATAATATCTCCAGTTTGTTTATCATGTGTGGATGAATTAAAAACAAGTAAATTGTGAATAAGAGATTTCATGTACAATTGTTCGGAAAAAGTTTTTTTTTTTTTGGAAAGGGTGGGGGAACAAACTTCTCCCACGCAGGAGCACACAGCTGTGTGATTGTGCAACTCTAAATCATTTCGGTTTGTGGGACAGCTATACTCTTGTGCAACTTTCATGGGGAAGACTTGAGACTTGTGCAAGAAGAATACTAATGGATGGATGAAGAAAGACAGAGGAATGAGGAGAGGCAAGAGGATGCTGGTGGGCTGAATACTCTGATCTGTTTGATTCAGTCCGTCAGTCCCAGAGGTCCCCAGCCAGTAAGGTCACTGCAGAGAATTCTGTGGGCATCTGGGTTGGGAATTATGCTTCGAGGTATTCTTCTATTCCTTAATCCAAGGGTCTCCAACCTTGGCAACTTTAAGACTTGTAGACTTCAACTCCTAGAACTCTGGGAGTTGAAGTCCACAAGTCTTAAAATTGCCAAGGTTGGAGACTCCTACCTTAATCTACAAGTGAGTTATACCTTTTCAATTTTAGTAAGGTAATCAGGATATCTTTGATTCCAAGTATAAGTGTAATCAAGCAAGTGCCACTCAATGAATGAAAAGCACAGTGGTTCCCTTGAAGTCTTGTAGACTTCAAAAATTGGTTCAGACCAATGGTGGGTTGCCTCTGGTTCGGACCGGTTCACAAAAACCAGTAGTAAAACTGGCAGGAGGCTCCGCCCACTGACCCAGACGTCATCAAAGTTGATCTGTGCATTCACAGAAGCATCTGTGCATGCGCAGAAGAGCGTGCGCTCACGCGAGCGAAGCAAACACGCACATGTGGGCACGATGCAAACCAGTAGTAAAGGTAAGTAGAACCCACCCCTGATTCAGACATGTTGTAAGAGATTCTCAGTAGAGCATGGATTTATTCTAATGCCAATCGAAAGTATCTTCTCCATGTCCAGCACGCGTTATCAGTTAACAGCAGGGCAGGCTGCCGATAAACATGCCTTCTTTAAGGCTGTGATCGTATACTGATCTAGAGTTAAATTGGTAACAAAACAGGCCTTATCAAGAATGAAAGCTCTCCTTGTCTAACTTGAGGATTAACTTAAATCTTTCCTCATTTGACAGTGAGAAACAGAAAAAGACATGCAACATAAACGTTAAATCTATATATATTTGGATTCTTTGACATTTGTATTTCTATACATATTTGATCCCTAGATGATTCTATCATTTATTTGAAAAACAAATAATATCTATTCATGGTGGAAGCCAGGCCTGGTTTATAAAAAGGACAACAGTTGAAGAAATGGTGAAGCTGACTGGTTTGGTCAGGGAAAAAGCAATAAAGACTGTTTTGAAAGACTGGAAATTTTACATGGACTTTTTGTTGAAAGAAGTAAAGACTGAATTGATGATTATGGGACTACATAGGGTAAAAGAAAGAAGGTGAAAAGGCAGTGGTGGCAGTTTGCACCACTTGTTAACTTTCTGAGCAGTTTGGCAAACTGGTTGTTGGAAGAAATCATTAGGGTAGAGAACTGGTTGTTAAATTACTTGAATCCCACCATTGGGGAAAGGAATTACAAAGTAAGAAAAAAACGGGGGGAAGAGTAAGATAGTAACTACTCAATAGAAAGAAGAGCAGAAATCATAATTCTATACTTTCTTTTTTTCTTATCTTTCCTTTGATTCTTTATCTTTTTATTGTAGTTCAATAAAAAAAAAGTTTAAAAATGAAAACCACAAAAGGTGTAATACAATTTTAAATGCAATGAGCTAAATTTATCCACTGTATTTTTCAGATTATAAAATGCACTGGAGTATAAGACACACCAAGATTTTGAAGAGGAAAACAAGAAAAAAATAGTTTTTGCCCTCCCCGGCACCCAGGAGCACTCTACAGGCCTCCCAAACCCTCTGCACCAGCGGTGGGTTGTCCCTGGTTCGGACCGATTTGTAAGAACTGGTGGTAAAACTGGCAGGAGGCCCTGCCCACTGCCCCAGATGTCCTCATCAGTAATCTGTGCGTGCACAGCAGCAAGGTGCATGCGTGAGCGAAGCGAGCGCGCGCTATCCCATTGTGAACCGGTAGTAAACGTAAGTAGAGCCCACATCTGTTCTGTGTGTCCCGTTTTTGTGACAAATGGGCCCGTTTTTTCAAAAATTGTATGTGCAGAGGGATTGGGAGGCCCCCAGGAGCACTCTACAGTAAGGTGACCAGACGTCCCGCTTTTGGCGGGACAGTCCCGCTTTTGAGCAATTTGTCCCGCGTCCCGCGGCGTTTCAAAAAAGTCCCGATTTTTCTTGAGCCCCAGCTGATGGCTAGAAGAAAAAAAAACTGTTTAAACTCTTGCCCGGGGCTTCAAAGGGCCGCCCTACAGGCAATCAGTGTAAAGCAGTTTTTTTTCCCCCTAGCTAAGCTTCAGAAACGAAACCGAAACCAGGGTCTTTGGTGCAGCGTGACAAAATGAGGCAGAGAGATATTTATTTTTATTTTTATTTTTCCTCCCCAAAAAAGATAGGTGAAAAACAGCAAACAATGGGAAATTTAGGAGGAGAGTTCAAGATTTTAAAACACAAAGGAAAAAAAGCTGTATTTAACTAGGGAATTGTAATAATTGAGATACTATTAATTGTATATTGTGTTGAAAGCAGAAATGGTTAAGTTGTGGTTCGGAGGAATATATGGGAGAAATTATTTGGTTTATTATTATTGGTAAATATAATTAATTGATTTGTAAGAAATTGGATTGCATGGAAATAATTGGAATATTCATGTTCATATTGATTAATATACAAAAAAGATAGTTTTATAACTAATTGATTTATATTAAAATGTTGAATTTGTATTAAACAACTGTATTACATAATTACATAATTAAACAATGTGAGGATGGATATAAAAATAGATGACAATGGGAAGGGGTATAATATAGAATAGAAGGGAAAAATTGAATTTGATTAAGATTAGAGATGAGGATGAAGGGTAATATTGGTTTTTTTAAAAAATAGATGAGGAATAAATATGGCAAAAAGGAAATATAGAAATTGTAAATTTAATTGAAATGACTAAACGCTGTTTAAATTTGTGAACCAGCCAAATATTCTGTTCAAAGAAAATACATTGTATCTTTGTATGTGTGTTTCTAATTATTGCTATTTATTCATATTTGTTCTCTTTTATTCGTTAAAGTTTAACAATTCATTCTTTATCTTAATATCTTTATATTTGCTTGGGGTTGGCTTTCTTCCCTTTCATCTTTTTTATTGTACAGCAATCTTTCTCCTCAAACCTACCACCTCTCTCTTTTCTTTCCTTCTTACTTTCTCTTCCCCCCACCCTCTTTTTCTCCTCCCTACTTCCTCTTTCTTTCTCCTTCTCCTCCTCTCTTCCTCCCTCTCTTACCCTCACTCCTACTCTAATTTCCATTCCTTCATCCCTCTCTATTGCTGTAATCCTTTAATGCATATGGACTACTCAGAGGGCTGAAAAAGTTATTTTTGACTGGTCCTCACACTTTTGACCAGTCCTCGAACTTACAACTGTCCTCACATTTTACATTTTTGCCCTATCTTGTCACCATGTTGAAGAGAAGCAGTTGTGAAATGAGTGACATGGTTGTTAAGAATGCTGCACGGGCATAAATGTGAGGATGGTCATAAGTGTGAGGACCAGTCAAAAGTGCGAGGACCTGTCAGAAATGACTTTTTTCAGCCCTCTGGTTAGTCCTTTTGTGCATATGGACTACTCAGAGGGCTGAAAAAGTTATTTTTGACTGGTCCTCACACTTTTGACCAGTCCTCGAACTTACGACTGTCCTCACATTTTACATTTTTGCCCTATCTTGTCACCTTGTTGAAGAGAAGCAGTTGTGAAATGAGTGACATGGTTGTTAAGAATGCTGCACGGGCATAAATGTGAGGATGGTCATAAGTGTGAGGACCAGTCAAAAGTGTGAGGACCTGTCAGAAATGACTTTTCAGCCCTCTGAGTAGTCCCTATACACTTAGCCATGGCCACCCGGTCACATGACCAGGTAGCCACGCCCACCCAGTCACATGGCCTCCAAGCCACACCCACACAATAAGCCACGCCCACAATGGTGTCCTTCTTACCAATGTTAAAATCTGTTCACCTTACCCTATAGACATAGCCATGGCCACCCGGTCACATGACCAGCTAGCCACGCCCACAAAATAAGCTACGCCCACAATGTCCCTCTTTACCAATGTTAAAATCTGGTCACCTTACTCTACAGGCCTCCCAAACCCTCTACACATCCTGTTTTTATGAAAAACAGGCCCATTTTTTTGAAGAATAGGCCCGTTTTCATGAAAAATGGGACGGTTTTTGGCCTCCCAAATCCCCCATGTGTCACATTTTTGTTCTCCCCAGCTGCCAGGAGCACTCTCCCAATCTCTCTGCACATCCCGTTTTTGTGAAAAATAGGCCTGGTTTTGGACAAAACGGGACACACGGGACGGGGTTTTGGGAGGCCAAAAATGTATTCGGTGTATAAGATGCACCAACATTTCCACTCTCTTTTAGTCTTATACTCCGAAAAGTACGGTATATTGCATATGTAATTGTTATTCAAAAACATATTTGGGAAGCTTACCCCACTCAAATCTAGCAATATGCATACACATATTTAATACCCGGGTTAAGCACCTTAGTTGAAACAATCTCCAATCAGGATTTTTAATGGAGATTTGAGTAGAGCTATGATCAACTATTCTAAT
The DNA here is from genome assembly GCF_059756535.1 of Pantherophis guttatus. NCBI lineage: Eukaryota > Metazoa > Chordata > Lepidosauria > Squamata > Colubridae > Pantherophis > Pantherophis guttatus. The sequence goes on along the minus strand of NC_142063.1, from coordinate 211,628,242 downwards.
CTCCTTGCTTATCTTCGTTGTTAACACTACCAATAACTTTTTTCCCCAATTCTTTTAAAAACAGTAAAAATGCTCTTAAGTCAGACTTGAGTTTGGTTCACTATATTGACACAACCATACAGTTTTATTGGCATAATATAAAGCAATTTGCCATTGCCTTTAATATCAAAGAACTACCAACTCAGACAAACAAGTAGTAAACAATAGCTTAATCAAGGAACTATCAGGCAGAAAACAACACTTCTATCCACACTGACAAAGCAAGTTACCGTATATACATGGAGCAAACCCCACACCCTTCTAGCACTGATGATGCTACTTAGTTGGGTATAGAAAGATCTGCAAGAAAACAACCAAGCTCAGAGAACACCGAGGATGCCACCTGAGGTACAAATATTCTCTTCTATTGGTACTAGTTTTCAAGTCTGATTCTTTTTAGTGTCCAACTCCGAGGAGAGTAACTGACCAAAAAAGCTTGACAAGAGATATCTTGATGTAGTTTGGGTCACACACTATATGAAAGATAAACATTTTTCCTAAGTGAAGCAAGCTTTGTTGTTGTTAGTTGCAAAGTCATGTCTGACCCATTGCGACCCCATGGACAATGTTCCTCCAGACCTTCCTGTCTTCTACCATCCTCTGGAGTCCATTTAAGTTCACGTGGACTGATTCAGTGACTCCATCCAGCCACCTCATTCTTTGTCGTCCCCTTCTTCTTTTGCCTTCAATCTTTCCCAGCATGAGGCTCTTCTCCATGAGTCCTTCCTTCTCATTAGGTGGCCAAAGTATTTGAGGTTCATCTTCAGGATCTGGCCTTCTAAAGAGCAATCAGGGTTGATCTCCTCTAAGACTGACTGGTTTAATCGCCTTGCAGTCCAAGGGACTCACAGGAGTCTTCTCTAGCAATCATAGTTCAAAGGCCTCAATTCTTTGGTGCTCGGCCTTTCTTATGGTCCAACTTTCACAGCCATACATTGCAACTGGTAAAACCATAGCCTTGACTATACACACTTTTGTTTTCAAAGCAAGCTTAGAGAACAGAATTAAGGAGAATCAGGAAACTGGACAGTAAATCCTATCAGGAAAGATTGAAAGAATTAAATATATTTTAATGTAATGCACTTTTTCCAATTTTGTTTAATAAAAGAGACTTTATATTCAAAATATTTTTGAGGGAGAAGATAATTATAATGATATTCTCAAAGAATGGAGTGCAGAGATCTTGCACTGTTTCGGCTGCAAGATGAAGAGAGGTTTAGTGCTAACATTCTACCTTTCATTGTGCCATTGTGTCTCCAACAGTCTTGCAATTCTCCTTTCTTTCTATATTGCCACGAAATATTTAAAGGTCAAAATCCCATTGGTGTTTGGCTTTGGAAAGGAAGAAGACTTTAGAGAGGTGGATTACCAGAAAAGATCCATGTCAGCAGTCATGCTCTCTGCCAGCTACAACAATAAAATTAGTTGAAAGTTAATCCCAAGAGAAATCCAAATCTAATTTTCAAGCATCAAGAAAACAAAGTAGAAAAAAAAGAAAGAAAATAGTTTCATCAGGGTGGGGATTGCACAGCAACTTTCAGCACAGCAGCATTATTAAGTATATTTAGAGAAGTAAATAAAAATGAGGGTGGAATAAGAGCTTGGTCTGAAGGCTGTCAAACAGAAGGAAACCACAGCCTATTTAGTAAAAATATCAAAAAAGAAGGAACCACAAGCAGTTAGGAATGCAATACTTGTCTTAGGTTATAGGAAGGCAGGTTCTAGTATAATACAGGTAAAAATATCCTGAAATAAGATTAGTTCAGTGATCCAGGAGAGAGTTGGCATCCCTATCACTGGCTGTGTTCATAGGATGCTAGGCAGCCATCTCTCTGGGGTCTTCTCATTTGATTCTGGTGCTGAGGCTCAGTGATGTAAATCAGTGGTCACCAACCACTGGTGGTCCATGAGAAAATTTTGGTGGTCTGCAGAAAAATTATTTGCATTTTTTATACTGCACTAAATACTATTTATCTTTTTTTTTAAAAAATCATATTAGTAGTCCTTGGGATTTAAAATTATGAATGTAGTGGTCCCTGACAGTGGTGAAATGTAAAATTTGTTACTACCGGTTCTGTGGGCGTGGCTTGATGGTGGTGGTGGGTAATGTGACTGGGTGGGCGTGGCCAACTTTTTTTTTTTAAACTTTTAAAAGCATTTTTTCTACAACCTCTTCGGCCGAAAAAATACTTTTAAAAGCCTCTGTCGATCAGGCAACTCAGCTGTGATTATCAGAGCCTTTTAAAAGCATTTTTTCTACAACCTCTTCAGCCAAAGAGGTTGTAGAAAAAATGCTTTTAAAAGCCACTGATGATCCCAGCTGAGCCGCGCGATCATCAGAGCCTTTTTTTTTTTTTACTTTTAAAAGCATTTTTTCGGTCGAAGAGGTTGTAGAAAAAATGCTTTTAAAAATTAAAAAAAAAAGCCTCTGATGATTGCACGGCTCAGCTGGGCATGGGGGGGGGAGCAGGGATGTTTGCTACTGCTTCTCTGAACCATCTGCCACCATCGCTACTGGATCGCCCGATCCGGTCCAAACAGGGAGCATTTCACCCCGGTCCCTGAGGTCTGAAAGGTTGGTAACTCCTGATGTAAATGGCTCCTTATAACTATGCAAAGTCCTCAATTTACAACCAGAATTCAGACTGGAATCTCTGTCACTAAATGATGCAGTCATTAAGTGAGTCAGTTTTATAAGCTCTCTTTTTTGCCATGCCCGTTAAGCAAATCACACCGTTGTTAAGAGACAATGGTTTCTTCCCCCACCGACTTTACTTGTCAGAAGCCCCCTGGGAAAGTTACAAACGGTGATCATGTGGCTTCAGTATGTTACAACTGTTGTAAATAGATGCCAGTTGCCAAGTGCCCAAATTTTGATCATATGGCTATGGGGACTCTGCGATGGGCACAAGGACCAGACCTAAGTCAATTTTTCAGTACCATCATATCTTTGAATAGTCATTAAATGAATAGTCATAAGTCAAGGACTATCTCCAGGTTGCTTTGGAAGAATTACCAGGTTCTTTTTTTCTTTTTTATTTTTTTAGAAAAGCATTCAGCAAACACCAAGGAAATGTTTAAAAAAAAAGTGAAGATCTTTTCCTTTGTTAACTACAAACATAATTATCAATATCAAGAGCTCTGGTGGCACAGTGGTTAGAATGCAGCATTGCAGGCTAACTCTGCCCACAGCCTGGAGTTCAATCCTAACCGGCTCAAGGTTGACTCAGCCTTCCATCCTTTTAAAGTCAGTAAAATGAGGAGCCAGATTGTTGGGGGCAATAGGCTGACTCTGTAAACTGCTTAGAGAGGGCTGTAAAGCACTGTGTATATAAGTCTAAATGTCATTGCCATTGCTATAATCGAATCTTCATTCTCATATATGTTAATTTGCTGGAAAATTATATTATTTTTCCAAACAATGAAAACAATCAAACATATTTTGTTTAATTTTTGTTTCTGGCTTCTCTCTTTCTCTCTCCCCTCTCCTCCCCCCCCCCCGTGTCTCTCTCTCACAATGCATATGCATATATCTATGAAAGGGGAAAATGAAGATGTCCCTGAAGTGCATATCATGGTTATTTTTGCACAATGGATAATATAATTTCCAAGTCTAGGTCTAAACTGCATGACAGGCGGAAATTAAATAAGAGCAAAAGTCATTTCCAGCAAAAAGAGTACTTTTCTGTTTTTCAAGCTGGATGCAAAAGATTTGTCGGAAAAGGTTTATCCAATTGTTCACGACCATTATGTCCACTCAAAGTTGAGCTTGCCTGAAGGAAACTAGCTTTTTCTAATACGATGCCTAACAAAAGATTTCTAATGTACGAGACGTAGATATATATAAAATACGCCTAAAGATAGTTGGTTGGGGAGACAAACATGTTGATATTGTTTTCCATTTTTTTTTTTAAATGTAGAATGTGCTGAGATGGGATGTAGAAGCTCTTTCTTGGGGGAAAGAGATGCTTTTTAAACATGTCAACAGTACTTCAAAATAGCATTAAAGTCTAGCTGAGGGAACACGATTGTCACATCAAGCTGACTTGGCCGAACCTGGAATTCAACAAGGAGGGGATACATTGTTCGATTCCTATAGCCTCTTCTGTTCTTCTCAGCCAAAGGTGAGATGTCCTTAAGCATCTTCACTATAATTATCAAGGGGAAAAAAATTCCCTTCCTAAAAACAAGAGTCTGAATTACAAGGTCCTAGCTTTTTTTTTTTTTACACGCTTCATTTATCTGTGGAATTCTGGAATAACAAAAATAAAATAAAAATAAAAATGAATACAGACTATTTAGGCCAAATCTATTGAAGACATTATTTTCCCTCCTACGTTATTGCGGATTAATTAATATATAGAGGAAACGTTTAAAATATTCTGAAGAAGATGCTGTAGGCTTCCAGGGAATAAAAACTGCATGATCGAATGCTCCCTCAGCAGACATGCTACGGCATGAACAGATACACATGTGCTGTGTGTATTTGGGAGTATTGCAGATGCCCACAGACAGTTTATTTCTTGAGCTGAATGTAACCCACAAGCAGGAATTCAGTTACTTTATGACGCAGATATAGGTAATTCTCTGAAAATATGCCTGACAATTTTTGCAACTTCAACAACTATCGCTAATAAGAGGCTGGGGTCAAAGGGAAGGCAGCATAAAGGACAAAGGAAGAAATAACTGTTATTAGATTGGGGTATGATCAGGTTCAAGTGAGGAGATATCCTAAGCAAGTGGGCAACCATGGCAACTTTGCGACCTGTGGACTTCAATTCCCAGAATTCCTGAGAATTCCACGCTGGCTGAGGAATTCTGGGAGTTGAAATCACAAGTCACAAAGTTGCCACAGTTCCCTACTCTTTCCCTATGCCAAGTCTCTTCTTTTCAGGCAACCTTTGTAGTCTGAACCCATTCTTCCCTGCTCAGAGGACAGGCATCTCTGATTTCAGATAATTTTCTATTGCAAAGAAGGTATAATCCTTTATTACAAGCAAGCACTCCTTTGCATCTTCATTCAGGGATATGAGATTTTTTTTTTAAAAAAAATGCTGAACTCAAGCTACCCAAGGCAGAAAAATGTATTAAAATATTTTGAGCCTGCTCTATGTTGACACCTTGTGGTTTGATATACATAGCATTGAAAATAAACTGCTCAGAAAAAAATATATAAGGTAAGGGACAAAGGTGTTTCAAATGGCGACACTGAATTATATCCTGAAAACATTAATCTGTTGATGTATGAAAAGCTTAGGATTTAGGCAGGAATGGAGAAGACTGTTTTACTCCAGGGGAAAAAAACTTTTGTGGATCTGACTTGAAGTGGACGGAAGATATATATGATAAAGTGATTATTATTTATTAGATTTTTATCCTAACTTTATTTTATTTTATAAGTAACTCGAGGCGGTGAACATACTTAACATTTCTTACTCCTCTGATTCTCCCCCCTCATTTGTGATCTTATTCAGGAGGGGAGAGCGGACCTGGCGGGTATTACGGAGACCTGGTTGGGCCCGGAGGGAGGGGTCCCTCTGGTAGAAATGTGCCCACCAGGCTTCCACGCATTCCATCAGCCGAGGTCACAGGGGAGGGGTGGGGGAGTAGCGGTAGTTATTAGAGAAGGCCTTAGGCCGAGGGAGGCCACTGTCCCTCAGACGGCCGGCTGTGAGTCTCTCTTCGTGAAGTGGGGTCATGGGGTTCAGATGGGTTTGCTGATCACGTACCTGGCTCCCTGCCATGTGGCAGCAGCTCTGCCCAAGCTTCTCAATGTTATCGCCGCGGTAGCAGTTGATACCCCCAGACTTATGGTCATGGGGGATTTCAACCTGCCATCCGTGGGTGAGGCATCTGAAGCGGCTCAGGAGTTCATGGCTTCCATGACGGCTATGGACCTAACCCAGTTAATTCATGGCCCTACACACGCAGGGGGAAACACGTTGGACTTGGTTTTTGTCTCTGGACAGTGGCTGAGTGATCTCGAGATAGGGGATATAGTCATCGAGCCCTTGTCATGGTCGGATCACTCTCTCCTTCGCTTTGACCTTCGAACCGCTGCACCCCGCCGCAGGGAGGCGGAACCGACAAGATGGTACCGCCCCAGGCGCCTGATGGTACCTGACAGGTTCCAGATGGAGCTTGGGCCAATCCCTGAGGTTCTGGCTCACGCCTCGACTGGAGACCTAGTGGCCGCCTGGGATAGGGCAGCCGCTGGAGCTCTGGATCGAGTCGTGCCTTTGCAGCCTCTGACCCGGTGCCGATCTCACCTGGCTCCTTGGTTCACCGAGGAGCTAAGGGAGATGAAGCGCCGGAAAAGACGCCTAGAGAGTAGTTGGAGGGCCAGTCGTGCTGAATCTGACCGGACACTGGTAAGATCTCATATTAAGAATTACTTAGTGGCGATAAAAGCAGCAAAATGTACCCATTTTGCTGCTTTTATTGCATCATCAGATAATTCGCCTGGCCGCCCTGTTTAGGGTGACCCGCTCCCTGCTCTACCAGGAAGTATGGGAGGACCCCTTGGAGGGAAGAGCCGAGGATTTTGTTCAGTATCTGTATGACAAAATCACTCAGATTCGGGAAGATCTGGACTCCGACTGGGTAGATCCAGCAGGGATGACGGAGGCAGGTCCTGAGAATGTTATCTGGGATGAGTTTGATCCTGTGACCCCTGAGGACGTGGACAGGATTCTGGGTAGACTAAACGCGACCACATGTTTGTTGGACCCATGCCCCTCCTGGTTAGTACTGGCTTCCCGGGAAGTGACACAAGGCTGGCTCCAGGGGATTATAAATGCTTCGCTGGGTGAGGGTGACTTTCCAACCGCCTTGAAAGAGGTGGTGGTGAGGCCTCTCCTCAAGAAGCCTTCCCTGGACCCGGCAATGTTGGTAAATTATCGTCCGGTTTCCAACCTTCGCTTGTGGCGAAGGTTGTTGAGAGTGTGGTTGCACGACAGCTCCCCCAGTACCTGGATGAAACTATGTATCTAGATCCGTTCCAGTTGGGCTTCAGGCCTGGGTACAGCACGGAAACGGCATTGGTCGCATTGGTGGATGATCTCTGGAGGGCTCGGGACAGGGGGTGCTCCTCTGTCCTGGTCCTGTTAGATCTCTCAGCGGCTTTTGATACCATCGACCATGGTATCATGCTGCACCAGTTGGAAGAGCTGGGGGTGGGAGGCACCGTACTACGGTGGTTCTCCTCCTTTCTCTCCGACCGGTCGCAGTCTGTGTTGACGGGAGGGGGGGCAGAGGTCGACCCCGAGGCCCCTTATATGTGGGGTGCCACAAGGATCGGTCCTCTCGCCCCTTTTGTTCAACATTTATATAAAGCCGCTGGGCGAGATCATCCGTGGTTTCGGGGTGGAGTACCATCAGTACGCTGACGACACCCAGCTGTACATCTCCACCCCAGACCACCCCAACGATGCCCTTGAAGTAATGTCCCGGTGCCTGGAGGCCGTACGGATCTGGATGGGGAGAAACAGGCTCAGGCTCAACCCATCCAAGACCGAGTGGCTGTGGTTTCCGATGTCCCGATATAGTCAGCTGGTGCCATCGCTGACTATTGGGGGCGAATCATTGGCCCCCACAGAAAGGGCTCGCAACTTGGGTGTCCTCCTGGACTCACGGCTGTCTTTAGAAGAGCACTTGACGGCCGTGACCGGGAGGATTTTTCATCAGGTTTGCCTGATTCGCCAGTTGCGTCCCTTTCTAGATCGGGACTCCTTACGCACGATCACTCATGCCCTCGTCACCTCCCATCTGGACTATTGTAACGCTCTCTACATGGGGCTCCCCTTGAGGAGCACTCGGAGGCTCCAACTGGCGCAGAGTGCGGCCGCGCGGGTGGTGACGGGAGCGACGTGGCGCTCCCATGTAACACCTCTCCTGCGCGAGCTGCACTGGCTCCCGGTGGTCTTCTGAGTGCGCTTCAAGGTTTTGGTTATCACCTTTAGAGCGCTCCATGGCTTAGGACCTGGTTATTTACGGTACCGCCTGCTACCACCAATAGCCTCCCACCGACCAGTATGCTCCCATAGAGAGGGGCTCCTCCGGGTGCCATCGGCCAAACAATGTCGACTGGCGGCCCCCAGGGGGAGAACCTTCTCTGTGGGGGCACCTACTATCTGGAACAAGCTCCCCCTGGAGATACGGGGGATCCCGGATCTGCGTACCTTCCGTCGCGCGCTCAAGACCTTCCTATTTCATCAAGCCGGCCTGACCTAAATCTTTCCCCTTTTTAAATGGAAATTTTAAATCTGGTTTTAGATTATTGGGGTTTTAAATTTGTTCAGCCAAATTATTTAATTCGTTTTAATCTATTTTAAATTTTGTATTTATATGTTTTATTCTATGGCTGTTCACCGCCCTGAGTCCTTCGGGAGTAGGGCGGTATACAAATTCAATAAAATAAAAATAAATAAATAAATAAAAACAACCTTGTGAGGCGGGTTAAGCTAAAATTATATATATAATTTTCTTTTTTCCTATTTTATATTGGGGGGGGCTTTTTATCATCAATTATTGTCTTTCATTAATTTTTTTCTTTTTCTAGAGAGAGAGGGGAAGGAGGGAGAGAGAGAGGGAGAGAGAGAGAGAGAGAGAGAGAGAGAGAGAGAGAGAGAGAGAGAGAGAGAGAGAGAGGGCATAAACTGTTAATGACTTTTTCCTGATTTTTCTCTAGTTAAATCTAAAATGGTTTCTTGCTGCCACCTAGTGATAACCAACTAAATTTTTTGAATCTCTTTAAACAAAAGTAGATTTCCAGAGGATTGGTACAACATAGAATTAATATGAATTAAATAGTAATCCGATCCAGTATTGTTATGCAAACAGATATACTTGCTATGCAGATCAGAACTCTGAACAATCTGTTGCTAGCATAACAGATCTGAAGAAAATGTTGGCCAATTCCCATGGCTAACTGGGAGATCTGAGTTCTAGTCCTGCCTTATGCATGAAAGCCAGGTGGGTAACTTTGGGCCAGTCCCTACCTCTCATCCCAACCCACCTCACAGAGTTATTTTTGTGGGAAAATAGGAGGAGGAAGGAGGTTTAGGTATGTTCAATGCTTTGAGGTATTTATAAAAATAAAACTGTCTCTAGTATTTCAACAATAATAATAATGAAAAAGATAACTTCTTCCAATATCTCATCCCTTATGAGTAATCAAATTATTTAAAAAATTATTTAAAATTATTTAAAAAACCTAATCAGGAAAGGTTTATTAAGAGCTATCAGGAATAGTAACATACATATTTACCCTTAATCAAATAAATCTAATTTTTAATCCAATTTATTACTTCCTCTAAAATATAAAACAAAAGAATTCTTTATAAATCATTCTTTAAAGCTTTGTCATTCAATCCTGGTTAAAAAAAAAAGTGAAATCCCATGAATATCTACTAGAAATTGTAACATATATATTTTAACCCTGGTAAAATAAATTCACTTTATAAATCTTTGTTTCCTTTTAAAAAGCTTCAGTGGGAGGTGTTAAGGATATTGTTGTGTTAACCAACCAGCAGACCGTAGAGCACAGGGAAACGGTGCTGAGAGCAATGAATAAAATACAAACAAACTGGTTTATCAAAGTTTTTACTTTATAGTGAAAAACAATCTCATAGTCTATAATCAATCCAAGTCTTTGCCAGTCAAATCAGTCCAGTGATACAAAAATCTTCTTACCATACAAAACAGCAGTAGGTAATAAATAGCAGCACATTCACGATGGTAACAGATCATGATGGTAGCATATCCACCCACGATGATAGCATCTCCACACACGATGGTAGCATATCATCAATGACTACATTTCAGCTCCCTTCTTAAATACAGTTACAACAGAGCTTATCCAATCAGGATACAATGACTCAGCATTACAATGACTCAGCAGTACTTATTAAAGTCATAGAATACATATTCATGTTAAAGTCATAGAACATATATTGCCTGGACAACCTGTTAGGCATACACCATATCCTAACAGGAGGCAGTTCTAAAAAGCTGAGGCAGCCACCCCAAAAGACTCTGAGGTCCCATCAGATGCCAATACTTAAGAGATGAGATCTGGAGCTATCTAACCTAGCAGGACAGGTAGATACCCTCAAGGAGATGCAATCCTGCAAGTAACTTGGCCCTGTGCCATGTAGGACTTTAAAGGTGATAACCAATTCCTTGAATTGCACCCAGAAAGTAATTGGGAGCCAGAGCAGATCATGGTGAACCATGGTGCACCCAAAACTGCATATGCTGCTGCATTGCGGAGTAGTTGCAGCTTCTGAATAGTCTTCAAGGACAGTCCCGTGTAGAGCACATTGTTGTAATCTAAATGGGAATGATTAAGGCATGGTTGACTACGAGCAACACTTCCAATTCAGGAATGGGTGCAATTGGCTTTTTGTGCAAGGCCTCCAAATTTTGCTGCTCCTTCCAGTGTTTACAATGAGGGACAAACTGCTGAAATCATTTTTTGTTCTTGGAGCTCTATGACCAATTAGTATCTTAGGGATCCCAATCTTTTCTTTTTTTTTTGAGGAATCAAGTTGGAATTTTGATAGGAGCTGATAGGCTGTCTTCATGAACTAGATCTAAAGTAGATGAACATTGAGACAGTCTAGTTGAAATCAGCAGGTTTCACTCATCTGACTTCCAACATGTGACAAGCGTGGATTTTTTTTTACTACTGGTTCTGTGGGCATGGCTTGGTGGGTGTGGTGTGGCTTGGTGGGCATGGCTTGGTGGGTGTGGCAGGGGACGGATACTGCAAAATCTCCATTCCCACCTCACTCCAGGAGAAGGATACTGCAAAATCTCCATTCCCTCCCCACTCCTGGGGGGAGGATATTGTAAAATCTCCATTCCAGAGGTGGGTTTCAGCAGGTTCTGACCATTTCTGGAGAACTGGTAGCAGAAATTTTGAGTAGTTCAGAGAACCGGTAGTAAAAATTCTGACTGGCCTCACCCCCATCTATTCTCTGCCTCCCAAGTCCCAGCTGATCGGGAGGAAATGGGGATTTTGCAGTAACCTTCCCCTGCCACGCTCACCAAGCCACAACCACAGAACCGGTAGTAAAAAAAATTGAAACTTACCACTGCTCCATTCCCTCCCCACTCTGGGGCCAGCCAGAGGTGGTATTTGCCGGTTCCCCGAACTACTCAAAATGTCCGCTACTGGTTCTCCAGAACCTGTCAGAACCTGCTGGATTTCATCTCTGGAATAAGGTAAGAAATGCACAGGTTACCTATTCCGATAAAATGTCATATATTGTCCATGGAGAGGAAATAGCTTGAATTGGAAATTTTTCAGCCAAGTCTGCTTTTTGGCTGTTGAGAATACTTTTCTAAGTCAGAAACACCAGAAGATCTGTTGAGATTCTGCCCAATTGAAGTTACCCTACAGATATTTTATCGCTTGTTGCCTTGGATGGTGAGTTTGTTCCCACAGGAGCGATTTCTAGAGGAGAGGTTTACTTCTCTGGATGGGTCACCCAAGCATCTTCATGCTTGAGGAGTGAGAATCTGATAGCTCTAATCGGGAGGTATTGCTTCAATTTCTTGTTTTCTTAATTGAAATTTGGGGTTTCAAAATGGATCGGCAAGAGGAGGAAGAATTAGGACTGCAAAAATGAGCTAGATGTGCTTTGATGCTGGAACTTGTTGGGAGCAGGGGTGGGTTCTACTTACCTTTACTACTGGTTTGCAACAAGGCCACGTGCGCATGCACAGAAGCATTTTGATGACATCGGGGTCGGTGGGCGGAGTCTCCCGCCAGTATTACTACCGGTTCTATAGAACTGGTGTGAACTGGAGGCAACTCACCACTGGTTGGGAGATATTATCAGTATGCTTTAACCTGGCCATTGCAGGGAAAAGGAGGACCGACTATTGGTTGACCTTCCTTACGTTCAGGTTTCAATCTGAACAATGAAATTAAAGTGACAGCAAAGGTGAGCCCTCCAACCTAAAGGTCCTTTTTCAATGCCAGGTCAGTTGCATTTGGTCAAACTCTATTTGACACATCTGTCATTTTTGAATCCTTGCTAAGTCTGGGACTGTATGAGGATACAAACCGGATTTGACATTTTGTACAGCTGGAGATGGTGGTCTGAAAGTAGATCAGCTCTCAGGAGTCTTACTGTCATGGAAGATCACTCTCTGGTAAGTTTTTGTCTGGTGGCTGCTCTAAACATTTCCACAGGGGGAGAACCAATTGAAACTGTCCAATTGTCCTGATGGATTTGAATGGCTTCCTGAATCCGCTTAGCACCTCATTTGTCAGGGACACAATTGAGTAGTTGATCTGAAAAAGAGCCTTTTTCTTCTAGGAGAGATAAAGCATTGCCTTGATTTAGCAGGGAACCGAGAGCAATGAGAGGAAAGGCAAAGGGCACCCCAGCCAGCTATGCCAGTTAGAGTCCAATTGAATTTACCGGATGATAAATATAGTAAGATTGGAACTGGCTCAGTGGTGGGTTTCAAAATTTCTTACTACTGGTTCTGTGGGTGTGGCTTGGTGGGCGTGGCATGGTTTGGTGGGTCTGGCAGGGGAAGGTTACTGCAAAATCCTCATTTCTGTCCAATCAGCTGGGACTTGGGAGGCAGAGAATAGATGGGGGCAGGGCCAGTCAGAATTTTTACTACCGGTTCTCCGAACTACTCAAAATTTCTGCTAGTGGTTCTCCAGAACTGGTCAGAACCTGCTGAAACCCACCTCTGAACTGGCTTCATGGTTAAGAATTTCCTGGATGTTTTGATTGGCAGCTTTTTAAACTAACTACCACAATATCTTTCTAGTCTATGTGGCATGTTTTGGCCTTCGGAACACTACTTCACAATGGTTGTAGCCTGGGCTTATCTGGCAATTTATAGAGTGACCTGGTCAAGACATTTATGGTTGGTAGATAAGATGAAGTAGCAAAATCAAGGACTGTGAATTTTACCCCAGGGCCTCTGGGTTGACTATGACCATGAAGAGATCGAGGCAGAAGTGAGTTAAGGAAAGAAGAGGTTTCTAAATGGTGCCATGAGGCTTTTAAAACTGTTGGCCCTAGTAAGGAATTTATGAGGTAAGGAAGGCTTTGGTTCAGGCAGCAAAATTTCTAACATTCCCCTCTGGATAAGAATTATGTCAAACAGCTGCGGTCTTGACTAAAAGCCTCAAATTCAGGAAATAGGTACTGTATACGTTTGCTAAGTCTTGAAATGTTTAACAAGACATTCACTGCACACAAACAATACAGGTCACTATATTAAAACTGTACTGATTAATGATACAATTTTTTATGAAGGATGATCCTTTCCCTTGGTACCAGGGGTGAAATCCAGCAGGTTCTGACAGGCTCTGGAGAACTGGTAGTGGAAATTTTGAGTAGTTCGGAGAACCAGCAAATACTACCTCTGACTGGCCCCAGAGTGGGGTGGGAATGGAGATTTCGCAATATCCTTCCCCCAGGAGTGGGGAGGGAATGGGGATTTTGCAGTATCCTTCCCCTGGAGTGGGATAGAAATGGAGATTTTGCAGTATCCTTCCCCTGGAGTGGGATAGGAATGGAGATTTTGCAGTATCCTTCCCCTAGAGTGGGATAGGAATGGAGATTTTGCAGTATCCTTCCCCTGCCATGCCCACCAAGCTATGCCATGCCCACCAAGCTACACCCACAGAACCGGTAGTAAAAAAAATTGGATCTCACCCCTGCTTGGTATCATTCATTGAACACAAAAAAACATTGTGTACTATTGGAATGACTCCTCTAATCAGAATCCTCTAATCAGATGAGGGGAGGGAAGCTTTGACTGCTTCTCAAAGAGGTGATCATATACTTTATAATAACGAACAATAACCTATCCAAAACATGCACCCTCCCAAGAGTGCGCATACAATGAACATGTACCAATATTGGCATTGTAGACTCTTTCCTTACTGTTACCTACCTATGAGCTTAATGTGACAATGTGCATAAACGTATAAATTATCTGGTAGAAAGATGGCGAAAATCTATTTCTTTTCCAGGTAAATAAAACATAATGATTCAGATTAGACACCGGAAAGTTTTTTTTTTCATGTTAGAAAATGTTAGAAGATAGGGAAAACAAAAGTACAAGTATGTTTTATAGATGAGGGTTAGCATAAATGATGATCAGAGAACAGAATGAAATAGCGCGTGAAAAGTGTATTTTCCTGAATAAAATGCAGATTATTGCATATTATGAAAAATCTACATAGAACTAGAACCCTAATTTTATTATAACTCAAGTTGAGTTTGACATGTACATTTACTAAGACGTATCCATTACTTTCTGCATTGCAACATTCTGGAGCACATGTATTTTTTTGAGTAATTTTTAAGGGTAGGGACATGGTAGTTCAGTGGTTAAGACGCTGAGTCTTTGATCATTAAAGGTCTATAGCTCAGCATTTGAGACCATGCTGAGTTCCCATTACTTATCCAGCAGTTCTAAAGCATGTAAATGCCAGTACTTGAATGAGTACCACATATAAGCATACAGGAATATAACAGCATTCGTGTTTCACCATACACTTTGTGCTATGACGTGATGTCATGCCGGCCACATGACTATGGAGAGGTTTCTGGACAATGCTGGCTCTTAGGCTTAAGAAACAAAAGTAAGCATTGCTCCCTAAAGTCAGTCATGAATAGTGGAGTAAAACCCACAGGGACATCTTTACCTTTAAAGATAGTCCCTTTTGGAGGGCGTTGTAGTTGTACAATTCATTAGAAATGGGCATGCATGATTATCTGGAAGGCTCTCAATCTAGATACGTGGATCTAGTTAGTTAGAACCACTGTATGTGAAGGCCATCTTTCAGCAGGAGCTATGAATCCAAGGAAAAAACTCAGATTGTGCATCAGTCTCAATGGGGAAGTACAACCCTATACAGACTAGAGATGGGGAGTTCCCAGAGCTAAATACAACCAAGGAATCTTGTTAGAATTAAGCCTGGATCTGTTTCTTACCATCTAGACGTACAGCCTCCAGGTGCCAGGATAAAATAAAACACCAACAGCATCACTTGGGCAGCAAGATAAACAATTGAATATCATCAGCAAACTGTCAATACTGAAACTTGAACTAACAGATGACCTCACTCAACAATTACATGAAAATAGAAGGGGGAAGAACCTTGAACCTTGAAGCATCCCATAAGTAAAGGGCCCAGGATTGATCACTTTGGCCATGTTAACATGGTTTGGAATCCACCAAAGAGAAAGAAGAATCACTGTCACTCCAACTCTCAATCCTATTAGTCAGTCCAGAAGGATATCATAATGAATGGCTTTGAAAGCTGATATAAGATTAAGAAGAATCCAGATGGATGCACCATCTCATCCCAGTTCTGCCAATGGTTATCAGCCAGGGGTGGGTTCTAAATTTTTTTACTACTGGTTCTGTGGGCATGGTTTATTTTGTGGGCATGGCTTGATGGTCATGTGACAATTCTTTAGGATTTAGCAGAGGTACTGGTCTAACTGCTTGCAGAGCTGTACCGGTCTACTCATTTGTTTTTGGAGGCACCGGTCTACCCATTTATTTTTGCAGGCACTGGTCTACTCATTTGTTTTTGGAGGCATCAGTCTACTCGTTTGTTTTCTTTTAACACTGATCAGCTGTAGGGCGGCCTTTTGAAGCCCCACGGCAAGAGTTTAGACAGTTTTTTTCCCTCTAGCCGATCAACTGGGACTCAAGAGGTAGCAATAGATTGGGGGTGACGCCAAATAAAAGGTAAGAATAATGCAGGGGGTGGGGGGGGCGCAGAATCGGTTCGGTGACATCATATCATCAGCGCTATCGGCTCAGTGGAACTGGGCCGAACCAGGAGGAACCCACCACTGTTATCAGCAAATATGATCCAGGCAACTAATCTGGCACTTCTCATTCTGGAATTCAGTATCAAGGAACATCCTAGGATTGGTATCCTGGGAGAAATCATATAGGGCCATATGGTTGAAGGCTTCCAAACTTATTCCAGGCTATGACTAAAACCTCAGCCAATCTACCCATCAGATCCTTGAGAGAAAGCTCAAGCTTCCTCTGGAATTCTCTGGAACCCACAAGATTTTTTGGGGGGGAGGGGGTTGATTCATTTTAATAAACCACCACCTGTACAGAGGGGGTTGATTCACTGAACTTGCCCTACTTGCCCAGAATCTAGAATTTTGTTTGTCTGAAACCTAAAAAAACCCCCAAAGTGCCAAAAATCACTTGAAGCAGTTCTGAAGAACCTCTGGAGTGTGGTAGTCTCTCCACAGAAAGTGCATAGGTCAAGTCTGAGATTAACCTACAAGGAGATAGATCAGGTTTATAGGGCCAGGAGTTCCTCCCAAAACAGGTTGCATTTCTCTCCTGTATATAGCAGGAAGAAAAAGAAGAAGAAGAAGAAGAAGAAGAAGAAGAAGAAGAAGAAGAAGAAGAAGAAGAAGAAGAAGAAGAAGAAGAAGAAGAAGAAGAAGAAGAAGAAGAAGAAGAAGAAGAAGAAGAAGAAGAAGAAGAAGAAGAAGAAGAAGAAGAAGACAATGCAGCTGGCCTTGATTCTATTGAGCTCCATCATTGGATTTCTTGTATTACTTCTAAAAACAATATCCAAAGAGGATTTTGATGTAAAACCATGATCAACAACTAGATTCCCTGTAGCTGCCGCTTTGTAAATGAGGTCAAGACAGGAGGGACATTGTTCTGCCTCCATCTTCCCTCCTATTATATTGAGGAATGATGACCTCTTGCTGCCCTTAGATGCAGTGACCTTCCAAGTATCGCTGAACTGCGATTCCCAGTAGTCTTGGGCTGGCTGTTTCGGACATGAACCTTCATTTGTTGATCTCTCATAAAAACCCTTGGGGAGGCTAGAAAGTAGAAAGTTTTTAATGGGGGCTCTCTCTAGAGGAGAAAAAATAGCTCCTATTAAGGACTCACTCTTTTCACCTGGTCGCATTAGCCTTGATGGGTGAGCTAAAACACAATACATCTATGCTGACCTTTCCTTATTCCTCTCTGGCTACAGTGGGTGAAGTTACCCACCACTTCTCATCCTCATATATTGCGGAGGGCACCTCGCTGTCATAAAACAAGCTCGTTTTCCTGCCCAGAGGGAGTGATCTGTCTTCTCCAAGGGCAGTGATCCCTGTCCTGCAGTTATTGCAGTGCGTATGACACCGTCTCTACAAAGCACCGTAGGGGTTTGGTACTGCTAGAGGACTTGCTTTATAGCACTGAAGGGCGTGCGGCAGGATTTTATGTGAGCCTCGGGGGGGCTTAGATATAGTTCTAATCTGGAAAAGGTGGGAAATGTGTGAAGGTGCATAATATGCATGCGCGGAGAGAGGATATAAATTGCCCCTGACTAAAACATGGAGAAAGAGGGTGGCTCTTCTAAAGGGAAATGTTTTCTACTTCCACTGACAAGAAGGTAGGGATGCTTGTGTGTTGCCTTTGAATTTATAGCTGAATCTCTAGGTAGATTATGTGTACACACACACACACACACACACACACACACACACACATTCCTTCTACTGGAAAATTTTTCCATAAGCTGAAGATTGCTTGGGTACATGGGGAAGGACCTCACCCTCCTTGGATTTCTGCTGCATCTGAGGCCTGCCTTAGTGCTCTGGCTGGGTTCATTCTTCCTCCCCCAGTTGTTGGTGCCTTTGAAACACTCAACCCTTAGGAATTCCTTGCCTTGCTCTCCTGGATGCTGCTGAGGTAGGTTTCATGGTGGAGAATTGCAGTAATGATTTCGAAATGAATCCAATCATCACCTCTGCTTGAAATTTTATAGTTCATTACCTTGTTGCGTTCAATTATTATAGTCTTTTCCAATGGATGGGAAGGGGATGCCGGTCTTTAATTTTGTTTACAAAGGGCCCAGGTTTTAGATTTTTCTGATGATCACAGTGTCTTGGGTTATGTGTGCCAAATTGTCATGACATCCAAAATCACTTAAGACCACCTTGGCAGCGAGGAAGGAGAGGTTCAAAGTACAAATTTGCCATTTGGCAGCCCTTGAGCATTTTAGACTGAACCACTTAGCCCTTTTCAGGATTCCAGATGATGCAGAATGTCTGAATGTTGCACACAAATTGGGACTGCACAATGTTGCACTGGAATTCAGCTGCCAAACTAGAAAGCTCTGCTTAGTTTTGAATTGCCAACTTAACAGTTTTTGCCCAGCCAGAACAGATGGACAGCTGTCTCCTTCAGAAAAGTAACCAGATCTTCTGCGGTGAAAAAAATAAGCATAAAAAAAATCAACAGCAACTAAAACTCTAATGATTCCAAGCAAGTCACATTCCCTCTTCATTCATACTAGTCCCCACTACCCACTGGCGGAACCCTAGGACAGGTCCAGGGAAATGATGGTTGCAGAATAAGATGGAGAGTTTGGGACAAAAGCATCTTCCAACAAGCCTTTCCAATAATCATTATAATTTAGCATGTCTTGGGTTGCACAATCTCTGTAGGAGAAGGAGTGGCAGAACCCGGGGGGGGGGCAGAGTGGCAGAACCTGGGGGTGGTGGTGGTGTCAAAAAAGTAATCAGCCTTGAGTCACTACATTTCCACAAGCAGTCCAAGTCCAACTCCTCTTGAATTCTGCTAACCCTTATCAAGTGACAAAATAGTGCTGACCATTTGTTGACTAGATTCTTGTGCGTAGGCACATGAAATAAATCACCTTAACTGGAACTTAATGTGTGGTTCAGGTTTTTTGGGCTTGACCATCTCATACCTATTTGTACATTGCTTAAAGTTGATGCAAAAGCCAGCATGCATCAAACCATTAACAACCTCCTCTTTGTTCTCAGACAGAAAGCTCCTTTAACCATTTTTTAAAAATAATAGTTGCTCATATCTCATACATCAGCTCTCTCCTCATTGGCTATGTGCAATCACTATGCTGTTAGCCTCTATTCAGGTAATATGGAGTTACTTTGGCCTATTTTATCACACATTTTTGTCTTAATGTTGTTTGACATACTTCTCTCCACATTGAACAGAGAAGCAGCCTTTTTGCATAGAACTGGGATGATGCAAGTTTCCCAATCTTGTGGTCACTTCCCCAAATACATCACCATGTGCTAAACCCATTGGATACATCTTCTCAGTCCACCAAGTTGTTCTATTTTTGATGCCCCGTCTTGCTCCACGCATCCCAAAATAATAAGACCTCCCCGAAAATAATTATTTCAGGGTTCAAAAAAATATAAGACAGGGTCTTATTTTCAGGGAAACACGGTAACTCTATTCTGCTGCTGTTACGTAAAAGAGTTAAAAGGTGAAATAACCGAACCTCCGTTCCATGATAAGAATCCACAGTATTGTTTCCAGTAATTCTGGAAAGTTATGTGGCTTTTGATAGAGGTATAAACAAGTAGACAATGTCAACTTTTCACCTAATGCCTGTTCAACATTTCTCTTTCCTTAATTTTACCTGCCTTTGGCCTCATTTTGCCAGTTTAATTGGAGCATAGATTTTAAAAAATGCCCAACAAACATTTTGACTTATAGTATCTTTCCTGTTTTGCTCTGCTTTGCTTTATAGTTGGATTGTTTCTTAAGAGGATGCAAAGTTTCATCTGTGATCCTTAGATCCTAGAGTTGACTTTTTTCTTTTCAACTTAACATTCACCGATGTGAATCATCCACAGGCAATGTGATCAGGGATGAAATCCAGCAGGTTCTGACAGGTTCTGGAAAACCCGGTAGCGGAAATTTTGAGTAGTTCAGAGAACCAGCAAATACTACCTCTGGCTGGCCCCAGAGTGGGGTGGGAATGGAGATTTTGCAATATCCTTCTCCCAGGAGTGGGGAGGGAATGTGGATTTTGCAGTATCCTTCCCCTGGAGTGGGGTGGGAATGGAGATTTTGCAGTATCCTTCCCCCAGGAGTGGAGAGGGAATGGGGATTTTGCAGCATCCTTCCCCCGGAGTCTGGTGGGAATGGAGATTTTGCAGTATTCACACCCACAGAACCGGTAGTAAAAAAAATTGGATTTTACCACTGAATGTGATCCAAGTTTTATATTTTGTAGACAGAGGTGTGGAAATACTTTGTTAGCTCTACTTCTAAAATATCTTTTCTCTCAGTAGATGGCACTGTTTGTTAAACTGATTAATTTTTAAATGTTCTATGAAAAGCTTGGGTAATATGTAGTCTGCTAGAATTTTATGGAGAGAATAGCCCAAACTTGTATTGGCTTTTACTACAGTGGGGACTCAATTAGAAAGGATTTGAACAGGAAAACAAAAACGTTATCTCCTGTGGTAGAGAGAAACCCCTGTATGCCCAATTTTCCCTTAAAATTTAGTAAAATTCTGTGCATGTATCCATCTTTTTTACATCCATCTTATTTGTGAAAGAGATTACTTTTCCTCTCAAGATTTTTGCCAAGATTATAACAAATGCTGCACTGATTGGTAAGTGGCAACAAACTACAGGTAGTCCTTCGACTTACAACAGTTCATTTAGTGACCATTCAGTTACGACAGCACTGAAAAATATGATTTATGATTTATGATCATTTTTCATAGTTACGACCTTTGCAGCATCCCCATGATGATGTGATCAGAATTCAGATGCTTGGCAACGGGTTCATATTTATGACCATTTGCAGTGTCCCAGGGTCATGTGTCCCCTTTTGTGAACCTTTGACAAGCAACGTCAATGGGGAAGCCAGATTCACTTAACAGCCAGGTTACTAATTTATAAACTGCAGTGATTCACTGAACAACCGTGGTGAGAAAAGTCATAAAATGGGACAAAACTCACTTAACAACAGAAATTTTGGGCTCAATTCTGGTCATAAATCGAGGACTACCTGTATTAACAAGACCCATCAGCCCTGTAGCTGGGTGGAGGTTATACTTATCTTTTTCTTTTGATGTTTGTCTCCAAATATATGGGCTCATATTATGGTTTATTGCATAGTCAGCCAGATAATTCGACAGGATTTGGCATTTTTATCAGCATATCGTGTCCTTCCCAAGGACTTTGGATCGGTAGATGTTGTTGTTTGATGGTGTTGAAAATATAATTGCAGGATGTAAGTTGTTCCAACTAAAGATGCCTTTTGCAATTGACTGATGACGATTTTATCAATGCTAATGGTGTTCAAGTGGAGCTTCAGCGGTTTTGGGATTGTACCCAAGAGGCCTATTACTGCTGGTATTATCTTTGCTTTATTACATACAACAATGTGAAATCACAGCTGCCAGCTCTTCATATGCATCAAGTTTATCACAATAAGGATGTCTTAACATATTGGCTTAGGATATGTGCAGATTCAAGCAGCATGGCCTTTTGTAATTGACAGATGGACATTTTGTCAATGCACAGATTTTTCTAAGGGACATCCGAATTTTTTTGGGTTATGGCTCCCACTATGTCAATGACCACTGGGACCACCACGGCCAGTTTATGTATTTGTGTAAATTCCAATTTTTAACTTGCCTCAGTGCTTCTGCTTAGCTGTCTTTTACATAATCAGCCAACACATGTTTTTTCTTCTTTGACGGTTTGTTTGATCTTAAGCAAACCTCTGCCTCCATTTCTGTAGGGCAGGTATAATCTATCAATATTATTATTACAATTATATATAACTCAAAAAGGTGACCATTGCTTCTTCCAGCTTGCTATTTCCCCACAGATGCAACCCTGTGAGGTGGTTGCGCTGAGACAGTGTGTTTGGCCACAAGTAATCCAGTGCAGGGGTGAAATCCAGCAGGTTCTGGAGAACCGGCAGGGGAAATTTTGAGCAGTTCGGAGAACCGGTAGTGGAAATTTTGCGTAGTTCGGACAATCAGCAAATACCACCTCTGGCTGGCCCCTGGAATGGGTGGGAATGGAGATTTTGCAGTATCCTTCCCCTGGAGTGGGGAGGGAATGGGGATTTTGCAGTATCCTTCCCCTGGAGTGGGGAGGGAATGGGGATTTTGCAGTATCCTTCCCCTGCCACGCCCACCAAGCTACGCCCACCAAGCCACACCACACCCATCAAGCCATGCCCACAGAACCAGTAGTAAAAAAATTTGGATTTCACCACTGATCCAGTGGCTTTCATGCCCAAGGGAGGACCAGAATTTACAAATGATTGTGGGACTGTCCAGCACTGAGGTAAAAAATATATGGTCAACCAAAACCATAATGTTCATTCTGCTCACATCAGACAACACAAACTTTCTTTCAAAGGATGACTGTGATGGAATGTAGTCTGGAGTTGTAGGAGGGAGGGGTTCCCTCCCAGGGGGCAAAGAGACAGCCGAGCTTGGAATGTCTGGTAGGCAGGAAGAGAGCAAGACTGGACCAGTGGTGAAATTCAGCCAGCTCGATCCGGATCGTGTGAGAAGACTTTCTGCATGTGTGGCGGAGGCGTGTGTGCTCACATTTGTGAATCAGTAGTGAAGGTTAGTGAATACCACCCCTGGACTGGACCCACCCTAGCAAT
The DNA here is from genome assembly GCF_059756535.1 of Pantherophis guttatus. Lineage (NCBI taxonomy): Eukaryota > Metazoa > Chordata > Lepidosauria > Squamata > Colubridae > Pantherophis > Pantherophis guttatus. The sequence continues at coordinate 211,605,735 of NC_142063.1, read as the reverse complement.
CCAAAGAGTATATCTATAGTTATTGCAGATAATTGCTTTATCCTGGCAAGATTCTATCTATAGGTGAGAAACAATATTCAGAACTATTCAGAAGTAACTGTCTCATTCCTGATTTCTTTGGGCCTGACAATGACCCAAAGGATCACACAATTGGTGTGTGTGTGTGTGTATATATATACACAAAAACACAACATATAGGTATACACAAACGGATACACATACACATATATACCTGGGGGGAGGGGGAGGAAAGAAAGAGACATACTCACATACAGTATATGCCCACACATACACACACATTCAAAGCGTATGCACACATGCACAAACACAGAGATAATGTTGAAGGCAGTACTGTATATTGATTTTAAAATTGCCGAATTGAAAGATATTAGAATTTATTACATATTGGAATTACGCTAAAATTTCACATTCACAATATTTATAACTCACATACTGCTTTCTCTTCTTTCAAATCTCAGTTAGGAAAACGGGGGGGGGGGCAGGTTGTTATTCTACTTTTTGAAATCATCATCATCTTCACCAACCATTCCTCCATTGTGATAGTGCTGGACTTTTTCCAATTAGAGCATATAATACTGTAATCTCACTGCAGGGAGCACATCTACATTTTCAAAGACTTGTGGAACTCTTGTAGGATGGGAGCTGTGCAAATTTCTGGGGAGTTGCTCCTCCCATGGGAAGGTCCTCTTTCTGGCAGTCATGGTTCATGCATGTTCCTGAAGAAATAAAAACAAGAGAAAGGATGTGTAGTCATTACAACGCTGCTAAGTGGAAAGCCAGAACCGATTGTCTCAGCTATAGTAAAAACAGAATGGCACTGCTGATTAATTGTAGAGCATAATTTATTTAACAATGGTAGAATCTTCATTTATTAATCAAAAAGATTTATATCCTGCCTTTTAATTAAAAGCCTACAGTGGCAACCGGTAAAGTCAAAAACACATCCTTCCTCTCTTCCTTCCTTGCTTGACAATCTGGACAGATTGTATCAGAGAAATTGATGCTAGAACCTCTGCTTGCCAGCGGATGTCAGTATGAGCCCTAATATTGATGTAGCTGAGCTGGTCTGCAGAGAGATTTTTGCATAGGAAACTGAGGGAGGAAGCTCACTCTTGCTAGCTTCCCCTTGGAGTTCTTACTGTTTTGCAGAAGACCAAGCATCAATGACTTTTCCTAGAGAGGCTTTTAAAATATAACCATATTCCATATATTTCCAGGGAAGTTGATCAGTATTCCAAAAAAATAAAATAAAACACACGGTTTAAAACAAAATCAAGCCAAGCTAAGCCTTTGGTTAGGATTGCCACAAGTATTGAAGATTTGTTGCATTGTTGCTAATGATGTAATAGATCAGTGTTGGCAAACCTTTTCGGCACCGAGTGCTGAAACAGGAGCGTGCGCATGTGTGCGCACACATGCCAAAAAACAGAAGAGCAGCCACCCGGTGCGCATGCACGTGCTGGGAAGATGATCTTCCAGTTTCCGGCATGCACACACTCACAGGTCAGCTGGTCTTTGCGTGCTCATGTGTGCCAGAAACCGGAAGACCAGGTGGCCAGTAAGCATGTGTGCGCCAGAACCTGGTGTCAACTTGCAAAGCTTTCAAGTTACCATGAGCAGGAGGGAGGGAGAACTGAAGTGAATTCCATACATTCTTTCTGACCGCAATCAGAAGGAGGGTGTTAGGTTTCACAGCCAGCCAAAGTGGTTAATTGGAGAATGTGATTTATGACATGGCCAGAGAGGAGGGGAGAGACAGGGTCATAGGGGAACGTAAATCTACGTAGGATCAGTCCTAACTGCATCCGAGTATTGCCGGAATGTTGCTCCTAATAAATTACTATATTTCCTTTGAAGTTTGGATCATGGCTCATGAATTAATTAGGGCATCTTTCGGAAACTTGACACCTGGAAGATCATCCGAAGAGCAGCTGCTCTTCTGGTTTCTGGCGCTCTCATGCACATGAAAACTGCATGCCGGAACCGCATGCCGGAAGAACAACGGGCGATGGCTCGTGTGCCCAGAGAGATGGCTCTGTGTGCCACTTCCAGCATGCGTGCCATCACGGTAATAGATGCCCAAACATTTCCTAAAACTCTTTGGAGTGAAATCCATGTAGCTCCCATCCTGTTGGCATTCCATAAAACATTGAAGATCTGATTGTTTTTCCAGATCTTCTGATGTGACAAATGAGGCTCCTTGGGTATGTCAGATATTTGTGCTTTCTGTTTGTATATTGTGCCTAGTTGCCCTCTTGTTTTTGGTTTGCATTGGTTTTTCTGTTACTATTGATGAACTACTCAAAGTCCAGATTGAATTACATAAATACCATAAATAAAAGCTCAGTTTTCTGTATTTTTTTAGAGGTACGAATGCGGCATCAGTTTCCACTGATTTTATATCAGTTGTCTTTCTACCTGAATGTAGATTGAATATAATTCATGACTGTCTAGATCCAGACCAGACCTTCTTCCTGATAATATTGCTCACCACAGATCTGTTTTATTAGGTAGTTCAATTTACCTACACATTTACTGTAAAGATTTACAGAATAGCCTCCAGCCTAAATGGACCACTCTTGTTCAAGATTGCAATAGTTCTTTTTAATGGTAAAGAAGAGATGCTACATTTTCTGGCTGTATTGACATTAAGGAAGATTGGGTGAGAAAGTATAGTGGAGTGTCAGATTTTTCACCTCAAACTAACAGGCTGAAAGTAGTTTCCTTCTTTTCCTGCTTATTTGTACTTGGACGTCCTCCAATGTAGAAAAGTATATGATTCTTCTGCCCAGCACCAAGTTGCTCCCTAAAAGCATAACTGCAAAGACTCAGACATATCCAGGTAAGGTTGTCCTTCACACATTACCCAAGGATAAGCTCATGATCAAAACCAATCAAATTTAAAATATAAAAGGCAGTTTTATATAAAAGGCAGTTGGGGACAGTTGTATTTTGCAAGACTTGTAGACCATCCAAAAGGTCTTACGCTCCATGGAACCCAGCTGGTAGTGTCATCTGCTGCCTTGAAGGACTGGCATGTATTTGGATAATTCCCTTATGCTTTTTCCCTGTACTTTCAGTCTTGCAGCAAAGAAACGTTTGTTGCATTGCCTATATTCCTTAGGTAAGCTCATTGCTTCTGAATCCTAAAATAAACTTCTTGGCTCAGCTGACTATCACTACCAGGACACTGGCAGCATTTGATTTTGCTTTTTAAGTGAAACTCTACAGTCACTTTAGAACAGTGTTTCTGAAAGTGTGGTTCAAGGGCCTTTTGGGAATTCCCCAAGACTCTCTCAAGGGTCCACAAGATTATTACTATTATTAATAAGATAATAAAAAACATTTTATGTTCATGTCTAATGGCTTTCCTATTATTTTTACATATTTAATAAATATTCTACAAATGCATCAATTTAAACTTTTAACATGGTAATAATAAATATAAACCATACAAACAAAAGCTCTTTTTTGAGGTCTTCCATAATTTTTAAATGTGGGAGGGGGTCCTGAGAAGGAAAAAAGAAACACTGTTATCAAATACTGTAATTGGGAGTTGGATGGCATCAATCAATCAATCAATCAATCAATCAAATATTTTTTTCTCTCTCTCTCCTCCACAACTGGGTGCATTGTATCCAATCAAGTCAACAAAGATAGCTTTCATTGATACTTAACTGCCTGCCACCTTCTTCTTTCTTTCTCTCCTCCCCAAACCCCCAAATTAGGGAGATAGAAGCAAGACTGTGAGAAGGAAAACACCTTCCCCTTTCTCCTAATAAAGAAAAACACAAGGTCAGTTTACAGAAACTTACAGATGCCAACCTCTGCTTCTTAAGCTTAGTTACATGGAAGCATAAGAGAAAAATTTAAAACAGAGTCATGCCTGGCAGGGAAATTCTTGATTTATATTAAGACCATGGCCTGATTTCCCATCAGAGATGAGAAAGTAGGCCTCCAGTGGAGAATGGGATTTAACACTTAAGCCCATCCCATCCCAGAGTGCCCAACTCACTTGTATTTTGTAACATCTCAATATATCCTCGCAGTAAACAACAAAATGCACTTTTCCATGCTTCCATTTACTTTGAAAGCCATACATCAAAATGGCAAGTGCACCCAAAGCTGAAAATCAGATTTGTCTTTTTACTGTCTTTACTGAGACAATAAATGTATACTTTAATGTCCTGAAGTGCCTGTACTTCTAACACCCGGCTTCTTATATCCCAATACTCTCTCTTTTTTTTGACTGGACAATTATTTTTGAGGACTATTCTTTTGTTTCTTTCTTCTTCACTAGTTTATTCATCATGATGATTTATTTATCATTCCTAGAATTATTAAACTGTTCACAAAAGGGGTTCTTTGACTGAACACCAAGAGAGTCCCTAAGCTCCATTACACAGATGACAAGATGAAGCGCGGATGAAAAAGATATGGAAAAGAAAGAGGGGACAAATAAAGACTTTAGTCATGCTTTTTTTTTTAATGGCAGCAAGAATGACAAATGTTACAGCCTCTCAGTGAAGGAGCATGATGGAAATGGCTTCTTAACCCCGATGACCGTATTCCTTCTCACCGGCTGGAGTCAAAGATGATACTGTCTAAAACTATGCCTTCTCTGGCCCAGAAGTCCTGGAAGGGAGCCAGGTCAGGAAGGAAAGGGTAATTGTAGAAACCTTCTGGTAATGAAATCTGCCATGGATGCCTGAAAATAATAAAAATAATTGGATGTGGCAAGAAGATCACACAGACTGACTACCAACAATGGTACGTTGGAAGAACTGCAAGAAATGCCATTTGTCTGCAAGCAAGAACTGGGAGGGCCACAAAATAAAGTAACAGAAAATGAAGAAGCTAAAGTGCTCTGGAAAATTAGAATTCAAACAGACAGGCACCTGCCACATAACATCTCAGACTTAGCAATTGTCAACAAAAAAGAAAAAAAAAAGTCTGAATAGTGGACATGGCAGTACCTGGAGACAGCAGAATAGAAGAGAAAGAACTGGTGAAGATAACAAAATGCAAAGACCTGCAAATAGAAATAGAACGACTGTGGCAAAAGCAAGCAAGGGTAGTACCAATAGTAACAGAAGTCTTGGGTGCAATCCTAAAAGAACTGGAGTAACAACACCACTGACATTGACTAAGCCACCATCACTCAATTGTGAAAGGCAGCTTTACTTGGAACATTCTGTGATGTTAACACCACCAGACATCCACACCTGCCTATTTCAGAATCTTAGGAAGGTCTCAACAGGTTGATAAAAATGCCAAATTCAGTCTAAACATCTGAATGATTTAGGAACGAGCATCATAATAATAGTCAATAAGGACCGTGCTGAGTGTTGGAGTTTCTGGACATCTGTAGACAAATGGACTCCAAGATTTAGGATTGTTGGCTGAGGAATCAGAGCCAATGCCACAAGAAAAATTGTTTACCCATTGCAAATATACAAAGATGGAAAACAATAGGCACCTTTGGTTCAATCTTAAAACACCTGGAGCATCACCTCAATATCATCAGCACTGACAAAATCACCAGTTACAAAAGGCAGCTTTAACGGGAACAGCTTACATCCTGTATGATACTTTTAACAACATCAAACAACAACATGTGTCTATGCCAGGTCTTTGGGAAGGACTCCGTTGAATGCCAAATCCAGTTTAAAGCTCTGGCTGACTGTGTGATGAACCATAATAATAATAAAAAGTTTTGATTTGCTTAAACGGCTTGGACAGTAGTGGAAAAACCATACGTCATGGCAATGCTTATGTTGTTAAGTTGCATATAAAAAAATTCAGACAGTGATAAATTTACTCCAGTTTGATTTCAGGCTTGTCTGTCAAGAAACAAGGCTAACCTGAAATCATCACATTTTTCGTCAGTTTAGGGCCCAAACCCACCTTGAAGTTTAAATCCCCAGAGCCTCAGAAATAAAGACAGCGTCTCACCTTACCCAGTGTCTACTTTTAAAATAATGCCTCCCTAGGCACCTATTATCTTGGGGATGACAAGCTGTCATTCAAGTTAACATATGGATTTATGTTGCTTTGTTTTGCCAACTGAGGTGAGTGGACACAGTTCAAATTCTGAAGGAGGAATGAATGGCAGGTGCCCAAATGAACAAAATTACAAAAGCTTTATTGATCAATTCTGCACACTTACTTAGGATTCCTTTCCCAAACACCTGCAGTGGGTGCAAAGAAGATCAGAAAAGGCTAACCTTGGCAACAGCTTGCCTTCAGAAGTTGTGGGTGCTTCATCACTGGAGGCCTTTAAGAAGAGACTGGACAGCCAATTGCCTGAAATGGTATAATCTCCTGCTTGAGCAGGGGGTTGAACTAGAACAGGGGTGTCAAACTCAAGGTCCGCGGGCTGGATCTGGCCCACGGAGTGCTTAGATCTGGCCCATGGGGCCACCCTGGAATTAGTGAAGGACCAGCCCGTGGTGCCTCTGCCAGCAAAAATGGATCTTGGCCCTCCTGAGCTCCATTTTTGCTGGCAGAGCACTCAGGCCACCACAGGTGCCCCCAACATGAGTGATGTCAAGCTGGCCACATCCACCCTGGATCCGCCCCCCTGAGATCAATGAAATCTCAATGAAATCAAGTTTGACATCCGTGAACTAGAAGACCTCTAAGGTCCTTTCCAGCTCTATTCTGACACAGATTTCTTTGTTGGGAGGGTTTTATAGTCCTTCAGTCTCTTCCCCCACTCGCCTACTCCCCCCACCCCCCATGCTTAGATTGTTTGGGGGAAATTAAGTCAGAAAATAACTGCATAGGCACCAGCAAGGGATGTTGTGGTATGTGGGAGTGGCCGTGAGAGGCAGGAGGAACATCATGCTGCAATTTAATCAGCTTTCATTGTTAAATTGCATTAAATTAGGATGCCAATAGTACTGAATGCTTCTTTTCAGTAGTGGAGGGAAATGTTTTCCTATATGATCAGGTAAATAAAAGTAACCCTCAGTTTTGGCATCCTTTTGTAATTTCCCTCTGCGTGCACAATACTTCCATCATTACTTAATGGAGTGTTTCAACAGAAAGAAATGTCATATCGCATCCTTTTACAATGTTTTGAATGCGTATTTCAGTTTTACTCCCCTTCATCCTTTTAACCATTCCCTCTTATTCTTATTTACTTGCTTTTCTTATGCCTACCCAGACTCTCATTGTGCCTACAAATTGACAGGCTCCAATGAATGTGATCATTCATTTAAAAATAAATTTTCAAGGCCAATAAAAAATACCCCATCCATTCCCTTACGATCCAATGTGATCAGGAGAATATGATACAGGGCAGACATAAACCTAAACCAATGTCCATTACCCCTGCACAGCATAAATCAGCCTTCCCTAACTTCGGCAACTTCCAAATGTGTGGACTTCATTGCCCAACGATCTCCACCCATTAGTCTTTTTTCAAGTAAGTAGTCGGTGCTTTTGCTACCTTCCCACTGTAATTGATATTTTTCTTACTTACTGCAATAACAAATGCAATGCACATTTAGGTTGCAGGTGAGTTTGCATGTGGATCCTCTAATGACTGCCATCGCAGTCCCCTGTCAGGTGGGAATGCTGACCAGCATAGAGTTATTTCATGGCAATATAAGCCATGTGGTGGGTTTGAAATTTTTTTACTACTGGTTCTGTGGGTGTGGCTTGGTGAGCGTGGCATGGTTTGGTGGGCGTGGCATGGCTTGGTGGGCGTGGCAGGGAAAAGGATACTGTAAAATCTGTAAAATCTCCATTCCCACCCCAATTCAGGGGAAGTTACTGCAAAATCCCCATTTCCTCTCGATCAGCTGGGACTTGGGAGGCGGAGAATAGATGGGGGCGGGGCCAGTCAGAATTTTTACTACCGGTTTTCCAAACTACTCAAAATTTCCGCTACCGGTTCTCCAGAACTGGTCAGAACCTGCTGAAACCCACCTCTGGTAACAACAGTTTGGACAATCACAAGATGCTCTAAATTGGGTTGTCAGCATCTGGTTGAGACAAAAATCTTGGTTGCATAATTTTATGGCATGCCAGGTGGGAGAAGAGGGTGGTGTAATCTGGGTGAAGATATAAGAAGGTTAGTAGTGGGTGTGGATCAGCTGTTAGAAGGAAAAAAATGCCCCTTCAAGTCAATTTTGACTCTTGCAGCTTTCTTAGCAGCATTTTTTTTTTGACAGATGCATTCTCTCCTAGGTATGACAAGAACAACTGGCCCAAGCTCACTCACCTGCTTTAGTGAGTAAGGTGGGTCTAGAACTCACCATCACCTGGTTTCTAGTCTGTTGCTTTACCCACTAAATCAAACTGGCTCTTAGCAATGAAGGAGGGGATATTTTAAAAAATGATCTGCTCCAGGTGTCAGATATGCTAAGTACACCACTACTTCCATGAATCAATAATGTTATTAATATTTAAGGGGTCGCAAAGCTGCAAGAACAACCCTGATTGGAATATAAAAGACAAGGCACAGAAATAAATGGACCTCGGAAAGAAGAGGAGAAAAGCAAACTCAGCCCCCCTCGCTTTATTTATGCATGTACTTATTTTAAATATTAATCCACGGCTTCAATAATTAGCTTCATTCACACTCTCACTTTAAGGCCCTGTAGATGTAATCCAAAGCCGAAGAAAATCGGCAATTTTAAAGCTCATCTAATTTTCATTCAAGCAGAACTCACATCAAGTACCCAAGGGCCTGAGAAGGACCCAACATGGGGAAACAGCTGGGAGAGGATGCTTCACAAGGTTTCTGATCTGTTGAACCAACAACCCTGGAACACGCCTGACTACACAAAATATTTTTCAGCTGGGCTGCCTGGTTTCTAGTCACACCTGCAATAAATAGAGGCCAATAATTTGCAAAAATAAAACCTGTAATAGAAACCTGCTACTTTATAATTAACATTTCACAAACAGCCGTAAGTAAACTGCCATGGCAGGGTAGGCAACCTTTTGAAGCTGGAGGGGTAAGCGGTGTAACAGAAGCTCTTACCTGCACACCTGTCAATTTATGCATGTGTGCACACTTACAAACATTTTCCTCTATGCAGAAATATCTCCGTGTTCACATATTGCTGAAAGCACCCCCGCCTCCATGGGCATATACTTTTGCACAGATAAATAATACCCTGTCTACGGCCATTTGCTCATTCATTCAGAAACATCCATGTACATTTACTGCCCTTTCCTGATTTTTCTTTGTTCTCAAAAGACATGTGGAAAGAAATACCCATCTGGTTCCGTTCCAAGCTGGGAGAAAGACACTGGAAACATGGAGGCTGATTGGAAAGATGGTTTATTGATGAAGGAGAATCTCATGTGATTCTGGGCAGCTGACAAAATGGAGTTGAGAGCAGGGGTGGGTTCTAAATTTTTTTACTCCCGGTTCTGTGGGTGTGGCTTATTTTGTGGGCGAGGCTTCATGGTCATGTGACAATTATTTAAGATTTAGCAGAGGTACTGGTCTACTAGGCTTTTAACTGCTTGCAGACCTGTACCGATCTACCCATTTATTTTTTGCAGGCACTGATCTACTCATGTATTTTTGCAGGCACTGGTCTACCCATTTATTTTTGCAGGCACTGATCTACTCATGTATTTTTGCAGGCACTGGTCTACCCATTTATTTTTGCAGGCACTGATCTACTCATGTATTTTTGCAGGCACTGGTCTACTCATTTGTTTTCTTTTAACACTTATCAGCTGTAGGACGGCCCTTTGAAGCCCTGCGGCAAGAGTTTAAACAGTTTTTTTCCCTCTAGCCATCAGCTGGGACTCAGGAGGCAGCAATAGATTGGGGGTGGGGCCAAATAAAAGGTAAGAATAATGCGGGGGTGGGGGGTGGGCGCGGGGGGAGAACCGGTTTGATGATGTCATATCTTGGGAGAACCAGGCTGAACCGGGAGGAACCCACCACTGGTTGAGAGTGGGGTTTTTTTATACCTTCTTTGGGTTTTGCACTTAAACTTCCTGTTCCTATGAAAGAACATGTATTCTCATTTAGGGAAATATAATATTTTGCTTTTTTAAAATATTCCTCAAAATGTTTCATTCTTCTAGAGGGGAGGGGGGGGTTTCCCACAAACATTTACAAAACCAAGAAGCCCAGAAAAAAAGCCATGAGATTTGGTGTTGCTGCAGGACCAGGCAAGAGTTTGAGTGCCTGCGAGGTTGCACAAGATCCAGCAGTGAGAGGAAGGGGAAGGAATTGGGGCGAGAGGCTGAGCAATCCCATGGCGGGGGGGGGGGGGACTGGCCTAGGCAGTCACAGGCATCCTGGTACCTTCCCTTAGGATTAGGGTGTGCAGGTAAACCTCGACTTACAACAGTTCATTTAGTCACTGTAGAAAGTTACAACGGCACTGAAAAACATGATTTATGACCATTTTTCACACTACGGCCATTGCAATATCCTCATGGTCACGTGACCAAAATTCAGACGCTTGGCAACGGGTTCATATTTATGAGAGTTGCAGTGTCCTGGGGTCATGTGATCCCCTTTTGCAACTTTCTGCCAACGAGGAAGCCAGATTCACTTAACCGTGTTACTAGCTTAACAACTGCAGTGATTTACTTAACAGCTGTGGCAAGAAAGGTTGTAAAATGGGACAAAACTCACCAAATGTTTAACTCGGCAACATAAATTTTGGTCGTAAGTTGAGGACTACCTGTACATGTTTTATTTCTTGACAATAGAGGAGGGAGTTCTGTATACAGATTTTTTTTTTATTATAAACAAAAAAAAAAAACCCATATTCTTGACAGCCTTTTCCATCGCAAGTTACAAAGATGGACTACAGTGGCAAAATATATTTTATTAACCTATTAAACTTTTGAAAAAGGAAAGAACTTGATTTAGTGTATACCAGGGGTGGGTTCTATTTACCTTTACTACTGGTTCGCAACAGGGCAGTGCGCGCGCTCTTCTGCACATGCGCAGATCAACTATGATGATGTCCGGGTCAGTGGGCACAGCCTCCCGCCGGTTTTACTACCGGTTCTTGTGAACCAGTCTGAACTGGGGGCAACCCACCACTGGTGTATACCTGATATGGATATGGATACTTTTCTGGATTAGCAAATCTCCCAGCTGTCCAGAAACTCCAGAGCTTTGAGTTATTGACAGCCAGTTTTTGTTCTTGAGGCTTCTTTTACCACAAGTTCCCTAATGAGGTACCATGTACAGGTAGTCTTCAACTTACAACAGTTTATTTAGTGACCGTTCGAAGTTACAATGGTACTTTAAAAAGTGGCTTATGACTGCTTTTCACACTTATGACCATTGCAGCATCATATGGTCACATGATCAAAATTCAGATGCTTGGCAACTGGTTCATATTTATGACGGCTGCAGTGCCTTGGAGTCATGTGATCAGCTTTTGCAACCTTCCGACAAGCGGAAGATGGAGACTCACTTAACAACTGTGTCACTAAGTTGATGACTGCAGTGATGCACCTAACAACGGTGGCAAGAAAAGTAAAATTTTAATAATCAACAAATGTTTCACTTAGCAACATACATTTTGGGCTTAGTTGTAACTCGAGGACTACCTGTACACATATCTCTGTGTGTTGTTGTATAGGCTCTGCATATTTAACACCTAAGTAAAATAGGCAAGGAAATGTGTCATCGTAAGTTATTTCAGTTGAAGTACTGGACTTAATTACGATGACAGGACAGAGTGACTGAAGGAAGCCAAGATGCCTCTTTTTTATGATCTTGTCACTATTAAATCTGTCAGACCTAGCCATTTTGCGGGGGATGATGATGATGATGAAAAGAAACTTTCATTTGAGGAGGTGTGGAATTTAAAAAGCAGCAGAAGATGTAGGGATGTCTGCAGTGATGCTGGCACTGGTGGTACTGAAGGCACGGCGGATTGCAGCCGTGCTTTGATCTCAGTGCAGCAGATGTATTAGAGAGGTGATTCAGATATTTTGAGTGACTGCATAGAATATTTTGGCAGATCCTATTTGCTATGCATGAAAACAGCTGTTTGGACCTGTCTTCCCTTATTTACAAAGTCTTTAAAAAGACAGGTGCGAACTGGGTGATCCAAGACCCGATTCTCTTGGAGTTAAATGGAAGACGGATAAAAAGGAGCAAGCTTTGCTCTCCTGGTTGTGGTCCGCCATTTTGAATCCAGTGATCATTGTTGCAGAAGCCCCTGAGAATATACCTCCTCTTTGTATGTAACAGGTAGTCCTCCATGTACAACCACAATTGAGCCCAAAATTTATGTTGCTAAGCGAGACACTTGTTCGGTGAGTTTTGCCCCATTTTGCGACTTTTCTTGCCACTGTTGTTAAGTGAATCACTGCAGTTGTTAAGTGAATCTGGCTTCCCCATTGATTTTGCTTGTCAGAAGTTCGCAAAAAGGGATCACATGATTCAGGGATACTGCAATCGTCATAAAGATGAACCAGTTGCCAAGCATGCGAAGTTTGGTCGCATGTCCATAGGGATGCTGCAGTGATTGTAAGCGTGAACAACGGTCATAAGCCACTTTTTTCATTGACGTAACTTCAAACGGTCACTAAATGAGCTGTTGTAAGTCGAGGACTACCTGTATTGATTAGGCTGTCATTCAAAGACAAAGCTATATCGCCCCTTTATTTCCTAGGATTGGTCCCAAAATGCATAGAATGAAAATCATGTGAAGTGATAATACCACTTGATAATGCCTTGGTAAGGCCACACTTAGGACTAAAGGTGACATGATATCAGGGTTAAAATATCTAAGGGGCTACCACAATGAAGAGGGAGTCAAGCTATTCTCCAAAGTACCTGCGGGTAGGACAAGAAGCAATAGGTGGAAATTAATCAAGGAGAGAAGCAACTTAGAACTAAGAAGAAATTAATCAGTAGAACAACTTGCCTCCAGAAGTCATGAATGCTCCAACACTGGAAGTTTTTAAAAGAGATTGGACAACCATATGTCTGAAATTCTATAGGGTTTCCTGCCTAAGCAGGGGGTTGGACTAGAAGACCTCCAAGGTCCCTTCCAATTCTGTTATTCTATTCTATTCTGGGAAAAATGCAATTGAACCTAATGAGACTTATTTCTGAGCACACATTGTTATTTTTTGAAATAAGGTAATGTTATATTATCGCTTCAAAGACCTGTTCTTCATTAAAACTGCTATGGGAACAGGGAATGATGATTAGGAGAAGAGGGAACACTTGATCTTTTAGTCTTCTTTCACAAAAAGTGGTGATAGTACGTGAAAATGGACAAACATATAACCCTCTTGGTCATCTTCTAAGAAAGATAACTGCAAGAAACTCACACTTCATTCTCAGGAATTAAATCACACTTGTCTATTCTTTTCTTTTTTTTCAAAAAAAAAGTGTGTTCTTTCCATCAGATTGAGTACAACCGCAATAAAATTGGAATAATTGCAATTATGCTAATAATAATTGTCAGATAAGAATAAAAGTGGAATTATAATTGCAATTATGCCAATGATAATTGTCAGATAACTAACTATGAACTTCTTGTTGATAGTTACGGCACTTGTGCTTTTTCCAATTCAAATGCTCAGCCCTTAAAAGGAAAGCTTTTCTGCTCTGACTGGCTTTGCCAAAAATTATAGAGTTTTGTGAGAAAAGATTTTTTTTCTTGCTTGATCCCTAAGAAACCTAGGCAGCAGTTCTGACTGAGTGAGTATACAGTTAGTATACAGTTACTATTCTAATACTACCTTTATTTTGCATTGTAGCTAGGGACATATTTTATACTAGCAGAAAATCATTTATCATGTACGCACTTGGCTTTAACCCATTTATTCCCTCTTTTTCTAGAACACCTTTCTGTACCATATTCCATCCTACTCTGGATGCTGAAAGCAGTTCTGGGGGGAAAGGACCAGAGGTGGGTTTTAGCAGGTTCAGACCAGTTCTGGAGATCCGGTAGCGGAAATTTTGAGTAGTTCAGAGAACCGGTAAATACCACCTCTGACTGGCCCCACCCCCATCTATTCTCTGCCTCCTGAGTCCCAGCTGATCGGGAGGAAATGGGGATTTTGCAGTAACCTTCCCTTGGAGTGGGGAGGGAATGGAGATTTTACAGTATCCTTCCCCTGACATGCCCACCAAGCCACGCCCACCAAGCCACTCCCACAGAACCAGTAGTAAAAAAATTTGAAACCTACCACTGGAAAGGACGGGAAGAAAAATATGGATAACCTGTCTTGAACAAGTGGAAACACTCCCCGCTAGTGCACTGAATAAAACCCCTCATATTTAATTCAATGCTTTAAGCAAAACTGAACATTAGAACAGAAAGACAAAGCTTTCTTCTTTCTCCAGCTATTCTGCAATATGCTGTATTTCTTTTAGTTTCAGCAGCCATCTTAGTGGTGATTTGGTAGCCTGGATGTTTTTATCCTCTGAATCAACCAAAGTTTGAAATCTGCTTGAGAGCAAAGCCAGGGGCTATAATCTGGAGTTTTAGAAGTCTGTAGAGCAGCAATTTTGACTGTTGTTTTTTTTTCTGCTAACCAACGCAATTCTACTGGATTGGCTCATTATTTATTTTTATGGTTTATATCCCATCTTTCTGCCTATAGGGCTCTCAGGAGGGCTACTAATAAAGAAGTAAAGTGTGAGCACTTAAAATCTCATAAACACAGTTAAAATCACTGTAAAAGTACCTTGTTATGACTCTGGGATCTCTCTCTCCAGTAGAGATCCACTTCCAAGTTCTTGCTGCTTCTGGGTCTTGAAAAATGAATAGAAGTGGAGTTCATAATAAGTAATAACTCTAATTTCAAAAAGTCACCAAGAAAAGAACCATAGGGCTGAACAACCCTCTTAAGTCCCCCAAATCATTTTTCTAGCTCCAAGATTGCTTGAGGGTGTTTTTTTTTTGTTTTTTTTTGCTGAAACTTGGCGACAACATGATATTTTCCCTTCCTTTTATTTCCACAAATAACCCATAAAGCAGGTTTTAGTAGTAAATCTTAGTGAACTAAAAATGAAGTGGGTAGACCTTTTTCCTTTGACTGCCTTGATCGGCACTTGTGAAAGCCAGAAGAGGCCTCTGAACCTACAGTCTTCAAACACTTCCACCCAGGTCCTCTTGTGTTTTTGGAACTTAGCATAAGGAAAAGTTACCCCAGACATGAATGCTGCTTTACTGCCCTACTGTAAGGGCTGGTTGAGAAAGGACAATAAAACAAAATTCCTCGCTAAGGCAAATTGTGCCACGTCTTTGCCTTAACAAAGATAGTTACATTGTCTCTGCATCTATTAATGAGGTAAGTTCAAGACATTTCACCTAGATGGGCATGCAGTAGGTTTTCACAATAAGACAAAATTTTTAAATAATAATCGCAGAAACATCGCTAGAAACATTCCTAGAAGTGGTTAAATTTGCCAAGGAGTCATGCCAACAAGCCCAAAAGTTCTAAAAAGTAAATGATCACAGAAGGGTGCACTTTCCAAACTTTACTGAGAACTTACATTTTAAACAGATGTTGAAGTTTTAAAGTTTTTAGGTTGGAAAAAGACACTTTTTGTGTGCTAATTCAACACAACTTCACTATAAGTTATTTGTAGAACACTTTGGATACTAGTATGCTGTCCTTTCTTTCCTCATCCCTGCTAACTTTTCCTTTGAAGAAGCACTATTGGGGGGGGGGGTGTTAAAAGGCATGAGAGCATATTGCTACTCTATTGTAGTTTATACTCATTTTTTAAATAGCACTTAGACTTTTTTTAGGGTTCAGTGACACCCTGAACTGTAAAATAATCATATGGGCTAGGTTCACACAATATTCTAGGTTGAAATGCCTTGCCAAATTGTTAAATGTGGCTTAATGTCTGGTACAAACATAGTTAAAGACTACTACCAATTTACTACTATCTAATTCAGTGTTCTTGGCTGTTCTGTCATGTTTCTTTTTGGCATATAATAGAATCCATTGTAGTTGGACGATATGTTCTCCCTGTATAAGTGGCTACTTAGACATAATCTTTCACCTCAAATGATCTAATTAGTCAGTTTTTGATATGAATATGCTATCGGTGGAAATAAGAAGCAAGAATTTTAAATACACATATGTGACACATTAACTTCACTTCCTAAGCCTGGAGTATAATTTCTGATATCTGTTATAAATGTTGAAGAGTCTATCCAATAAAATGTTCTAATAATTGCCACCTCGACTTTAAATCACATCAGAGCAAAAGCAGAGAGCAGGAGCCAAAACACTTATTTTTTAACTTAAATATTCCTGCTTCGTTAAATATTCCTAAGTAACATATGGGAAATACTTATCTGCTGCATTTGGAGACCTAGAACAAACTTGAAAAAAGAAGTGCTACTTAGAAAATCATATACCCATATGAAGCTTTTCATCCAAATCCATCAGTTTACTTAATTTTGTGTAGAACAGTTGCCTTAGGGAATATAATTACTGTATTTCTATTGTTCAGAAGTGGGTGAATAACAGCAGTTCTTATTACAAGACCATTATGCCTGAGCTTATAATAACTGAAATAAAATGTCTACATCACATTAGAAAAAAGCAACTACATAGTAATATCTATTAAGTGCCATTAGAAAATATAAAAGCTATTTTTTTATATAAAAAAGTAAAAGGTGTGCCTCAAATGCAAATCAAAGTAAATGAAAAGTCAGAAAGAAGCTATCAAAAACATGAAATATGCCCTCCAATTTTTGGAAAGTTGTTTTCCTGTGAACCAGGCCACTATTTCTTTATTTCACTCACAGTACACTTTAAAAAGGGACGCGGTGGCTCACTGGCTAAAATGCTGAGCTTGTTGATTGAAAGGTCGGCAGTTTGGCAGTTTGAATCCCTAGTGCTGCATAACAGGGTGAGCTCCCATTACTTGTCCCAGCTTCTGCCAACCTAGCAGTTCAAAAGCACGTAAAAAATGCAAGTAGAAAAATAGGGACCACCTTTGGTGGGAAGGTAACAGCGTTCCATGCACCTTTGGCGTTTAGTCATGCCGGCCACATGACCACGGAGACGTCTTTGGACAGTGCTGGCTCTTCGGCTTTGAAACTGAGATGAGCACTGCCCCCTAGAGTCGGGAATGACTAGCACATATGTGCGAGGGTAACCTTTATCTTTACCTTACACTTTAAAAGGATTTAATTTTTTTCCCCATAGTGCTCTTGAACTTACATAGAAACATTTTCTAGAAATACATGGAAAAAAATCAGACTTTGAAATGCTATATAGATAAGCAGGAAAGGTTTCAGTATGGAGGAAAGAAAACCTCCATCGTTTTGTCAAAGTCTTTGGTCATCTACAACTCTAAATCTCATTTATTAGTTCATCACTGGAGCCAGAGGTAAGATTTTCCTCATTTGGCCGGTGTGTGCAAAGCAGCGTTACACACACACACACACACACACACACACACACACACACACACACAGTTCTGGAAGTGAAGAAAACCGTGGAAATAGCATAACCAAATGGCCTGAAATTAGTTTTCATTGCCTGCACGTTTTCATTGCTATCTATCATATCCTGTCATAAGATAGCTAATGTTTAATTGAGTTCCTTCATTGGTTTTGTATTGCCTTTGTGGTGTCTCGGGCAGCTTTCATTTATCTCTATAAATTGAACTCTTCTATGAAGGCTGGTGCAGTTAAGTATTATAAAGAGGATTCATTCATAGCACGGATTCAGATTGTCTCCATGGCATTCCAAGCAAAGAAATAAAACTGTTGCAGTTCAGACTTAGTCCCTGTACTCCTAATAAATGAAGAGGTACCTCAGTTACTGAGCAAATTCTCCAAAGTGTCAGTAATTTCTGGACAAAATCAGGATTTCATTCCATTCTCATTCTGACAAACGGCAGCAATTCATTTCTTTAAAAGAGGTGCAAGAAAGTACATAACATAAATTTGATGATCGGAGAAGTGAGTAATGAAAAGAATATGACCTCGGAATGTATTATTTATAAATGTAGGCACAAAGGTAGGGGTTACTACACGTAGTCCTCCAGTTATGACCACAACTGGGCCCAAGATCTATGTTGCTAAGTGAAACATTTGTTAACTGAGTGTTGCCCCATTTTGAGAATTTTCTTGCCACAGTTGTTAAGTGAATCACTGCAGTTGTAAAATTAGTCACCTGGTTGTTAAGGGAATCTGGCTGCCCCATTGACTTTGCGTGCCGCAAAAGGTGATCACATGATTCAGGACACTGCAGCCGTCATAAATATGAGTCAGTTGCCAAGCATCTGAATGTTGATCAGGTGACCATGGGGATGCTGCAATGGTCGTAAGTGTGAAAAACAGTCATAAGTCACTTTTTTTTTAAGTTACACTTTTTGTAACTTTGAACAGACACTAAATGAACTGCTGTAAGTGGAGGATGACCTGTATTGTCTTTTTTCATTAGAATGGGATTTTCTAAGGTAGAAAGAGAGCAGGGCTGCACACAAAAACTACAGTCAAGCTGATCATTCATGGACAAGCTTGCCAACTTGATGGTGGTACATGCATGCCATCCTGGTGAATGGTGATAGGGTGCTCTGTTTCATGCAAGTTCCTTGGAGAGCAGCCAGAAGAGCCAAAATTATTTGGCAGACAGGCTATGCCTCTTTTATTCTCTACAACCCCGAAGGCATACCCATACCTGGTTGAAGAGACTCAAATAACTACCACATTATGGGATGATAGGTGTCAAGTGACTCCATACTCAGAGACTTATGAATTCCTGGTAAGATAAGCATGCATATTAGAAAAATATGTACTTGGCATATTTTTTATCTCCACTGTGTTATATGCCATGCCATTTATTTATATTTATATATTTATATTATCAAATGTCTACCCTGCCCATCTCAGCTAAGTGACCCCAAGCATACAAACTTTCTTCTTTTTCTGCAATACCCCAAGAGGAAGACGCTACACCAGTGGTGGGTTTCAAATTTTTTTACTACCGGTTCTGTGGGCGTGGCTTGGTGGGTGTGGCATGTCTTGGTGGGCATGCCTTGGTGGGCATAATAGGGGAAGGTTACTGCAAAATCCCCATTTCCTCCTGATCAGCTGGGACTTGGGAGGCAGAGAATAGATGGGGGTGAGGCCAGTCAGAATTTTTATTACCGGTTCTCCGAACTACTCAAAATTTCCGCTACCGGTTCTCCAGAACTGGTCAGAACCTGCTGAAACCCACCTCTGGGCTACACCTACACTTAACATAAAAGGAAAGTCTTTTATATTATCATTTTACAGTATGAGACAGTTTTCTCCAACCCATATCTGCCAATTGAATTGGATTACATTTACCTTCATCTCTAGGCAGCAAGGACATTGTAGTCAAACTACGTAGAAGTTAGGAAAGACTGAAATAAATTTTAAAGCTGGAATTCTTTAGCAACTGGTTAGAGAGTTTTCTTATAAAAATCATATATGGTATTTTTCTGTGAAAACTAGTCATACTTTTAATCTAAAGTTATATAGACTCCATGCTGCATCTCAGTTGTAACATGTTACTTGTGTTTGGCCGAGATGTAATTATGTCTCTGCATTTCTGCCTTACTCTTTGTAGCTCAACTTTTAACGTGCTAATCATCCAGTGAAGGTTATCAGAAGGCACTTAGCCAAATCAAGTTATAGTTTTAGATACATCTGCAAGAAAGTAAGGCCCAGTGAATGTATTTGCTCTTTTGTTGGGACTTAAAATATTTTAAAATGTCCTATAAGTACCTCACAGAGTGAATGTTTATGGTGACAAGATTATTGATGCAGTATCTGATGAGGATACTGAGGGACACCACTGTCTAGCCCATGCACTTTTTGTATTCATAACGGAGTATCCACTTCTGACATTTTTAATTAAACATTTTCCTTCATTTCACATGTAAGTCTTGGAACAAAAAAGATTTCATTTGTTGCCAGGTTTTGGGGGATGGGGGTGGGCAGGGACAAATTAGGCTTTCTAGCAACAAACCACTAGGTTACATTCAGCTGGCCAATTTAAGTCATTTAATAAGCTCAGAATTGAATCAAATTTGCACTCTGAATTTATTTATTTGAGTTATACTCTGCCTTTCATTCAGCTGACGCAATAGACACACCAATACGGTAACATGACAAAGCACACATATAACAAATCAAACATGGCCACTGAGGACAAACAACAAATACATTCAATTTGTGGGTTCAACTTCGTCCTGACCTCCATCCCTGAGAGAAAAAAACAGTTCTTCAGGGTTTATGAAAGGCCAACAGGGTTGGGGCTTGTCAGATGTAAATGCCTTATTCTCCAATGTGTAAATAATGTATATATGGAACATCAGAGGTTAACTTATTCTTTGGACTTTAATGTATTCATAACTTACCACTCCCATTCCTAGCTCCACCCCTTGTATATATAAGGAGCCACCCTCACCATTCTCACTGCTTCTACCTTGAATATTCAGTGAATATAGAATGCCTATCATAATTAAAAAGAAATATATTTAAAGCTTTAACTTCTATTATCTTTATTGAGTCTGATCCTGGAAATATTGCAACAAGCTGGTAGCAGAGGATGGTTAATTGACTCAATAAGTAATTAAAAATGTCCAAGAAAGATAGGCCCAACACCAGGGCCTACAGCAAAGAAATAGAAACTGATCAAGAGATGATCAACGAATCCACCAATGCGATTTCGAGAGAATCCGAAGAATACACCACTGAAGAAGAAGAACTAATGAGTGAAAATAATGACCAGAGAGAAATCGAAATAGAAAATAACGAACTCAGGTCAGAGATATTAAAGATACTAAAAAGCCAAAAGAATGATGAAAGTCTCATCGCGGACCTCCAGGAGATGCTGAAGAACAGCGGAGCAGCGAGAGAGAAAAACGTCATTAAAGGAAAACCCAAAGATCAAAAAATCGTAAGTGAGATGACTACTGAGAAAATAGTTGTTAAAAAGAAAAGATGTGATCCCGCGCGAAATTTTGAATGGCAGCCATCTTGGTTTCAACGAACTTCAAAAGAGAATGGAGCAGAGCCAATCAAAACGCTCAGTTCAAAATTTCTGGCGCGAAAAACACTATCAGACGAAGAAAGTGAGAAAGAAGTCTCAAACTCTTCAGATGATCCAAAATCAGAAAGTGAAGACGATTTAACAAAATCTCAAGTAAAATCAGCAATGAAAATGCTTTTTGCTGCTTTTGGGCCAAGACTGAAAATTACCAAGACATCTACGAAGAAGCAAGAAATCAAACCGGCGACTCAAGACCTGCACGCTCCCATCCTGACTTCGAAAGCGACGACGCCCGAGCCCAGAGAGCCATGCCGATTTCGCCCTACACCACAGACAAAATCGAATACCAACGCACACAAAAAGAAGAAAAGAACCGTCACCACCACCAGAACCCCAAAAACCGAGCCAGAGACCGACTCATCTGAGGAGGAGCGGATCGAGAGAGCTGAAAGGGAGAGAACCTTCCACGACGCCACCAAAGAAGAAATGAACAACGCACATGTGCGAAACTACGTAGACGACCCAGAAGGACTTGAACTGGCCAGAGAACCGCGCAGACTCATTGCAAGCATCCCAATGCCGTTCTGTGATTTCCTGCACTTGAGAGATCACGGACTGCCCCAGGTTGTAAGTAATGGACAGAATAATGTAGGTAACTTACCCAGTGACTTCCCAAAACTTAGAATTGATGGCATTAATTTACAAGAGTGGTATCAACAGCTTCAGGTTATTTTCATGAAAGAAAATTTACTATTCTTTATAACTAGCCCTCCAAGAAGACCTTGGACTTTAAAAATAGATTGTTTACATCATAGAGCATTTTTCATAATAATATCTAGCGTGTCTCCTGCAATGTACCATAGCATCAAACCAAACCTAACTGTATCAGAAATAATTCAATGCATGTTTAATCTATTTCACAGCGATAGCGTAGCTACAACCACAAGAATGTCTAAGGATTTCTTTTCCTCTAGAGTAAAACCAGGGGTTTCTATAAGTGAGCATTTGATAAATCTAAACAAAATAAGAGCTGAGCTACAATTGAGGGGGGAAGTGATTTCAGATCAAACAATGAAAAGTGTTATTATCAATTCACTTGATCCATCATGGGATAGCTTTATGTCACACTTAGATACCATTAATTTGGGATATTTATCCATAGAAAGTCTATCTAACAAATTGATAGCAGAAGACAATTCAAGAAAAAATCGATCCAGTAACCAAACAGACCACAAACCTTTTAGGAAAGTAGTCTTTCAAGATAAACATAATGAGGCCTTTAGATGCTACAATTGTGGATCCAGGGAACATAGTAGAAGAGACTGCCCCAAAGTCTCAAGAGAGAGACATAGACCAGAATATAGGAGCAAATATAATTACAGACAATCTTCCACAGATAGACACAAATATAGAAGCCCACCAAATTACAAAGAAGGTAGAGGGGGTAGAGAAAATTCAAAAGAGAGGAAATCTGGGTCACTGAATGGGCTAAATAAACAAGACAGCACCAGAACACAGCAGGATGAGAATAACAATTGGCTTATTGATTCTGGTGCAACAAATCACACCACCAACAACAAAAGTATATTATCTTCATTTATAGAAGATAAGTTTGTGATAAAGGTAGCTAATCAAGAAAAGGTTCAAGTACTAGGCAAAGGAAATGTGACCTTGCCTGGTCTAGGGAAAATAGAGGGGGTATTATTAATCCCAGAAATACCTCACAACATACTAAGTGCCATAAAATTAAGCAGAGAATCTGATATCAATATAGTTTTCTCAAAGGGGAAAGCAACTATAGAAAAGAACAAAACAAATGTAGGTACTGTAATGATAAAAGGAGGTCTACCCTATCTGATAACTAAAGAAAGATGTTTACATAACATTGATTCAAATATGGAAGATTGTATTGAAGCAGATGATGAAAATGTCAGTAACAGTGACAATGATGAGTGTAGAATAACTCATGATCACAAAAACACATACAAGGAAAAGAAACCAAAAATAGGTAAACCAATTCATGATGAGTGTGCTCACATCTTACACAGGAAGTTAGGACATGCAAGCTTTCCTGTAGTACAAAAAATGACTGAACACGCAGAAGGTGTCAAAATAAAAAATTGTGAAAATTATTTGGAATGCTCAGTATGTAAGTCCACCAAACTAAAAACCAGTCCCAGACCAAAAAAATCTAACAGATCAACTAACAATATTTTTGATTTGGTACATATGGACTTAGTTGGTCCATTAAGTCCCTCAATTACCTATAGAAAACGTTACTTCCTAACAATAGTGGATGACTACAGCCGATATGGTTTTGTTTACACATTAAAGCACAAGGATGAAACATTTCAGAAATTTAAGGAATTCTACAAACGTATAGAAACACAACATAATATCAGAATAAAGCAAATTATGACAGATAGGGGATGTGAGTTCATGTCTAAAGAATTCTCCCAATGGTTAAAGGATAGAGGAATGTTACATTTCACGTCCAATCCTTTTTCTGCATTTCAAAATGGAGTTGCAGAGAGGAAAAATTCCACACTACAAACCATGATTAGGTGCACATTAGAGGATGCTGGTTTAGGCAAACAATTTTGGTCAGAGGCATTACATTATTCGAATTACACTCAAAATAGAACCTGGTCCAGTATTGTGAATAAGACACCATATGAGGTGATGTACAATAGAAAACCCAAATTATCACACATGCACATATTTGGAGTCACTGCAGACGTACACATACCTAAACAATTGAGGAGAAAGGGAGAAAACGTATCCAGGAGATTAAGATTCATGGGATACGAAACTGGAACCAAAGGGTACAGATTTATTGATAGTAATAACAAATTTATAGTATCCAGAACAGCTGTGTTCCATGAACAGGCCAATTGGTCAAAATTGCACCTTAATGAAATATTTCCTAATAAATGTAAAGATACGATATCTTGCGAGGAAGGAACAACAGAAAATCAAAATATTAACAAAAGTAAGAACAAAACCAAAACTTGGACTAATAGTCAGCATAAAATAAAGACAGACACATTAACAAAAAAGGAAGCTAGATATTTGCATGATAACCATAGCAAGCCTGAAAGAACTATTAGAAACAATAGAAACCAAATACCAAATAAATACAAAGATTACATAATGCATATGAATGGAGAACAAATAACACCTAATACATATGAAGAAGTATTGAAACTTCCACATGAAGAAAGAGAAAAATGGGAATTAGCTATGGAAAAAGAGATGGAAAGTTTACAAGGATTAAATGTATTCACACCTGCGATCGCACCTAAGGATAAAACAATTATAGGTACCAGGTGGATTTATAAAATTAAGAACTTAGAAGGAGGCAATACCTTATACAAGGCTAGACTAGTTGCACAAGGCTATGCACAAAAATATCCAGAAGACTATACTGATACATATTCACCCACAGTGAGAACAGAGAGTGTCAAAACAGCCCTTGTAGTAGCATCTGCACTCAATCTGGACGTATTCCAATATGACATACAGACCGCATACTTACATGCAAAATTAGATAAGGAAATATATGTAAGAGCACCACACAGTCAATACACTAATAAGAACGAAATTTGGTTATTAAATAAGAGTCTGTACGGATTAAAGCAATCCGGCAAAAGATGGTACGATTGCTTGGTAAAAGTACTTAAGACCATGGATTTCAACGCCACCACTGCTGATAACTGTTTCTTTGTAAAAAAGAGTAATGATCATATTGAATTTGTATTAATTTACGTGGACGATATTTTATACATTGGAAAGCATAAAGAGAGCAGGGAAATCTTTGTAAATAAGTTAAATGAACACTTCTCACTGAAATCTCTGGGTAAAGTGAATAAATACCTTGGTGTGCAAATTAACAAAACTAAAAGGGGATTCAAACTTACACAGAAAGATAAAATCATCGAACTCCTAAACAAATGTAACTTAAATAATGCTAAAACCTGTGACACCCCTATGCAAACTGATTTTCTTAGAAACACTGATGAATCTTCCCCCGAGTTTAAAGACAACACATTTTACAGATCAGTTATAGGTTCACTCCTTTATATATCTAATTGGACTAGGCCAGATATTGCATTACCTCTCAATCTATTGTCAAGATATGTTAGTAAACCAACCTTGTATCATTGGGAAGCTGTCAAAAGAATTCTAAGATATCTGAAGGGTACATTAGATTTTTGTTTAATGTTGGAACCCAATAATGACAGAGAACCAAAAATTACTTGTTATGCTGATGCAGATTGGGCTGGTGATACATCATGCAGAAAGAGTACTTCTGGTTATGTTTTTCTATTGAATGATTGTCCAGTTTACTGGTATACTGGTAAACAAGAACTAGTAGCCACTTCTACTACAGAAGCGGAATATGTTTGTTTGTCCAAAGCTGCAAATAACCTTGTATGGTTCAATGATCTGATCACTGATGTTTGGAAGAAACCCACCTTACCATTTATTATGCATGAAGACAATAAAGCGGCCATTGAAATATCCAGATCCGATGCAATTGGACAAAGGTCCAGGCATATTGATATAAAGTTTAAGCATGTGAGACAACTGTCTCAAGACGGATTCATTAAAGCAATACATTGCGATACTTCTGAACAATTAGCTGACATATTAACAAAACCCTTACCTTCTAAACAACACAAATATTTAACTTCTAAATTATATGTATTATATTGTCCTGAATCAGAATGTAATTGGTGTTGTGTAACGAACCGGCATTTAGAGGGGGATTTGTCAGATGTAAATGCCTTATTCTCCAATGTGTAAATAATGTATATATGGAACATCAGAGGTTAACTTATTCTTTGGACTTTAATGTATTCATAACTTACCACTCCCATTCCTAGCTCCACCCCTTGTATATATAAGGAGCCACCCTCACCATTCTCACTGCTTCTACCTTGAATATTCAGTGAATATAGAATGCCTATCATAATTAAAAAGAAATATATTTAAAGCTTTAACTTCTATTATCTTTATTGAGTCTGATCCTGGAAATATTGCAACAGGGCTAATCTGATTTTGGGAAAAACAATGCATGTCTCAGGTATATTTGAATTTTGTTCCATGTATTTTGAAAATATTTTCATTTATTGATTTTCATTCCCCTGACAGAGATATTCAGTTGAAACACATTGGGATTTTTTTATATAATTAGGAACCACCCAAAACTAATTAATATCCTTATTTTCCACCTATTTGATTAATGTAGTTCCACCCATAGTTGCTATTTTCATAGGAGATTATAAAAAAATAATACCATCTGATGAGTTTTACATCCCAATGTATCCTGCCATGGCAGTCTGAAAAGAGAACTCATAACTGTCTCAGAGACTGTCTAGCTTTCATTTGCTTGGTCCAGCAGCCTGCATTTCAGTGCCAGATCTACCTGGCAAGTGAAATCAAGCAATCAGGAAACAAGGAGTCAGGATTACCAAGATGGTATCAATAACAGGATAAAGGCAATGCCCTTTGGAACCTTTGGGGCCCAAACAGAGGCCTATCAATCAGATCTCATACGAGAGGGTCAATTGCTATTATTATTACTATCTCTTTTATTCATTAAACATGAAACTCAGTCAACTGAACATTTAAAAATGTGTCACAAATACCATTTACTGGTGCTAATGGTTGATACGAGTTGCTGCCAGTGTCCTAGGTATCAACAAAGTATCTTCTTAAATTATACCATGTTCCAAGTAGCGCAGTTTTTTGCAGTTCTGCTGGTGTTATTGCAGGAAGCTGCAATTTCTTGATGTGCTTTGTAAAATTCTTGAACATGGTACCAAGTGGCCCGATGACAATGGGTATCACTGTGACATGTTTCATCCATAACTATGTAGTTTCGATGGCCAGGTTGCAATATTTTGTGATTTTTTTCCAGGTCTTTTTCTTCGACTCTGGTGTCTCCTGGTTCAGCGATATCAATAAACTGTACTCTTCGGCCCTCGATAACTGTGATAGCTGGCGTGTTGTGTTCCAAATGACAATCCAGATATCATGGTTATCGAGGGCCAAAGAGGTTTTATAAAAATATATCATCATCATCATCATCATCATCATCATCATCATCATCATCATCATTATTCAGCCTTCACTCTCAAGTCCCTTCACTCCAAGATAGCTTGTAAGCCCTTATGTGATGAGTAAGAGCAAAAGCATCCTATGTGAAATAGACTGAATCGATGCCAAGGCCTCCTTTTTACCACAATCCATTTCTAGAGAAAGTAAAAGCTGAAAGCCATTCTGAGCTTCCTCCTTCCTCTCAGGAGTTTTCTGAGGAGCCATGACACATTGTGAGGTTTGGAATCCTGAAGGAGAGAAGCTTTTGTGGGATGAAAGTTTCTGTCCCACCTCTGTATGAAAACAATCAGTCTTTTCTATCTCTTATAGAAGTGTCATCTGGGCTGGGAAGTTAAATGTTTCCAGTACCTGGAAAATGTCATGGCCAATGTCTGAGGACTTCCCTTCTCTGAATATAAATGTCCACCCTCTTCCATCTCTTTTTGAGTGTCTGTATATCTGGGAGGTTTCTGGCCCAACACAATGGCTAAGGCTTTGTGAGAAGAATGATTAAAGTTAATATAACAAGCCATTAGCCTGTTCCAAAAATCCAGTGAAAAAGATTGGCTGAAAAAGTGTTGGCATTGAGTTTTTGGTGATAAATGTTGATTTTTTTTTCTCTTCCTGAACACAATCAGCTGCTTCTTTCTATATATGTAAACATGGACTAGTGCTATTGAATCTTGGCTGCAAATTCCAGACAGGAAGTAGATCAGAGCAAAAAAGATTCAGAGAAAGTTCTTCTCTGTCACTTACTGACTGTCCTGGTTTGCTTTAGTCCAGATATGGTCATTTAAGGAAGTGGAGAACATGAGGTGGGGATTGCTTGCTGGTATTTACAGTAAAAGATCTAGGGGGGGGGGGGACGCATTGCAGTATTTGCAGTAGGGCCACTTGGAATAATACAGTCAGTAAGCCAAAATGATCAAGGATCATTGTAGAACAATGATCCAAGGAAAAATAAAAACACATGCAGGGGAAAAAAACAGAGAATTCTTTTTCATGTAGGAATCATATTCATGTCCTCTAACTGAGGGGGTCCCCAACCCCTGGACTGTGGACCAGTACCAATCTATGGCCTGTTAGGAACTGGGCCATACAAGTGGATGTGAGCAAATGAAGCTTCATCTGCACATGTGCAAGATCTACATTGCAGGGTGAAACCATTCCCCTCTTCCCCCCCTCCATCCCATTTTTCTTCTGAAACCGATCTCTAATGCCAGAAAGGTTTTGGGACCGCTTCTCTAACTTACTGTAAATCATGGCTACAAGCATCTTCTACTTATATTCCAAGGTGGCCTTCAGTGAACAGAACGTACTCATCCGGAACACAAAATTCTTCTTTCCCTTTTGTATGCATATGAACATAACATAGATACCACGCACAAAATAGTAGCTTAAAGAATATGTGGCTAGAAAGAGAAAGTCTTGTTTCAGAAGCAAAAGTTCAATCTTTCAATATCGGATTAGCTTTTAAAGAGATCAGTGATACTGGTATCAGCTGAGTAAAGCATAGGAAACTTATTAAACTATTAAAATTACTTGTTATGATACTGACAATAAACCTAATCTTTCCAGTATAATCTGTTGGGTGTAATCACTCCCTCTTCAATTTTAAATTATGCTATCATTTGTTTTGATCTTCTCAAAGCCAGGCTTTGTGACAATTTTTTGGTCCATGTAGACCTACTTTTATCAGGGGTTGTTTTCTTTCTAGTTATCTGCTTTGGGTTAATTCTGCTACAAGTTACATCTGGCCCTTTTTGTGCCATTAAAAGCTCACACAAAATACAGACAGGGTGGAAAAGGATACCGTTTCTTATAAGTGCTGGAGAATTAGATTGAAACACAATTGTATTTTTATTTTATTTTATTTTAATAAAAAAAAAAAACCTGAGCCACACTGTTAAGCACAAAGAATCAGCATTCTTTATTTTTCTGCTTTGCAGGATTAAATGACTAATCTGCCTCCATGTTTCAGTGTGAGTCACTTTATTATTATTATTCTTACCCTGGCTGTAAAGTTCAGCATGCTATTATTATAAAATATTAATAATGGATGGGGAGTACTATTTTTTGGATTTTTCCTCCCAACCTATAGTTTGACTTTGAGACACCTGATATTAGTAAATGCTTATATGTTCATCCTTAAAACTACTCCTAATAAATAATAAATAAATAATAATACTCAGCACTTGCATTGGAGGAAGTAAAAACACATTCAAAATGTTAACTGCACAGCTCACCACATGTCAAGGCAGACCATTATTTTTCTTCTACATCAACTATTTAGAATCAGGTTCTGTAAAATCAAAATAAAGTTGTGTAGAAAAATGCACTGGAGAGATAGAGAGGCTTCCACTTCCTGCATTTTAATCTTAACCCAAGTATCGTCCACATGCCTATACCAGTGAGTAGGTAGAATTCCTGTGACGGAGTTTAAGGCTTTGGTTTCTACTTTTTCCATGTAACGATTGGCCACAATGGGTGACACAGGTGAGCCCATGGCTCAGTCAGGTTTTTGTCTGTAAAAGGTATTTGAGAAGCTTATGAAGTTGTAACTAAGGCAAAATATTAGTATCAGTATATATCAGGAATACAAATGATACCAAATATTGTGCAAGATACTTCCGTTCAAGTATACGTCTTTTATTTCATATACTAAATCCCTTGGAAAAAAAGAAAAGAAAACCCATGTGTTCATTTAAAACTGTGCCAGCCTCCCCACTCTGCCAGGATAAAATGAAATTTAGCTTGCCTCTCTTCCTCCTAGAAATTTGTGTAAACGTGGCTCTTTCAGAAGTGAAAAGCCAAGAACCCTTCTCAGTGTGATCTGTGGTGAAATTCTAAGTACAGATATGTCCAATCCTGGTAACTTTAACTCTTATAGACTTCAACTTCATGGCTGGGGAATTTTGGGAATTGAACTCCATAAGTCATAAAGCTGCCAGGATTGGACATTCCTGTTCTAGTATATCTTTAGGTTATTCAGTATTATGTTCACATTATGGTCAATTACACTTATAAAAACTGCTCACAGATAGCACAGGAGGATAGCAACAGCCTCTTGTTTGCATACTCTAGCAACTTCTTTTAAGAATAGTGTTATATATCTAATTTTGGACAGAAAATTATGCAGGGAAAAGCTTGACGATCATTGGCCAGCACCCTGGCCAAGAGACTATATAAGGAGAGCTGTTCTACTGTACTTTTGCTGGATTCTCACTGTGTATTAAAGAGCTGTTGTTCACATAGACCTGGCTCCTGGCTCCTCACTCAGCCAAATAGGGTTGGCCCTGCAAGCAAATAGGGGACAATGATACAGTGAGCAATATATTGGAAGAGGTCATACCAACATAGGGAACAAAGGGTGAAAATATGGAATAATATCTTTAATTTCAGATGTCAACAAAATGATACTTGATATCATCAAATGCACATTAGTGCCCTACATGGAAAGGGAAATGAAAGATATTTAAGCTGATTTGTGAAAAATATTAAGAAACAAGAAACATTGTTGAACCACACTAGATAGATGAGAAAGTCAAGAGTACAAAAAAGATGTAAATATGTCCTTTATTACTTATAGAAAGACTTTTGGTGGTGTCAACTGTGTCAAGCTGTGGAAAGTTCTCAGGAAAATACCACAGAAATTGCAGAATTTCTC
This sequence comes from Pantherophis guttatus, assembly GCF_059756535.1. Lineage (NCBI taxonomy): Eukaryota > Metazoa > Chordata > Lepidosauria > Squamata > Colubridae > Pantherophis > Pantherophis guttatus. The sequence goes on along the minus strand of NC_142063.1, from coordinate 211,574,969 downwards.
ATTGTTCTCATGTGAACTCTATACTCAGATCAGGAAGTCATAGTCCAAATGGAACATGGCAAAATAGACTAACTCCAGGTTGTCAAGAAGTGAGACAAGGCAGTGTTTACTCTCTACTTATTTATTCAATCTTTATGAGGAATACATACTGAAGGAAACTGGAATGGAAGAAGATAAGCATAATTTAAAACAGGAGGAAGAAACTTCAATAATCTGCACTATGCAGACCATACTACTCCGAGAGCTGAAAATGCAATGATTTGCAAACTCTAGCAACAAATATCGAGGAAAACATGAAACATGGGGTTAAAATTAAATTTAGGAAGACCAAACTAATGACAACAAATACAGGAAGCAGCCTAAGAATTGACAATGAAAATATTGAAATGGCGGATAGCTTCTGCTTTTTATGCTACACCTTCAACAGTAAAGGCACCAGCAGTCGATATATCACTGCAGTCTATCACTTGGTAGAATAGCATGGATGGCTTTGAAAAAGATATTCAGATTTGTGATTCGTCAAAAAAGCCTACGAAGATGAGAACTGTGCAGCCCGTATTCCCTGTGATATTCTACAGAAGTTAAAATTAGATTTTGAAGAAGCAAGACAGAAAGCGTATTGGTGTTTTTGAACTTTGGTGTAGAAGATGACTCCTGAAAACACCCTGAACAACTAGAAAAACAAACACATAGATCATACAATAGATCAATCCAGAATTCTACCCAAGGTACAAATGACCAGGTTTAAATTAACGTATTCTGGAAGCTTTATGCAAAGACTAGTTTTCTATAGTGCTTGAAAAAGTGACAGGAAACAGAAAAAAAGGATGCCCACCAACAAGAGGGATGGATTTGACTGAAGTGATAATGAGTGTGCCATTGAAAAATCAGAGGGAACCAGATTGGGAATAAATGATTCTAGAGAAAATCCATTTATGTGGTTGCTAAGAGTTGACACCAACTTGATGGCACATAATCATCGCTATTATGGTGCACAATCAAGTCAGCAGACTTTGGATGCTGTAAATTACTAAGTTATTTAATTTATTATCATCTTATTATTGCCAGGGAAGAAATTGTGAGTTCTCCTGCTTTTGATGCCATCATGAATTGTTTTACCTCAGAAATTATGCATTTTGACTTGGTTGAGCAAGGTGAAATTTGTTTGTTTTTGTTGTGCCTCAGATTACAAGATGCTCATGGCAAGCCCTACTGAGAAATATACTGCCGTTGACCCTGAAGGTAATATATATTCATTATGCTAAGTAACCCCTGAAAGCATGATAACAGGAATTTGTCTCATCTACTTTTAAAGTTATCTAAGAAGAAAGAAAATGGCTATTATCACACCTTGTCCTAGCACATTCTATACTTTTGTTATGCTATAAGCAAATCCACATTTAGAAGATATAAAATGATCCCAGTTTCCTAGTATGAACAAAAGGCTTAAATTTAACATGACACTTTCTTCTTTAAAGAGACGAATTTCACAAAATCCTTACTTTAAGTGGAAGGACAATTAGAAACAAAGCCAATATAAATGCTATCAGATTAAAATACATAAAATAACTTTAAGGAAAAAGGTCTAAAGACTAAGTTAACCATAAGTAACTCCAACATACAACATTTTTTCCATTCCAGGTGTCAGCAAGTCCTAAGAGAACTACCAAAAATAACATATTCCATTTTAACTCTGATCACCAACCAAATAAACCAATTTTGTATTCCTTTTTTCAATAGTCTTGCTCTTTAATCCATTCAGGGGATTATTGATCCTTGTTTCAATTCTTTTTAAAATTGAAAAGCTTCTTTTCTATATCCAACAAAAAGAAATAATTCTAATTGCCCCCATTTTTATTTTCTTTTTAAAGATTCATCTGATTTTTTTTTTTTGTATGTCTAGTAACAAATTCTTGTTCATATTGTTGTCAGATAGACTTTGTTACATAACTTTTTCTATAACAGCATCTTCTGGGATCAGATTGTTCCCCAAAAGATAGAACACATTTGTTTGATTTTTTTTTTTGTTCTGTGTACTTTCAGTCTAGTGAGTTTTGGGCCCACAGTACCCTTTTACAGGTAGTCTTCATTTAGCAACCACAGACGTGACTGGAAACTCAATTGTTAAGTGAAGTAGTCACTAAGTTAAATGTGTTTATGATCTTATTTCAGCTCTCCTTTGCTTTAAAGATTTGCAAAGGCTGAAAATGTGAGAACTGGTTGTAATGTTACTTTTTCATCTCCACCATTGCAACTGTGAATGATAACTAAATAAGGCAATTGCTAATTGAGGACTACCTGTAATGTATTCTGGACTGTAGTACCTTCTTATAATTTTATTTATTGCGCCTTTTCTCAATAGCTACTATGGGAAATTTTGGTGCAGTGATTAAGTTTTTGAACTTGGAGCATGAAGATTTAAGTTTCAGTCTATCTTCTACCATGGATTCCATTGATGACTTTGGGTTCTGCCCAGGAATATTGCTGTTGAAACTGGGGAATGACTACTCGTACAAGCTGATATAAACTAAGTAACATCATCAGTAGCTAGCACTGATGATGTTACCTGGTTTAAGTAATGAAACATTTGCAAGAAAATAATCAAGTTCAGAGACTACCACCAACCCCTCATTTCAACCTCCAGCTACAATTTTTCTCCTTTATTGGAATCATATCAACTCTCTTAAGGAAGGAAACTCAGGTCACAATAGTACTTACCAGGAAGTAAAATACCGAGTGATCTGTTTATGTGTATGTGCATGTAATGTTGTGTGTTAAAGGTTTAATTCTCCTTGGCTCAAATTTGAAAAGGAAAAGCAAAAAAATAAGGCACTCCATGAGTCATATTTCCTCTTTTTTCTTTTCAAAATCTCCTGGTAGAAAATGAGGTGTTCCTGAGAACAGACTTATTAGATGGGTTAAAGATTTGGTCATCTGTGAAATTTTCAAAGAGGAATAAATATTCTTATATCCAGCATATCTGACAGCCTATATATCTAAGAATAAAGATGCTAAGGGATGGCAGTTCATTCATGATCACATTTACAAAGAATCTGGAAAGCTCAGTTAAGTTTAATCTTGTGAACAGGACATCCATATTTTATACTGTTTTTAGTAGTGTGTTGCCTGAGCTCCATCAAATATCTCTGAAGTATCTTAAACTTTTGAAAACACTGCAATAAAACAGATATAAAGCCATCTGCAGAAGAGCTAGCTCAAGTATATGGAACAACTTTCGAATATGAATGGAAATAATAAAATTAAAGTAACTTATTCATCTCAAGTGACAAATAAAAATGCCACTGCTGTTGTCACTAAAACTAACACATGACAAGAGACTGGTATAGACATGTCTGAACTACAGAAAAATTTCATTTTATCCTACTCTGTGCAAAAGAGACCATTATGGAAACTCCAAAGTGCTTTTAGCCCTGGATAAATTCGGTATGCAGGGAGAAAGTTAAGGTCCTACTTTAATCTCTCCCTTTGAAAACCACAGGACATGAAGAGCTTTAACTGGGAGGGGTCCTGTTCATGGATTATACGCCATGAACACTAAAGGCACTGATAACTCCTGCAATCACAGTTCAGAAGTATAAAATATGTTCAGAAAGGAGATGATACAGAATTTGGAAGGATAAATAAAAGTTAATTGAGACTGTGACCAACAAATTATTTCAAAACAGTCAGCAATGTCTGTTAGCAATGTTCCAACCTGAGGCCTCCAGATGTGCTGGATTTCAAGTCCCACTTGAAGGTTATATTGGACAGTGCTGTTAGGCAAGTATGGTCCACAATAGGAATGAGGGTTTTTTTTCCAAGTTGGGGGCTGAAATGCGTCCCCTCCCAAACTACTGGAGGAACTATAGGAAACAATGGGGCTGAGGGTTTTTTAGTACATATTTTGTGTTTGAGGGGTTCTAAGGGTGGGAATGATAGTGGAAAGATTCGTACAAGGTCAAGGATTCCAATTCTATCTGTTTAAAAGCCTGAAATAGTGTCTAAAATTCTAGCATTGGTTTCAGAAGTTTTGCCTCCAAATTACAGCCATTTTGGGGGGGGGAATACTGAAGGATGAAAAATAGAACAAATTGCCTTCTATTCACTTTTCACTCTTTAGTTTTGAGCAAACAAAAATAACATCACCAAAATTCAGCCATTTTTCCACTATCTGTGCTTGGGGTGCTAGAACCCAAAGCAGACTGCTGAATGCTGCAACTGATTCATGGATCCTCCTCCTTCTCCCTACCCATTGTCTATCCACTGCAGGATGAAGGCCTCTTCCACATATTTCCAACCAATACAGTCCTGAGCTTTCTTTTGCCAATTGGACTTGCAATACTTGCTGATGTCATTGATCCATCTTGTTTTAGATGCTTTTTATCAAGTAGAGTCCATTCTATGACTGCCTTAGTCCACCTACCATCAGTTCTTCTTGCTATGTGACCATCTTCTTGCTATGTGACCCATTTCCATGATTCATAGATTATTCACCCAATAAAGATTATTGGCTAAACCAGGTGGTATGATTTGGTATGAAGTGAAAACCTAGTTTTTCTTTAAGGAAGCAGTATATAAAATAATAAAATAGAAAATGGTTTACAAAGTATGAAATATAAAAAGAGTATAGGCATTTCTGTTTCCCTCTAATATCAGACTAGCTCTTGTCTAACAGGAGAATTTGATTCAGGCCCAATCTGAATTTTGGAAATTGGCTGCTTTTGAATTTTGGACCAGATTTCTGAGAAGACGAAACTGTAGGAGATGATTAGGTTGAGCCCAAGGGAGGTATCAAGTGCATCATCAGTCTTGAGTCCCTTAACACTCACAAGAGATCTAAATTTAGCCCACCTTGAATTCCTTTGACTCTTATCTACCGCCAATTTGCTTTGAAGCTCAGATTCTTGTAGAGAGCTTAAACTTGCAATAAATCTTTATACTCATTTGAACTACCTGGATTTTCTGATTTCCCTGGCACTCCCCAATGTCAGAGATAGAAATGCAAGATTTTGGAGACAGATTGTAATTTATTTACTTTTAATGGAAAAAAAGGTACTAGTTACTTCGGGACAATAGATATCATTTGTTGACATTGTTGCATCTTTTGTTGCACAAACCTTACCAAGCTTCATCAGGCTTTGCGGGTACATGTGGGCTCATGGGCATGTGTGCCCGGGAATCATTGACAAAATGGGGTGGGAGGGTTGGGTAAAAAAAAAGGTTTCAAATCCTCAACTCCAATTCTTTGGAACATAATGTCTATGGAAAGTGCATAGATTTTGCAGTACTATAGCTTGATATGCAATCTGTCAAATTTGAACCACTAAGGGGCAGCAAAGAGTTAATTGTCTGTGTATCTTTGCTGCCATTTAATCACCATCTGGATTATTGCAGTCCAAATCTGATAGCCGTATTATCATCAAGAGGAAAAGTGCAGGGATTTGAATTTAGGCTTCTTTTTCAGAAAAAGAAATGGGTACGTGGTTGGGTTTGGATAGAGCTGGATGACATTTATCTCAAAGACAAAATATTGCAATAGTTCCCAAATGAGCAGTGATGAGAAGAAAGACTTCTGTCAATTTCTCTCCTTTTCCTTCCCTCTATCCCTTAGTACTATAGAAGAACCTAGAAGCACTGCAATGACTTTCTGTATCCCTGTGGTCCTTCTTATGGTTGAAATTACATACTTTTAGAGGAAAAAGGTGTGCCAGTTAAAATGTTTCCTTATCACTGTGCATTGGTCCAAGTCAAATAAAAATAGAGTTTATTTCATATTTCAAGAGAATAAATCAAGAGACTACACAGTGAATACACACGCACACACACACGCACGCACACACACACATCAGAGCAGAGAGATATTGCAAGTTAGATGGCATATCACAAGCAACTACAACAGACTAGGAGGGCAATACCTGATGATTTATATACTTGAAATCCATTGATTCCTGTAGGACTTTAAATAAAAAGTTTTAGTTTATTAGATTACCCTAAATGATTTTTCATAAAACAAAAGCAGATTAGACAAGCAAGTTGAAGAGGAAGATATCAGTTTATTAGATTATACAAACCATACGTAGGCTATTTCACCCTATTTTTCTAGAGAATTTAATTTAGCCCTTGGCAAATATTTTGAGCTAGTCATTGGCAATGATAAATAATTCCTCATTGCTCAGCAGAGCTCCACTTCTACAGCAAGGCCCCCATGATGTACCATAAAATTCTATGGCTGGGCCTTGAAAGATCTGCCATCAGAGCGATGCAATGCCTTTTATATTAATTGTTAATATACAGCAATTCAGCTTGGCTCCAAACATTGTCTCTCCAGTTAGATTTTATCCCATATGAGGAAATCACTTTTTACTTGATGGAAAACACAAAGCTCAACTCTGCTGTCCAGATCGCAAAAGATTTGACAGATAAAAAATAATGAAATTTGTAAAGCACTCGAGGAACAAGGCATCCTCTTCCATCTCCAAATGTAATATTCATGCAGCCAACAGATGTGATACATGTAGTCACAGCGTGGATGAATTTGCTTTGTTACTCCCCAGTAATGAGCAATTACTCTGGCAAATGCACAGTGCTTGTTGACAGGAACTGTATCTGAACGCATCGAATAAATCAAAGTACACACTCAAACATCCTTTGAAAGGCTTCACCTCAGCTTTAAGGTTTGAGGAAAAAGGAAAAGTCAGAAGGAAAGGAAATTGCCATTTCAGAAGGCAATAAATCTTCTTTGCAAACATTGGGAATTCTGTTTTACCCTCAACACATTCTGTGCAAGAAAGAAATGTACAGATGGTACTGAAGAGAATGTTATTGATTCAGACAATCAATTTGGCCTCTCCCAACATTTCCTGACTTTCATCATCATTTTACAGTGAGAAAGTAGCTACAGTTACATTGCAACAATGAAGAAGTCCTACTAAGAAACTTAGCCTGGACCCTTCATCCAGACCACCTTCTGCCACTGCATGAATGTCCTATAATAGACCTTTTAAACTGAAAAGATGTAAACTTTTCTGAACCACGAAGTCTTGGCAGTATTAATTCATACCTTTATTATCACATGGTTGGACTGCTGCAATGTGGTACATGTGACCATGCTTTTAAAGGTGAGCTAGAAGCAACAACTGGTACAAACAGCAGAAGCCAAGCTATTGGGAGGGTGTCATTCTATTGCAGAATGACAGCTATTTTGTGGTTACTGCGCTGGTTCTCTGGACAATTTGAAGTTGCTGCTTATTACTTAAAAACCCTAAAGAAAACAATGGCAGGTTATGTAACACTGGAGTCTCCAACCCCTGGGCCATGGATCGGTACTGGTCCAGGGCCTGTTAGGAACCAGACCATGTGAGAGAAGCATCATCTGCGTATGTGCAGATCTAGGTTGCACACAAAAATACCGGGGGCCCCCCGGTCTGTGGAAAAATTGTCTTTCTTGAAACCGGTACCTAGTGCTAGAAAGATTGGGGATTGCTGACATAAAAATTGCCTCCCCCAGGAAAATGTCTGTGAGAACTTTCAAGAGAGGCCTGCTGAAGGTCTCACCTTGGAAGGGACAAGGGCCTTTTTATGGCTATCCCTATATTATGGGACATACGACTCTAGAGAGTAGCCACTGCTTCACTCATATCTGGCATTCAGGAGGGTTAAAACTTCCTTTTCTAAACAAGCTTTTTATACATAGCTTTATTACAGACCTTATTGTAATATTATCATTTGTCTTTAATTGCAGAAATATTGGGATGCCTCCATTATGTTGTAGACTGCCCAGAAACTCTGGATTACGCAGTATGAAAATCATTGCAATATATAATACATATGGACTAATTTTTTTTATTTCAAAAATAAAAGTTTACTGATGTGACTTATCCATCGAATTTTAGCCGGACCATATTCATTACTGAGAAAATGTGATTCCCCCATCCCCAGTTGCAGGAGTTATCATGACTGTCATTAAAGCAATTTGCACTTTTGTCTTAATTGCAGAGATTTATTGGGCAAATATGAAATATAAACGATCACAATACACATTTTAAAAATCTTGGCTTATAAATCTATCAGCAATATGATATTATGTAAAATAACAATGCCAAAATTTATCTGTGGAAAACCAACATTATTAACTGTTGCTTATGGAATTGAATAGCAGACTATTCTGAAAATGGTATTTGGGAGAAGCATTTCTGCACTAGCAATTTATAGCATCACTCAGCCTTTGTGGTATAAAACCTGTCTTCATTAGTGATATATCTCCACAGCCGAGAACTGGATGATGCTATAAATTTCCAATGAGGAAATGTTCACTGATTGCAACAGCAGTAGAAAAAACCTTAAAGATAAGGGAGAAAATAGTTACAATTGCAACTATTTTTCCAAGGAAACCTCTGGCTTTAAAGATTAATAATTTTCTCAGTTCTGAAAAGTACATCTAGAATCTCCAGCCCAATTCAAATGGGCATTCAAAAATCACATTCTTGTTTGGCATATGAATCTGATATTATTTACCTAGGTTACCTTCATGTCTTGCCCATGTTGACCCAGCCATGTTGATATGGCATCACATACAACTTTTCAGACTGGCGTACAACACATTGGAGACTTTATTGTGAACAGAATCCTCAAGAACTGAAGTTCTCTGGAGTTAGGATTTCTACATGGGGGTCAAGAACCTGTAGACATTCTGTGGGTTTTCCATAGATTTCCAATTTCCAGGTTGTCTTTTCTTAATTTGGGAATAGCAGAAGCATAGCTATAGTGAGAAGTGAGCTCCTGTGCTAAAATAGGTTGTCCATAGTCAATCCACCAAATCTAAGAAAATCTCCAGTGGGCAAAGGTAACAACAGCAAAGAATCATGATACCAAAAGAAACCAACATGCAGTCCAAGTTGAAAACACAAGGGTAACCTATCCCATAAGCAACAAATGTGAATTTCAGGAAACAACTGCTTTCAAACTGAGAGACTGCTGCTGTGGTTTTAACGAGATACCCCACACTTCTACAACTGCTACCTTTTAAATCTGATCTGGCTACAAGGCCAGCCAGGTGTACTGAGTTAAATTAATTCAGCTGGGACTGGCCAAACTTGATTTGCCTGCCAAGACATTCAACATGCTGGTGCCTTTTGTGGGTTTTTGTGTCTATGCTTCCTTCCTTAGACTCTTAGCTGTTTTTATATATATATATATATATATACTTCTACAACAGTTAGGACCAGTTCCTGAAGTTTTCTTAGCAAGATTTTGAAAAATGTTTGCTGGCTAATTCAATTATTATCTCAAACAAGCCACCTATCTCAAACAAATGACTCTGGGGTATTTAATTTTGTACTATATTGAAACTGTTTTTAATTGTTTTATGATTGTTCAACCCCAGAGTTTTATATATATATATATATATATATATAACTCTGCAAAATATAAATTTGGTATAAAATGGTTTGTTGTGAATGCAGCTGCTTGAGGGCTCCTGGATTGGAGCTGAAAGGCAAAAGGGAGCAGAATGCTCCCTCCCACATGTTGGGGTAGACCAGGTGTCTCAGTAAACACTTTATATATATATATATATATATTTGTTTTCTCACGTTTTCGCGGGTGTTTGTATGTAGGTCTTTGGTTATTTGGGTCTTCTCCCACGTAAAATTGGAAGTGTCTTGGCGACGTTTTGACAAAGTCTCATTCGTCATCTTCAGGCTGGTGTTCTCGGCTTCGTGCTTCCAGGAGCAATGGAAGCTCCTGGAAGCACAAAGCCAAGAACACCAGCCTGAAGATGACGAATATTTCACTATCTTAAGCAATTTAAGAATGAAGTAATTTGTTTACAAGAGACTCATATAAGAATACAAGATCAAAAGTATCTGATTAATGCAAGACTTGGTACATCTTACGTAGCAGCAGCACCAGAAAAGAAAAATGGTATAGTTATATATTTGAAAAGAGACTTAGTTGCTAAATTAATTGAAGCAGACGATCAAGGCAGATTTTTAGCGATAGAACTTTTAGTAAAAGGAGAAAAAATACTTGTAATCGGAGTTTATGCCCCGAATCAACAACAAGAAAACTTGTATATAAAACTTGTATCCTGTTAGGCGACTGGAATGGTGTTTTGGATGTTAAAAAAGACAAGATGGGACCTAAACAAAATGTGTCAACAAGAGCAAAATTGCCCAAAGCGTTTTGGGAAATGATGGATGACTGGGAGTTGAGCGATATCTGGCGTGAAAGAAACCTGGAAGAAAAAGATTTTACTTTTTTTTCAGATAGACATCAATCCTTTTCAAGGATTGATTTTATATTAATTACTAGCGATCTTTTATCCAGGGTGAAAAATACGAAGATTTGCTCAAGAACATTGACAGACCATAGTCCAGTTTGGCTGGAATTGGAGTATGAGAAAGGGCCTAGGAGGTCCTGGAGGTTAAATGATAATTTGTTTAGGTATGAAGAAAATGTAAAAGAGTGTAAAAAATTTATGAAAGAATTTTTTGTTATGAATATGCAAAAGGGCACATCGATGGAAATGGTATGGGATGCAAGTAAGGCATATATGCGAGGAATTTTGATATATTTGAATAATAAATATAGAAAGAAACAGGGGACAAAAAGAAAAGAATTAGAAGATGAGATTAGTAAACAGGAACGGGCTTTAGTAGCTAATCCAACAGACAAGAAAATTAAAGAGGCAATCAATTTATTGAAAGGTCAATTTAATATGTTAATAGCAGATCAAGTGGCAACTAATTTAAGATATGCAAAACATAATACTTTTTACAATGCCAATAAACCAGGCAGGTGGTTAGCATATTTGTTAAGGAAAAAGCAAAAATCAAGGACAATAGAAAGAATAAAATATAAGGGTAAAGAGGTTTATGAGCAACAATTGATTAAAAAATCTTTTTTAGAGTTTTATTCGAGGCTGTATACTGGTGATAAAATTAAAGATATAGATATAGATAGATATTTGCAGAAAGAGAATATTTATACAATTTCAAATGAGCAGAGGGATAGTTTAAATCAATCGATAACTTCTGAGGAAATTGCGTTAGCAATTAAGCAGTTGAAAGTGGGTAAAGCTCCTGGGATGGACGGTTTGACGGCTATTTACTATAAAACCCTACAGGAGGAAATGATAGAACCGCTGAAAGAATTATTTAACAATATACAACAGGGAGGAGAGGTACCTCCAACTTGGAAGACAGCATTTATTTCGTTGATACCAAAAGAAGGGCATGACGATACAGATCCTAAAAATTATAGGCCAATTTCATTATTAAATACAGACTATAAGATATTTGCAAAAATTTTGGCAAATAGATTAATGACAGTCATGCAGCAAATGATTCACCATGATCAAACTGGTTTTATAAATGGTAGACAAATGAAGGGTAATGTAAGGCAAATTGTTAACTTATTAGAGTATTTGGGAAGGAACAACCAGGTCCCCGCAGTGCTTGTGTTCTTGGATGTTGAGAAAGCCTTTGATAGATTGAATTGGCAATTTTTACTTAAACTAATAGAAAGGATGCAATTTGGAGAACAATTTGTACAATCTATTAAGGCAATATATCAAAAACAAACAGCGCAAATAATAGTTAATGGTGGTTTAACAGATGTTTTTAATATAGAAAAAGGAACAAGGCAAGGCTGTCCCTTGTCCCCGTTATTGTTCATTTTGACGCTGGAAATTTTATTAAACAAGATACGCGAGATGAATACAATTAAGGGAATTAAAATTAGACAGCATGAATACAAGATACGAGCATTTGCGGATGACCTGGTTGTTACCTTAACCCAACCGGTACAATCGATTACAGCCTTGATGGATATAACCTTCTTATACGGACAAGTATCTGGTTTTAAAATAAATGCAGCTAAAACAAAAATAATAGCTAAAAATATGGTTAGGAGCCAAAAAGAAGAGATAGAAAGGTTAACAGGATTTGAAGTAGTTAAGAAGGTTAAATATCTGGGGGTCTATATTATGACCGCAAATACGAAATTATATCAGTATAACTATGAACCATTATGGCACAAAATACAGAAAGAGTTGGACAACTGGAAAAAACTACAACTGTCTTTGCTGGGAAGGATAGCTGCTGTAAAAATGAATATTTTACCAAAATTTCTATTTCTTTTTCAAATGATACCAATACTTAAAAAAGATGAGAATTTGAAGGAATGGCAGAAGGGCATAAATAAGTTTGTGTGGGCAGGGAAGAAACCACGAGTCAAACAAAAGATATTGCAAGATACTAGAGAAAGAGGTGGTCTTAAGATGCCCAATTTAAGATTGTATTATGAAGCTGCTGCCCTCTCAGCAATCACAGATTGGATAAACTTAACGGAGGAAAAGATATTGAATATTGAAGGATATGGTTTGGTTTATGGCTGGCATGCTTACTTAGTGTATGATAAGAAAGTAGATAAGACTTTTAAAAGTCATATATTAAGAAATGCTCTATTGCGTGTCTGGAAAAAGTATAAATATAAACTAAATGATAGGTTACCAATATGGACAGTACCCAGACACGCGATAGAGAACATAAATTTAGAGCAAAAGCAAGATAAGATTACATATAAGGAACTCCTTTATAAGGAAGGAGTCAGACTACAGTTAAAATCCATGGAACAATTAAAAGAAGAAGGGACTATTAAGACTTGGTTTCAATATGGACAGCTGCTGGCTAGATGGAGAGAAGATCAAAAAATTGGTATTTTGCAGCAGGATGAGAATTTGATAAAGCAAATAAGAGATGAAGGTCAAATGCACATAAAAAGGTTGTACAATGCATTATTGGAAATAGATTCAGAAACAGACTTAGTCAAGGATTGTATGATAAAATGGGCACAAAATGTAGGTGAACCAATAATGATGGAAACATGGGAAAAGATATGGGTTAGAAATGTAAGATTTACACAAGCACAAAATTTAAGGGAGAATTTTTACAAAATGTTTTATAGATGGCATTTAGACCCAAAAAAACTAGCTTGTATGTATCCAAATTTACAACCCAAGTGTTGGCGATGTGAGTGTGAAGATGCTACATATTTTCATATATGGTGGACATGTAAAAAGATTAAGGCTTTTTGGATAAAAATATGGTAGATTATTCAAAATATTTTGAAGAAAAAAATTAAATTTACACCACAGTTTTTTCTGTTGGGAATAGTTACGGATTGTACTGTAATAGAGACTAAGCTGGTTTTGAACTTAATAACAGCTGCCAGATTACTGGTGGCACAGTACTGGAAGAAGGAAGATCCACCTACTATTGAGGAATGGACATTAAAAGTTGTGCATTTGGCGGAAATGGCAAAAATTTCATCATACCTTAAAGACCATTCAAATGAGAGATATATATCGGAATGGAGAAAATGGATTGATTACATACAGAAGAAGTATCCGAATAAGAAGATTCATATAGCTTATGAATGAAATAATATCAAGTAGTTTATGTTTGTTTTTTCTGAGTTATAAGGAGTTAAGGACCTAGGGAGAATATGAAATGTAATAATTTGTTAGCACATTTTAGTTCTTGGTTTGTGAATGCTATACCCTGTGCTCGTTCTGGGAAGTCTAGGGAGGGGGGTGGGGGGAGGGAGGGGAAGGGAGGGTGGGGAGGGGGGGTTGAGGGGGGAAGGGTGTGGGGGGGTGAAAATGTTTGTATTTTTCATAAAACTTTTCAATTAAAAAAAAAAAAACGTCGCTAAGACACTTCCAATTTTACGTGGGAGAAGACCCGAATAACCAAAGACGTGTGTGTAGTGGCTCAAGATCACCTAGCTGGCTATGTGCCTCAGGTAGGACTAGAATTTATAATCACCCAATTTCTAGTCTGATGGACTACACCAGACTGATTCTCTAAACCCTAAAGCCTATGTCTATTGAATCATGTGTATAGGGCATGCAAATCTCCCTAGATCTGACATTATTGTATTCACTCTCTGTTTATCACATTTTAACCTTTCATAGTTTTATCATTTCCATTTAGCTACACGTTTGAAGCTCAATTTCTTCTCATTGTAACTTTTTTAACATTGCATTCTCTAAGAGTGACAATATGTATTCTTGGCTTGTCTGATCCTTTCTCCATTAACAGTGAAATGTTTAAGAAATGCAGCACATTTATCTTGAGGATTGTATGATAATGTTGGCATCAGTGTTAATTGAACTTATGTGAAGAAACATAATGGCATTCATAACCCTTGAAAAGATTTTCCACGGAGCAGAAAGCTATGTCAAATATGTCTGGCATATGGAAGGATCATCTAAATGTTTTTGGAAGAATTTTGCTCCAGCAAAGATTTTATACAACAAGTTTGAGATTAGCATTATTAATAAGAACTCTATTGCTTTTATAACAATAGGGTATCAGGTTATATTTCTGGAAATTTATGTTACAAATCACTGTTTCTTGATTTCCTCTAACATCAGAGGTACAAATATATGATTTTTATGGTGTGTGTATGTGTGTTTTAGTTTGGTTTTGTTAGATTATTACAAATGGATATTTGCTCTTTGTGTCCTCTTAGTCGGAATGATATCCCAGTATTGAAAACAATTAGTCATTGCAATTTCTTTTTCACAGGTTTTCTATTACACCTATAAGTCTGAGATCTTGACATGTTAAATGCATTATTAAGAAAGCAATTGTTAATATCATGCCTTATTAGAACACTGGTTTAATTAACTACTTTAAAGCCATCCAGGCCTCTATTTGAAAGTTGAATTATGTCAGTTATGAATGAGATAAAAACCTTTTTGGGAGACTTGGTAAATCTCAATTCAGTGCACAAATAGTCCAAGTTCATAGTTCAGTGAAGAACATTCCAATTTTAGAAAAATAAACTGATTTTTTTTTTTAAATAATCAAAGCATTGGGGCGAAAGGAATCTAAGATAAATTTGAAAGGCGCAGTGAAAGTCATCTTACTTTGGATAATTTTTGCTTAAATCTCTTTATTTTTTTAAAAAGTCCCTTTAGATCAATTCATTTTCAGCAGCCTCTGGAATTCCCCTTAGTCTAACCAAATAATTTGACTTTTCTAGGAAAAAGAAGTAAAACCGAAGGAAAGTATGCTGATGGTTTTTAAACTGACATGAAAACTGTATCGGTTTTTCTATTTTATTTTTTAGTACTGCCTAAGAAAAACTAAATTCTGAAATGAATGCTAAAATGGATTTTAAAAAATCAGTAACAAAAATATGTCACTGGATTTTGAATAATTCTGTTTTCCTCCCATTTCTTTCCCTCCCAAAGTATTTAAATTCATTAGCAAGAATTAACAGCATTGTGCTGAATAAACCAACATGATTAATGTTTAGGTGGTTTCAGTATAGATCCATGCTTTTATAATATTTTTTTATGCACAGTTTTCCTAGCACGTCAAGAAATTCTGGAACTGTTATATTTAAACAGATCTGACAGGACATTGATTGTGTAGCCTTTCTAGTCATTTTATAACTGAAATGTGTGGCATTTATGTGGAGTGAAAGCCACCAAGTGCTGAACTGCCAAACACCAGTTAATGTCTCTAGCAATCTAATTAGCATTCTCTCTATGGGCACAATTTATGCCACAGCTCTGAAGCTGATTCCCCATTAACAGACACTCTGTTACTAAGAGGGTGAAAAAAGACATCTATAATTAAAAGTGGAGAGCTTTGGGAAGGCCTGAGTCATAACATTCTCCCTCTCTCTCATTTCATAGATAATTTACTCGCTCTCAAAAGAAGAGAAAGCTGTGATTTTTCTTGGTATGATGGAATTAGCCCAGAAAAAGCGAGGAGAAAAAAGAGCTAAAATAAAATTTCAAAAAGCTTAACTGATACTTATATATATATATATATATATATATATATATATATATATATATATATATATATATATGTATATATATATATTTGTCTGATTAATAACACCACTTTTTGCAAACGTCACTACAAACTTGACCATATAATCCTATTTCTTTGATTGTTTACCATGTTACACTTGCACAACATAATATATTCATAATTCAAGTCATAAAGCTTTCAACATACAGCAATTTCAGTGAAGCATGAATGTATGTATATTATATTGTATTTCAAATATGATCTTTATTGGGAAAAAGTGGCTCAGAAAATCCCTAGTCAGCTAATAGCTCTTTTATGCATTGCAACAAACACTAGCTATAATGGATATCAGCTCACAGAATCTTCAGCCAAATGGCCAATTGCTATATTAGCTGGGTATCATAGGAGTTGTAGTTCAGCTCATGAATGAATGATACATTATAGCAGGGGTGTCAAACTCACATCGTCATGGCAGCATCATGTGACGTATCAGGACTTTTTTCCCCTTCACTAAACCGGATGTGGCCATGGCCAGCATGTGATGCATCTGCCCCGTGGGCCAAGAGTTTGACAGCCCTGCATTATAGCATTCCCAGGGAGAACAAACAGTAAATTACCAGATAGACAAAATGCATCATGGTATACTTTTCTGGGCCCCAGAGATCACTCCTACTGTACACCTGGATTTTGGTGGCACATTTTCTTATCAAAATTATAATTTTAAAGTAGCAACAAAACATTCATTGATTGGGGGGGGGAGGGGGCAATCATTAACTATAATAACTTTGAGAAACTAGGGAGTTAATTTTTTTATTAAAAAAAATAAGCAAAACTATGTATACCATATTTTTCGGAGTATAAGACGCACCTTTTTCCCCCCCAAAAAGAGGGTGAAAATCTGGGTGCGTCTTATACTCCGAATGTAGCCCCACCCAGCTTCTCAAATGGAGGTTTCAGAGGCTGAAAAAAGCATCAGAAACAAAGCTTCAGAAAAGAAGCCCCCAAACAGAGCTTCAGAAAAGAAGCCCCCAAACAGAGGCTTTTTTTCTGAAGCTCTGTTTTGCAGGCTATCAGAGGCAGGAATTTTTTATTTTATTTTTTTCTGAAATGGAGTTTCAGAAGTTTCTGAGGCAAAAAAAAAAAAAGCCAAAAAAAAAGCAAGGCACAGAACTCACAACCAAGGAACCTGTTGCTAAAATTCACCTCTGGGAACAGCTGATTGGGAGTATTCCAGGAGGCCGGTCCACTTGTCAATCAGCTTTTTTTTTACTTTCCTCTCCAAAAACTAAGGTGCGGCTTATACTTCAGTGTGTCTTATACTCCAAAAAATACAGTAATTATGCCATATAATGTCATCTGGTAAAACATCATCTATCTCTAAGGTGTCAATCAATAGTTTCAACATGGAGCTGATAAATAGGAAGAGGGCCTACAGAACATGGTTTCACCTCAGTGAGGAAGATAACTATGAGGATCAACTTTCATATGGGCTTAATTATTCCCCAATTTGTGTATTGATATATTATAGGAGAGAGCAGGTAAAGTCAATTGTAGCATTCTATATCTTACCTAGTTGTCTTAAGAGTCAGTTTGGTATAGTGGTGAAGATGGTGGCCTAGAAACCAGAAGACTGTGAGTTATAGTCCCTCTTTAGGCATGAAAGCTGGCTGGGTGATTTTGGATCAGTCACTCTCTCTCTCAGTCTAATGTATCTCACAGGATTGTTGTTCTGGGGAAAAAGAGGAAGAGGAACAAATATTATGTTCATTTGCCACCTTGAGTTACTTATAAAATAATAAACATAGGATAAAAATCTAATTAATAAATAAAATACTCTTAACTCTACATCCAATTGCAAGTGTTGCTGGTTTATATTTCAGCAGAATCTGGAATATCCTAGGTTGTCTATTCCTTGAACTGAGATTCTTATACATGCATCTTTTTTAGAAACAGCAGGCCATCTTGAGACAAATTCCACAGTTCTATAATATTGTGCATCTTTTATTTAACTAATTCATGGAGGCAAATGTAATTTTCCCCTCTTTTCAATGGGGAAATGAACTTTGCTGCTATAAATTCTTTTTTTTTTCCTCTGTAGGGGAGCAAAAAACAAAAAACAATCTTCCAAGAGTTTCTAACCTATAAACTGGATCCAGAATTTGCCTTCCGCTGGTAGAAGAGATCCTTTGGTCTATGAAAGATGTCTGATCCAGCAGAAGAATGCCAAAACACAGGATGCAATTTTCAGTATTTCCTTTTCTACCAGAAAACTCTTCTCAACTCCTCCTAGGTTTAGAAATTGGAGAACTCTCTAGGCCCATGATGGCGAACCTATGGCACGCGTGCCTGTGGGCACGTGAGCATTGCCCGAGTTCAGCTCCAGCACGCATGTGCGCGCCGGCCACCTGATTTTCGGGCCTTCCGGGCCCACTGGAAGTTGGGAAAAAGACGGTTTCTGGTCTCCGGAGAGCCTCCAGAGGGGGTGGGGAAGGCCGTTTTTGCCCTCCCCAGGCTCCAAGAAAGCCTTCGGAGCCTGGGAGAGCGAAAAACAGGCCACTGTGTCATCATGTGCCAAAAGTAGGGGGAGTGCAGGGGGATCGCATGCGCATGTGCGGTGGGGGCGGGGCACATTGAATTATCGGTGTGGGCACTCACGTGCACGACACCCCCACACGATCCTCCCTTTTGGCATGCGATGGCAAAAAGGTTAGCCATCACTGCTCTAGGCTAATGCAGGAAGTTTGTTTGTTTGTTTATTGAATTTATGTGCCACTCATCTCATCAATAAGGTAACTCCAGAAGGAGAAAGAAAGACAAGTAGAATCTTTTTTTCCTCCATTTATCTATACATCCATGGGAATATTCTGGACAGAACCACACACCAGGTGCTACTGTTGACTAGATGGCACTCAGAAAACAAGATGTGTTTTCTAGCTAATCCATTCCTGAATGCTTCAACCACAGAGAAACATCGATTGCAAAGAAATTCACCATCGTTTGCTGTGGGTCCCAGTTTTGGCTGGTTGAGCCACTCGTACTATACCAGCATGAAGGGCTTTCAGCCCAAATCTGCTGAAGGCCGTGTGGCAGCAATCAAGCTCCTGACTGCAGCATTGATAGGGCAGCGCTCACGAGCATAGCTCTGCAACGCTGACCCTGGGGCTTGGAAGGATCAGCAAGGCCCTAATCAGTCAAGACTGCTAGGCCAGGTGAGCCAAAATGGCAGCCACCTTTACCGGAGACACCACTCTTGCGGCGGGAAACCCGGTACTCTCTTGCCAGGACATTGATGATGAGGCAGGGCCCTCGGGAGCGAGGCCCACAAGAATACAAGCAGCAGCCGAGCCTCACTCGAGTAAGTCAGCTCAGAAGACCTCTAAGGCCGTAGAGTGAGGCCAAGCAGCAACATAAAGCCATTGAGAAGGCTTTATCACAAAGACTCAGAGGGAGGTTGATAAGAAGACAAGAAGTCTTCAAAATATAAAGCCAGCTTTTTCCCACCTATTACTTCACAGCAGTTAGAGCTGCCTGGTCTTCAGGATGAATTGCAAATGGTGGCATGGTCCCCGGATGGCACTGTGGAACAGAGTTCTGATCTGCCCAGCAATAGTGAGTTGTTCTTCGGCTCACTGCCAGAACCCAGACCTCCATTGCTTGCCTGGGAGCAGCCTGTAAGACAGAGGGTTCCCTCTGCTGAGGCAACCTTCATGCCCACTGTTGCAGGCCTTCACTCAGAGGAGCGATTAGAGCCTCAAATCCCTGCCAATATGGGAGCTTTAATCTCCGAGGTGATCAGACAAGGGATTGCAGCTGGTTTGCAACAGAGAGCAGCATCGGTGGTTTCTGATCATCCCAGACCCCAAGTTCACCATCTGGGGTCCCATTTTTCGGGGGAAGCTTTACCCCCTCAGGATCAATACTCCCCAGTCTCTTCCAATCAAGCATCTTTGTTGGAAGAGGAGACACAACAGGACCTAGAACTGCCTTTGTGGGTCTATTTCGACCTCCGTTGTTAAGATCTTTGCTTTTCAAAGTGAAGGATACTGCTCACCTGGTTACCAACCAGACAACTCAAGAGACTGCACCAGGGTCGGATGATCCTGCAGATTCACTCTTTGCAGAGACTACTATAGAGACAGAGGTGATATCCACCCCAGGCTGTTCCTGGACGTAGTGCAGAACCAGTGGTCCTCTCCTGGGACAGAGCCAAATAACGTCTGGACAGACGTTTTTATAACATGGGCCCAGACCTTTCCAAGGCCCTTCAGGTATCAATGGTAGATGCCCCTGTAGTGGTGTTATCCTCACTCTGTCATGGCAGGCTCTCTGGAGGACACCCTCCGGCCTGAAGACAAAAGAGCAGAACAGTCATTGGTGAAGGCCCACCAGGCAGCTATGTGGGCTGTTAAGGCCTCCACAGTTGCCTCCTTTTTTAATAGAGCTTCACTGCTCTGGTTGAAGCACCTACAAGAGAGGTTACCAGCTGGTGACATGAGGTCCCATCAAGACCTTAATAAATTAATGGTGGCAATGGAATTTTCAGTGGATGCCATGCTGAATGCGGTGAGATTTGCAGCCAAGTCCATCGACTTGTCGGTGGCAACCTGACATCTCCTATGGCTCTACCAGTGGCAAGCCGATGGCAGGAATAAGTGGAGACTGCATCCACCCCATAATCCAGGGAAAAATTGTTTGGGGACTCCCTGGACCGTATTCTCGTCGAGTCCAGGGACAAGTGTAAGATTCTGCCGTCCATGTCCCGGAAAGCTAACTTACGCCCGCCCCCTTATTTTCACTGCTCGTCCTTTCGAGGACCAGACAGTGAATTTGGGATGCCTCGTTCGCAAAAGTCCTTTCCTCCCAGACAAGGACAGCAACAGGATAGGCTGGGCAGCCAAGGGCAGCAGTACCCACCCAAAAGGTCCTTTTGAGGGAGGCATCACTCAGCATTTGAAGTGATTGCTCATCCAACCCTCCCATCCCTCCCATCGGGAATCGCCTGGCCTTCTTTGCCAGCCAATGGGAGGACACCACCACAGATGCCTGGGTCAGAGAGGCAGTGAGGTCAGGCCTCTCCTTGGAGTTCCTCTTCACTCCCCCGAGACTTTTCATCTGTTGTCCTGTATCAAAGGATCGGCCATAAAACATCTCTTGGATATTCAGGCTGTCCAACTGGTTCCAGATGAGCAGTGGGGACAGGGGTTTTATTCCCTACTATTCATAATCCCAAAGACTTCAGGGGGATGGAGGTCAATTCTCGACCTCAAAACCCTGAACCCATGAGTCGAGGTAGCGCAGTGGTTAGGGTGCAGTACTGCAGCTACTTCAGCTGACTGCTAGTTCAGCAGATCAGTGGATCAAATCTCACCGGCTCAAGGTTGACTCAGCCTTCCATCCTTCTGAGGTGGGTAAAATGAGGACCCAGATTGTTTGGGGCAATATACTATTTAGTATACTGTCTTTGGTGTAAGCCGCCCAGGGTCCTCGGAGAGTGGGCGGCATAGAAATATGAATAATAAAATAAAATAAAACTGTCACATTGTTTACCGACAGTTTAAGATGCAGTCGCTCCAGACCATCTTAGAGAGTGTCAGAAAGGACGACTTCCTTCCAGTGGATCTGATGAAGGCGTACCTCCACATACCCATCCTCTCCGCCCACAGGCAGTTTCTTCCATTATACGGGGAAACACTTCCAATACTGAGCATTACCATTTGGCCTGTTCTTCACCCTTAGGGTGTTCACCAAGCTGATGGCCATGTTAGCGGGCCATCTCTGTTACTCTGCCGGTCAGGATCCAGTTTTATCTGGACGATATCCTTATTCAGTCCAGTTCAGAACCCCAGGCAAGGAGGGACCTGGCTACCACAATCCAGGTTCTCCAAGAAAACAGATTTTCTATAAATATCATCAAAAGCCACCTGGTCCCAACGAACCAACTGCTCCATTTGGGAGCAGTCATAGACACTGTGGATTCCAAGGTCTATCTGTCCCAGGAGCGCCAGTCAAGCCTGAAAGAATTGGCAGTTCATATAAAGAGAGAGCGTACTGTGCCAATACTCCTTCTCTCTTAGCTCCTGGTCAAGATCGTGTCCTGTATTTCTATCATACCACAGGCACGACTCCACAGCAGAAGTCTTCAGGGGTTCCTCCTCCCATAGCAGCGGTCCAGCAGGAGCAGTTCATTGACCAGGGTACAGGTTCTGCCAGAACAGTAGTGGGTTTCAAAATTTTTTACTACCGGTTCTGTGGTTGTGGCTTGGTGGGCATGGCAGGGGAAGGATACTGTAAAATGTCCCTTCCCACCCCACTCCAGGGGAAGGTTACTGCAAAATCCCCATTTCCTCCTGATCAGCTGGGACTTGGGAGGCAGAGAATAGATGGAGGCGGGGCCAGTTGGAATTTTTACTACTGGTTCTCCGAACTACTCAAAATGTCCGCTACCAATTCTTCAGAACTGGTCAGAACCTGCTGAAACCCACCTCTGTGCCAGAGGTGATCCTTTCTCTTGAATGGTGGACTTTCCAGGCCATCTCCAAAGGCTGCCAGTTCAGAGACCCAGGTCTCCTGACACTAACAACCGATGCCAGCCTATTTGGTTAGGGAACTCTCCTCCAGACACGTATGGCTCAGGGTCAGTGGCCTCAGGAGGATCTGAGCCACAACATAAATTGGTTAGAGCTCACGGCGATCCACCTGGCCCTCAGGAAGTTCAAGGATGTGGTCTCAGGCAGTCACATTTTGGCCTTGATGGACAATGTGGCCACCAAGGTCCACATCAACTGCCTAGGAGTGACCCACTCCAGGCCTCTCATGCAAGAGGCCAAACAGCTGGGCCTCTGGGCGGAGACTCACCTATTGTCCATCAGGGCAGCACATATTTCAGGCGTGGCAAATGTACAGGAGGACTGGCTCAGCAGAGCTTCGGTCGACCATGCGGAGCAGCACATGCACCCGTCCCTGTTCTGGGAAATGAAGGACTGTTTCGGCCTCCCAGTAGTCAACCTTTTTGCCACCCAAGACAACCTGACATGGGACCTGGCCAAGGCCTTGGATTCCCTTACCAGAGCCCCCTTCGAGCCTTTGAGAATGGCCAGCCTCCACTTCCTTACATGTAAGGTGGCATTTCTGGTGGCCATTACATCAGCCAGGCGGATATCAGAACTGGCGGCTCTATCGGTGAGGAAGGACCTTTGTGTGTTCCATTCTGACAGGGTGGTTTTGTGGCTGGACCCCTCCTTCATCCCCAAGGTGAACACTTGATTCCACAGGGCTCAGGAACTGGTGTTGCCAAACTTCTGTCCTGAACCAGTCCACCACTTGGAACATAGGTGGCACACCTTGGACGTGAGGAGGGCCCTCTGCATTTACATCAAAAGGACTTCCTCCCTATGGAGGACAGAATCCCTGCTTGTCTCTTTCCAGCTGGGCAACAGGGTCACCCCCCCAACCTTGGGACAATGGATTAGGGTGTGTATTGCCAAGGCCTATGAGATCCAGGCCTTGTCGTTGCCTAAGTGAGTAACCACCCATTCTACCAGAAGTGCAGCCACAACTGCGGTGTGGGCAACACAGGACTATAGAGGAGGTCTGTCGAGCGGCCATCTGGTCCTCTCCATCCCCTTTTATCCGCCACTATAAACTGGACACTTATGCCTTGGCTGAGGCGGCCTTTGGTAGTCGAGTACTTCAGCGTGTCCACATGGAGCAGGGGACTTCAGACCACACTGCAACCTACCCATAGGACAGCCAGCTTTGGTATATCCGATTCCTGGATGCTATCTCCACCACTATGGAGAAGGGGCATTGCTCTTACCTGATACACTCCTTCTCATTGAGGTGGAGATAGCATCCAGCCCCATCCAGATTGGCGTCCGGTCCTGGGCCTATGAGGGCATACGATTATAGCATAGCACGTCAGTTTGCATTGACGCCTTCATCAAAAAGCTGGGGACGCAAGCAGAGGAGGTGTGTCATCACAACTTACAGACTCAGTCCAATTAGCTGACAGACAGAGTTAACCCATTCCTGGATGCTATCTCCACCTCAACAAGAAGGAGCTTATCAGGTAAGACCAACGCCCCATCTCATTGAGAAGTTGATTCAGATGACTGAAATCTTGTCTCAGCTCAACCAAACTGAAATCCATAGGGAAGTGTTATAAGCCTAGGATTAAAAAAAAAATAGGTATGGTTTTCAGTTGTATCTTATTGTTTCATCATAAAATCGTAGATGTTCTTGTCTCAACCAAGTTCCACTGAACTGAAGAGCTTATCTGTACTGTCCAATTATTCTCTCACCAGAATGGGTAGGTAACCATTTTTGGAGGGCAAAACCAGAAATGGTTTTTCCTCTACTTGCAAAGATGCTTCTTCCTGTTAATGTTATATACGTTAACGTAAAGCACTCCTGTCTGTTTGGGGTATAACATTTCAGCTTTACTGAAGGCTAATTTCATTGGTTACCTTGCAGACGAAGGACCAGTGCTTGTTATGAACTTTAAAAGGTTTGACACTTCCTTTTTCTCAGCAGAACTGGAACAGAGGTACCTTGAGAAATAGTTTTGCTGGAATGGCTACTGGCTTTAGAAAAACCTTGTGTGTAGGGGGTTGCCTAGCTCAGCGATATGTATTGATACATATTTCTTTCTTCACACATTTCTTTGAAAATGTTGAAAAGGCAATTTATTGAGTCCTAATGAAACATCTGATCACGTCCTATATTACAGAAGATGTCTGGCATGAATCTATATTAATCTTCCTGTCTTTTCTTCTTTCATATTAAAACAGACTCTTCAAATGTTTCATCCGAAAACAGGAGCAATCACTATCTAGCAATTTTGCTTCCCCATCCCCTTTACATGGTAGTAATTGAAAAATATCTCATAAATGACTTCTTCAGAATCAATCCCCTTCTTCGTATTACACTTGGATAGGTTGAGTTCTTTTAAAAAAAAAATGAACCACATGTACATCAAGTAAAAAATGCATATTCTCTATATTTATTTGTGACTGCAATCTTGAAAGGCAGAATTCGTTCCCATCAGATGTTACTCATGCAGTTCTGCTAGAAGTATCTGTGGCAATCTTAAGACACATTATTGGGTAACTTATCTAAAATCATATTAAAGTCAGAAGCAAAATCAGAGTTACAGCCATTTGCTTTCTTTGCTGACTTTGGGAGGCAGGATTATCTATTTGGTTCACTGCAGAAGTCCAAACATTGATAACATAATTGATAATAGTAGTTTCCTGTTATTGCCCAGTAAATGTTTTTTGGGAAAAAAACCTGTCTCCCACAGAATGCCAAGCAGGAATTTCCAACTGCTTCACCATTTTCACTGATATGCCAGGAACTAACAAACTCTGTAAAATTGTGCTTATCAAATATTAATTATCAATATTTTCATATTTCTGCATAGGAAGAATTTAGAATGAACAATATTACCTTTTATGCCTTTTGGCATAACAAAATAATATTTCAATTAATAGTTTTACCTATGTGTCTTTATAGTGCCTTCCTGCATTCTCCCATATTTTATTTCAGAACTGTTAGAAGCACTAGGCAAATAAAGGGAATATTAAGCAGTAAAAATACTTCTAGTCATATGATTTTTCTCTTCCACTTATTCCATCATTTGCCTATCAGGAAGTGTCCAGTGGTGGGTTTCTACCGGTTCGCCCCGATTCGGGCGAACCAGTAATGGCAGCGTCGGGAGGCTCCACCCACCCGCCCGGACGTCATCACAGACGTGCCTCATGCAAGCAAAGCAAGCGCGCGCACGCATGCTCACAGTTCCGAACCGGTAGCCAAGGTAAGTGGAACCCACTACTGGAAGTGTCATCTTTCTTTAACCAATAGGCTGTCATAATAAGAATGTGAAATTTCTCAGTTGATCTGCTCCAACATAGTGCTACTTGCAAATTCAAGATATGTTATTTCCATTTATGTTATTAACATAAAGCAAATTGCAATTTTGAATTTGCAATTCACAAATTGTGAATACACTGAGTTTACATTTTCTCCTCCCCTCTGGAATCTGTTGGAGCATTTACAACTTCTGGAGTGGAACAACTTGCCTCCAGAAGTTGTAAATGCGCCAACACTGGAAGTTTTTAAGAAGAGATTAGATAACCATTTGTGTGAAGTGGTGTAGGGTTTCCTGCCTAAGCAGGGAGTTGGACTAGAAGACCTCTAAGGTCCCTTCCAACTCTGTTATTCTATTCTATTCTATTCTATCTTTCTGAGTTTTCCAGAAGATTCAGAGCGGTGGTATTTCCTAGCATTTTCACCAGTTTTGAGGTCTGTTCTTCCTGCCTGAGGGAGCATTTCCCCTCCCTTCATGGAGAGGAGGGGAAATCCCTCAGCACACTAGGAAAATGGACCTCAAATCCAAATGCCTTGGACATTCCCAGAGCCGATGACCTTGGGGATGGAACTGTCTCAGGCTTCAAGGTGGCACACTTGCATTCCAGGGGTTTCCCTCCCAAACCATCCTCACATTCTGATGCCTTCCCTCCCTCCTTCCATTATTTTTTTCTAGTTGCGAGCAGGCTGCATACTGAGTCAACCAGATGTGCTTTCCAGGCCATAAAGCACCCATTCCAAGGCCATTATGACTGCTTGAATAACCAGTTATAAATCAAGGACTACATGTGTACATAGTACCACACAGATCAGACAGGAAACACAAGCAGCTAAATTAATTCTACTTTCTTGCAAAGTTACACTAACAGAATCATGCAAGTTTGAAAGTAAAATTCTTTCACTTTTATTGACTGAGTAAAAAGGAAGGATCCTTTCTGTCTGGTGTACAGCTGCAGGTTTGCTGTCTCTTATCTGACTGTTCCCTAGTCAACATCTCCTCGCCCCTTCTCCCAAGGTCTTTCCCACATACAGTGGTGGGTTTCACATATTCTTACCAGCAGTTCACCACGCGTGTGCACGCTCGCTTTGCACACGCGTGCCTTCCGCACATGTGTCCGGACTTCCGTGCATGCACTTTTCTCATGTGCCTTCTGCGGATGTGCCCAGCCTCAAAAACATGGCTAAATAGGATGGTATTACACCGGGACGGATGGGCAGGTAGGCGGGCCCACCTGTAGTTGCCACTACTGGTTCGCCGGAACTGGTCTGAACCGGCTGAATACACCACTGCCACATACCAATAGGTGTATACAGGATAGTTGAGTAGTTCTAATCTCTCTTAACAACCAGTAATACGACAATAGATTTTCAGTCTCGGTCTCTTTGTGATATCAGTGCGCTAAGTCAATGGAAGCCAAAGAAACATCATTTTTCCCTCTCTACATTGTTCATTCCATTCTGATGCAAGAACAGAACAGCCATGCGCTGTAATTTCAGAGAAGATTATAGATATCCATATATCTCTGTGGGGTTTCTATGTTGATTTTTTTTTCATTTATTCCCTATTTCACCCCCTGAAATTCTTAAGTGAAAAGGTTTAACTGAATAATTCAGGAATTCGGATTTTTAAAAAAAGAGTGGATGTGGAGTGGATATGTTTGGGAGGAATAAATAAACATACTGAAAAGCTCTCTAGATGTTTGTTTTAATGATTAAAATGGTGGCTTGGTCTTTATTCTTCCTAAAAGGAATGGAGAAAATGAACCATAGCAGTATCACAGGTTGGGGAAAAAAGAAGTGTAACTTCTATCACAGTAACAATAGCTTAATATAAAATACGAGAACCATATATCATAAGGGTGACAAGAAAACAGAATTTGTGCAGGGGAAAAAAAAAAGGAATCTGATATCCTGCAGAGAGGTCAGACAAAAGTATCAGAAATGATGGAATCTGAAGAATATATGCTGACACTTTTCAGTCCCACAGTACAAGTATATTAAAAGACTGAGGGTGTCACCCCCTCCCAAGTGATGCTTAAATGGAGCCAGGTGGGGAAGATGCTAAATGAAACACCTGTGGTCTTGCCAGCTGAACTAGTCTGAAAGCGGAGATGACGGACAGACGGATGGATATTTATGTGTGTGTACACATGTGTGTGCACCAAGGTAATATAAATGCTCTTGTAAAAGAAATACGGGAGATACCATAAGCTACAAGCACAATATTATTAATATAAGGATGGAGTTTTTAATAAAGAAATATTGGGGACTGTGATATTTCTTATGGCCACAAGATTTCAGAGACAGCTTTCTAAAAGGTACCAATCAATTGTTCATCGTGTGTTTACAGAATCTTAATATTTCTCCAAATTAATGTAAGTTTTAGAAATGGATCAAGCATATAGAGATACATTGAAATTTGGAATATCTTTGTGTTCCTTTAGAGAGCTTTTTAGGTACAAAGTAATTATTTCCACATCAAAAAACCAAAGAGGGATTGATAGCAAGATGATAGATAGATAGATAGATAGATAGATAGATAGATAGATAGATAGATAGATAGACAGACAGACAGACAGACAGACAGACAGACAGACAGACAGACAGACAGAGACTTGCCTATATTTATCAGATATCTTATTGGGGTCTCCACTCTCATTTTTACCATTCCAGTATTCATGTTAGCAAAAGTCCTTTAAGAATTGTATATAATTGACATTTCTTTAAATCTGAATTTTCTCCAAAATTTGTATTATCATCACTTTACTCCCTAATGTGATTTTCCATTACGCACACATGCATACATATCCTTATGTTTTTCAGCTATTACATAAATGGGGTTTGTTTTCGAAAACCTACTCCAAAGTCCCAATGTAATCAGCTGAAATTCTGTTGAAGAATATTTCAAAATATGGGAGAGTTATTGGTTCTGATTAAAATTAAAATAATTATATTGTGGGAAATTCTGATATTTCCATTTTTATATGTTTTAATGTTTAATATTGGGAAGCTTCTTCTTCTTCTTCTTCTTCTTTTTTTTTTTTGTGCTTCCTAGCTTGTTTGATTGCTTATATTTAGGTGTCTGCTTGCTTATCTATTGTACTCCTTTAAGTCTTTGACATTTTCAAAGTAATGTTAAAGTATCAACTTAATTATTATTTGTAAAGAAAGTAAATACAACTATTTTCTACCTAGAAAATGGAAAGTAATGAATCTCAACAAAACATCTTAATCATCATAAATGAATCAGTGTGATGTACAAGATTTTCCACTTCTTTGCTTAAATCTGGGCCCCAGAAGGCAAAGCTGAGGTTTTGTAATTTTAATTCTATTTGATAATAAGATATTACTATCTAATACAGGCAGAATGTATTAACCTCCAGTCATCTGCTGTACTGTGCTTATGGGCCATGGTGTTGTCACTGCTTGACCTTCAACTTTCAATAGTCTCTTTAAGAAAGCTTTTCTTAATTTTGCAAATGGGGTCTGCTGGCAAAATATTCTCCCCATGGATCCCTACTTTCTCATACATGCAGCATTGCTTCAGTTAAAGGGAGAGGCACAAGAATTGGTATGGTTAGCATATTGATTTAAGAAGGCTATGTGTTAAAATTAAGCAAAATTAAAGGCTTTGATTTACAAACATCATAGGGGTCTCATAGGGGTCATTGGGTAAACACATTCAATCTCCTTCTCGGTGCAGAAATCTAGGTTAAAGCATTCCTTACAGATAAGATGTCTATTCTCTATTTGAACATCTACCACTTACCTAAATAATCAGTTGCATGTTAAACTGCTCCTAACATTCAACTAGAATCTGATTTCCTGTAACTTAAATCCATTATTTTGCCTTCTGAATTCTGGAATGAATGGCCTTTTCTGTGATTTCCTTTCAGGTATTTGACAGCTGCTACTACAATCTCCCATCAGTCATCTCTTTTCTAAAGGCTAAAACAGTATTCAGCCTCTTTAGTCTCCTTGTAAGTCTTACTTTTCAGTTCTTCGCTGTATCTTTACTGCCTTTCTCTTCAACTTTTTAAGTTTTTCTCAGTCCTTCTTAAGGTGAAGTATTTAGAGCTGCACACAGTACTTGAAGTAGAGTCTGAGCAAAGGACAATATTATGCAGTAATTGTTTCTCATTATTTTGAAATTAGTCTTCCTGCAGCTTATACTGACATTTTTCTTTGCAGATGTACCACACGCTGCCGACATCAAAAGGAGGACAAAAACCAATCAGATATGCATATCTTAATTGATAAATAAGTCTGGACATTTAAAAATAATACTAATTTGATACCATCTATATTTACTATATTAACTATAATTTTAATAGAAAGATGATATCTAGGATGAGTTTGATCCTAGGTAGTGGCAGATATTTCTCTCTCTGGGCACAATGAGAATATATCTGCTGAACAAAACTCCACATTGGCGACAGGAAGGGCATCCGGCCATTAAACACTCTACTAGCTCCATTCAGTTGCCCAGACTCCACCCCTCAAGGGATTATGGGGTGGTTAAAAGATGATGATGCAATAGAAAGATGATATATTCCAGTACCATATCAAAAAAGACTATGAAGAGGTGATCTGTGTGTTTATCAGTTTTTAGTCTAAGCTTAAGTGCCCAGAGACAGTTTCAAGATCTTTGACTTCTCTTTTTGATACTGGCAACTCACTTAGCAGAAGATGACTTCAAATACTGACTTGCCAGCTACCATACCACCAGATTTGATTTAATCTGTCAGGTCAGGGGCTTCAGATTTCTAGACTGAACATACATGGTTTAAAAATGTGGGAAATTAAATAAGTGCATTTAGTTTTGTTTAGAAACCATATTATGTGTCAACACAATCCAAGGAAATTGTTTTATGTTGCTTTTGGTAGATCAGGGGGGCATGATGGCTCAGCGGTTAAAGACGATGAGCTTTTCAGATGGAAAGCTGACAGCCCAGGTTTGAGACCTGAGCGTCACATGACAGAGTGAGCTCCCGTTACTTACCCCAACTCCTGGCAACCTAGCGGTTTGAAAGCATGTAAATGTAAGTAGATAAATAAGCTGGCAGCTTTGGAAGCCATATTAGCACCAGAAGCTTTCACGCTGCCATAAGCACCATTTAGATGGGAAAGTAACAGCATTCCATGAGCCTCGGCATATAATCATGCTGGCCATATGACCATGGAAGTATCCTCGGACAACACTGGCTCTTTCGGCTAAGAAAAGGAGATGAGCACAGTTCCCTAGAGTCAGAAATGACAGGATAGGGGAAACCTTTTCTAATGAAATGTCAGGATGTTCTCTGATGTGATGCTTTGAGAGAGCAACCTCTGCCTATATGGCATATGGCCTCTCAAAACAACTCTTGTTCCAGACCACTGCATCTGTCCAATCTCATGACCCGGAACAAGCAGTCCCAGTACACCAGCCAATTCAGCAGGTGTGGTGATTTTTCTTAAGCATGTTCTGATTTGTCACTAACAGGCAGATAAAATAAAACTCTTTCATCTGGGTACATTTGATCTTAAATGCTGTAGTTAAAGAACCCTAAAGTTACCTTATGATTCTTGACGAATGTATCTTTTCTTTTTATGTACACTGAGAGTATATGCACCAAAGACAAATTCCTTGTGTGTCCAATCACACTTGGCCAATAAAGAACTATATCTATTTATCTATCTATCTAAAATAGGTCCCATTTTTATTTGACCTCACCTATTGACATAGTGGGTAGCTATGCTTAATACCCATTTATTGTGAGACAAAAAGTCACATCTGGCTGCAAAATGGTAAGGGAAAAAGTCAACATTGGGAAAGGCTCTGCTGTGGACTAGCATGCAGGAAATCCTTGGTTTCTCCAGGGCTATTTTGGTACTGACTTCACTAGGAGCTTAGAACATATAACATAGACAAATATGGTTAGAAGGGTCTGTTGAGTATTGAATGACAATTCAAACGGACCAATTAGAAGTGAGTAAATAGAGCGGGAGATTTAGAAGCACGTCAATGGCTGAAGCCGCGGACAGCTCCCTTTAAAAGCGGCTGCTGCGGCTAGGAAATCCATTGCTGTACTGGAGCTAATAAAGAGCTGTAACTGAAGTCCGTGTTCTGTGTCCTTCCTGCGCCCACTACCCCTTGCTCAAGCAAATGACCTTATACCATTCCAGACAAACAGCTGTCCAATCTCTTTTAGTGATGGAACACCCACAACTTCTGGAGGCACGCTGTTCCACTGATTAATTATTCTCCCTGTCACGAAATTTCTCCTTAGTTCTAGCTTGGATCTCTCTTTAATAATCTTCCACCTCTTATTTCTTGTCTTGCTTAAGACAGTCAACATTCTCCTTCCCTCTCTTCTGCCTCTTGCTGAGAAAGAAAAACCTGTTTTGGCCAGGCTCAAACAAACACAAAATTTTCTCATGGAAAACTATCTGGAAGGCCTTAAAATTTAAGTGCCAAGAATAGAAACTTCTATCTACAGTACTACCAGGAATAAAGAGCTTACTGCAGATAATAAAGCTGTATTTAAAACGGTCTCTGCCAGCCTGCAAGACTGAGAATTGGAAAACAGGATTATTCCATGAACAATACTAAAGACTTGCTGCTTTTGATTTCCTCCTCTCCCTATAGTATATCCATACCGGCTCATCATTATTAAGAATTTTGTAACATTAAGAATTGATGTCTGAGCTTTTCTTCTCGCTTTCCCGTCTGTTTCCTTTTATGTTGTCTTCTGTATTGAAAGAATATTGGCCAGGATTATAATGATTGATGTATAAGCCCCCCCAGGAGCTTTTTCAGTCGAAGAGAAGAGTAAAAACATTTTATAATCATTTTTGTTAATAAATAAATGAAAGCTGTGCAAAAGCATGTGAAAAGAAGACAGTAGCACTCCTGAGTAACTTTTACCCTATAATAATATCTAACATTATTTGCTTGAATGAATACAGATTCATTATAATTATACAATATTATTGAATTTTAAGCAGAAATAACTACTGTGCATGGAAAGAGATAAAAAGTCTTGAAGGTTCTAAGCCTATTATGAAGGAAAGAAAGGGAAAAAAAGATTATGTAATAAAATACAGGAGAAAATGGGCAGAGTGAACAATTTCTTTCTTTCAGCTACAGAAGTGTGCCAAGTAAAAAATGTCACCCATCATATTTATGGCATTCATTAAGTGATTTGGGGCAAAAGAATTCTGCCAAGGACAAAATAAAATAAAATTAAAAAAAAAAGCATCTTGGCAAGATTAACAGAGTAAATATAATACTGTTGTGTTGAAAAAGAAAGATGGAGCAAGAGCAGCAGTGTACTTCATGTATGCCAACTGGCCAGCTGAAAAGTGCAATCCTAAACTTCTTTATTGCTTTTCACATAGATCAGTGAGACTAACTCATTGCAAGTGTCTATGTAGAAGTTATGTTTCGGGGGTACACGAATGCAATAATTACTGGTTTTGCTTATGCCAGCATGGAGGAAGATAGAAAGTGGTTTTTTTAAAAAAATATATATTTCTGTTTTTGGGGGAAGCATAATATAAAAGAGTTTTTCTTTCTGATTTTAATGGGGAGAACATAAGCAATTCCAGTTCTTAATCTGGTTAGGTCCTTCCATTGTAGAGATGTAATTAGGAAATGGGGTCGGGGGAGGGGGGGAATAATTAAAAGCTGCCTGACAATGATTCTTACATTTTTAAAAGGTAAAAAGCAGCAAAAGACAAAGGGAACTGGATATGGACATGACAAACCACAATATATCCAACAGGAGCTAAAAATTACTTTATTTCTTTTTTTTTTTTTAAATAATCTTTATTTACATTTTTAATTAAAAAAAAGGAAGACAACACACCATATAAATAACATACAGAACAACACAACAAAAAAAACAAGCATACCTATAAGTAGTACTGTTAGGATATGGTTTGAGCCTAACTAGTTGTCCAGGCAATATATGTGTACTGTAACTTTAATCTGTAAATGTATTATGTTACTTTTTTAGTTTTTAATTGTTTTAATTGTTTAGTTTTAATTTGTTAATGGGTTTTAATTCGCATTGTTTTAATTCGGGCCAAAGTATATAATTCTTTTAATTAATTTTAAATTTTGTATTGTTATGTATTTTAGTTCTGGCTGTGCACCGCCCTGAGTCCACTAGGAGAAGGGCGGTATATAAATTGAATAAAATAAATAAATAAATAAATAAATAAATAAATAAATAAATAAATAAATAAAGGTATTCATTGTAATGCTGAGTCATGCTGTAATTAGGTAATGACTGGTTGTGAGCGTATTTAAGCAAGGTATTGTAACGTATTCAGTTTGATGATGATGAGATGATGAAGCTGATATGATATGCTACCATTGAGAGGAGTTGCTATCTGTTAATCATCGTTTGACGGATCTGCTACCATCGTGGTTTGTGAACCAAAGTGAGTTTGTTATTCTAACCAACTAATGTTTGTTTGGTAAGAAGATATCTGTAACTACTGGACTGATTTACTGGCAAAGACTTGGAATTTGTTTAAAGACTATGAGACTGTTTTTCTACTATAAAGTAAGCTTTTGATAAACCAGTTTGCATATCTCTTATTCATTGCTCTCAGCAACGTTTCCTTGTGCATTTACTCTGCTGGTTGGTAACACAACACCAATATCCTTAACAAGTATCTTAATAACCTAGTATTCAGTACAGTATATCTATATTATATTCCGGGAGAGACAGAACAACTTGTATACCTTTATATATCAAATTTTGGGTATTCAATCCATTTAGAAAAATGGCAAGAGATCTGGTGGGGGAATATGAAATTAGTAGTTTCTACAGCATATAAAGAAAACATCTACAAGATGATATACAGGTGGCATCTCCCCCCGATAGACTAGCTAAAATGTTCACTGGACAGTCTGCTGAATGCTGGAAGTGTGGGTTTGAGCGTGGCAACTACTACCATCAGTGGTGGACGTGCCTGAAAGCAGTAAAATTCTGGGGGGAAATAAAAAAATGGCTTAATGAGATTTTAAATCAAAGGATTGAATGGCGACCAGAGACATGCCTGCTTGGCTCCAAACTGGAAAATATTAAAAAAGACTCATGGTATTTTGCATTACACATTATCACAGCGCGAGACTAAATACAAATCAACCGCCAAGGGGGTACCCATTCCAGATCCCTCATGAAAGAGGCCGAACAACTGGGCCTCTGGGTGGAGAGATACCTTCTGTCCCTAAAGGCAGAACACATTTTGGGGGTCAACAACGTGCAGGTGGACTGCCTCAGCAGGGTGACAGTGGACCATTTCAGAACTGACAGATTGCTTCAGCGTTCCAGTCCTGGATATCCAAGCTGGCAGCCCTTTCTATTAGGAAGGACCTATGTATATTCGACCTTGACAGGGTGGTCCTGCGATTAGACCCCTCCTTCATTCCCAAGGTGAATTCCTGGTTCCATAGGGCCCAGGAACTGATATCACCTGATTTCTGCCCGGGGCCAAAACTCTGGAAAAGAAGTGGCACACCTTGGATGTTAGGAGGGCTCTCTGCATTTATATTAAGAGGACTTCCTCCCTCAGGAGGACAGAGTCCTTGTTTGTTTGTTTCCAGACCTTTACTCTGGGCAACAGGGTCACTCCATTGACAGTGGGATGGTGGATTCGGGCATGCATGGCCAAGCCTACAAGCTTCAGGCTCTTCCAGTGCCTCAGAGTGTGATGGCCCATTCCACCAGAAGTGCGGCCACGACAGCAGCGTGGGTGACACAGGCCTTTATAGAGAAGGTCTGTCAAGCAGCGGTATGGTCCTCTCCTTCCCCTTTCATCAGACACTACAAATTGGACACCTTTACTTCGGCTGAGGCGGCCTTTGGCAAGTGAGTCCCCCAGAGGGTCCACACTGATCAGAGAACTGAGGACCAGACTGTTTTCCACCCATAGGACTGGCTGGCTTTGGTAAGTCCCATTCCTGGATTCTCTCTCCTCAGCGCAATGGAGAAGGGGCATTGGTCCTACCTGACACACTCCTTCTCATGGTGCTGAGAGAGAGAATCCAGCCCCACCCTGGCTAATATCTGGTCCACAGTCCTGGAAGGGCTCATGTTTTCACAGATCACAAGCCTTATCATCGCTATGCCTTTGCAGAACTGGGAGGTCACCAGACAAGGGAGGCATCACCAAAAAAGATGACAGGCTCAGTCTCCAGGCAGACGAGAAGAGCAACACCCATTTCTGGATTCTCTCTCTGGGCGCCATGAGAAGGAGGATCAATGCCCCTTCCACACATTCTCTCCTTCCCTCCTTATTCCATCAAAGAGCTTTGCAAGCAAATGTGACCACTATCTTTTAAAGGAGATATTTCAATTTTTTCTCTCCAGGGGTGGACTTGCTCATGCTGTCATGCAAGGAGGCATCCTGAAAAATTCCTGGGACACCCTCCAGGGACAGAGGCTATCTAAAAAATTAAGAAACCTCTTTTTGAGTCAGAATTCAAATTATAGTCCTGTTAGTAGATCTAAAGAAAAGTCAAGGGTAATTACATTCCTACTACCTGAAATGTGAGGTGTCAGATTGATACAGATGGTAATGTAAATAATTATAGGCACTCTCTGCCTGAAAAGTTGGCTCAGCTTTTCTTGTCCTCCAAGGTGACATTCATCAGTTTCTCTTTTTCTGACAACTTATGGACCCAAGAATTTCCCCCTGCTTTCCAAATCTCCTTGGAAAAAGAAAGATACTTACAATGTGATCTAAGAAAGAAACTTTGAAATAGCATATAAAACATTTTTAACATCTTTATTTTAATTTTGGCCTTAATTCTGTCTTTATTTCTGTTTCTTTAATTGTGCTTTTTGTACTTCTGTATGTTTTAGTTGTAAACTGCCCAGAGCAGGGGTGGGTTCTAAAATTTTTTACTACCGGTTCTGTGGGCCTGGCTTATTTTGTGGGCATGGCTTGATGGTCATGTGACAATTCTTTAGGATTTAGCAGAGGTACTGGTCTACCAGGCTTTTAACTGGTAGACCGGTAGCCCCAGACCCCCTTGGGATCAACCTACAGCCCTCCCCTGCCTCCTAAGGCGGTGGAGCTTGGGGGGGGGGAGAGATGCTTTTCAAGAAGTCACGAGGGCTGAGAGCTGGTTTCTGTCCCACAAGTAAGTAAGAAAATATAAAATTGACAATGAATACAGCAATAGAGAGGGATGAAGGAAGGAGAAGAGAGAGGGAAGGAAGAGAAGGGAGGAAGGAAGGGAAGGGAAATTAGAGTAGGAGTGAGGGTAAGAGAGGAGGAGAAGGAGAAAGGAAGAGGAAGTAGGGAGGAGAAGAAGAGGGGGGAAGAGAAAGTAAGAAGGAAAGAAAAGAGAGAGGTGATAGGTTTGAGGAGAAAGATTGCTGTACAATAAAAAAGATAAAAGGGAAGAAAACCAACCCCAAACAAATATAAAGATATTAAGATAAAGAATGAATTGTTAAACTTTAAAGAATAAAAGAGAACCAATATGAATAAATAGCAATAATTAGAAACACACATACAAAAAAAAACCAATGTATTTTCTTTGAACAGAGTATTTGGCCGGTTCACAAATTTAAACTGTTTAGTCATTTCAATTGAATTTACAATTTCTATATTTCCTTTTTGCTATATTTATTCCTCATCTCTTTTTTTTTTAAACAGTACTACCCTTCATCCTCATCTCTAATCTTAATCAAATTCAATTTTTCCCTTGTATTCTATATTATACCCCTTCCCATTGTCATCTAT
Organism: Pantherophis guttatus; assembly: GCF_059756535.1. Taxonomy (NCBI): domain Eukaryota; kingdom Metazoa; phylum Chordata; class Lepidosauria; order Squamata; family Colubridae; genus Pantherophis; species Pantherophis guttatus. The sequence continues at coordinate 211,537,512 of NC_142063.1, read as the reverse complement.
TTTTATATCCATCCTCACATTGGTTAATTATGTAATATTACAGTTGTTTAATAAAAATTCAACATTTTAAAATAAATCAATTGGTTATATAACTATCTTTTTTGTATATTAATCAATATGAACATGAATATTCCAATTTCTTACAAATCAATTAATTATATTTACCAATAATAATAAACCAAATAATTTCCCCCATATATTCCTCCAAACCACAACTTAGCCATTTCTGCTTTCAACACAATATACAATTAATAGTATCTCAATTATTATTATTCCCTAGTTAAATAGAGCTTTTTTTTCTTTTGTGTTTTAAAATCTTGAACTCTCCTCTTTTGCCCTAAATTTCCCATTGTTTGCACCTACCTTTTTTGGTGAGGAAAAAGAAAAGAAATCTGCCTCTGCCTAATTTTCCAACATTGCAGCAAACAGCAAAGCCAACAGCCTGCTTTACTTTCAGTTTCATTTTTTCAGCATAGCTAGGGGGAAAAAAAACTGCGCCAGCACTCTTTGCAGCAAGCAGCAGAGCCCTGTGCAAAACAGCTGAGAGCAAATCAGCTGGGAGTCGGGAGGCCGATCTAATCAACTGGCTAATTAGCCTATGCTGAAGCTGAAAGGAGTTGTTTTTTCTTGCTGTTTGCTTGTAAGGAGGTAACTGCACAGGCCAAAGGGTGGGGGCCACCCTCCTTGCCACTTAGTGTCCCCCTGCCTCTAGCGCCCTCCTGCCGCCTCCCTTGCCTCTTACCGCCTCCCAGGGGGCGGTACCTCCCACTTTGGGAACCACTGGTCTACTCATTTGTTTTCTTTTAACACTGATCAGCTGTAGGGCGGCCCTTTGAAGCCCCACAGCAAGAGTTTAAACAGTTTTTTCCCCTCTAGCCGATCAGCTGGGACTCAGGAGGCAGCAATAGATTGGGGGTGGGGCCCAATAAAAGGTAAGAATAACATGGGGGGGCAGGGGGGCAGAACCGGTTTGGTGACATCATATGGTCACTGCTACCGGCTCGGTTGAACCGGGAGGAACCCACCACTGGCCCAGCGTCACTTCGGTGAAATGGACAATACAGAAATTTGATAAATAAGCAAATTTGATAAATAAAAAGATTTACCTAATCCTTCTACTATCAGAATATTGATGCTTTGTTCCCTTGCTCCTTTCCTACCCAGTTTGATCTGCTGCTATTTAATTGCTATTTTGGTCTTTGTATCTTCTTTTTTAATTCATGTCAGATTCCAGCCAATCATGCATCTTAAACGTACAGTACTATCTTGGTACTGAACTGCTTTGAAACTCATCAAATTTGGTATGCAATGTATTTTGATGCAAATGTTTTGTCCTGGTACTCATCGTTTGTTTGGTACTCAACAAACAAGCTAGAATCTGTTGATGTTGGCTGCCTTGTCACTCACTACATTATTCCTTATGGGAAAAATGTTTGGTACTTACCATTTTTGATAATTATCACACCTCCTGGAACCAATTAACAATGAGCACTGAGGTACCATTGTATTTAATTGGCTTTGGGGGGAGTGTGCTCAGCAACACAGCAAAAAGCTAGACCTTCAGTGTATACATATCCCTTAGAACAAGCATAGTCAAATGTCAGGGAATTGCACATTTGGTGTCCAAATGGAGTCAGAGACGCTGGCACAAACTTGTAGTTTTATATAAATAAATATATTTTGCAATTACTGTTATGTAAAATGTCTAACTTGTCTATATCTTATCTGTATCCCTACCTCCTTACAGTTCTGCAAGGGTTAACAATATCACACACCCACTCATTTTCATAATCCTACCTTATTCCTGACTCCTACCCTTGGGTATAAAAGGACTCACCCTGAGGCGATCTGTTTAGTTCCAGTTGTGTATCTGTAAAAGATAAACAGAAGGTCAATAACTATAGACCAAAGGGGCCTAGGATCTATCCAGGTCTAAAATAAAAAACTGAAAATAAAATACTCTTTGCCCTGTGAGTTATTGGGTTAGATCCATCATCCTTAACAATTACATACAAAGCAATTACATACAAAAAATTACATTTACAAAGTAAATCGCTGAACATACAGGGCACACAGAAGAAAAAGGTGGAGGGAAAAATGGAAACTCCCCCTCCATACTAATAGCAACCAATCACGGCAGAGATTACCTCATGCAGGAGCCAGTACTCTGGTATCAATCAACCAACAACTGTGTGTTCTGGCTCACTGCACAACCTCACTGCTCCAGCTACTACGTTTAAATATCTTAACATCGACTTCCATCACTCCACAGAGAAGTGAAATTCAGCAACAATAAAACTAATTTTGGGCACTATTTTGGTTTTGTGAAATAAGTGTGAAATGGAAGTGAGAGGCTTTTAACAGACAAACCTTTACTCTACCCTTGCATTCCTTTCTAAAATGGCAGTTGCATGATTGATACATTTTGTCACTGAACGTTGACAGTACAATGGGAAATTGTGAAATTCAGAAGGTTTTTAAGATAAATTTCGTTTATTTATGCATTACATTTTTATGCTGCCCATCTCCTCTGTCAAGTGACTCTGGGTGGCTTACAAATTATAACACAAGTAGAAAAAATAATTAAAATATCAAAACATTAAAATGCTAGTGATTCACTTCTCAGTGTCTTGTAGTTTTTTTTCCTACCCTTAAAAACCCAGTATAACACAAAAAGGAGTGAAAACCCTGGAATGTTGCCATCCTTCCATTGGAATTTAGAGTTTTCCTGATATGTACAGCATATATGAATATAACTATGAGTATGTAAGTAATCAGGAACTGCTATTTTTTATTTTTCTCAGACTGAGGCATGCTGTATTGCAGTAGAATTTGGTGTCCTCCACTTACCTATTTATTGGACTGGTGATAGGAGTGAGATTTCTGACTTTTCTTAATAGTGAGAACCCCCTCATAAAATTAAAGCCAGAAGACTGACAGCGAAGTACCTTCCTCCCACTCAGACATGACTGAATTACCATGGCCCAAAGCAGAGACTTTTGGATGCTATGGAACACATTGTGGTGAGAGAGAAGTTCCCTGCGCTCCAGCACGAGTCCAAAATCTCGGAAGACTAAACCACTGGTCACCGTGACTGACCCAGATTGGATCCTACTATGTAAAATGCATGGAGACAAACAGATGGGAGCCTAATGAACATCCCTGCCTTGACAATATGAAAGTCCTTAACAGAGTATTTCTGATAGTCATAAAAATGCTTGGCACTTTAGTGTTGGCTGAGTACATCCACAAAGCTGGATTTATTTCAAGAGTTCATTGTAGAACTTCTCAGGGAACCAAATTAACTTAATAAACATTCCCATAATGGCTAAGGCTAAATTATTATTTTTGAAAGAAACTATATAGAAGTGTTTAATCAAATTTGGCCATTGGAAGCCCATTAAGTGGTGACTTAACCAGGTATGACTTGTGGAAAATATTACACTTTGGTTTTCCCGCTTTTTTGCCTTCTTTTTAATGGAAGATTAAAAACAAATGGAAAGTTAAATGAGGAGTGGTTTTCATAATTTATAGTGCCATCAAAGTGCATACATTAGCACCATCAAGAAGTTTGATTTTAATGGCAGACTTATCACTTCTCAGAATAAGATCATTTTAACACCTTGGTGGTTAAAATAAACAAAACAAATAACAACAAAAATCACTTGTAGGTCAATCTGCTTGCTGTCCATTTGAATAGCAAATTACAAATTGTAGCATAAACCAAAAGAATAGGAAAAGAGGAATGAAAATCAAGATATGGCTTATCTATTTGTTTCAAAATATTGTAACACAATCAAAAAGTAGAATAAATAGCAGGCTGTTTAAAGAAATTAAACTGTCGACAAATCTGTGATGTTTTGTATAAGAACAAAAAGATAACTAAGAAAAAAGTTTTTCTTCAATAAATTATATATCTGATTTTCCCCCTCTTTCAACCAAACCATATAGTGTCATTTATCTCCAACGAGTGAAATAGGCATATGTACATGCTACATTCCCCACAGGTGTTGATAATGAGTTTATTATTTTTAATTATAATAATTTCCATATCATGGCCAGAGCCAAATAGCATTTTAACATCTCTGCTTGAAAAAATATGGAAAGTGGAAAAGCTATCATTATAGCTTAGCAAGATAATCAAGTTTCTTTGCTCACATGAGGGGAAAAATCATTATGTGTCTTTTGTGAGGGCTCAATATAAACCAAAATGCAACCTGGGCATGGGGAGGGAAAGTCCTCCAAGGTCAAGTTATTATAAAACACAGCAGGTACAGAATCATGGTTGTGGATCCCTAATGTTTGGAGATACGCACATCACAGTATCTTTACACCAAAGTACAGGTAGAAGTGGGTAATTAATTTCATCTCTATTTCAACATGAGTTGATCTAATTTTGCATTTTGAAATAAAATGCAGATTCAAGTTATTTAATGTTTGCAGTTCTGCCAAAGCAGTTCACCGGCAATAATAACAAAAATGTGTACTAGGGAAAAGTCTTTAAAATGCGTTTGTTCCCAGAAATGTACAGAAGGAAACATTTAGTAAAGTTGTTTGCAAAATGTGTGAAAGTTAGGCAAAAGTGTACTAAAATGAATACATAAGCATAAATAATATAAATATGAGTGCATATTTTTTAAAAAAATATTCCAATTTTTAAAGTTGATTTAAAGAATGAAAAACTGTGAAAAACAGAATTGACAGGTGTGCTCTAGAACAGAAGTAGTGGACAGTTGTGAAGCAGTCATTGATTACATAGACTGGCCCCTACCTCGGTAGGACCAGCTGATAATCATTTGGGCCCAGGATCAAAACAGTATTTGTGTTTTTCTTATTGATATGGAATATTTATATCCACCAAATAAAGGTAGGACTTGAGATGATGGCTTGTTACAGATTGCAGATATAACAATGCTCAACAGTTACTAGGAAAGACAAACAAGATAGTCCTTGTTTAGTGACTGCCTTGTTTAACAACTGTTCAGTTTTAATAGCGAGGTAATGATCCTCACATTTATGATCTTTACAGATCTGTAAAATGAAGAAAAGAAGTAAGATCATAAGCATTATCAATTTCATTTAGCGACCAGTTTGTTTAATAATTGAGTTACCAATCCCAATTGTGGTTGCTAAACAAGGACCTACTTTGCATACCTTCCCCCAGATCTTCAGAAGGAGCAAGATTTCTGCTGTCAACCTCTCTTAAAATCTTGACTCTTCCTTGCTATCTGTCACTCCTTCTTGCATCTTACTGCACCTATTCTGTATCTTTGGCCATGATACTTTAAACACAGGCTGAATGCTCTTTCAAAAGATTGCTAGACTTGCATTTAGAAATAACCCAATAGATATGTAGCAGGTGCCAAGGAGTCATGAGGAACACTTGAAAAATTCCCTTCCCTTAGTGCAGGAGTGTGAAACTCGCGGCCTGTGGGCTGGATGCGTCACGTGCTGGGCACGCCCATCCCTAGTTTAGCAAAGGGGAAAAAAGTTGTGATACGTCACATGTTGACGTGACGACACGAGTTTAACACCTCTGCTTTAGTGCCTGCTACCTATTAAGTCAGGCAGCATGAGAAGCAGCTAAGCCTGCTGTTAAAGGCATAATTATTTGTTTTTTCAAATTTATATATCTTCACATCTCATAATACAAGTGACTCTGGTCAACATACCATGAAGCTTAAAAACAATAAGGCTCACCACTTAGGGCCTCCCAAATGTATCTCCTTAAATGACAGAACCCACAAAATGACTTATCTACTAGATCTAGTAGGGACTAGGATTCTATTCCATCCTATTCCTAGTCCCGAAGAACTCGGGGTGGTGATGGGTGGAGAGCAATTCTGGATCTCGAGAAATTGAACATCCACCTAGTATACAAACAATTCAAGATGCACTCCCTACAGTCCATCCTGGGAGTCATTCGAGAGGGTGATTTATTAACATCTGTGGACCTGACGGAGGCTTACCTACACGTGCCTATTAGTAGTGCCTATCTACTGAAGGCTCCTGAGATTTTATTATGCAGGACATCACTTCCAATACAGGGCCCTACCATTTGGGCTGGCCTCTGCACCCAGGACCTTTACAAAGTTGTTGGCGGCACTGGCAGCACACCTCAGGACAATTCCCATGCGTGTACAGTGCTACCTAGATGACATCCTGATACAATCATCACTTCTTCAGGTGAAAGAGGATCTCCAGACTTGTGGGCCCTTCAGGACCACGGGTTTTTAGTCAACCTTGAGAAGAGTAACTTGGTTCCCACCACTCGCCTATTACATCTCGGCGCAGTGATAGATACCAGGTTATGCGAGGTCTACCTCTCCCAAGAACGTCAGGCCAGTATAGAGGCTTCAGTGAGCATGATTTGGGCAGAACGATCAGTGCCCTTGACTCTCGTCTCGCAGCTCTTGGGAAAGATGATTTCCTGTATTTCGATTGTCCCTTGGGCATGATCGCACACCAGGACCTTGCAGTGTTTTTTTCTGCCATACTAAAGGTCCAGCAGCAGCAATTCCAATACCAAGGTTCAGGTTCCACCAAAGGTACTTCAACTTCCGGTGGCACCACAGGCGCCGAAGATGCTCCTTTTTTGAGCGCCAGCCCTGTGATCTCGTAAAGCCGCTAGAACAGCGCAAATCAGCTGTCCAGCAGCGTGAAAACTTTCTCCCTGGGAAAAGGGGAGGAAGAGAGCAGACGGGCATAGGTAGAGCTCCCCAAGGAGCCCCAGGAACAATTCTGGGGCTCGAAGGGTGAGAGCTCCCTGGAAGCCCAACAGAGCTCCGGATCCGGGACGTTTCTGCTTTAAGCAGAAGAAGACGCTGCGACCACCCCTGCAAACAATGCTTGGAATAAACATCATTTGGAAGCAGGCTGAGCAAACTCAGGAGAGACCAGATTTGCAAGTACTGAACTTTAACTCCAAATGTGTATTACTTCCTTCTGACTCATTAAGGGGAGAAAGTGAAACCAAGATGGCTATTGAGCTTTAATGGGGCGTGAAAGTGAAAGTTAAAGAGGAAAGTTTCATTTAGCGCTGGTAGCCCCTGTTCAAAATTAGAGATTTTTGCTTCAAAAAAAGAAAAAAGATTAAAGACTAAAAAGACTACAGCAGTGATTTTTTTAAAAAAGGATTGATATTATTTAAAGACAGGGAATTCTTGGATTTGGTGGATTTGTTGTTCTGGCTGCTAAATAAATTCAAATTGGAAACCAAAAATGGCTTCAAAACAAGTAAAGACTATTGTTCCCAAAAGTGCTAGGACCTCGCCAGCTCAAACTTCCAAATTGCAATCTCTCTCTGTTCCAACAGAACCACCAATATCAACACTTGAAATGTTTCAGTAAGCCCTTAAAATGCAAGCCTCTGTTACAGAAAAAAAAAATTACTTCGGTGTTTGAGGATAAAATTCGAGATGTTGCGGAGGAGATAGTTCAAATTAAAGAGATTATTCAAAAATGGAATCAAGAAATTAGAGAAAATATTATCATGGCAGTTCAAGGTCTGGCAGGCCATATTGAAGCAATAGATGAAAAAGTGGAAGAAGTTAAGCAATCTAATGAGAACCTGGAAAATAAAATGGGAGAGGTCCAGAATAAGATGGAAAGAGCAGAGGCCGATGTGATAATGATACAATATAGAGATATGGAATTTGCTTTGAGAATAAGAGGCCTCAAAGAAAATAAGCAAGAGAATTTGAGAGAGATCTTTTCAGAAGCATTTGCACAGATAATGGGAGATCAAAAAGCAAATCTTGAATGGCAAATTGACAAAACTTACCATGTCAATTCATGGGTTGCCAGACAGAAACATCTACCAAGAGACATTGTAGTCTATTTTACCACAAGGAGAATACACAATGAAATCCTACAAGTCACTTAAAAATAAACTTCAAGTGCAGGGGCAGGAGGTTTTAATACTGAAAGAAATCCCCCCCAAAATGTTGAGAGCCAGAAGGGATTATGCCTTTCTGGTGAAAGAACTGAGAAACCGTCAGATACAGTACAGATGGGAGGTTCCAGCCGGACTAGTGGTGAACTATTCAGGAGAAAGATATCGTCTTAACTCAGTGTGGAAGGCAAGAGATTTTTATACCAATGTATTAAAGGCTGGATGCCCACAGTCCCCAGAAGCTAGAAGGAAGATGGAATCAGAGGGGGCAAGAAAGGGGGAGAAGGAAGAATCGCTGGCACAGGCCCAAAGGGGAGCTTTGATTACTCAAGAAAATTTAATACAACTTTCAACTACTGTTCAAGCTTTGGAGGTACTCGACAAAATAGAAGAACCTAAGGATTAAAGACAGACCCGAGCAGCAGCCAAGCGTCAAGAAGAATTAAGATTGCAGCAACTACAGATGATGCAAGAAACTACAAAAGCAGAAGCAGTGGGAGGAGCAAGACCAAAAAGTAAAATGCATGGAGATTTCCAGCAGATGCTCCAAAAGCTTCAGGCGGCCAAGAATGGCAACTAGATTTCTGACTTGGAATGTTAATGGCCTAAATTCACCACAAAAGAGGAGAAAAATATTTCATTATTTGAAACAGTTTAAAAATGATGTAATCTGTTTACAAGAGACTCATATTAGAAGTAAAGATCAAAAATATTTAATAAATGCAAGGTTAGGTATACATTTCATTGTATCTGCTCCCGAGAAGAAGAATGGTATAGTTATATTCCTAAAAAAAGACTTAATTGCCAAATTAATTGAAGCAGATGATCAAGGAAGATTTATAGCAATTGAACTTTTAATAAAAGGAGAAAAAATATTTTTAATTGGAGTATATGCACCGAACCAACAACAGGAAAAATTTTATAAGCTTTTACATTCCAAGTTACTACAATAGGATTACAAATCACGCATTTTATTGGGCAATTGGAATGGAGTTTTGGACACTAAAAAAGATAAGAAGGGGCTCTTGCAAAATATGTCAACGCGTGCTTGATTGCCAAAATTGTTTTTTGAAATGATGGATGATATGGAGTTTAGAGATATCTGGAGAGAGAGGAACCCTGAAGAAAAAGACTTTACTTTTTTCTCTGATAGACATCAATCTTTTTCTAGGATTGATTTCATATTAATTACTAATGATCTTTTTTCTAGGGTGAAGAAGACGAAGATCTGCCCAAGAGTTTTAACGGATCATAGTCCAGTTTGGATGGAATTAGAGTATGGAATGGGATTTAAGAGGTCTTGGAGGTTAAATGAAAATCTGTTTAGATATGAGGAAAATGTAAAAGAATGTAAAAAATTTATGAAAGAATTTTTTATTATAAATATGCATAAGGGTACATCTATAGAAATGGTTTGGGATGCAAGTAAAGCATATATGAGAGGTATTTTGATATATTTGAATAATAAACATAGACGTAAACAGGAAAAAAAAAGGAAGGACTTAGAAGAGGAAATTAAAAAGAAAGAACAAGCTTTGATATTGAACCCAGCAGACAAGAAAATAAAAGAGGCAATTAATTTACTGCGAGGGCAATTTAATATGCTAATGGCAGATCAGGTCGCAACTAATTTGCAATATGCTATACATAATACTTTTTGCAATGCTAATAAACCAGGGAGATGGTTAGTATATCTGTTAAGGAAAAAACAAAAGTCACAGACCATAGAGAAAATAGAATATAAAGGTAAAGAGGTTTATCAGCAAAACATGATTAAAAAAGCATATTTAGAATTTTATGCGTGGTTGTACGCTAGTGATAAAATTCAAAGTATAGATGTAGATAGATACTTACAGAAAGAGAATATTCCTATAATTACAAGAGAGCAAAGGGAGGGAATAACTTCTGAAGAGATCATGCTTGCAATTAAGCAGTTGAAAGTGGGTAAAGCCCCTGGGACGGATGGTTTGACAGCTGCTTATTATAAACACCTGCAGTTAGAAATGGTGGGATGACTCAAAGAGTTATTTACCAACATACAATCTGGAGGAGATGTACCCTCATCCTGGAGGACAGCTTTTATTTCTCTGATTCCAAAGGAGGAGCAAGACCACACTCAGCCAAAAAATTATAGGTCTATATCACTTTTAAATACAGATTACAAGATTTTTGCTAAAATACTATCAAATAGGTTAATGACAATCATGCAAATAATGATTCATAATGATCAAACTGTTTTTATAAATGGTAGACAAATGAAGAGTAATATAAGGCAAGTGGTTAACCTATTAGAGTATTTGGGGAAGAACAACCAAATCCCTGCGGTGCTAATATTTCTTGATGCGGAGAAAGCATTTGATCGATTGAATTGGCATTTCTTATTGAAAATAATAGAAAAGATGCAATTTGGAGAATATTTTACACAATCTATTAAGGCAATATATCAGAAACAAACAGCGCAAATAATAATTAATGGTAGTTTAACAGATACTTTTAATATAGAAAAAGGAACAAGACAAGGATGTCCCTTGTCTCCATTATTGTTCATTTTGACTTTGGAATTTTTGTTGAATAAGAGACGTGGGTCGGACAAAATAAATGGAATTAAAATTAGGCAGTATGATTACAGAGTACGAGCATTCGCAGATGATTTGGTTGTTAGTTTAACCCAACCATTATAGTCGGTTGTAGGTTTAATGGATATAATTAAGCAATATGGGCAAGTATCTGGATTTAAAATAAATGCAGGGAAAATGAAGATAATAACTAAAAACATGACTACAAATCAAAAAGATGAATTAGAAAGATTAACAGGATTTGAAATATTAAGTAATATAAAAGTTAAGTATTTGGGGGTTTATATTATGACATCAAATGCGAAATTATTCACGCATAACTATGATCTGCTGTGGCAAAAAATACAGAGAGAGATGGTAAATTGGAAAAAATTACAATTATCCTTGTTAGGAAGAATAGCAGCAGTAAAAATGAATGTTTTGCCTAAGTTTTTGTTTCTTTTTCAAATGATACCAATACTTTAAAAAGATGAAAATTTGAAGATATGGCAGAAGGGTATTAATAATTTTGTCTGGGCAGGGAAGAGACTGAGAATAAAACAAAAAATAATGCAGGATATACGTGAAAGAGGAGGTCTCAAAATGCCCAACTTAAGACTATATTATGAGGCAGCTGCCCTATCAGCAATGAGTGATTGGATGAACTCAACAGAAGAAAGAATATTGAATATTGAGGGATATGATTTGGTTTACGGGTGGCATGCTTATTTACTATATGATAAGAAAGTGGATAAGACTTTTAAAAGTCATATATTAAGGAATGCTTTATTGCGTGTCTGGAAAAAGTATAAATATAAACTAAATGAGAAGTTACCAATGTGGGTAATACCCAGACACGCGATAGAGAATATAAGTGTAGAGCAAAAACAAGATGTGATTACATACAAAGAGCTTCTTAACAAGGAAAGAGGTATACTAAAACTAAAATCTTTGAATCAACTAAGAGAAGAAACGATAATTCAAACATGGTTTCAATATGTACAGTTGCAAGCTAGATGGAGAGATGATCAGAAAATTGGTATTTTGCAAAATGAGGAGAACTTGGTAAAACAGATTAGAGATCAAAAGCAAATGCATATAAAAAGGTTGTATAATGCATTGGTAGAAATAGATTCGGAAACGGAGTTAGTTAAGGACTGTATGATAAAGTGGGCACAAAATATTGAAGAACCAATAATGATGGAAACGTGGGAAAAAATATGGGTTAGAAATGTGAAGTTTACCAAAGCCCAAAATTTAAGAGAGAATTTTTATAATGTTTTATAGATGGCATCTAGATCCTAAAAAGCTAGCCTGTATGTATCCAAGTGTGCAACTCAAGTGTTGGAGATGTGAATGTCATGATGCCACGTATTATCATATATGGTGGACATGTAAAAAAATTAAGGCATTTTGGATAAAAATATGGTGGATTATTCAAAATATTCTCAAAAAGAAGATAAAATTTACTCCACAGTTCTTCTTGTTAGGTATAATTACAAATTGTACTGTTATAGAGACTAAGTTGATTTTAAATTTAATAACAGCAGCCAGACTTTTGGTGGTGCAGTATTGGAAGAAGGAAGACTTGCCTACTATTGAAAAATGGACATTAAAAGTAGTGAATTTAGCAGAGATGGCCAAAATTTCAGCGAATTTGAAGGACCATTCAAATGAAAGATATACATCGGAATGGAGAAGATGGATTGACTATATTCAAAACAAATATCGGACTAAAAATCTTCAAATAGCTTATGAATGAAATCAACTTTTTCTTTTTGAATTATGTTTTGTTAGTTGAAAGGGGAGTTAAAGAGCAAGAGGGAATTAAGAGCCTACAGAAAGTTAGCATATTTTAGTTTATGTTTGTTAAATGTTACAAATGGGGGGAGGAGGGAAGAGGGGGGAGGAGGGATGGGGAAAAATTGTTGTAATATTTGATAAAAAATTTTAATAAAAAAACAAAACAAAAAAACAAAGGTACTTCGATCCCTCCAATGGTGGATGTCCCGAACCATGTCCAAGGGATGCGTGTTCAAGGAGCCCAACCATTTGATTATAACCTTAGATGCCAGCCTCTTTGGCTGGGGCACACACCTCCAGTCCCAGGTGGCACAAGGGCGGTGGACTCAAGATGGATCTGAGGAACAACATCAACTGGCTGGAGCTCAGGGCAGCGCATTTGGCCCTTTGTCACTTCCAGAATACCGTCACCGGCCATCACTTTCTGCTTCTAATGGACAATGTCTTGCATCAATCACCAGGGGGGCACTCGATCCAGGTCCCTCATGTGTGAAGCAGAACAATTGGGACTCTGGATGGAGAGGCATATTCTCTCCATCAGGGTGGAGCACATCTTAGGGAGGGCAAATGTGCAGGCAGACTGGCTCAGCAGGACCATTATAGATCACTCTGATTGGCGGCTGTATCTGGATCTTTTCAGAGAGCTGCCCGAGAGGTTCAGCCAGCCAATCTTGGACCTGTTCACCATCCCAAGGAATGCCTAGTTGCCCAGGTTCTTCTCCAGGTTTGGAACACTGGGAGTGGAAGGGGTCAATGCACTCCACAGCCCTTGGCCCCGAGGATTTCTGTACACCTTCCCTCCTCTTCCCCTCATTCCAGGGGTAATTAGGAAGGTGTTGACGGAGAGGGCAGAGGTCCTCCTTCTCGCTCCTCACTGGCCCAGACGCCCTTGATATGCGGATCTGGTCAGCCTCTCAGTATCCTGACCCTGGAGGATTCCCCAGGAATGGATCTCTCTCAGCCAGAGGTTCTTGGTCCATCCAGAGCCACAATGGCTCCAGCTGACCTTCTGGCATTTTAGAGGAGTATCCCAAGGAAGGACAAATTCTCCACGAAGGTGATACAGACAATTCAAGCCTCCAGAAGGCCATCGACTAACAGGATCTATAATGCAACCTGGACAGCATTTTGTTGATGGTGCTCCAAGGCTCATATTAAGCCCACCTCTGTATTGGTTCCAATGATCCTGGATTATTTACAGGAAGGGCTGGACAAAGGATTGTCCCCTAACACCATTCACAGACAGGTGGCTGCTCTGTCCACAGTGTTAGCATGCAGAGATCTGGAGTCCTCACTCATCACCCGATTATGTGGTTTTCTCAGAGGTGCAGTGAACCTAAAACCTCTTGTGGTTCATACGTACCCACCTGGGACCTTCCTTTGGTGCTGCAAGCCCTCACCTCTGTACCTTTTGAGCCATTGAAGACAGCCAGTCTTCGATTCTTATCATTCAAGGTTGCCTTCCTCGTGGCCATCACATCAGCCAGGAGGATATCTGAACTGGCAGCTCTCTCAGTAGGAGAGGACCTTTGTATCTTTCTCTTGGACAGGGTGGTTCTGCGGCTGGACCCCTCTTCCCAAGGTGAATTCCTGGTTCCATAGGGCTCAGGAAATCATATTGCCGGACTTCTGCCTGGGGCTGATTCATGCCCTGGAGAAGAAATGGCACTCCTTGGACATCAGGAGGGCCCTCCACAGATGTATCAAGAGGACGGCTTCTATTCGAAAATCTGAATCCCTGTTCGTGTCATTCCAGCCATCTTCCATGGGCAATAAGGTGACACCATCAACCGTAAACTGGTGGATAGGGGCGTATATCACCAAGGCCTACGAGACTCAGGCCATTCCACTACATGGGTAAGTAATGGCCCATTCAACCAGGAGTGCAGCAATAATGGCCACATGGGCTACACAGGCCTTGATTGAGGACATCTGTAGGGCGGTGACATGGTCCTCCCCATCGCCCTTTATCAAGCATTACAAACTGGATGCCTTCGCCTCAGCAGAGGTGGCCTTCGGAAAGAGAGTTCTCCAAAAGATTCATACAGCCTTGGGGACCCTGGACCGAACTGCTGCCCACCCTTAGGACTGCCGGCTTTGGTATGTGCCATCCTTGAATTCTCCTGTCAGCATACTGGAGAAGGGGGGTTGGTCTTACCTGATATGCTCCTTCTCTGTATGCTGCAGGAGAATCCAAACCCACCCTGGTGACCATATGGTCCAGAGTCCAGGCATGGCCAATATCATCTCTGGAACTATAACTAGTACAGGGCTATGCCTTCATCAAAAACTGCGCTCAGACAAGCAGAGGAGGCATAGCTAAACTTTGACAACTATCTCTGGGCAGAAAGGCAAGTGTCAACCCATCCTTGGATTCTCCCGCAGCACACAAAGGAGTGTAACAGGTAAGACCAACGCCCCTTTCCCTTTAACACCCTCAGTTCCTCCATACATCATGGGGAGAGATGGGTTCCATGAAAGCAGAAAGGTTATATAGACAATCCAACCCAGATCCTGTATATCACAGGTGTCAAACTTGCCACGTCATGTTGCCGTCACGATGTTTCATGACGTTTTTTGCATTTGTGGAGCTGGAGGGGTGGGGCATGGCCTGTACCTGATGCATCTGGCCCGCAGGCCACCAGTTTGACACCCCTGCTGTATATTTAAACTCATTTCATCTCACACTACTCATTAAAGAGCATGATTGATATTTGCTTTTCTGTCCAGCAGGTGATTGTTTTTTTAAGTAAATTAGTACAGTTACATTCCCCAGCCTTACAAGTAAGGTGAAGTTGGAATTGGCAAAGGGTAACCTAATTTATGATGGCATATCTTTCTGCTGGTTGAAGGACTGGTGGATAACACTTTAACTTGATTTTTTTGGGAAAGCCTTACATCTCCTTAAGTGAACTTTGAAAATAATGTAAGGCAAAATGTCTCCATTAGTCCCAAGATGTGACTGCATGCTAAGAAGAGAATAATTGTTCAGTCTTCCAAATATCTGTCAACCTTCTTCTTTCTTTTCTAATTAGCCATTTATATAAAGCAACTAGTGCTATTGAAAGAATGTATTGTTACTGATAAGTGCTTGTGATTACCTCATCAATAGTCATAATGAATCATCCCAGAAACAGTCTAATTGTGCTCAACTGATCTCTCCTAGCTTCATGTTTGAATAATAGTATATTATCAGCACCTCTATTTGTAGAAGACTGAAGCCACTGTATAGCCCTCCAGAAACTCAAAAATATGATTGAGAACTCTTTGACAATCAACTTTTTCCCTTCTCAGAAGTGATGGTGGCATAGGCTATCTATGGGTGAAGTCCATTTCTCAACAGACATTGATTTCTTTCACAAGGTTATGCTTGTATCTCTTCCTCTCTATAATCCTTCTGCCTCCATTAGAATATAGAACCCAGAACCTTCAAAAAGCTGATTTTGAAGACATGCTAGATTCTTCAGAGTAGTCAAGGAACTAACCACATCAAAGGTAAATTGCACTTGCATTTTACCAGTTGCACACTTTATGTAGTGTAGCACCTTTTAACTGTAAACCTGTTAAGAGCCTGTTGGCTTTGAAGGACAATGCCAGGGTTGAAATAAAGAGATGTGTCCAAATCTGTCTCCCAAACTTTGAACTACAACAGGGGTTCTCAAACTTTATGATACATTAACTCTCTAAAATAATACTTTTGTGCCATCCCCAGCATAATACTGGTACAGGTAGTCCTCAAGCTTACATCCATAGTGACCATTCAAAGTTACAGTGGTGCTGAAAAAATTGATGTATAACCGATCTTTGGAATTGTGGTCATTGCAACACCCCTGTGACAGTGGTGGGTTTCTACCCGTTTCAGGAGAGCTGGTAGTGCCGGTGATGGGAGGCTCCACCCACCTGCCCGGACGTCATCATGGATGCTCTGCACATGTGCAGAAGGTTCTGCTCATGTGCAAAAGTGCAGCATGCAAGCAAAGCGAGCACACACACACGCTCACAGTTCTGAACCGGCAGAGAAGGTAAAGAACCCACTACTGCCCTGAGATCACATGATTGCAATTTGGATCCCTGGCTCAGCATTATGATGGTGCAAGAAGCTGTAGATACTTGATTGCCATTTGTGACCTTCCCTGCCACTTTCCCATAAGCAAAGTTAATGGGGAAGCCAGCAAATTGTTCCAGTAAGTCACTCTGGCTTTCCTGAATTTGTCCAGCACCATGCCTTCCATTTTATGGCTTTATTGTACTCGTGTAGTGTTGCAACTCCCCCTCTCTCAGCCTCCCCAACTTGCATACAGACTGTGTGCTGGGCCTCCCTAACACAGCACCTGTGGAGTGACTCCCATCACTTCCAGCTTAATGACCCATGCATCTTGTGGTTACAACAGTTTTCTGAGATTGTCATTGCTAAGTGATGGGGTTACCTGACATTGTGTTTACAACTGCATTACTTAGTGGTCTCCTGGTCTCAATTGCCATCATGTGCTACGACTAACATTTAGATAGATATCAAATGGAAGAATTAAGCTTTCTGTAGTTGAGTGGAGTTTTTTTCACTGCCCTCTGAAAGCTGAAGAGATCATTTCCCATCACTTCCAGTCAGTCCATTTGGGATGATAAAACAGGAATTCTCCACAGACCTAGAAGGGAGGAAAATCTGATGCTGAAGATTTAGTTCAGGGTGGGCCACTTGCAGTGATACCACAGTTTGTGAGATGTTTCCTCAAAAGCAGCACTTCACTAGCCTGCATCCTGCTGAGAATGAAAGAAAGCAAGGGAAAGGGGCTAAGGGAGATGAAGCAGGTGGACTGCAAACCCCCAGGCACTCCTGAGATTCAAGTATGGCATGGCTGTTCTCCTGGGTGGATTGGATCTCAGAAGGGCCCTGCTGCCCCATTTCAGGATAATCACTTCAGCATACAAGTACCGTAGGAAAGAATTTTGGAAAATATAACTTGCTAACTCCCTTTAGAAACTCAGCTGGAGTTCTTCACTAAGGAGAACTGCAAAGACCGATAAGTACTTTTAAGAGTTTTCTTTGCCCAATGCTATCAGCCTCCTCAGGAATGCACAGTTGAATATTGGTATATTTTAATGAAAGCTTTCATGCCAATTTAGAATCAGCTAAAGCCAGCAATACTATTGGGCAGATTCCCAAGAACGCTTTGCAACGTATCAACCCTTCATGGAGAACACACTGCAATTTGTTGGCAATGAATTTGATTGCAGCTCATCAAAGTACCCTTTTGAAGAGATGTTGTCAAGTATAGAGACTCTGTATATCTATAAGATGGAACAGCTGCCATGCATTGTGCCAACAAGCATAATGGTTTATGAACATACACAAGGATTTTCATACATAAACAAATGTATTGTTTATTGAATTAAAGCAGATCATTGAATTGGATCAGCAGTGCCTTTTGATCCTTTGTGGAAACAACAGAGTGGATTACCTCCATAAAACACACAGGCCTAGGAAAGAAGACTGTCACATGAATAAAACTAGTTTTATTATGGATTATAGTTAGTTTCTACGTTAAAGAGACAGTTTTCATGAGATACAGCTGATCATGTCAAAAAACAGGTGAATGCAAGTTTTTAGCAATGGAAATCTATGCAAACAGAGCCAAGGTAAGTGTGGAAAACAGTTCCCAGTGCTGCCTTTTAAGCTTCTTGTGAAGAATTAAATCCACAGAGCATAACATCCCTTATTATTAATAAAGGAATCAATTATCACACACCATCAATTTACTATTCATATTCACTGAATAATGCTTCACAGGTTTAATAACCATAAAGGTATGTGAGGAATTTTAAAAAAGAATAACTGTTTTTTAATTCCATGGTGTTTCAGTTATCTAACAAAACCAAATTTTTCATAACAAAAATTAACATAAATTCAAATGAAGGTTTTTGTCCCAATTCTTTTTAAGTTCTGCCTAAAGAGATTTTATCAGTTATTAGAGAAGCCTCTTGAGCTTATACGTTTCATTTAATTTTATTTGTGACCTTGAATAAAATAGGGAGACTGTAAAATGTATAAATTGCAAAATGTATGAGTTGATTTTGTTTCTCTATATTTTTAAGTATGCAGATAAAAACAAGCTAAAGTGATATATAATCAGGGACAGGCAGGAGATAAATCAGGATCTGTTGGCAGTACTTTGGGTGATTTGCAGTAATTTGCAAGGATTTTTGGATTCAAATTTTCTTTTAGTAACAGTAGCAACTGCTTAATTTTAAAATCCATTAAATTATATTTCTGGAAGCTCAACATAGCTAGAAATGGACCCTTGTTTCAAGGACTGTAAGACCCTTTCTGTTAAAGCACAGGTGTCAAACTTGCCACGTCACGTTGCCATCACGTGACCTATCGCGATAGTTTTCCCCTTTGCGGAGCTGGGGTGGGCGTGGCCTGTGTGTGACGCATCTGACCCATGGGCCGCCAGTTTGACACCCCTGTGTTAAAGGGTCACCAAGCAGAATTTTCAGAACTGCAATGCCCTCCTTCCATCTGTTCATTTCTATTACTAAATGCTTTAATATGTTGCTATTTAAAATCACACTTTTCATTGCATCTCTCTATCATCTATCTATCACCTGTCATTCCTGCTTTCTTATAATTATAAAATTATTTTTATTCTAAAATAATAAAATTATTATTGTTTTCTTATTACTTATTTGACAGCTAATTTCTTATGGAAACTAGTGTATAACTCCAGAATGCTCTGGATTTTGCATATCTAGCATTATTGCAACGTAGGTGTGTTTAAAGAAAAAGAAAATAGCGTTATTTTAGTTCTGTTGCCCTTAAATCTATTTAGCTGCCGCTATAGAATATAATGCTGCCTTCCAAATAAGTGATGAATAGAAGATGAATTGCTTATTAAACAAATAACAATACAAACCCCAGGAGATTTAACAATTTTAGAGAACCCTCCTCTTTTGTAGATACCAAGTATATTAGAAGAGATAACCTCAGGTTAACATCGTAACTTTTATTTGGTTGTATCTTTAAATTGGTGATAAGAGAGTGAATTTGATATAGTGTTAAGGCACCAGGCTAGTAACTGAATAAGGGGAGTTTGGGTTTCTCCTTAGCTTTGGGCTAGTTACTCTATCTCAGGTCAGAGAACGATACAATGGCAAACCACTTCTGAAAATCTTGCCAAGAAAACTCCAGGGACTATTCCAGCTAATCACTAGGAGTGAAGATAAACTCATAAGCACCAATCCCCCTCCCCAAACAGTCTAAATCAGAGTTCCCCAATCTTTGTGGCTTTGTGGACCACCTGGGAGGGGAAGAAGATGGTTCCGCATGAGCAGTGAGAAAGCATGCACATATGCAGCTCAGTGGTGGGTTGCCCCCGGTTTGGAGTGGTTCTATAGAACTGGTAGTAAAACCGGCGGTAGTAAAACCCACTGACCCCGACGTCATCAGAATGCTTCTGCGCACAGTCCCATTGTGAACCAATAGTAAAGGTAGGTAGAACCCACCCCTGATGCAGCTCCATTTGTGCGCCCGCTGCTCATGCAAATGGAGAACATCTGATGCTTGCACAAGTGGGGATTTGTGCACATGCACTCACCCGCCACTTCTGTGGCCCAGTTCTGAATGGCTAAAGGCCCGAAAATGGGCTGCGGTCCGAGGATTGGAGACCCCTGCTCTATATACCCTTTTGACACTTAGCCATCTTCTTTCTTTTGAGGTGTGCATTTGAAATGGATAAGGTTAAAAAAAAAAAAATCTCCAGAATAGGTTATGTAATAGCATTTCCAATTGACCCCATCTAAAATTGTTAGACTATAGTGCCCACTCTCCCCAACACATTTAGAAGGTACAGATTGTGGTATAACACTGCATTTTCTTGACATAGTATACGGTTAATATATTTGTCTTAAGACTGAGAACATGTATTGAGAATTTGTGAACTTCTGGATATTTTTGTCTCTACCAGTAATTGGGAATAAAAAGGTTTTACTGCAAGGCCACCTATAGACCCATTGGTTCTCCAGTTCTAAAACAGTTTTGTTGCACTTGTGATTTCATATACTGATTTTATATTTTTTACTGGCACTGCCTGCGAGAAATGCTCATTGACTGTGGTAGTTAACCAAGCAAACAAATAAACAATAGAAGTGCATTAAAATTATATACAATAGGAAAAATATTTTGTATACGGGGGTGGGAGAAAGTTCTTCAACACATCCATGAAATAACTATTCTTTTTTTATTATAAATTAGCTGTCTTTTGTTAAATACTAAAATAGCTTGCTGACTGAATGTTAAAGTTTCTGAGGTCATTAGCACACAACTGAGTCAACATGTATTACAACTCTTCCACACCTCTGCAAGCAGGCAGGTTCAGAAACCAAATAAATAACAAACAAAATACATATTAGAAAATGAAAATCAAGCTCCTTTCAAATATGTTGAAGCAGCAGTCAGGAAGTGCCTCAGTATTCACTGTGTGCTTCTGTTGAAGCTATGTACTCTTGTTGATCTTGTAATTAAAGGGTAGTGAAGTGAACTGTAGCACAGGGCATATTAATTTTATCTTGCATTCATAGTTGACCTGCCTACATTTGCTTTCACTGAGTTTACTGAAATTTGAGGTGCTTGAAGATAGCATTTCCCAGCTGAAAAATATAAGTTTAGAATAAGTTGCTTGTATTTAGGATTCTCTTCTTTCCTCCCAACAATATACTTGCTAAGGAGACATTGGGAAAGGAAAGAAGGTTTAGTAGTGTAGGTATGGATGTGTCAATGAGGTCACAAAATAAAATTGTGTTCATTAATTCTTCCAGCATGTGAGAAAGGAAAAGTATATTTAATATATTAAAAATGAAGCAGGGCTTAAGCCGCATCATTAAGATAAATGGGAGCACTGCAAAAGTGAAAGTGACCAGAAGTTTGTCATTATAGTTGAATATTCTATAACTTGGATAATATGTCACTTAATCCTACTACCTAGTAGACACATGGCAATTGCTGGAAGGTCCTCTCTTCCAATTAAAAATCTCCTCTTAATTCTGTAGGGATTGTATAAGGCAGCTTCAGCTCCAAGGTCAAAAACTGGAGTGTCACTTGGCTTGATGGTAGTCCATGCTATTGTGTTGGGAGGAAAAATCTGCAGTTTCTATTGTTTTACAGATTAATGCAATAGAATATGCTTTAATTTCTTTTCTTTTTTTTTTCAAATATTCAGATATTTTTCAGATATTTTCCTAAGTGGGTGCACAGTTCTTGCACCTACCTTATTTATGATTTGACCAAGGGAGAGAGTGTACAATCTTTCTGTTGCAATATTTTCAGGATCAGACTCAATAATAATAATAAGAGTTAGAGGTTTAGATATATTTCTCTTTAATCATAATAGGCATTCTATATTCACTGAATATTCACAGATAGAAGCAAAGAAAATGGTGAAGGTGGCTCCTTATATATACAAAGGGTGGAGCCAAGAGTGGGAGTGGTGAATTATGAATACATTAAGAGTCAAAGAATAAGTTAACCCCTGATATCCCATATATACATTATTTACATATTAGGGAATAAGGCATTTACATCTGACAAATCCCCCTCTAAATGCCGGTTCGCTATACAACACCAATTACATTCAGATTCAGGACAATATAAGACATACAATTTGGAAGTTAAGTATTTGTGCTGTTTAGAAGGTAAAGGCTTCGTCAATATGTCAGCTAATTGTTCAGAGGTATCACAATGCACTGCTTTGATAAATCCATCTTGAGACAATTGTCTCACATGCTTAAATTTTATATCTATATGCCTGGATCTTTGTCCAATGGCATCGGATCTAGATATTTCAATGGCTGCTTTATTGTCTTCATGCATAACAAAAGGCAAAGCAGGTTTTTTCCAAACATCTGAAATTAAATCATTAAACCATACAAGGTTATTTGCAGCTTTGGATAAACAAACATATTCCGCTTCTGTGGTTGAAGTGGCTACCAGTTCTTGTTTACCAGTGTACCAGTAAACTGGACAGTCATTTAACAGAAAAATATAACCAGAAGTACTCTTTCTGCATGATATATCTCCAGCCCAATCCGCATCTGCGTAACATGTAAGTTTTGGTTCTTTATTATCACTAGGTTCTAATACTAGGCAAAAGTCTAATGTACTTTTCAGATATCTTAAAATTCTTTTGACAGCTTCCCAGTGATACATAGTTGGTTTGCTAACGTGCCTTGATAATAAATTGAGTGGTAATGCAATATCTGGCCTAGTCCAATTAGATATATAAAGAAGTGAACCTATGACTGATCTATAAAATGTATTATCCTTGAATTCAGGGGAAGATTCATCAGTATTTCTAAGGAAATCAGTTTGCATAGGAGTGTCACAGGGTTTGGCATTGTTTAAATTGCATTTGTTTAGAAGTTCAATAATCTTATCTTTCTGAGTAAGTTTGAATCCCCTTCTAGTTTTGTTAATTTGTACACCAAGGTATTTGTTTACTTTACCTAGAGATTTCAACGAAAAATGTTCATTTAGCTTGTTTACAAAGATTTCTCTTCTCTCTTTGTGTTTTCCTATATATAAAATATCATCTACATAAATCAATACAAATTCAATGTAATCATCACTCTTTTTGACAAAGAAACAGTTATCAGCAGTGGTAGCGTTGAAATCCATGGTCTTAAGTACTTTTACCAAGCAATCGTACCATCTTTTGCCAGATTGCTTTAATCCGTATAAACTCTTGTTCAATAGCCAAATTTCATTTTTATTAGTGTATTGACTGTGAGGTGCTCTAACATATATTTCCTTATCTAGTTTTGCGTGTAGATACGCAGTCTGTATGTCATATTGAAATACATCAAGATCGAGTGCGGATGCTACTACTAGAGCTGTTTTAACACTCTCTGTTCTTACTGTGGGGGAGTACGTGTCAGTATAGTCCTCCGGATATTTTTGTGCATAACCTTGTGCAACCAATCTAGCTTTGTATAGGGTATTGCCTCCTTCTAGGTTCTTAATTTTATAAATCCACCTGGTACCAATAATTGTTTTATCTTTAGGTGCAATCGCAGGTGTGAATACATTTAATCCTTGCAAACTTTCCATCTCTTTTTTCATAGCTAGTTCCCATTTTTCCTTTTCTTCACGAGGGAGTTTTAATACTTCCTCATATGTATTAGGTGTTATTTGTTCACCATCCATATGCATTATGTAATCTCTGTATTTATTTGGTATTTGATTTCTGTTGTTCCTAATAGCTCTTTCAGGTTTGCTATGGTAGTCATGCAAATATCTTGCTTCCTTTTTTGTTAATGTGTCTGTCTTTATTTTGTGTTGACTATTTGTCCATGTTTTGGTTTTGTTTTTATTTTTGTTGATATTTTGATTTTCTATTGTCCCTTCCTCACGAGATTTTGTATCTTTGCATTTATTTGGAAATATTTCATTAAGATGTAATTTAGACCAGTTGGCCTGTTCATGGAACACAGCTGTTCTGGAAACTATAAATTTGTTATTATTATCAATGAATCTGTACCCTTTGGTGCCAGTTTCATATCCCATAAATCTTAGTCTTCTGGATACGTTTTCTCCCTTTCTTCTCAACTGTTTAGGTATGTGTACGTCTGCAGTGACCCCAAATATGTGCATGTGTGTTAATTTTGGTTTCCTATTATACATCACCTCATATGGTGTCTTATTCACAATACTGGACCAGGTTCTATTTTGAGTGTAATTTGAATAATGTAAGGCTTCTGACCAAAATTGTTTGCCTAAACCAGCATCCTCTAATGTGCACCTAATCATGGTTTGTAATGTGGAATTCTTTCTCTCTACAATCCCGTTCTGGAACGCAGAAAATGGACTAGACGTGTAATGTAGCATTCCTCTATCCTTTAACCATTGGGAGAATTCTTTAGACATGAATTCACATCCCCTATCTGTCATAATTTGTTTTATTCTGATATTATGTTGTGTTTCTATGCGTTTGTAAAATTCCTTAAATTTTTGAAAGGTTTCATCCTTGTGTTTTAATGTGTAAACAAAACCATAGCGACTGTAATCGTCTACTATTGTTAGGAAGTAACGTTTTCTATAAGTGATTGATGGAGTTAATGGGCCAACTAAGTCCATGTGTACTAAGTCAAAAATTTTGTTAGTTGATCTGGTGGATTTTTTTGGTCTGGGACTAGTTTTTAGTTTAGTAGATTTACATACTGAGCATTCCAAATAATTTTCACAATTTTTTATTTTGACACCTTCTGCGTGTTCAGTCATTTTTTGTACTACAGGAAAACTTGCATGTCCTAACTTCCTATGTAAGATGTGAGCACACTCGTCATGAATTGGTTTACCTATTTTTGGTTTCTTCTCATTGTGTGTATCAGTGTGATCATGAGATATTTTACATTCATCATTGTCACTGTTACTAATATTTTCATCATCTGCCTCAATACAATCTTCCATATTTGAATCAATGTTATGTAACCATCTTTCTTTTGTTATCAGATAGGGTAGGCCTCCTTTAATCATCATAGTGCCTACATTTGTTTTATTCTTCTCTAAAGTTGCTTTTCCCTTTGAGAAAACTATATTGATGTCAGAATCTCTGCTTAGTTTTATGGCACTTAGTATGTTATGAGGTATTTCTGGTATTAACAATACCCCCTCTATTTTTCCTAGACCAGGCAAGGTCACATTCCCTCTGCCTAATACTTGAACTTTTTCTTGATTAGCTACCTTTATTACAAACTTATCTTCTGTAAATGAAGACAATATATTTTTGTTATTAGTGGTGTGATTAGTTGCCCCAGAATCAATAAGCCAATTATTGTTCTCATTTTGTTGCGTTTTAGTGCTGTCTTGTTTATTTAGTCCATTCAGTGAACCAGATTTTCTCTCTTTTGAATTTTCTCTGCCCCCTCTACTTTCTCTGTAATTTGGTGGGTTTCTATATTTATGTCTATCTGTGGAAGACTGTCTATAATTGTATTTATTCCTATATTCTGACCTATGTCTTTCTTTTGAAATTTTGGGACAATCTCTTCTATTGTGTTCCCTGGACCCACAATTGTGGCATTTAAAAGTTTCATTATATTTTTCTTGGAAAGCTACCTTCCTAAAAGATTTGTGTTCTGTGTGATTGCTATAACGATTTTTTCTTGAATTGTCTTCTGCTATCAATTTGTTAGACAGACTTTCTATTGATAAATATCCTAGATTGATGGTGTCTAAGTGTGACATAAAACTATCCCATGATGAATCAAGTGAGTTGATAATAACACTTTTCATTGTTTGATCTGAAATCACTTCCCCCCTCAAATGCAGCTCAGCTCTTATTTTGTTTAAAGATATTAAATGCTCACTTATGGAAACCCCTGGTTTTACTCTGGAAGAAAAGAAGTCCTTAGACATTCTTGTGGTGGTAGCTACACTATCGCTGTGAAACAAATTAAACATGCATTGAATTATTTCTGAAACAGTTAGATTTGGTTTGATGCTATGATACATTGCAGGAGACACGCTAGATATTATTAAGAAAAATGCCTTATGGTGTAAACAATCTATTTTTAAAGTCCAAGGTCTTCTTGGGGGACTAGTGATAAAAAATAGTAAATTTTCTTTCATAAAGACAACCTGGAGCTGTTGATACCATTCTTGCAAATTAATGCCATCAACCCTAAGTTTTGGGAAGTCACTGGGTAAGTTTCCCACATTATTTTGTCCATTACTTACAACCTGAGGTAGTCCGTGGTCTCGCAAGTGTAGGAAATTGCAAAACGGCATGGGGATGCTCGCAACGAGTCTGCGCGGTTCTCTGGCCAGTTCAAGTCTTTCCGGACCGTCTACGTAGTTTCGCACATGCGCGTTGTTCATTTCTTCTTTGGCGTCGTCGTGGAATGTTCTCTCCATTGTAGCTCGCTCGCTCCGCTCCTCTTCAGACGAGTCGGTCTCTGGCTCGGTCTTAGGAGTTCTGATGGTGGCGACTGTTCTTCTCTTTCTTTTGGGTGCGTTGGCACTTGCTTCGGTCTGCGGTGTAGGGCGGAATCGACATGGCTCTCTGGGCTCGGGCGTCGTCGCTCTCGAAGTCAGGACGGGAGCGTGCAGGTCTTGAAGTATCGGCTTGTTCGCTTGCTTCTTCGTTGGCGCTTTGGAAATTTTTAATTTTGGCCCAAATGCAGCAAAAAGCGTCTTCATTGCTGACTTTACTTGGGATTTCGTTAAGTCGTCTTCACTTTCTGATTCTGGCTCTTCCGAAGAGTTTGAATCCTCCTTTTCACTTTCGTTGTCTGATAACGTTTTTCGCGCCAGAAATTTTGAACTGAGCATTTTGATTGGCTCTGCTTCGCTCACTTTGGAGGCTTGTTGAAACCAAGATGGCTGCCATTCAAAATTTCGCGCGGGATCACATTTTTTCTTTTTCATAACGACTTTCTCTGTAGTCATATCACTCACAGTTTTTTGGTCTTTGGGTTTCTCTTTAGCGATGTTTTTCTCTCTCGCTGCTCCGCTGTTCTTCAGCATTTCTTGGAGGTTCGCGATGAGGCTTTCATCATTCTTCTGGCTTTTTAATAACTTCAATATCTCTGACCTGAGTTCGTTATTTTCTATTTCGATTTCCTCCTGGCCATCATTTTCATTTGTTAATTCTTCTTCTTCAGTGGTGTATTCTCCGGATTCTCTCGAAATCGCGTTTGTGGATTCGTTGATTATTTCTTGTTCAGTTTCTATTTCTTTGCTGTAGGCCCTGGTGTTGGGCCTATCTTTCTTAGACATTTTTAGGTATTTATTGAGTCAATTAACCATCCTCTGCTACCAGTTTGTTGCAATATTTTCAGGATCAGACTCAATAATAATAATAAGAGTTAGAGGTTTAGATATATTTCTCTTTAATCATAATAGGCATTCTATATTCACTGAATATTCACAGATAGAAGCAAAGAAAATGGTGAAGGTGGCTCCTTATATATACAAAGGGTGGAGCCAAGAGTGGGAGTGGTGAATTATGAATACATTAAGAGTCAAAGAATAAGTTAACCCCTGATATCCCATATATACATTATTTACACATTAGGGAATAAGGCATTTACATCTGACACTTTCATTGAATAATCACCTTCCAGGCATCAACAGACTGTCTGGCTTCTCCTAATAAAATATGGAAAGGAAGAATATGAAGCATAGTTCCCATGTCCCATGGGACTTAAAACAAGTTTGGTAAACATGTGTAGCTTGTGTGAGGAAGCCTAAGATTCATTTTTTGGCTAGGGAGGCAAAATGATCTGATGTAAATGTGATGTACCTCTTTTCATCAAGGTCTCATGTTGCACAAAGCACTTTGTTTTTCTACAGAGACAGGATCTGAGACAGCATTTATCTATCTCCTCCTCCTGTAAGAACTCCCTCAGTGAAGGGAAATCAGAGATTACATCTCTCTGTCAAATTATACAAGACTGACAGCTGTCATACACTTGGGTCTTTTTTTTTCCTGCCAAGTCCTAGCCAAATGTCTCAATTGCTTAGGCAGGAACAAATGGCTTTAGTTACTCTTTTAGTGCCTTTAGTGCAATTAATAAGGAAAAGCTTCCATTCCCTACAATAGAAAAGTCTTAAATCCTGCTATTATTGGACAAAACACTGCAGCTAGCATTTGAATGAATATATAAAAGCAAAAATTAAATTTTGTGCACTAGTAAAGA
This sequence comes from Pantherophis guttatus, assembly GCF_059756535.1. Lineage (NCBI taxonomy): Eukaryota > Metazoa > Chordata > Lepidosauria > Squamata > Colubridae > Pantherophis > Pantherophis guttatus. The sequence goes on along the minus strand of NC_142063.1, from coordinate 211,509,570 downwards.
AAGAAATGGAAGTGAAAATGAGCTGCTTAGAGATGAATAGATGGTGCTTGCAAATTTAAATTGGCTCATTTCCACTTCTTCCATTTAATGCAGTAGATCCACAAAGATACAGAATGCTTTTCTTCTAAATATTGTTAAAAAGAGCCTAGAAAGGTAGCAGCTCTATCAAGGAAGTCTAGTACCAAAAATAAATAAAAGTTATTTCATGGAGTTCTATTTTATTACATAATGCAATTCCATCAGGTTGACTTTTGGCATTAGACTATTGAGAAAATTGCCCTGACAACCCACCTAGATATAATATGTAACTACACTGCAATTGGAGGTATAAAATATTTCTAATCCACCCTGTGCAAAGTGTTACTTGAATGCCTTGTGCCACCTTGCTTTAGAATAGTGAAACTGATGTTACCTGTAGATGGTACATTTCCCAGAAAATGTAGGAAGTATCTTATATTGATTTTTTTTTTTTTTTTTTGCAAATCCTGAACAATGTTAACAATCTTTATGCACCAACATTATATCCTCAGGCTCCAGGCCTCTTTGGGCCTAATGAATATTTTTATTTAGTTTTAGCAAGAGATTTCCCCAGCACACTAGAAGACAGAGTTTAAATGCATTCAGCTTCACCAGCAAGATGGTGATTGGATTCTCCTCAAACATATTTTTCAATTATTGAGATTTTTCAAAATGCATTTTAATTGCTTGCTTTTCTAAACAAACTTGATGACTTCCTCGGTATGAGTGTTGATCTGGCTGGCTGGATCTTGGTTGATATATGAATTGTGGAGTGGGGAATCAGTCTGCATTCTGCCTTTCCTCAGTCATGTATAGCACCCCTTTGTTTATATTTACATTACCACAACAACCCTAGGAGGCGGGCTAGACTGAAAGAGAACCACAGGCCCAAATTGTTCCCACTCCCAGTCCAATACCTTAACCAATGAATCAGTTAATTGATTCTCATCTAAAAATGTCCAGGAATCAACAACGAAAAAGGCTGGATCAGAGTAAAATCTTATTTGGTTCAGCTTTCTCTTCTAGAAGTGCAGCGGCAGGCAATATATTGGTGGCCAGCAGGTATAGTTAACATGGCGATGGGGAGGTTATGAAAAGTTTGGTAGCTAGGAAGATAATACGTAGTTGGAGACACTGCATGTGAACAAGGCCAGAATTTTATGTTCTTTTGCTTTCCCTCATTTTTTTTGAAGGGGAACTTTGTTTTTAAAAACAAAGTTAGGCATCTTTCTGAGCTTGCACTGGAGACTTCACGGATTTCCAAAATGGTAGAAAATCATGGGGCTGATATTTAGGCAAAAGAGGTTCTGGAGCACACAAAGAACTCCAAATCACTCCTATTACAATAGTCAACCAGAATGTCTCTGGAAATTCCACAACAGAAGGCAGGAGCATGCTGCCTTCAATAGCGAACAAGCCATATCAACATCATAACTAATTGGCAGCCAGTGATAGCCTTATTCTTTGCTGAATATGTCTAATCCGATGCTCTTTTCAAATCATCAGCCCTCATTCCTTTTTTTGGCAAGGCATTTTGTAAATTCACTAGGTATTCTGTGAAATGCATTTGATTGCCTGCCAATAGTGCTCGCTAGGTGACACCTACAATCTATTATTCGTTTATGAGACAAGAAAGACCCCTTCCTATCTATTTTCTCCATACCATGTTGAAGTTTATATAGTTTTTGTTATGTTGTGGGCTGCGGTAGGCAAGAACAGACAGCATAGATACAACAGCATTTATTGACTCAACTGGAACTCCTGAACTCCTGCAATTTATACTCTGGGCCCACAGGGCCTCAACCAATCATAATACTTGAAAAAACCCGCCCAAATATGAATGTTCTAAGTTTCCCTCCAAAAGTTGAAGTTGAAGTTAACAGTTAGGGTCATCTAAACATTAGTTTCACTTTAGCAGGGCTTAACACAACTATATGTATTCAATACATAACAGTTTTCTCAACCTTGCACATCCCTCTTTTTCTTAATTATTATTTTTTAAAAAACAAACAAACCCCAAATGCTATAATTTGTGAGGAAAATAATACCAAAACTGAACCCTACATTCTCATTCTTTATAGCCTAGAGAGAATTGGAAGTTTGAAAGAAAAGTTTGGACATTTCTTCATGTAAGTACCAGTGACATTAAAAAAAAGAAAATTCTTCTCAGAGATATGGGAAGAATTAGGACTCAAGACTGGCAGGGATGGGAATCTAGAGGAAGGAGACAACTGACAAAACCTGTATTGTGACATTTTAAGGCAAATTTTGCTTCCTACATGAAGTGTGACATCATGACCCAGGTACAAAGAGGCAGAGCTCTTGCATCACATGAAAACAGACACTTCCTCATTGTGGAAACTGACGCCTATGCTAGGAATATGACTTGAGATTGTACCTAGGGGGCCACAATCTGTTTCTTTTCTCATCAAGTCATTTTCAATTATAATAATATATTCAATAATATTTTCAATTATTCTAGTCTGCCCTACAAGGCCATTCTGACCATTATCAGAAACCAGGATATCTGGTATGCCATGTGTTGCAAATAGGTTTTGCATTGTCTTAATTAATGCTTCAGAAGTAGTAGATGACATTAACTTGACTTCCACCCACTTGGAATATGAGTCTACCACAATTAAGAACATATGTCCCTGTACTGGGCCGGCAAAGTCTATGTGGAGTCATGACCAAGGAGCTCTTGGTTTGTCCCACTCAGTTGGTGGAGCTCTTGGGTGGGGGGGTTGGTCTTGACTTTTGGCAATCTGTACACCCCGAGACCCAATCACAGATGCGTTGATCCAATTTTGGCCACCACAGGTAGCTTCTGGCCAAGGACTTCATTTTGACTATGCCTGGGTGGCTTTCATGTAATAAGGTTAGTATTTGTTTCCATAGTGTGGCAGGAATGACAACCCTATGTCCTCATAATAAACAGCCCTTCATCGTTGACAATTCAAATTGCCTTTCCTTGTAAGGTTTATATTCTGGGTCCACAGGTCCTGAGGACCACCCTCTCTTAGTTCAGTCCAATACCTTGGAAATTATTTTATTTTTGGCCGAATGTATAACCATGTCTCTAGCAGTCAGAGGGTTAGGCATTTCCTCAATTAGCAAAACATTGCAAACAGGGGCAGGGTCTTCTACAGCTGTGGGAAGTGGGCATCTACTCAGAGCATCAGCGTGTGCCAGGTGTTTATCAGGGTGATGCTTTAAAGTATAATTGTAAGCAGCTAAGAATACTATCCGTTTTGTCATTCTTGGTGAAAGGATTGGAGATGTTTGCTTGTTCCCTGCAAGTATACCTAGTAAAGGCTTATGATCAGTAACCAAAGTGAAATGGTGACCATACAAGTAAGCATGAAATCATTTGACCCCAGTGAGTAGGGCCAACTCCTCCTTGTGAATTTGCCCATAATTCCGTTCAGTTGGAGACATGGTTCTGGAAAAATATGCTATAGGTGCTTCTAAGTTGTTAGGCAATTTATGACTTAAAACGGCCCCTATGCCATAGGGGGAGGCATCATATGTTAAAACTAATGGGAGATGGTCATCGTATTGTAGTAGTAGGCTGTCTGAGGTTAGAAGATGTTTTACAGCTTTAAAAGCGGCCGCTTCGCGAGATCCCCACAACCAAGGTCTTTTGGAATCTAGAAGTCTGTGTAAAGGGCTCTGTTACTGAAGCCTTGTGAGGCAAAAACAAACTATAAAAATTTAGGAGGCCCAAAAAGACTTGTAATTCTGTTCTATTTTTTGGAATAGGGGCTTCATGAACGGCTCTGACTTTAGCCTCAGTTGGATGGAGTCCGGAGGCATCTATTCTGTATCCAAGGAATTCTACTTCCTTTACAGCTAATTGACACTTCTCTTGCTTTAATGTGAGCCCTGCTCCCTTAAACTTCATTAATACAGCTCTCAGGCGATCTCGTAATTGAACTGTATCTTTAGCGGTTATCAGGATATCGTTGAAATAAGGTACACCCCCTGGGATTCCTTGGAGAAGTCTCTCCATTAATCATTGGAATATCCCAGGGGCCACAGTGACCCCAAATTGGAGCCTATTGCATTTGAATGCATCCCTGTGGGTCACTACAGTTTGTGCCTCTGCTGTTGCTTTATCTACCGGGATTTGCTGATAGGCCTGGTTAAGATCTAACTTAGCAAAAATATTGCCTTGGCCCAATGAGTGAACCAAATGTTGCACGACTGGCACAGGATAGGCTGAATTTTGAAAGGCCTTATTTAATGTGTACTTACAGTCAGAACAAATTCTTACTGAGCCATCTGGTTTTACTGGAGTGACTATGTGTGTCTCCCATTTTAAATGGTCTACACAGGCTCAAGTACCCCTTGGGATATTAGCTTGTCCAGTGCAGTATCTACTCTTTGCCTTAACGCAAAAGGAACTCTCCTGAGCTTAAGTCGTATAGGTGCTATCTGGGGATCTAAATTAAAGGAAAGGGGTTTCTCCTTGTACTTACCTAGGCCCGTGGTGAAGACATCGCTGAACTCCTGCATGATATCGGTAAGAAGGGGTTCTTGTATTTGGTGTATGCCTGAAATTGAAAGGCCCAGGGAATGAAACCATTCCAGGCCTAAGAGGCTGGGGCGCTGTTCTTCCATGACAATGGTAGGAAGAAATCCCGAAAAACTACCATATTGAATGTGGAAAGGGCAGGTGCCTAGAATGGGAATAAGTCTGCCCTGATAATCTCTTAATTTAGTCTAGAGTGATTTAATGTTATTTTTGGAAAAGTGAGGGACTAGCCTTTTAATAGTATGCCAGGACATCAGGGACATGGAGGACCTTGTGTCCACTTCCATTTTACACGGAGAGCTTTCAAATTGGATGGTGATAAAATTTTTCTTTTTATTGTTTCCAATTGCATTTCCAATTATATTTTCAGGGGGGGTAGCTATCATTGTTTACTGTGTAGCAGTCCTCACTCCTGTTGTAATTTTTGAATTGTGTTTTCTTAAATTTGGTTGGTCTTTCTATAGTTTTTGAAGTTGGTTGTGTGGCTCTGCACACTTTAGCTAAATGACCCTTTCTACCGCATCTCAGACAGTCTGCGTTCCAAAACTTGCAGGCAGATCTCATATGCTGTCCACCACAGCTCAGGCAGGACATCTGGTTTGTTGTTTTGTCTTTGTTGTCTTTCCAGTCTTTGGGTTGGCTGAGGCGATTTACATCTTCCTCCTCTTCTTCCACTGTGTCCCCTTCTGTGTCAGTTGTCTCAGAATATACAGCCTCTGCTTTGACGGGAAATTTAGTAATAGTTTTTTGTGTCTCAGAGGAAGATTTATTGGACAGTTCAGTAGCTCTTGCCTCATCCAGAGCCATTTGAAGGGGGAGTACTGTCTTTGTCAGCAGGTGGCGTTGTAGTTTTAGATCTCTGATGCCACATACTAGTCTGTCTTTTAATGAATTCTTGAGATGTTTGAAATCACAGTAAAAGGCAGCAGCTCTGAGGGCAGCAATATACTGATTTATAGTTTCCCGCTCTTTTTGGTCCCTGTGATAGAAGGCATGCCTCCTTGTTATAGAAGAGAGTGCTGGAGAATAGTGATTCCTTAAATTTTCCAGAATAATATCCCAAGGTATTGTGTGTAATTTCTGAGGTGCCAAGAGATTTTTTGCTGTTTCAAACACCTCATCTCCACAGTAGGATAGAAAATATGCTTTTTTCCCCCTATCATTCGAGATGCCTCTGTAGTCATTGAACAGTAAGAAGCACTCGAATTTTTCTAAATATGTATCCCAGGATTGTTTTTCTGGGTTAAAGGTGGCAAAAACAGGCAAGGCTGTCATTCTTCACAGGCAGGGACTCAGTGCTTTGTCAGGATCTATCGGGCGACTTTTCGTCGTGGTTAGCGCTTCAGCTCTTGAAGTGTAACTTCAGCTCAGTGACTTTTACTCCACTCTTGTCGGTGCCTCAGGTTGGGTCGGGATGAAAATCCCACCTTCATCGCCAGCTGTTATGTCCCTGGCAGGGACGAACAGACTGAGGCAAGACAGTTTGAGTTAAAAGCTAACAGGTTTATTTGTTAACATTTTCTGTTAACAGAGTCACTAGTTTCAGCTAGTACCGAAAAACAAACAGCCAATCAGAGTGCAGAGGTTCCTGCAGACTGGAGTGTAGCCTGGATGCAGCAGGAACAGTGGGACTTTTTTCCAAATTGGATTGGGCTGTAAATGAATGTCGATTATTCTAACTGAGTTTTATTGCCTAGGATTCATATGGTCACAGATTAGATCACTGAAATCTACAGTGGTTTTACATTACATTGATTTCAGCAGGTCTTGTCCAAACATGCAGGGCAGAACAATTCCACATTGTCCTCTGGAGTCTTGAATGCTCCAAGAAATCCAATGGCCAGATGACAATAGAAAGGCAGGATGGAGAAAAGTTAATTCACAGCTCCATCTTTTTACTGGCATCTCAGATTCTAATACAGGGAAGAACCAGCTTTGGAAGGGTTGTTAGAAGGTGAACAAAGGACTTCCAACTGTCTTACATTTGCTATAACAGATCCACCCACTGCAAAATTGCAAGTTTTTTTTCTTGCAAAATATTCATAGCAACAGGTGTAATTTTTCACTTGTTCTTCTAATATAGATTATTAATGCACAGCCAGGGCTGGGGTATCTCTGATACACCAGATTCCTTGAATTAAACTCCCAGAATCCCTAATGGAGTGGAATGCTGAGAATGATTGTTCAGCAGCACCACAAAATGTCACACGTCGTCTAATTCTATATACAGCACTCTTAAAAAGGATTCCCCAAATAGATGCAAAGAAGTTGGCAGTCATTTCATAAAATTTAATTCTGAAACCATGTAGGAGTTGCCTGTCTGTTGAAGTGAAAATAGAGAAATCATATCTATGGGGAATTTGCTTCAATCAGAGTAGAAACCATTACTTTAGGCATTATTAAGTGAATGTAATAAAGTATTCCATCAAGCATGTGTAACTGTGTGTATATATATGGACATAGGCGTAGGTGTAGCTATAGGCATAGTTGTAGAAAGATAGACGATAGATTAGATAGACAGATAGACAGATAGGTGGATGGATGGATGGATGGATGGATGGATGGATGGATGGATGGATGGATGATAGATAATCTGGTTATGTTAGTTGTCAGTTTCCTACTCTGAAAAATCTGAACTATCCTGGATCAGACATCCTATCACTTGATTTCCTGAATTAAATTGTTCCAATAGAGAGAAGATATTTTTCTAAATATCACTCAGCACAGAGGTTTGTGGAGTTTCATTTCTATTTGAAGATGAAAAGTAAGTGTTCTTGAAATATCAGAGTTTAAGGTACTATTGTATATATTGAAGCTTTGTAAAAAAGCTGAATAATTCCATCATATTGTCATTTTTATATTATTTTATTATATTGTTTATTGTACAGAGTCACTTAGGTGAGATGAGCGGTATAGAAATTTGATCAATCAATAAATAAATTTATTACACAATGGGGCTTGATGATGTTATGAAGACAATTTGTTAAAACCATACTATATTTTCTTCACTTAGTGGAGGAATCCTTTAAAAAAATTTGGCTTTTTCTTACTTAATGAAGTATTATTTAAGTAAATTGCAGGCTTGGAATTATCTCTATATTCCTTCCAAATATCTATTTTATTCCATCTATATCCGTCAGTCTGTCAGTCTGTCTATCTATATCTACACACAGAGAGAGAGAGAGAGAGAGAGAGAGAGAGAGAGAGAGAGAGGGAGGGAGGGAGGGAGGGAGGGAGGGAGGGAGGGAGGGAGGGAGAACACTGGAAAGACAATTATTACTCTTCCCTCTTTTCCTGCCTTGCCTATAACTACCTCTGTAACTATTGATGGATTTATCCATATACTGTATAGGAAATTATTCAGTGGTGGGATTCAAGTAATTTAACAACCGGTTCTCTGCCCTAATGATTTCTTCCAACAACCAGTTTGCCAAACTGCTCAGAAAGCTAACAACCAGTTCTCCCGAAGTGGTGTGAACTGGCTGAATCCCACCACTGAAATTATTCCTATCCTCTGTTGCTTTTCATCAGAAAGAACAAAAAATTAAAAGAAGAAAGAGATCATATTATGAGGAAAAACAGATAAGGGAAAAGGAGAGAAACATGCATTGGAATTCTACCAGATTAGATTTCTGTCCTGTGGCCCTTTCATGTTGGAAGAAAATGGTCACACATACCACACACGCCATTTATGTGGTATGTAATTGATAAGAACCTTGTACTAACATACGTCATAAGTCATAAGTCATGTTTATTTGTCAAGCATATATAAGATAACAGGTAAAAGTATAAACATAATTTGAATACATGAAAAGAGTAAGTAAAAAGGAATATTAGGACAGGGACGGTAGGCACGCTGGTGCACTTATGCATGCCCCTTACAGACCTCTTAGGAATGGGGTGAAGTCAACAGTAGACAGTTTAAGGTTAAAGTTTTGGGGGTTTGGGGAAGAAACTACAGAGTTAGGTAGTGCATTCCAGGCATTGACCACTCTGTTACTGAAATCATATTTTCTGCAATTGAGTTTGTATCTACTATTTGCTCCTGTATTGTTGTGATTGAAGCTGAAGTAGTCATTGACAGGAAGGACATTGTGGCAGATAATTTTATATACAAAAGTATAAAAATGTTCTATTGATATCAGCTGTCAAAGTTTACCTCTGTTGTTGATTTGGAATTACAGTAATTCTATAGTAGGCATCTATCGTTCCGTCTATATTCATAACAGCTCCTCCATTATCTGTAAAGCATTGGAGAAAAGGCAGGAAGAACCATACTAAACTATCCTCTGACTGACTCTTGTTTCAAATCAGCTTTAAAATGTAGCAATTTTATGAAATACCATGCTCTTAAGCCAAATTAGCATGAATGTAAGCTTCAAACCCTTAAATTAGGATTTAGTGGTGGGAATAAAAATTCTCTCATCACCAGGACAATGCACAGACAGAGATCAGCAGAAGGCATTCATGAAACTATTTGTGCATATACTTTAGCTTCTTTACTGAGTGAAAATGACAGGTCTCATATACACATAATCACGGCTTGCTTTTTGAATTCTCATCAGCAAAATAAAACATCCAAAAGTCAACTGACACTAATACCTACCTGATCAAAAATTTATAGGTTAATCCAAATTAAATAATCCTGCTAAGTCTGTGCTAACTTTGTTAAAAATAAATGAAAAAGAATACTCTGGAGAGGAACGCAGAAAGAAGAAAATTTGAAAATGGTTATTTTAACTGAGAAGGCTTTTTTTTTTCTAACTCTGGATTACAAAACACAACACCCACATTGTTATTACTTTTATCATTCTATTTCGATCCTCTTGGAAACCTTGTGGAAAACAAGAATGGATAGATTGACCTTGATGAGTTTCCAGGTCAGCTTGTAATTGATCATATAAACAGCCCAGTACAAATCATTCAGCATGATGATCCTCACAATTTTCCTTTATTTTTCTTTTTTGGTTTGGGAAAAAAAAAAAGATTTGGGGCCTTTTTTCCTTGGATTCCAAAACAAAATGTAATGTTGCACAAAATCAAAATTTATGTATTTATTTATTCTTTTATTTATTCATCTACTATGTACCCCTCACAATCAAATAACTCTCACGGCTTACATAGAATATAAAATAAGTTAAACCAGCCATAATTAAAATTCCAACTGTATTCAAATTCAAATGTGTTGTTGCCCTAAAAGATTGCCAAGCTTTGTCTCAAAATATACAACTAAATTTTAAAAAGCAGTATTGAATAATTGATCATCTAGTTTCATAGCTAACACATTTATTATAGGCAAGGCTTCTGCCAGTAAGTGTTTGAGCCACTAAATTGATGTCTACGGTAGTTTGTGACCTCTTAAGTCTGCTACAGTTATGTCAGAATAGTTTTCAAATAAATTGGCCTCGTATTTGAAAAAAATCATTTGGTGAAGCTGGTGAGTCGGGATGTTCTGTGACAGAACTTTACATTTATTTTTTGTTTTTTTCACATCTTGAGGTATGAGAAGGTGAATGTATGTTTTTATGGGTACAGTGGAATCTTCACTGTACCCGTAAGAATGAATGAAAGTGAGTTCATGAATATTTGCAGTCATGGAAAATAATTTTTTGAAGCAATGATTAAATTATTTTTCAAAAGGAGGAGAACTGAGCAAGTCAAACATTAATAATAAAAAACAATCTGGAAATCAGCATTATTTTGCTTTATAAGAGCTTTCTTAGGGAAAGGGGGAGAAGGGGCTCAGATGCTAGGGGAAATCAATTGGAATTATTTGCCACTTTCTTGTGTCTGTAACTGAAAGCACAGCTGGCTACATGCTTTTAAGTTCCTATCGTTATGAAAGCTTGTTCTTAAAAGAATCTATCCACCCACATTTTTATATTATTATTTTGTCTCAAACAGTCCATGCATTTCAGATTTGTATGCTCTCCATAAAAGAAAACAGAGGAAGTCAAGATGAAAAGCTCTGTTTATGCTTGGGTGGCACAGGTAAAATTTAACACATTTACCACTTAAAATCCAGCATACAACAATTCACTGTCTCCACTTCTCTTTGTGATGATTTATCTATCAAACTATAGTCATCACATTTTGTACTGAATCATGTTTTATTAGTCTATTTTTATTAAATGTTAACAATAGATAGACAGGAGAGAGAGAGAGAGAGGGAGGGAGGGAGAGGGAGAGAGAGAGAGAGAGAGAGAGACGGAAAGTAACTAATGTTATAAATCTCCAATAGATGGCAGTACTGACAGGCTAGAAATTCTACCACCTTTTTTAGCATCTGTTTTTTTTCACTTCTGTTGGTGCGAAATTGCTGTGAGAAAGGTTGGCTTGCTATTGTTCACGAAATTGAAGCCTGCAGTGAATATTCATCAATGCATTTTAAGCAACACACTATGATTGAATTTTGACAGCCAAAAGAGTCCCTCCAACTGAAATTTACCACTGAATGCCAGCTGTTTTTGGTGGCAACTTGTTGACAAGGATACTGAGCCAAAAATAATGTAAAGATGGCGAAGCAAGAAGCAGTGATTTGTGCTGTTAAGTTTGGAGTTTCACAGGAACACATGGGTTACATTATTGATGTTCTTCAATGATGGAAGATTTGTGCAAGAGGAGTTGGCAGAGATTAAAGTTTAAAGAATTGAAATTTGACAGTAATTATTATCACACTGTGAGAATATTAGAAATTTCTTCACAGCATTGTGACATGGGCCCATTTTTCTGGCTCAGAAATGAAGCATCACTGCATAGAATATATAACAAAGATTTACTTGTGGAGGGGAAAAAATGTGAAACCTATGCAGGAAATCTCATGGTTACAGATTTGGGACATGGAGGGATGCTGATGGTGTTACAGGGATTTCTTTGAACTAAAAGAACTCAGAGCTCCACATGGCAACACGCAAAACTTTAAAACAATGCTTAAACAAAGTACAAGAAGGAAATTTGGCCACACTGTGCCAATACTAGATCTCACCCCTCATGAGACATCCAAACGACAATTGCAAAGTTGGATTGCATTGTCTTACCTCATTTACCTTACAGTGCAGGCTTGGCACCATGCACCTTCTACTTTTTCCAACAATTGAAGGAACATCTTGGTGGGCATCCGTTCAGCCTAAATGAAGAGGTGAGAAGCACTGTTAGGACCTAAAGAATATGGAGGGGGGTTTTTTTGTGTCACCTTTAGCAACCTTGTCATCATTGGCAGAAGTCTGGTGATTATATGGAGAAATAGACATAGGTAACCTAAGAGCTCATTTCAAGGATTATTCTCCTGTTTCATGTATTAAAATATCTTTATTTAAATTAATGAAGGTGAAAGCAATACTTTTCATTCAATCCTCATGTGAGTGTATGCATATATTGATGCTTTTTTTTGTTTCTCTTGTTTTTGACCTACAGAGATATAAATTCACATTCTCTGTATCTATAATCAGTATTATTAATGACTAACAGCACTGTCCTACATCAGACTATTCAGAAGTAATGCTATTGATACTGCTCCAAAGAAAATCATTTCACAAGTGAAATGATGGTAGGAATATATGTATATCCGACTGTGGTGTTAATTCTGGGAATTATTTTCATAAGAGAAACTCAGATGGGTTACACGTTACCTTTGCTTTGCTTATTACCCTTTGCCTCTACATGACTGTGTGACAAATTCCACTGTCAGTGTGCTCTCATGTTCACAGCTGCGTGCTCAGTTGTTAAATGCGGCAATTAAGAAAATGAAAAATCCTGCTTGCAATGCGTGTGTGTGGGATTATTTTACCTCATCCCCTTGGATGTATTCTGCCAAAGGAATTCTGCTAGTTTACTTGCTTTGAAATAATGCAAGAACTGAGAACATCAAGCAGCCATTTTTGTGCACAATCCCCCAGTATTGCTGTAGATCTCTCTCTCTCCCTCTCCCCCTCTCTCCTTCCCCTTCTGCCCTCCCTCTTTCTTTCCCCTCTCTCTCTTTCTCTGTGTCTGTGTGTGCATGTGTGAGAGAGAGAGAGAGGAAGGGAGGGAGGGAGAGAGGGGAGAAAGAGAAGGTGGGAGAGGGGAGGGGAAAGAGAGGGGGAGAGAAGACAGGGAGAGAGGAGGGAAAAGAGGGGGAGAGGAGAGGGGAGGAGAGGGAGAGGGCAGAGAGGGGGAAAGGGGAGGGGAGAGAAATAGGGAGGGAGAGGCGAGGGGAGAGAGAGGGGGAGAGAGAGAAGAGGAAGGGAGGGAGGGAGAAAAGAAAGAATATAAGTCAGATTTTATTTGTGAATCATGTTTGAGGGTCCACAAATTTCCATCAGGTAAAAAACTGTAATCTCATCAAAAAGGAAATCCAAACAATTCTTTTCTATCACTACAAAGCTACATTTTCAGACAAAAACCACCATGAATATAATTGGAATTCCAATTAATATAAATGTTCAGAGGCTTTATTTCCTCGAATTACTGCTAATTATGGAAGTATTAGCTTGAGTGAAAGTAGAGGCAAAAGCCTTTTACCTCCCACTAGCTGATGTAAGCGATTGGGCATGTCTGTAAAATAGTTTGTGGCATGTGCTTACTCTTAATAACATTGCTTTCAGCAAAGAGCAAATTCTTTCTAATTGCTCATTTAATCTTTATAATCTTTATAAACGTGCTGACATTCAACATGTTGTCTTCCCAAACAAAAGTCAAATATGTTAATTAAAAATTACTTCAGGTATTCTTGAATAGGTTCTTTTTTTCACACTTAAGCTTTTCTTAAAGTCGGGATAGGCATTCAAAGGCTGGCTAATATATACCTGTTACAACGCAGGAGGAGGGAAGATTTAAAACCTCCAGAATGGACCCTTCCCACTCTTCCACCCAGCCCACAAATTCCACAATGTAAAAGATAATTGCAATAGGTTTCACAGTCGGACTGAAAATCCTACTTCCTTTGTAGTGTTTTTAGCATTTCTGCTTAAGACTTCTCCCTTCAGCCCAACTCTGGGAAAATTGAAAAGAAGGTTCTGGGAAACTTCCTGTCCCGAATTTAACAACTTTTGTTTCAATCCTGCAATTTAAGAATCAATTGGATAACTTGAGGTTTTGCATAGGGGGAATGTGTGAATTAGAAATTCCCTTAGTGAACCAATGAAGTCCAATCTCAAGATGTAAAAAGGGGGTTATTGGGAAAAGTGACATATGATAAAAACAAAGAAGAGTGACCACCATTGCTCATACGGAATCCCAGCCAAAACCAATACAGTGAGTCTAACTAAACCACTGGGTTTCCCCCAAAATAAGACCCAACCAGAAAATAAGTCCTAACATGATTTTTCAGGATACTCGTAATATAAGCCCTACCCCAAAAATAAGCCCCAGTTAAAATAGTCAGCCAGACAGACGCATTTAGTATTCACATACATGAATACTGTATATAACACATATTCCTTGAAGTGAGGAAAGTTGAAGAGAGATTAATTATTTTTTTAATTGCAAAAACTGATGTACTACTGTTTATTCAACCAGATTCTGGGCCTCTTATTGGGATGTTGAAGGCAGGACTTTTTTTATTCCTCTTCTTCCTTCATTCCCCTTTTCCTAAACACTAATCCTCAATTTGTTAGAAAATGGCAATTAAATGAGACCCAGTTCCTTTGATGTCTTTTTCCTACGAAAACAATAAAGGTAGTCCTTGACTTATGGCCATATTTGAGCCCAAAATTTCTGTTACTAAGCCAGACAGTTGTTAATTGAGTTTTGTCCCACTTTACGACCTTTCTTGCCATATTTGTTAGGTGAATCACTGTAGTTGTTAAGTCAGTAACACGGTTGTTAAGTGAATCTGGCTTCCCCATTGACTTTGCTTGTCAGAAGGTTGCAAAAGGTGATCACATGATCTCGGAACATTGCAACTGTCATGAATACATGCCAGTTGCCAAGCATCTGAATTTTGATCATGTCACCATGAGGATGCTGCAACAGTCATTAGTGTGAAAAACAGTCATAAGTCACTTTTTTCAGTGCCGTTGTAACTTGGAATGGTCACTAAACAAACTATTGTAAGTTGAGGACTACCTTATGCAGAATCAGAGAGGCACTTCCTTATTTGCTTTTTTGCTTTAAAAAAAAAATCAACTAGTATTTTGCCACAAGTTTTTTAGCTTCCTGAGCCTAACTTCTATTTCCTAAATGTTGTCTTGGTGAAAGAGCTTTGGAAGCAAGTGAAATATGTCACCTTCAATAGCAGGTCAACAGAAAGGGATTAGAGTGAACAGCTCCTGCATTCTGTCAATCATGTTGCATTTGCACTTGATAATAAATAATAGAACTGTGGGAAGTTAACCTTCTCCTGCATAAAAATGCCCTGATAAATATAAATCCTTTCTTTTTGCCTACCAAATTTAAATCAGAATATAAGAAATCCTAGGCAATCTCCTGTCCAGGTATGGAGAGGATCCAAATCTCTTTTGCTTTAGGAAGGATATAGTCTCATATGCTTTCAAACTGTGTCCTCATACAGTTCCCTGATTGGAGAGTCTCTGTACAAAAATAAATAAATAGAATATTTACATTTTGCAGTGATAATGTTTTTTAAAAAATTGAATTGATAACTATGCTTTAAACTCAGGCATGTCATCTATTTTTTTTTTTTAAAGGAAAGTACCTGTTTGTGGCCCAGTAGTTTTCAAATTTATCAAGCAATTATGAACATTCAGGATATTGTAATTACTATGTGCATTTGTTCTTCAGTTTTCTCCTTCTGAGGAAGAGGTTTTTCTATTTTGTTCTTATTCATGATAATGTGTCTGTCTGTTTGGCTGCCTGTCTGTCCTTCCCCCACCCCCGCTCTCTCTCACTCTCTCTGTATGTTGTAGCTTTCTTTGTTCTTCCAAGTGGAATAAGGGGTATCTTCCCTTTACGACACATCTCTCAAGGTCCACTAGAAGTCCCCTGATTGACCTCACTTCTCAATGCAGAAAGGCCCCATTGATGTTGCTCCTGCATGACAATTTAATGGAAATATGAGCCACCATGAAGAATAGAGGGGTGTTCCTGGATTCCCACAGGTACTAGAGATATTTTAAAGGTAGACATTTTACCCAAACAATAATCAAAACAATTAGAAATTGGTGCCTTTTCTAATAAGAAAAGAAGAAAATAAAACAGGAAAAAGCCAAAGCATTCATTATTACACTTATATGATGTAACTAATGTGAAAATGAATCAAAGCCTTGCATCTATGAAGAGAGGAGAAGTTCCCAAGCTGTTATCCTATTAATATATGCATAGATTCAGTTCTTTACCTCAATACTATTGTAGATCGATAGTTATGTGTTTTATTCCTACTTACTTCTTCAATGAGATTTATTTACCCGTGAACTTGATGATTGATGAAGATTGTGCTGACTATTCAAACTCTCTTCCAATTTATTAAATGTTGATGCAAAAATATTTTTGGCATGTAGTTTACAAAAAATTATCCATGCTGTTTAATCTGGCTTTATAACGCTTTGCTAGAAGTCTGCTCAAATATCAGTAATATTCTGGATATTCATTAAGAAATAGGGAAGTCAGTGGCATTGGTTTCATTACATGCCAAAAGGGGCTTTGATACCATAGATTTGAAAAAATTGAAATAAGTTTTGTTTTAATACATAAGTCTTCCTTTTTTAATAACTGGATCCATATTCGGTATTCTACTGCCCTTCCTACAATTATATTTTCATCTATTAATCTGTCTCAGGGAACTGGTCAATGATGTATTTTATCTGTGCTTATTTTTAATTTAATACTGGAATAATTGACCTGCTTTATTTAAAAAATGGTGGATATTTCAAGTGTAAAAATAGCTGGAATTGAACACAATATATGCTGATGATACATTCTGCTTTCTTGATAATTATATAGATATATTGACATTGTTTAAAACTATGGTAATTTATAAAATTATTTAATTCATTGAAGTAACTCCTATACTTCTTAAATGCTATAATGTTTTTTGAAAACAGTACACATTTTTCTATTTTTGTTTGCATTATTTAAATATTTGGGAGTAATTATTCTTAGGACACTTTCTTCATTTGCAGATATAGATTGTGCATTTGTACATTTATGATAATTGCTCTAGTGTCATAGACCAATATTACACCATTTTATTAAACTTTTATCTTAAATTATGACAGAGTGAATTTAATACCTGTTACCCACGTTCCCTCCCAATTGTCCATCTCTGTTTTATATCTGAAAGTAATAGACCATCTTGTCATGCAATCTTTAGTCTATTCTTCTTCTGTTTCACATCATAACAAAGGTTTTTGCTATTGCATGTTCATCTATTGTACATAATTCAATTTCAAATTCTGTTTTGTGTTTTACAATTCCAATTATCTTTTTATCCATATTAAATCTTTCTTTTAACTCAGCATATGAAAGCTGTTGAAAACCATGTCCTTCTGCAGTCTATAATTCTTTGACTTCATCTTAATTTCTCCACCTATATTAATAAATGATTGATATATTAGCCATTTCTCCCTAGGTGCTGTTTCTCTTCTATAAAGTTTCAAGGTCAATAAAGGTATCTTCAGGCATATCCTGAGTTTATATATATATTCCATACTTTCAGTATGGCACTTCTCAAATAATGATTTTAAAAATCTATATTAACTTTAATTTTATAGTACCATCAGAACATGCCAACCAAAGCTCAGGATATTTTCCTCCAGTTCTAATATTCTTTTATTTCCTAGCAAGATGCATTCTTTCATCCAAACTAAACAGCAGGTTGCAAAATACAATTTAAAGTCAGACAATCCTAATCTTCCCCTATTTCTTGCATCTTGCAGAATTTTATATTTAACCACTTGGTTTCTTACTTTGCTATACTAATCTGGATAAATATTCATTAATCAATCTTTTTCATACCTGCCACCTACTTGAGATAATGTTTTAAAGAGTTGAACTCATTATGTTAGAAATATAAAATGGGTGCTGCAACAATATATCATAGGCTTTTCCTGTTTTGAATTAATATCAATAAATGTATTTATTCGGTATTACAATAAAATTGATGAAGAGAATGTAGTTTTGAACTGAGTATCCATATACAAAAAGTTACAGATTAATCAAGTTTTAGGGGGAAAATTATTGCAAAAAAACTTTATCAACATAATTGAGTGAGAAATCACTGAACATGGATGCTTCAAAAAGCTTCAAGCTAATTCAGTTGGTTTCAAGACATTGGGTTTTTGTTTTTTTTATTGCAAAAGTTTTACAATTACATTTTCACCCCATTTCCCCCCCCAATCCACCCCAAGCTCCCCAGCCTAACCCTCCCAACCCCCCCCCCTAACCCTCCCCTCCTCCCCGGACTTCCACAGAATATACTCCCATCAAAATCCCCTTTATATAAAACTTGAACCCCTCCATCCCCCATATAATTTTTCATCTTCACAAAATTCAAATATTTCTATCTCTATATAATACTGTTAGTGAAAAGCTTTTTGATACTTCCTAGTTTGATATTTATTCTGCACATAATCTATCCACTTTTTCCATTCCCATTCATAAGTCTCTTGTGAGCGATCTTTTAGATATGCTGAAATCTTCGCCATCTCTGCAAAGCTGGCCATCTTCAAAGTCTATTCCTCAATAGTGGGCAAAACTTCATTTTTCCAGTATTTGCCTATCAATAATCTCGCTGCTGTTATCATATATAATAATAATAATAATAATAATAATAATAATAATAATAATAATAATAATAATAATAATAATAATAATAATAATTTTATTTCTATACCGCCCTTCTCCCGAAGGACTCAGGGCGGTGTACAGCCAATTTAAAAACACAACACACAACAATAATTAAAAATTAAAATAATTACATAGATTTGGCCGATTTAAAACCCCAAACATTTAAAATACCCCAATTAAAATTATTAAGTTGATAGCCCTGCCTGGCGGAACAACAGGGTCTTCAGTGCGCAACGAAACACTCAGAGGTCGGAGATCTTGCGTATTTCCGGGGGCAGTTCATTCCACAGGGCTGGGGCTCCCACAGAAAAGGCCCTCCCCCTGGGTGTCGCCAGCCGACATAACTTGGCTGATGGCACCCTGAGGAGACCCTCTCTGTGGGAGCGGACTGGTCGGTGGGAGGCTATTGGTGGCAGAAGACGGTCCCGAAGGTACCCGGGTCCTATGCCATGGAGCGCTTTAAAGGTGGTAACCAACACCTTGAATCGCACCCGGAAGACCACTGGGAGCCAGTGCAGCTCGCGCAGGAGGGGTGTCACGCGGGCACAACGAGTTGCGCCCATAACCACCCGCGCGGCCGCATTCTGGACCAGTTGGAGCCTCCGAGTGCTCTTCAAGGGGAGCCCCATGTAGAGAGCATTACAATAGTCCAGCCGGGAGGTGACAAGGGCATGAGTGACCGTGCGCAAGGCGTCCCGGTCCAGAAAGGGCTGCAACTGGCGGATCAGGCGAACCTGATAAAAGGCCCCCCTGGCCACGGCCGTCATATGCTCTTCTAAAGACAGCCGTGCGTCCAGGAGGACACCCAGATTGCGAGCCCTCTCTGTGGGGGGCAAAGATTCACCTCCAATAGTCAGCGATGGCACCTGCTGACTATATCGGGACGCCGGCAGCCACAGCCACTCGGTCTTGGACGGGTTGAGTCTGAGCCTGTTCCTCCCCATCCAGACCCGCACGGCCTCCAGGCAGCGAGACATCACATCAAGGGCATCGTTGGGGTGGTCTGGGGTGGAGATGTACAGCTGAGTATCATCAGCGTACAGATGACACTTCACCCCAAAACCACGGATGATCTCACCCAGTGGCTTCACATAAATGTTGAACAGAAGGGGCGAGAGGACCGACCCTTGTGGCACTCCCCATGCGAGATGCCTCGAGGTCAACCTCTGCCCCCCTGCCAACACAAACTGCGAGCGGTCGGAGAGGAAGGAGGAGAACCACCGCAGAATGGTGCCCCCTATTCCTAACCCTCTTAACCGCCGCAGCATGATACCATGGTCGATGGTATCAAAAGCCACTGAGAGATCTAATAGGACTAGGACAGAGGAGCAACCCCTGTCCCGAGCCCTCCAGAGATCATCCACCAACGCGACCAATGCCGTTTCTGTGCTGTGCCCCTGCCTGAAGCCCGACTGGCACGGGTCTAGATAGATAGCTTCATCCAGGTGCCCGGGCAGTTGTCGTGCCACCACACTCTCAACAACCTTCGCCACGAAACGAAGGTTGGAGACCGGACGGTAGTTAACTAATTCAGCCGGGTCCAGGGAAGGCTTCTTGAGGAGGGGCCTCACCACCGCCTCTTTCAAGGCGGCGGGAAAGGCACCCTCACTCAGAGAAGCAGTTATAATCCCCTGGAGCCAGCCTCGTGTAACCTCCCGGGAGGCCAGTACCAACCAGGAGGGACACGGGTCTAATAAACATATAATATCAACTTTGTTTCATCCAATGTAAAACCCTTAACTATACCCAGTAAAAACAATTGTGGAGAAAATTGAATTTTTTTTTTCAAAACATTCTGTATGACCCACCAAATTTTTATCCAAAAAGCTTTGGGTTTTTAACATATGACAAGTGTTAGCTGATAATGTATTTGTAATGTGCCTCACATCTAACCTGTATTTTCATAATCAACATGTCTTCCCCTCCCTTCCCCCTTTTCCCCATCTCATCCCACTTTAAATCCTACATCAGTTTAGCTTCTTTCTGCACCCGATGAAGGCAGCTGTAATTCATAACAGCTTATGCCTTCCAATAAAATTTATTAGCCTCCTTTTGATTTTTCCAAAGCAATTTTCCAAAAAGATTTTGGATTGCCAGTATGTTTCAATCAATCAATCAGAATAGAGCTGGAAGGGACCTTGGAGGTCTTCCAGTCCAACCCCTTGCTCAAGCAGGAGAACCTATACCAGTGATGGCTAACCTTTTTGCCATCACGTGCCAAAAGCAGGGAGAGCGCAGGAGGTCGCGCACACGTGTGCCCACACCCATAATTCAATCTGCCCCACTCCTCCACACATGCACATGCACTCCCCCTGCACTCCTCCCGCTTTTGGCCCGGTGGGCCCGGTAGGCTTTCTTGGAGCCTGGGGAGGGCGAAAACAGCCTTCCACACACACACACCCTGGAGGCCTTCCGGAGGCTGGAAATGGCCTATTTCCCAACTTCCAGTGGGCCCGGAAGGCCCGAAAATCAGCTGGCTGGTGCACGCATGCACTCTGGAGCTGAGCTAGGGCAATGCTCACGTGCCCACAGATATGGCTCTGCATGCCACCTTCGCCAGCATAGACCTATACCATTTCAGACAGGTAACTGTCCAATCTTTTCTTAGAAACCTCCAGTGATGCAGCATCCACAACTTCTGAAGGCCAGCTGTTCCACTGGTTAATTGTTCTCACTGTTAGGAAGTTTCTCCTTAATTCCAGGTTGCTTCTCTCCTTGATTAGTTTCCATCCATTGTTCCTTGTCTTGCCTTCTGGTGCTTTGGAAAATAAGTTGACCCCCTCTTCTTTGTGGCAGCCCCTGAGATATTGGAATACTGCTATCATGTCACCCCTAAGAATACTTTTGTATTCCCTTTCTGCTTATAAATTGGTCCTTTGTCAGGGTAATGAAAAATCAATATTATTGCATGCCATCAAAATTTCACAGTGCTTCTGAACATTAGTCTGAATGATTTCCTATATGTAATGTTTTACTTGAAGGTTTCCTCCCTTTTCTCCCTCCCCTCTTTTTTTCTTTTTATACATCAAAGTAATAGATTTTTTAAAACAACAATAACAACAACCACCACCCAGCATTCAAGGTTCGTTTTTAAAAAAAAGGAAAAAAAAAACCTTTATGTTATCAATACCAGGCTTTATTTTCTCTTTTTCACAAAGATAAAAAGTATTATGTGAAAAAAAGAAGAAGAAGCGAGTAGTATGGTAGTAGAAAAGTCAGCTTATCCTTGAGTGACTTGTCTTTTTTTTTTTTTTTTTTTGAAGGGTGGGAAACAAGTATGGAGAAAAGTTTCCCACTGATATTTGCCAATGCTGGAAACTATCAAGTAATGATTAAGCCATTAACTCAACTGATAGTTAGGGCGAGTTCAACTGTTCCACAGATCACATGGTGCTGCCCCATCAACATTATTGGAAATGGGATCCCAAGACATAAGAAAAGTTTGCTTTGACAGCATTTCTTGATGAACAGGGCAAAATGAGACAGAAATTAGCTTCTAGTGCTGCATTATAATTAACAGGCATGAAGTGTGATCCTAACAATAAACTCATGCTTGAAGAGCATGTTTAACTAATCCAGCATTTTCTTTAGAGGAATGATTGCCAATAGCAAAATGTAGGAAATGAACTGGCCCAGGATAAGTGGAATACAGTCTCTTGGCTCTGTCCAATGTCTCCTGCCTGTTTGTATCATATTCCTCATAGCAATATGACTATCATATACCCCTATCATTTTTTTCTTTCTAAGAAAAGGAATTCAGCCAACTGAGTCTCATTAAGATTTAATGAGTATAGTAATTTCTTAGGTTGAATAAAGAGAGATTTATGTCCAGCATTTCATTGCTCATCTCCGAACTTTCATTTTCCTCTTTTTATTACCTCTTTGTCTTGCCAAATATTTGTTGCATTTATGCAATGCTATATAGATTTGCATTTTGCAAATTTTCATGTCCAGCATGAAGCTTCTGTTTCTATGCCTCTTGTGCAATAGAATGATTTTCCCTTGGGGTTGGGAGCTCATAAAGCCACCGTATGTAACATAGTCAGCAAGAGAGAGAAGATGTTCCTTTTGTTTCATTTGGTTATTATATTAAAATGTATAAAATCATGAACCTCCCTGGGTTAAAAAAAATGAGGTTATTTGCATGTGGATGAGTTTTGTAATGTGCGCAGAAGGAGACTCTTCATGCCTCATTGGTTGTTATTATGCTGAAAATATTCCTTGTCTTTACTGCAGATAATCTTTTGTAGAGGTGAGGTGGGAAGAACCTTAGTGTAAGTATGGTGAAGAATTTATGAATCTAATTTTTCTTTGCCAGACAAGTGTATCTCCAGTATTTTTAAAGCTCACAGTCTGTTTCTGTTAGTCTCCTTCCTTCTTTCTTTAAACTACAGGATATTAGGTTTGACAGCTTGTTAGTGTTTATTGGTATAAGAATAACAATAGCAACCACCCTAATCACTATTAATAGTACTAATAATAATGGCAGTAATAGCAGTCACCGCATTTATTATTTCTAGGACATTTTCAGAAACTAGATGCTGTTCGTGAAGCAGGTCCTACCTGAGTTTTTTAAGGAAGAGCAGAAAGAAAATAGAAAGCATTCATGCCATGTTTTTCAGAGATTACCTGGAAATCGAATCCCAGTGGAGGTATGGCCCAGTACATATAGCCTGACTGAAATTCTTATCAGCCTTAGCCAGCAAGGCCAGGGACAAACAATATGTGATGAATAATAGGATTTAGAGGAAGCACATACAGTCCTAGGGTTTAGCAATAGCAATAGCATTTGGACTTATATACTGCTCCACAGTGCTTTACAGCCCTCTCTAAGCAGTTTACAGAGTCAGCATATTGCCCCCCCACCCCAAAATCTGGGTCCTCATTTTACTGACCTCAGAAGGATGGATACCAGAGTCATCCTTGAGCAGGTCAGGATTGAACTCCTGGCAGTGAACCAGGGGTGGGTTCTAAATTTTTTTACTACCAGTTCTGTGAGTGTGGCTTATTTTGTGGGTGTGGCTTGATGGTCATGTGACAATTATGTAGGATTTAGCAGAGGTACTGGTCTACCAGGCTTTTAACTGCTTGCAGAGCTGTACCGGTCTACTCATTTATTTTTGCAGGCACTGATCTACTCATGTATTTTTGCAGCACTGATCTACCCATGTATTTTTGCAGGCACCGGTCTACTCATTTGTTTTCTTTTAAAACTGATCAGTTGTAGGGCGGCCCTTTGAAGCCCCGCAGCAAGAGTTTAAACGGGTTTTTTCCCTCTAGCCATCAGCTGGGACTCAGGAGGCAGCAATAGATTGGGGGTGGGGCCAAATAAAAGGTAAGAATAACACGGGGGTGGTGGTGGGGGGCGGGGGGCAGAACCGGTTTGGTGACATCATATCGTCACCGCTACCGGCTCGGCAGAACCGGGCGGAACCTGGAAGAACCCACCACTGCAGTGAACAGTAACTTAGCTTACAATACTGCATTCTTAGCCACCACGGCTGTTCGTGGTTAAAATGGCTTGGAGAGAATTGGGAGGAAACACAAGTTACTTCTCTTACCTGTAATTATCTTCTGCCCCAAACACTCATTTTATTCTGGATGATTCCAAGATTTGCCATGGAAATAATCTGCAAGCCAAAGGAAGAAATAAGTTAAAGAGGCAAAATGGGGAGTGGGATATCCTTTTAGCTTTCCAAACACCCATGAAGACTTGGCTTTTTTTCTAAATATTGGGCTAGAATGGGAGGGGGCATTGATCTATAAGGATTTTGATCTGGCACTGGGGAGGGGGAAAGATACCTTTGTTTTGAATTCTTTTATGGATTGTTATGAGCCACTTTGTATGAGATAGTTGGCCATGTAACTCCTGAAGGTAAATAAATAAATGCAGAGCCAAGTTTTACTATATCCAAACGCTAGATAGATCATAGGTAAAGGTAAATGTTCCCCTCACACACATATGAGCTAGTCATTCCCGACTCTAGGGGGCAGTGCTCATCTCCGTTTCAAAGCCAAAGAGCCAGCACTGTCTGAAGAGGTCTCCATGGTCATGTGGCCGGCATGACTCAACACCAAAGGCGCACAGAACTCTGTTACCTTCCCACCAAAGGTGGTCCCTATTTTTCTACTTGTATTTTTTACGTGCTTTCGAACTGTTAGGTTGGTAGAAGCTGGGAAAAGTAACAGGAGCTCGCCCATTACATGGCACTAGGGATTTGAACCACTGAACTGCCGACCTTTCGATCGACAAGCTCAGCATCTTAGACAGATCATAGAGATGCCCATAAATCTGGCAAAAAGGCAGGCCAAGAAGATACACCTACTGTATATATTCACAGATAAACCTGGGGTTTTAGGTTCCAAAATACACCCCCAAAATTGGGTTTGGATAATCCAGAGAAAGGCTTATCCAAGAATGTATGCAAATAGTACCAGTTTATTTCTTTAAACTGTGTATTCTTGCAGATAAGCCCATTCATGGATACGCTGATCCTCAAAGCTTTTTTTTTAATGGTTTTCCCCCAATATATTTCATATACAAAATGTGAAAACAAAGGGACTTCATTTGTTTTCATATATTGTATCAATAAATGTTGTTTTCCAGAGCAGATTTTGTTTTAACCTTTCACAGTTGGCTTATCCGAGGTGGTACATTTTTCGTGATATTTTTGTTAAAAATTCAAGGGTCAGCTTATCTATGGGTAGACTTATCCGCAAGTATATACAGTAATTTATTTCTAATACTTTAAATCCAGTAGCAGCTGTCCTCTCTCATTTTGGGGTGAACAATGTCAATTCTTATAAGTCAAATCACAAATATTAACAAATACTGATATCAGTTGAATTGAACTTGTTTGGAGTAAAAGAAAGTATATTATGAAAGGGAAATGCTTCTTTCTTTCTTTCTTTCTTTCTTTCTTTCTTTCTTTCTTTCTTTCTATAAAAATTATGGTATAGAAGGCACTAAAGCAAACATGTCACAGAATGACAGTATGGGTAGGGGAATGAGTGATAAGGGAAATGAGAATATTTTAATAATATTTCATATAATAACAAAGATTAGAGAAATTGATCTAATTCCCACAGAGCAGATAGACAAGCGAGAGGATTGAATGATAATTAGGTTTAGAAAACAGAATTAAAAAATTACAGGAATATAGTTTGCTTTGAGAATTTTAATTGCAGCAATTTGGTATAAGATACTGGTGGAACACTAAAAGATTTTTTGTAGCTTGTATTGCAGTAAAGTTGTACATTTTTTTTTACAAACATTCATATTGTAAATATGATTGGATTAATTTTTGGCTTAAGGCTGTGTATTATCAGGCACTGTGATTTCTGAACATGTCTTACTGTAATCTGTGAACCTGGGCATTGTGGCTTATGGAACAGATCGTGGTTAATGCACATCATGTCTTAACATGATAAATGAAGCCAGCAATTGAGCTGAAGTAAGATATGGTTACACTTAAGCAAAATCTACAAAAATTAATGGAATTAGTTTTGATTGCTCTTCTTCTAAACCTGTGTGTTTCAGTTTTCTAATTTATTTGTTTTCTTGCATTGTGCCATCAATTTCATGGAAAATGCAGGAATATTTTACACAGCAAACAAAGGCAGAATAATATTTTTTTACATTGGCTATATCCAGTGGTGGGATTCAGCCAATTCGCACCACCACTGTTAACTTTCTGGGCAGTTTGGCAAACTAGTTTTGGAAGAAATCTTTAGGGCAGAGAACCGGTTGTTAAATTACTTGAATCCCACCACTGGCTGTATCCAATGATATTAATGAAACAAACTACATCTAACTGTTTATGTTGAGTTCTGGTAGAACATAAGTATAGTATCTGCCATGATTCAGTTTCAAAGGAATGGAAGCTAAATGCAAATTGAAAAATAATCAAACAAAATGCAGCATGCAGATCAAGATTTGCAGCACATGTATTTTATGCATTTTGGAAAAAAAATCTGTCACCTGAAACTATTTTTTCTCCGATAGAGCATTTTCAAAGGCTTTGCTTCACCTTCCTCCTCTAAAGTATTGGGTGGGGGGGGGGATCCTTTATTCCCTTATTTATTACTAAGGCATGGAAATACCTGCACCATAACTATACATTTAGTTCCGGACCATCCCCACCCTATTGGCCTTCTGAAAAGTGGTGAAGACCTGGCTTTTCCTGCAGGCCTGGGGCCGTTGATCTCACTCTTGCGATCTGGCGAGATCCGGCCATGAATGGTGTGAATGAGTTTTAAAGTTTTTAATTCTTAAATGTTTTTTATGATGATTTTAAATGCATTGTGAGCCGCCCTGAGTCTTCGGAGAGGGGCGGCATACAAATTGAATTAATAATAAAATAAAGAAGTATAAAAGCTCCATCAAAATTATTTTGTGCTAAATATAAAAATGAATCAGCCATCAAAATGCTCAGAAGAGTTTTCACAACACTATGGGTTAAAAGAAAATCTCCTTGGTATTTTTTTTTAAACCAGCATTTAGATAATCAAGTTCCCAGGCAAAATATTTTAATATGTATTTTTTTTATCTTGCAAATGCAAATGGATTTTAGTTTAAGTACTGCATCAACTTTTTCTATATAATTTATGTACGTGTAGTGTGTGTGTGAGAGAGACAGAGAGGGGGAAGAGGGGACAAGAAAAACAATCTTCGATGAATTTTGGAAACTATTCACTGTAACAGAAGGGAGGCAGGAATACATGTGTGAAAGGTTATGACAAATGTCATATATAATGCATACAGGAGGAAATCTTTTTAAAAACTGTCTTCATAATAAAGTATACCTTATTGAAAAATGTAAAAGAAGATTACTAATGTATTGTTAAAGGTCTTGTTCAAATGACTGTGAAATTATCAAAACAGAAGAGTTTATTGCTTGTCATTGAGAAACTGCAATATGGTAAGAACTAGTTCTCGGATTGCAATTCTCGGATAGCAAATCATGAAGTCCTGGGCCATCTACATCACAAAAATGGACATTTCTTTTCAATCTTCTCCTATATAAAATATTTCCAGGCTGTAGTAAAGAAATCCATTGTGGAAGGGACTATGTTAAATGTTTCTCTCCAATAAATTAGTGTATTTCATGGAGGGAGCTTATTATTTCATAATCACATAATGTGAGACCTAGAACTGAGTCAATATTTCTAATAAAATTGCTGCTGTAATGGTTGAGCTTCCATCCCATGTTGCTATTAAATTATTGCATTATAAGATACACATACACTAGAGGTGGTTTGTCATCCAATGCATGAGAAAGATTTTCTTAATACTAACAGATATCAGAAAAACTACCTGGATCTAGGAAATAAATTATTGCTATTTATCATTGTTATCCTTGTAGCTTGGGTTTTTTTTTTTTTTAGTTTGTCATTTAGAAGTTCCTAGATATGTTGGACATCCCATAATTCCTTTGTTGTCTGGGAGTTTACCGTCTATCCAGTATGCCTGGAATGCTTGAGGTTGTTGAAAGTAGCTCTAGCATTTTTTAAAAAATATCATACTTATGAGGATGTAGTCCTTTATTTCTTCTGAGCCTCCACTAAAAGCAATCTAGTTAGCATCTCTGGGAATACTGGATGAGAACTGAAAGAAGTTTCCATAAAAAGGCAGGTTGCAAAGCAATTTATTGTAATTTTTGCTATTTGATTTCCTGAAACATGTCTCCCTCCAAATATTTCAGAAAAATAGGGAAGAAAATCACATGTGTAACTACTACTCTTTGGCATTAAAATATACCCTCCTTTCAATTTAAAATCCTATCAGAATATAGTGAAGACTCTTACATTTCTAAAACCCTGCCAGTTGTAGACAACTTGGGAAAGTGTTGAAGAGAAATGGAGAACTGTAAGCTTTCCTATAAGCTAATTGTCACTATCAGAGAAAACATTTGGGAGGATTGGATGAAGAATTATATTCAGCAAATAACCTCTCCCCTTACATACCTTTGACTCCCTGAGATTATGCATCCCATATCCAAGGAGATTTTTTGTACACTTATGCTTTTCACAAAACATTCGCTTAAAATCTTTATAAAGGTCCTGTACCTGAATCTCTTGAACAACCAAGTGGAGAGTAGCAAGTTCAACTGCCAAATGGTTGTATAGCGGTGATCAGATTTTGGTCTTGCCTCATGCTCATTTACAAGAATGTGTAGGCATCCAATTGGCCATAAAGATTTGTCAACCATAGGCACCCTGAGAATGGGCTGATGAAGAGCAATTACTTTGGCAGAACTATCTGTGGGCAAAGGAGATTTCTTTTTCAATTTCACAGTGGTAGCTTTCAGTCTTCTCAAGAAAGACTCCAATCTCTTTGGTACAATCTGAAGAAAGAGTGACAATGCTTAGATGGCTCTGGGGTAATTTAAGATGGGCTAGCAACAGTGGAAGGTAGTTTGACACTGAACACCAGATATGGAGAAAGTTATGCCTTCCCCATAGTGCCAGATCAAAATCCTTATAGATCAATCCCCCCCTCCCATTCTAGCCCAATACTTGGAGAAAAAGCCAGGTCTTCATGGGCCTTTGGAAAACTAAAAGCCACTCCCCTTTTTGCCTCCTTAATGTATTTTTTTCCTTTTCCTTGCAGATTATTTCCCTTGCAAATCTTGGAACCATTCAGAAGAAAGTGAGTGTATGGGGCAGAAGAAAATTTCAGGTAAGAAAAGTAATTTGTGTTTCCTCCCAATTCTTTCCAAGCCATTTTAAGCGCAAAGAGCTGTGGTGGCGCAGTGGTTAGAATGCAGTACTGCAGGCTACTTCTGCTGACTGCCGGCTGCCAGCAATTTGGCAGTTCTATTCCTACCGACTCAAGGTTGACACAGCCTTCCATCCTTCCCAGGTCGGTAAAATGTGGACCCAGATTGTTGGGAGCAATATTCTGACTCTGTAAACCGCTTAGAGAGGGCTGTAAAGCACGTGAAGTGGTATATAAGTCTAAGTGCTATTGCTATCGCTATAAGGAGTCCTCCCGGTAGATTTTACTCTGCTAGTCATTGCTGACTATAGAAGATGGAGCTTATCTTCAAGGCCATTGAGCCAGATGTGTCCAAAAACATTTCTGCAGTCATGTGGCCAGCATGGCATCACAGAGTACTGTTACCTTCTCATGAAAGTGGTACCCATTTATCTACTTGCATTTGCATGCTTTCAAACAGCTAGATTGGCAGGAGCTGGGGCGAGGATGGGAGTTCACCCTATGGCATGTCATTCAAGTCTCAAACCTGGGTTGCTGGCTTTCCAGCTGACAAGCCCAGCGTCTTAACTGCTGAGCCACCATGCCACCCAATTTAGTCATAGGATTAAAAAAAAAGATGGCTCATTAGAATTAAAGAGACTGCTGAGTTGTGCAATAGAGCAAATGCATAATTTTATGGGAAAATGGTATAAGTGGGTGCAAAAATATTTTTGCCAATTCTTGAGTGCTTTCTTGTTTCTCATTTCAGATAAATGATTATACCTACTCCATGGGAATGTTTCCTTGGGGTTATATTTTCCAATATTCATGATGTCTATCTACTGAGTGTTTTCCTGGTTTACTTGATCAACAGTATTTTCTCAGTTAATTAATTCCAGAATCTCTTAAACAATGTCTCTTCTAATTCCCAGAGTATATATGATCTTCTACAGCTGTATAACCGTTCTGAATTAAAATCAATTCAAGAAGCCTTTAAATGAATCGTTGCATAATTTTTCTGTGGTGCCACAAAAATATTTTTTTGTTTTCCTACAAAAGACAACCTCATTCAAACCAGT
The DNA here is from genome assembly GCF_059756535.1 of Pantherophis guttatus. Lineage (NCBI taxonomy): Eukaryota > Metazoa > Chordata > Lepidosauria > Squamata > Colubridae > Pantherophis > Pantherophis guttatus. The sequence goes on along the minus strand of NC_142063.1, from coordinate 211,479,515 downwards.
TTGAAACAGAGATTCTGAATTAGAATAAGGAAAAGGAATTCTATATCCTGTACAAACGCCCATGGGTCTTTCTGGACATATATTTAAATAAATTATATTTTTGAACATAGAAATGCATTGCAGCTGAGAAGTCCAAATTCTGATGAAGCTACCTTTTAATCTGTTTTTTTTTTTTTTTAGAAGATAGAGATCAACTTAATTTGTACTGGAATTTACAAAGAAGTTTGAATTAGTTTTGTTCAAAAGTTGAATATAAATAGATATATCACCTCTCAAACATTGGGCACAAACAAATTTGTAAATTTTTTCCCCAACTAAACTACTATATAAAGGCATTTCTTGATTACAGACATGTAATATGAAAAATGAATAATGTCTAATTAAAAACTGTTGTATTGTTGTTCAATATACTGTATAATCATTAAGTTTTATCAGGTATTTGATGTTAGCTCCCAGGCTTTCATCCCTGGACAGATACACACAGATAGACATAGAGTATCTACTGTTTGACCTTCATGGTGAATAAAATCCATATTTGGAAATCATAAGATAAATATTATCCTGTGATTAATTTTATTGATATGCAAATTTCATTGTTGAAAGCTTTACAATCCATGCTTATGCATATATATGTGAGTATTTATGCATACACATACACACACACACACACACACACACACACACACACACACACGGCAATAATGAGGCCCATCTTCTTTCATTATAGATATTCAAACTGAGCTTTGCAAAGTCACATTCTTGAAGGTTGTGACTGATGCTTACAGGAATACAGCTTTGAAACAATTAATGAGCTCTGTGCCGAGGATTAAGCCTGGACAATAAAAAATAATTAGGTATTTGAAGCAAATCTTAACTGTATCAAAGCCAGGAGAAGCTCCTACATTTTACACTGCAGTTTAGAGGTAAGCAGAAAATTCTGATAATCTAGTTTGGAAATGATTATTTGCATAATTATGATATCATTTTAGTCATCTGGGAATTTCACAAATATTTCCACAGTTGTAGAATCTTCTCTAAATACTCAGCTTGCCTGAAGTCTTAACTTGTCCTTAAAGACTTTTCATTCTACCAAGCTTTCTTAATTGATTGCATTATAACTATATGAAATATACACAAATAGAGCAACAAAGATGATTAGGGGACTGGAGCAGTGGTGGGATTCAATTTTTTTAACAACCGGTTCTGTGGGCTTGGCTTAGTTGGGGTGTGTGGCTTGGTGGTCATGTGACTGGGTGGGCGTGGCTAGCTGGTCATGTGACCGGGTGGGTGTGGCTGGCTGGTCATGTGACCGGGTGGGCGTGGCTATGTGCATAGGGACTACTCAGAGGGCTGAAAAAAGTTATTTCTGACTGGTCCTCGCACTTATGACCATCCTCACATTTATGCCTGTTGCGGCATTCTTAACAACCGTGACAGACATTTCACCACTACTTCTCTTCACCACGGTGACAAGATAGGGCGCAAAACGTAAAATGTGAGGACAGTCGTAAGTTCAAGGACTGGTCAAAAGTGCGAGGACCGGTCAAAAATAACTTTTTCAGCCTTCTGACTAGTCCATATGCACATAGGGACTATTCAGAGGGCTGAAAAAAGTCATTTCTGACTGGTCCTCACATTTTTGACCGATCCTCGCACTTATGACCTTCCTCACATTTATGCCCATTGCAGCATTCTTAACAACTGTGTCAGTCATTTCACCACTACTTGTCTTCACCACGGTGACAAGATAGGGCGCAAAACGTAAAATGTGAGGACAGTCGTAAGTTCAAAGACTGGTCAAAAGTGCGAGGACCAGTCAAAAATAACTTTTTCAGCTCTCTGAGTAGTCCATATGGACAAAAGGACTACCCAGAGGGCTGAAAAAAGTGATTTCTGACAGATCTTCGCACTTTTGACCAGTCCTCACCCTTATGACTGGTCATCATTTATGCCCATTGCGGCATTCTTAACAACCGTGTCACTCATTTCACAACTGCTTGTCTTCACTATGGTGACAAGATAGGGCAAAAATGTAAAATGTGAGGACAGTCGTAAGTTCGAGGAGTGGTCAAAAGTGTGAGGACCAGTCAAAAATAACTTTTTCAGCCCTCTGAGTAATCCATATGCAGAAAAGGATACAGCAATAGAGAGGGATGAAGGAAGGAGAAGAGAGATGGAAGAAAGGAGAGAGAGGGAAGGAAGAGAAGGGAGGAAGCAAGGGAAGGGAAATTAGAGTAGGAGTGAACCGGCAGAATCCCACCACTGGACTGAAGGCTAAAACATATAAAGAACAGTTGCTGGAATTGGGTATGTCTAGTTTAATGAAAAGAAGGACTAGGGATGACATGATAGCAGTGTTTCAATATCTCAGGGGTTGCCACAAAGAAGAGGGAGTCAGGTTATTCTCCAAGAACAATGGATGGAAACTAATCAAGGAGAGAAGCAACCTAAAACTAAGAAGAAATTTCCTGACAGTTAAAACAATTAATCAAAGTAATAACTTGCTTCCAGAAGTTGTGAATGCTCCAACGCTGGAAGCTTTTAAGAAGAGATTGGACAACCATTTGTCTGAAATGGTATAGGTTTCCTGCCTAGGCAGGGGGTTGGACTAGAAGACCTTCCAACTCACAGACAAGGCAACAAATCACAATAACTGACAGGCTAACATCACCTCCCACTGATAAGCAAGCTAGGAGGGAGGAAACAGTAGGAATCAAGCCTCCATCATCAAGCATGACGACAGCAAAAACAACATAGCTGATTACAAGTGGGAGTCAGCTGGAAGGGCCTATTACACGCGCAAGGGCTAAATTGATTAATGGCATATAAAGGCAGAGATCTCTGTAATGATAGTTTAATACTCTGACGATGTCAGCAGATGGCTGACGAAAGCTTAGTAAAATACAATTTTAATTCTTTTAAAATTTTAAAATCTTAAAGTTCCGGAGTTCGTAGTATGTCTGCTTCTTTTTTTACTAATATACCTGGAACTCGTATTTTTAGAATAGTTTGTAATAAAAATAGTTTGTAATAAAAAAAAGTTTGGTGTGTTCAGCTTCGTGCTTGTGCGTGATTGGAGATGCCGATCAGTATAAATACTGGTGGGGAGGTGGGAGTGTTGGCTTTGTTGTTGTAAGTGGGTTGGTTGGCTGTGTTGTTACATCTTGATTAGTAGATGGAGTTGATGTTTGCAGATTAGTCGGCTGTTTCGTAACATCCTGTGTGGCCGAGGTTCTAGCTGTGTGCCCATTAGCCTTTTGTGTTGTAACGACCTGGGTAATGGGTTGTGGGTAGCATCCTGAGCTCTAGTGTTGTGACATCCTGAGTCCTGTGCTGCAACATCCTGGGTAGTTGGCTGTGTTGTAACATCCTGAGCTTTAGTGTTGTAACATCCTGAGTTCTGTGATGTATTGTCTTGAGCAGATGACTGTGATGCAACATCCGGGGCTTTGGTTTGGCTCCGAGTCTGAGGTCTTGTCATGTGCTCATGGCGTATGTTAGTTTGCTTTGTGTGGGGATCGGAGGGGGGCCGCAGCCCCTATTCTCTTGTTGAAGTGTTCAGTGAACCCTAACCCTAACCCTAACCCTAACCCCACACAAAGCAAACTAACACACGCCATGAGGACACGACAAGACCTCAGACTCTCTGCCCTAATGATTTCTTCCAACAACCAGTTCACCAAACTGCTCAGAAAGTTAACAACCGGTTCTCCCGAAGTGGTGTGAACTGGCTGAATCCCACCACTGCATCAACTCCATCTCAAGACTCACAGCATCACCAGGAAAGAATGTCCCAGATCATAGACCAGGTCTGTGACTAGCCCTGGGGATCAGAGAGACTAGTACTGTATAGATGATGTTTGAAAACTTGAAAATGAGTTGAGGTTACTGAAGTATGCTAAGAACAACAAAATTAATTTCATGAGATATGTTGGGGGACGGGGGGGAAAGGATCGTATACATCAGCTGCTCAATAATACAGAAAAAGAACCCTGAAAAATAACAAAGAAAATGCAGAATTATTCAATTCTTATTTTGTTACAGTCTTCTCCAATGAGGCTTAATTTTTTCATCAGGTAGCTGATGAATAAATATATAAATTTTGAATAAATTATAAATAAATAATTTATAATTTGAAATAATTATAATGACAATAACAATAATAAGAAGGTACTTGGTTGATACCTAGGACACTGGCAGCAACCTGTATCAACCATTAGCACCAGTCAATGGTATTTGTGATGCATTTTTGAATGTTCAGTTGACTGAGTTTCATGTTTAATGAATCAAGTATATAATAATAATAATATCCAGAGTGAAGAGACAGCATAGAAACTTGAGACTGATAGTATCCTGAAGAAACTTGCTGATGGCCTGGCCTGATGTATTATACATATCTTGTATTTGTGTGTATTTTATGTTACTATGTTTCCCCGAAAATAAGACCTAACTGGAAAATAAGACTTAATGCGTCTTTTGGAGCAAAAATTACTATAAGACTTAGTCTTATTTTCAGGAAAACATGGTATCTTTGGGACATCTTGGCAAAATGATGGAATGTCAAGTAACTGGAAGAAGTCAAAAGGGGGAAAACATAAATAGAGGAAACTACAGACCTATCAGTTGATATTAATACTTGGGAAGATTCTAAAACAGATGGTAAAGAGATCAGCCCACAAGCACCATGAAAACAATGTGGTAATTATCAGAAATCAGCATGGATTTCCCTAGTAAAAAGTTGATCAGCTTAATATTGTCTTATTTGTATTGGGTGTTTTGATTAGTAGAGTGTGAGAATGCTGCAGATGTCCCGAAGCTCAATTTCAGCAAAGCATTTGACAAAGTCCCCTGGGACATCCTGGTTAGTAAGTTAGTTAAGTTAGGCTAAATGGCAGAACAGTTAAAAGGATCTTCGTGAGTTTGAAGTGAGTTATTGAAAGGGATGCTACAGTCTTGAATCATGAGTCTTATCCTCTTCAATATTTTTATGTGATTTGAATTAAAAACATGGAGGAAATCCTTATCAAATCTGCAAATATCACCAAATTAGGGAAGATAGCTAATGCTCCGGAAGACAAAGGGAAAAAAAAACCCCAATCTTGATAATATGTTGAACCCAACATAAAGAAATTTAACAGAGACCAATGCAAACTTCTTCAAAGTTCAAAAGAAAAATCAAATGAATAGAGAAAAGACGGCGATGCCGTCCAAAAAGATTGTGGAAAAGAAGAACTATAAATCAGCAATGTGATAGAGCTGCAAAAAGGCAAATGCAATGTTAGAACGTGACACTTTAAGAAGGAATTCAGACTAACAAAAAGTTTCAAGAAAAGGCAATAAGCATGAGTGGGTACTCAAAACTAAGTCTTATGAAGAATGGTTGAAGGAAATGGGAATGCTTTGTCACAAGAAGGAAAGATTGATGTGGCATAAAATAGAATTCTCCCGATACCTGGAATAATGTCACACTGAGTCATTCCAGAGTAGAGGATGTGGAATCATAAATTTGTTCTAGATATTAAATGTTAGGAAGCAAACATTTTCTAACAGTCAGATAAGTTCAGCAATGAAAAGCAATGACCTAGAGATATAGGCTACAGGTAGTCCTCGACTTACAACTGCAATTGAGCCCACATTTTCTGTTGCTAAGTGAGACAGTAAGTAACCTTTGCCCCATTTTATGACCTTGACTGCCATAGTTATTAAGTGAGCAACACAGTTGTAAAGTGAATAGGGGCTTCTCCATTGACTTTGCTGGTCAAAAGATTGCCAAAGTTGATCCCATGATCCCGGGACACTGGAGCTGTCATAAATGCATGCCATTTGCCAAGAGTCTGAATTTCGAACATGTGACTATGTGAATGCTGCAACCAATTTGTGAAAAATGGTCATAAGTCCCTTTTTTTCACTGCTGTTGTAACTTCAAATGGTCACTAAATGAATATCTTAAAATGGAGGCTAGACAACCATTTCTTGTCAGGATGGATTCTTTGATTTTTTGGGGAAAACTTCTAAGAAATCAATCTTCTGACTATGATGTTGCTTGTTTGAATGCTTCTAGCTTTTCTCAAATTCTTTTCACTTTATATGCCTTGTTTGCAAAGAAATTGCAACCATGTCTTCTGACAAAGGAGCAGTGAATTGTGAACCATGTTTTAAGATACCCAGACTTTAAAGATAATGCACTCACTCTTCCCTCACAGTGGTCAGGAAATACAATTTGTATTTCAGAGTAGCTTTCCTGGCATTATAAACCTGCCTGTGGGTGAATCCTTATTAAGCTTCTAAAGAACTGCCATGTTTCTTAGAACAGGATTTATCCACTGTCAGTAATAAAGAAGCAAGATTTTGATATCATAAAAGCGAAGGCTGAAGATCTGCAGGGAAAAAAAATCAATCAGTGGATGAAAATCCCCAAAGAGTTACCATCTTCAACTTAATTCAGTCAGCTTTCTAACTGGGTCAAAATGTTATCTAATACGTATAAATTGATCGGCTTCTCTCAATGTTTTGGATGAAGAGCAATTGACATAGTGACATAAAGCCAGGTTGTGTGAATTGGTTGCATTAAGTTCCCAGGAAATAATTTTTCTTCCTTGCTATTAACAATTTCCTTTATTTCACTAAGCTATTATAGATACATATTTTTTTAAACCAAAGATGATAAAACATTACTGGTTTTGTGCTGGTTAAAATAATCCTTATAATGAATACAATACAATACAATACAATACAATACAATACAATACAATACAATACAATACTCTTTGTTGGCCAAGTGTGATTGGACACACAAGGAATTTGTCTCCGGTGCATAAGTGTACACACAAAAAACAAAGTAATATAATAATAAAATACCAACATTAGAAGGATAATAGTAATACACCCCTACTACATGGGTAAATATCCTTAGACATAAGACAGTGCTGTGGGAATTAGTTGTTCAGCAGAGTGATGGCATGAGGGAAAAGAGTGTCCAGTTGGTTTGTCCAGTTGTTTTGCCATGCAATGCCCTATAGTGACATCTTGAGGGAAGGAGGTGAACCAGTTTATGTCCAGGATCTGAGGAGTCTGTAGATATTTTCTCAGCTCTCTTTCTGGCTCGTGCAGTATACAGATCCTCGATGGAAGGGAGGTTGGTTGCAATTGTTTTTTTTTTTCTGCAAGCCTAACTATCCATCGAAGTCTGTACCTGTCCTGTTTGTTGCTGTACCAAAACAAGACAGTTATAGAAGAACAAATGACAGATTCAATAATTTCTCTGTAGAATTGTATCAGCAGCTCCTTGGGCACTTTGAGCTTTCTGAGTTGACACAGGAAGTATAATTTTTGTTGTGCCTTTTTAATGATGGCTCTAAAGTATAGATGTATGTATATAATGAATAATTTCTCACCTTTTGGAAGAGTTGCCATACATTCCCTCATCTTCTTATTTTTCCCATGGCAGCTAACACTAGAGTCACTGCTATATGATGGGCGGCCACATAAATTATTGAAATAAATAAGATAAATAATAAACCCTATTGGTTTAGTTTGTATCTGCAGTGGTTGCCTACACAACTATAGGAAAAACCTGGACTTTTATTAATTATAGTATTGATTGCAGGGCAAAAAATGGACAGAATAATATCTGGGACCAATTTTTTTTCAGTATGTTCAGCAAATAACTTTTTCATGTTCAGTGAAGGACTATTGATGCCTGGCAATTTAATACTTGAAATATAAACCTTTCTGAACACATAGATATAAGCCTCATCCTGTGACTCTACTTAGTCTTTCCCAGAAGCAATGTTGTATACAGGTAATCCTTGATTTAGAACAGTTCATGTGACTAGTAACACATTTTCATACTTATGACCATTGCAGCATCCCCATGGTAATGTGATCAAAATTCAGATGTTTGGTAACTGATTCATATTTACAACGGTTTTGTGTCCTGGGGTCATATGATCACCTTTTGTAACCTCCTGACAAGCAAAATTAATGGAGAAGCCACATTCACTTAACAACCATGTTAGTAACTTAACAATTGCCATGATTCATTCAACAACTGGGGCAAGAAAAGTCATAAAATGGGACTCACTTAACAAATGTTTCATTTAGCAACAGAAATTGGGGGCTCAATTGTGGTTGTAAGTAAAGAACTACTTGTATTAGACATATTTTCCTCATTGTTTTGCCTCCAAATTTTAAATTCCTTTACTGCTTTCTTACTGCACTATAATATTCCAGATTTTAAAAATATAGTTAAAAGAAAAACAGATGAAAAAGAGTTTTTATCTATAGGATTAATGAATTGTTTCAAAGTATAGTAACTATTTTCAGTTTATGAGAATCTCTCTCTGGAGTAGCATCATACAGTTTTGAGTATTAGATGACAGTTTGTGATGTGACATAAATTATACATTTACTGGATAAAGTTATAAAATAACTCCAGGAGCAGATAGTCATAAAAGTTGTTATGGTTTTAAATTGATTTTTATAGGAAACATTTACATTAAAAATTAAAGGGAAATATTTGTAGATTTTAACATTTAATTTATAGATGTTCTGATCCCCTTATGAAGTAGAATATTTATAATGAATGATCACCTTCATCTTAAAAAATGCACAATGTAAACTTTATACTAATTAAGAAAAGTATCCAAAATAGAAAAGAATCAATAAAGAATGCAACCAAAGGAGGAAATGTATATAATTAATTTCTTAAAAAAGAATAAAGCACTGTTCCACTGAAAGTTTTGTAGATAATGGAATACTATTTAGGTGAGAAATAACCTTAAAAAGACAAGGACACCATTAAAGGAAAAAAATGAAGAAGGGATGAGAAAGCAGTAATGGTTTTCTCAAAGTTCTAACTGGTGTATGGAACATCAAGAAATAGAAATTTTCTCTAGGTCAGCTTAATAATAGGGGTAGAGACATCATGCTCATCCTTATTCTTCCTCCTTGCCTGGAAACTTACAGGCTTCTACAGTGCTCGTAAAAGGCAAATTTTCAGAGCTATGTAGGTATGCGCTGTGGATTTCTCTAGAATTTGCTTCAGAGTACTTAGGAGTGCAATCGTAGCCTCTCTCTGCAGTTCTTTAAAGCAGCTATGTCTTTTTTTTCATATTCAAGTGACTGCCACATGGAAAAGTAGGGTTCAAGAAGCAAAATGCTTAAAGCATCCACTGCTTAAAGCATCTGTTTCATCCCTTAAAGCCATTGTGCAGCTCTAACCATAGAGGTCCTAGCCTTTTCCACTTTTGAAGTCTGAAGATTGATAAACTGCGCAAAACCAGGTGTAACCGTTAGTTTGATGGAAGGCATGTACTCCTTACCTGGGCAAACGTGGAGAGCCTTTTCCTAGTTCATATTCCCCCTCAGGAAAAAAGATGTTTCCCCCTTTCATTGGCTATAGTCATCGTCTATAATTAGCTGTTGTCCACACTGGGAAATGATGCTGCTCTTTTGAGAATATTTCATCCATACCTTCAATAGATCTCCTATCTGTTCAAAATATGTGAATCAGAAGACTTTATAGAACTTGGGGAGTTACCTTTGTTGAAATGTATCTGCATATAAGTAGCCTGGGTTGGGCTGTTGGGCTGAGCTCCAAGCTCGGCAATTTGGTTGCAAACATTTTGTCACCATTCGAGGCGACATCGTCAGTGCGCTTTGAATTGTGCTCGCCTGTCAGTTACCTTTGTCCTAGACCAGATATTGCTGTAAAGAGTTGCACTGAGTACCTCCCTCTCCTTTCTTTCCTTCTTTTTGTATATGGGAAATAGATTATATGGCATTTATATTTATCCCAAAATGCATTTAACCTGTACAAAACACATACACCCCAGAAAAAGCCAAAAGAAACCATTTGCACAGAATAATTATCAATAAGTAATAGAGCATGTATCTTGGGAACACTTTCTATATCAGTAATTATCATCTGAAATACCCCTGACAGAACTGTACAAAGGCACCACCAAAAGCTAAATAAGGCAAACAGCTTGAGAAAGAGTGTGTGTGTGTGTGTGTGTGTGCGCACGCACGCGCACGCGCTTGAACGCAAGATATAAAGAAACACATATTATCTTGACCAGAGTTACCAGCAGGCCACCTCAAGGTGTGTCTCCCAATTGCGAACTAATGTCAGCCACCAAGGGTCTCTATGATTTTGGAATGATCTCAATGGATGTACCTTTGGAAATAGATGGCATTTTCTTATTTGGGAAAATTAAGCTATTTATGCTTAACGGCCTTTGTGAGACAAAGCGTTGAGGGTATATCATTATTTGTTTCCCACTTCTTCAAATAGTGAGATGTTCCTGAGACAATGCTACCCGATTTTTGTCTATGAGGAGAGGTACTTAGGGTGGCTGTGCAATTCTTACCTGACTAGTACAAAGAAGAAGGTAGTGCAGCAATAGGGCCCCACCTCTCCACCTCTGTGGGAGCATCCGCCCTCTGGAACAAGCTACCTCCCGGAATACGGCTGATTCCGGATCTCCGCACTTTCCGTAAGGCCCTGAAGACCTTTTTATTTCAGCAAGCCGGCCTGGCCTGAATAGCTTTTATGGGTTAGTTTTTAATTGTATAGCTTGGGGTTTTAAATTGGGAGGCCGATTAATTTAATTTATTTTTAGTTATCTTAACTTTTATATTGTATGTTATTTTAATTTTCGGCTGTTCACCGCTGAGTCCCTTCGGGGAGAGGGGCGGGATATAAATTTAATAAATAAATAAACAAACAAACAAACAAACAAACAAACAAACAAATAAATAAATAAATAAATAAATAAATAAATAAATAAATAAATAATAAAACCATCATATTGAGAACCAATGCCACATAATGCCTAGAGTAGTGTTTCTCAACCTCAGCAACTTTAAACTGTGTGGACTTCAACTCCACACCTATACTGGCTGGGGAATTCTGGGAGTTCACAAGTTGCTGAGGTTGTGAAACACTGGCCTAGAGAGTGTAAGAGTAAATCCAGAGACATCCAGATTCAATCCCCCCACTCAATGGAGAGAGTCTCAATGGATGACTGTGGAGGGGTCAGTCAGAATTTGAACATAATATGATGGGTTCATTCCCAGAATAACTACCATGGTAAACAGGGCTATCATAATGAACCCATCATATTATGTTCAAATTCCAAATATGCCTTTGCAAAATTTGCATATTTACCCCTACGTTAACATTTCCCCCAAAGTAAGCTAATCTTCACTAACCAATCATTCATTCATTCATTCAGTCAGTCAGTCACATAAAGGCATTATTTGAGAAAGCTGCCATCTTTAATGCGCCACAGAGAGATTAGTACATGGCATGAATTACTAACATTAATCTCACTTGTTGTTAACCATTCAGCAAAAGGGAGAATACAGACAGTCATAGGTTAATGAGCCCATTTAATATAATGCAGCTTCTGAAGAGTTCGGTTCCTGAAGAGAGAAAGTTCTTATGAATCTTGAGGAATTGGATCATTCCTAACTCGTGTATGAAATTGGATCAGCCTAGTGGTGGAATTCAATTTTTTTTACTACCGGTTCTGTGGGTGTGGCTTGGTGGGTGTGGTGTGGTGTGGCTTGGTGGTCATGGTTTGGTGAGCGTGGCAGAGGAAGGATACTGTAAAATCTCCATTTTCACCCCACTCCAGGGGAAGGATACTGCAAAATCCCCATTCCCACCCCACTCTGGGGCCAGACGGTTCTCTGAACTACTCAAAATTTCTGCTACCGGTTCTCCAGAATCTGACAGAATCTGCTGAATAGCACCTCTGGATCAGCCTTCTTTTTCTGCTATGTTAATCAGTTCATAACCATGCAGTATCTAATAAAGATATACATATATATGCATTCACAGCTGTATTTTGACAGGGAATGCACATTTAATATGTACTTAAATATGGATTTCAATGCAAAAAATAGAACAAGACAACTAGGAATTTGCAGATGAATATGAAAATGGAATGGAATATTAACTAAAAATCCATGAAGTAACAGTCACGGAGATGAAAAGAATAGATTTGTCCAGTATTGCAGAGGGCATAAAGCCTCACATATCATGCCCCTGGCACTTGGTTTGATATGTACCACAAATGCCCTTCATTTTTCAAAATAAATAAATAAATAACATGTCAAAATGATCAATTGAAAAATTAATCTAGAGGATTGCCCTGACTACATTTTCAAGAAAAAGCATCAGTTAAATTTTTGACCATCAGATACCATATATGACTTTCATATTAACAAGAATTTAACATTTGATATCATCAAAGGATTTTAGCATTTTTCTATTTCTCTTCTAAGAAAAGACAACACAAAAGATACACAATCAATATTATGAATATGAAGGGATAGTGTAAGAATTCTTCTGGATTAGACTCAGCTTCTCTATCTGAGTGCTTATTACTTTTTCTTCTTGTTATTAGAGACAGAAAGAAATATGATGAGGGATTCATTTGGTAATTTTCAGGTCCATTGGAAAAATTTAATGAAAAGTTGTCATAATCTCAGCCACTGATTCATGGTGCACACTTGATATTATCAAAGGATTTTAGCACTTTGGGAAGTATGAACCAGGGGTGAAATGCTCCCGGTTCGGACCGGCTCGGGCGAGTAGGTAGCGATAGCAGCGGGCAGTTCAGAGAACAGGTAGAAAAAATCCCTGCCCCACCCCCCATGCCCAGCTGAGCCCTGCGATCATCAGAGCCTTTCTTTCCTTTTAAATGGCTCTGACGAGCCAAGTTCTGACGATTCCAGCTGAGTTGCCTGCTAAGCAGGCAACTCAGCTTGGATCGTCAGACCCATTTAAAAGAAAAAAAGTTTCTTTTTTTCTCCCCCACCCCCACCCCCAGCCTCCAGCTTGCTTACCTTAGCTGCTGGTCACAACGCCTGCCTTGCTTCGCTTGCTGTAATACCTGAAATCCATTGCATCAGCAAGCAACTGAATCTCCCTGCCTGCAATCAAGCTCATCGGTGAGCAGCTCTATCTGCAACTTTAAGACTTGTGGACTTCAACTCCCAGCAAAGCTGCTGAGGAATTCTGGGAGTTGAAGTCCACAAGTCTTAAAGGTGCAAGGTTGGAGACCCCTGTTCTATTGGGTACGTTTTTTCCCCTTTGGGAGCTTTTAAAAAAATAGTTAATAGTTTTTTTAGTTGTTCTTTTTTTAGATCTAGCCATTTAAAGTTTAGGAAGTTTTAAATTTAGCTGCTTTTATATAAAAATAAAAATAAATTGAAATGAAATAATATTTGTGCAGCTTTCTGAGATTTAGTGTGTTTCTGTAGTGTTTCACTCTAATTACACAAACACACAAAATCTCACAAAGCTCTATGTGGAGTTTTGTATGTGTAAAGTGTGAAAGTTGGTTTTTTGGGCTTTTTGTGGCTGTGTGAGGTTCCTGCTTGTTGCAGGGGCCATTTTGGGTCTAGCACAGCTGCTTTTACATTGTGGGTGAGGCAGTTGTGTTGTGTTCTGTTGTGTGTGTAAAGTGTGAAAGTTGTTTTTTTGGGCTTTTTGTGGCTGTGTGAGGTTCCTGCTTGTTGCAGGGCTATTTTGGGTCTAGCACAGCTGCTTTTACATTGTGGGTGAGCCAGTTGTGTTGTGTTGTGTTTTGTAGGTTAAAAATGGGCAAAGAAGTGACATTGACTTGGCCACACCCACCCAGTCACCTTACCACCAAGCCCTGCCCACTAATTAAGCCACGCCCACAGAACCGGTAGCAAAAAAATTTAGATTTCACCCCTGGTATGAACCCAGATCTATTTCATTTTATCAATCCAAGTCTCAACTCTCTATTGGGAAGCATCCAGACGGGCAGGGAGGTAGATTAAAGCATGGAGTTACTGCACAATCACTAAAGGCTTAGGACCAACCCCTCCCCTCAAGTTCTTTGAAGCTTTATCTTCAGTATTTGTCCCAAGAGGAGGCTGCCAGTCTTGGGAGATTCCTGTATTATAAGCAGAACATAATAAAGTAATTAACTTGAATTCTGCATATGTGGGTCTAGTTTTTTTGTTCCTGACATTCTATATGGATAGCTAGTGTCATCATTTTGTGCTAATGTGCTTCTGCTCTGATTAATATAGTAATCTTGGTGTAAGTAAGATTGATGTAAAGTTTGTTCTGATTTTATGGAACATATTTTATCTTGCTACATTATGCTAACTAGTGCTACAATATTACTATTTTTAAATTGCTAAGTAGTTTGAGCTATTTTTTTTGAAAAAGAAAACCAGGGAAATTTTTTGGCACCAACACTTTGCTATATATCTAGCCTAAAATGGACCTACTGGCTGAGGATGAGGCACATTTCAACAAGCTCAGTGTTCCAGATTGGCAAGGACAAGGACAAATCTAGGCTATTTTAATTGATGGGGGTTTGCAAATTCTCTTTTCATTGTTATCCTCATATGAATTGTTTATATCAGTTTGTTTCAGTTTTTCCCAATTTGATGCCCTCTAGAACTCCCAGAATTCCTAGATTTGATACATCTGGAGAGCAGGAAATTAAGGAACATTATTTTATAAATTATAAGGACCTATCTGGACATAGAAAATAAAGGTGACACAAAGAGCATTGCAGTATCTTCATCTTAGGAAAAAAATGACTAAATGTATCCAGTAATTCTTCAATTTCTGTATTACATCTATAGAGGTAGTCCACACTTAGAGAACAAAATTGTCACTGGTAATTCTATCATTAAGCACTGCAGTCATTAAGCAGAAAAACACATTACTATTTACAACATGACTTCCTATTGGGTTCTTAAGTGAATCACTGCAGTTGTTAAACACACGACATCACATGACCATGAAATATGATTTTACTTCTAGATTCTCCATTAACACAGCTTGCCACAGCCAGTAGTGAAGTACATACATGGCAAACATATTACTATGGGACACTGAAATGGTCGTAAAAGTAAAGTGGTCATAATACTGGTTTTTTTTAACACCATCAAAACTTTGAACACTCATTTAAAGAGGCAATTGGTAAGTAAGGACGATCTACCATATGTAGGAAAGTTTAAAAATCTTGGGAGGTTTCATTCCTATGATAATAATTAAGATCTACATTGTCATTTAGTTTTTCTTACCTCAGGTATTTTGATTTTGGACCAAGCTCTCTCTCTCTCTCTCTCTCCCCCCCCCCTCTCTCTCTCACACACACACACACAAATAAAACTATTTGTCTTATGACATAAAGTTTACTTGTGCCATTTTATGTGTTGCCTGATAATTTTCTTTTACTTGAATTGCAAGTTGGATACCCAAAATAATGGAGCTCTTGATACATTTAGATGAGATTATATTACTACCACTGTCTTTTAGAAAGGCATTTTTCATATAAACCAAGTCATTAGAAAGTGTTGTGGTCCACCAGCAGCCTGCGGAGCTGGCAGTGGAGTTGGACAGTGAGAAGGCTGGGGAGGAACATGGGGAAGGCCCGGATGAGGGCTCTGCATTGGAGGCAGAGATAGGGCCAGGACCATCTGGGAGTCCTGATGGTCCTGGCCCCGCAGACTCTGGAGCCCCCAGACATCAGAGAGGCAGAGGAACAGGAGGAGCCTGTTCCTAGTGCACGCATACACAGAGCTGCCAGAAGGCAAGAGCAGCTAAAGCAAAAGGGACGACTTGGGAATAAGGCCAGGAGATGATTGGCCCCTCCCATAGGGCTTAAAAGAAAACAAAGGCACTTGGGCTTTTTTGCAGGAAAGCAACATGCTAACTCTGTTTCCAGTCAGCATCTCTTGTTTGTTTCTAAACTTCGTGGGGCTTTGCCAAGTAAGGCCTTTGGCAGGGTGTCAAAGAAGATAAAGGTTGGTGATTATCCCGAAGGACTTCTTCCGAAGGACTTGTTTTGCAACTAATTGGGACTCAGCTGGGAATGAACATAATTCTCAGCTGTTACAATAAAATAGGTTTGTTTGGGACTAATTGTGTCTTGTAATTGTGCCTAGTAAGCCTAGGTTACAACAGAAAGAGAAAGCAAGCATTCAGTGAAGGATGCTGAAGAAAATTATGAACCTCTGAAGATAACCATGAATAATGAAGGGAGACATTGCAGCCTAAAAATATACTGTAAAAGCCCATTCACAGAAATACTCAGGAATGACTATTGTGCATTAATAACAAGGAGACCTAATGAGATTTCTTCCACAGACTAAATCACCCAGTCTTCCTAAATAACACATGCATCCTGAGACTTCCGGGTTGCTGTTTGCCGCTGCCAGACGTTCCTTTGGGATCGTCAGCTTCCATCGCCTGTTAGAGCCACCTTCACAACGGAATGGCGGCTCGAAAAAACTCCGTTTCCATGAGGAAACGGAGATAGAGCCGGCAGGGGTGGGTAGAACTCTCTGCGGAGTCCCAAAAGTTTTTTTTTTACTTTTGGGACGGAGTGGATGAGATGCCCCGTATCCCCAGCCGCCGCTCCGGGCTTTGGGAGACCTCTGCTGATGCAGAGCCAGGCGTCAAAAGCAAGCCTGCAAATTTAACAGACTACTCAAAGAAAATGTGAGCTGGACCTGTAATATTGAATCGCAAGTATTTTACTGATTTTTTTTAAAAAAAATTACTTAAGAGAGAGGAGGAAAAGAAAGAAGCCTTTTAAAATGGCGTTGGCTGGAGGAGAGGCTGAAAGGGAAGTCTTTCCGTTTTCTATTACTACAATGTAGCGGAATAAATACCACTGGCTACATTTGTAGACAAAACTTTGCTCCTGTGTCTTTTTCTCTTTTTTTTTCCCTTGGAGACCTGATATTGTTGATTGGAAAGAAGTCCCTTTTTTTTTTTTCTTTCTTGCTTTTTTTTTAACAAAGCCTGCCTGGGCGGAAACATGGCACTGAGACTCATAAAGTTAGATAAACAAGAAGGGGGGGATCCCCCCACCAACAACTTAAAGGAACAAGTCTTAATTCTTCAGTCTCAGAAACCTGACTTTAATATAATAGAATTTTTTATAGAGGAGATTGAAAGAAGGGAGGAGATTGTGAATCAGCAATTTGAAAAATTTAAGCAGGAAATTAAAGAATTGGTGAAATCTAAGTTTGATTTTTTGGAGAAAAAACTCTCAAAAGTGGTTAATGGTTTTACAGGATTTATGAAACAGTTGGACACAAATACTATTGTACTAGAGTCTAAAATGGAAGAAATTCAAGATAAATTGGACAATAGAATTCAAAAAATTGAAAATGATTTGACAAACACTCAGGATAATAGCTTAGAAGAAAAACCTAAAATGGATGCTGATCAAAAGTATGGTAATGCAGAAAATCTGCAACAGAAGATTGAAAAAGAGATGTTAATGGTACAATATAATTTTACAGAATATGCGATAAGATTAAGAGGTTTGCAGGAAAATAATAGAGAGGATTTAAGGAAAATATCTTCTGAATTTCTAGCTGGGATTCTAAAGGTTCAACCTGACGAAGTGTTTTGCAGGATTGACAGAGTTTACCGAATCAACTCTTGGATTGCCAAGCAAAGGCAATTGCCTAGAGATGTGGTGATTTATTTTACAGATAAAGAAATTAGGAATAATATCGTGCAAAATTCCTTCAATTCTAATTTGCAATTGTATGGAAGAAAGATTTGGATTTACAAGGAACTCCCACCTAAGATATTGATGGAAAGGAAGAAATTTGGTTTTCTGGTGATTGAGTTAAAAAAGAGAAATATCCCATTCAGGTGGGACGCCCCAGTTGGTATTATATTTAGATACCAAGGAGAAAGATATCAGCTAAATACTGTTGAAAGAGCGGAAGAATTTTATCAAAATAGGTTGAAAATGAACTTAACATCTTCAGGTATAATACAGGATAAGCAGAAGGAGCCGGAAATAAAGGTAAAATATCGAATTACAGAGACTGTACCAGATGAATTGCCTTTGGATTTATTGGATACCCCAGCTGGACTATCTACAAATTTGGGAGAAGTGGCATCTAACATTAATGTGATGACTTATCAAGGCAAGGATAAGCATGGAAACCAATTAGGGGATATACAAGGGATAAAAAAGAAACATGAGATACAAAAACAAAACCAACAAGACCAATCTACAAAGCAGAATAAAAACCGACCAGATGATACACAATTTGTAGAAAGGAAACTAGGATGGAAACCAAACCCACAAAAAGAAAAGAAAAAAAGAAATAGGTGGCATAAAAATAGAAATTTCTAAATTAGGCAACAGTGAAGCCAGTGACTTTAAAACATGAATGATTATGTGTAAACACAGAAGAGGCGACGTATTGGTTAATATCATCCTGAGGATTGTGGCAGATCTCTGCATGGCCGTAATTTGGGGACGTGAAACGAGCCTTAAACTGATGGATTTGAATTATCCATTTTGGAATTTCTTTTTGTGTTGATAAACATATTATATTATCTTGAATCACAAGGCAAGAGAATTATGCTGGGGCATGCAGAAGATCGGGTTGTTACCCACTACGATGATGGGAATTAATAATCCTGATGAAACCCACAATTATTACTATATGGAATATAATTATAATGTCACTCGGGTGGTTGTTTTTACTTTTATACATATAAGAAGATATTTACTACTGATGGGGGCAGATATGATTGAAGATCCTGAATAAACTGTTGCACCAGTAAGCTATGTTACCCGATTATGGATGTTGGTTCTACCAATCCAGTGGAAAGACCTCAAAGAAGATACTATATGGATTATAAATTTAAAGTCATTGTCTTTTCTTTTTCTTTTTTTATTTAGATATAATGGAAAATATAGACATATATTTTTAAGAAGTGTGGGCAGTGAATCAAAGATGTTAAGAAATGTTGTCTATGGCAATTTTGTATGATAGTGGGTGAATAAGCTATTTAGTAGATTGATTAGTCTAAGAAAAGGGATTTTTAAGTGTTATATTTAGGGGAGTGGAGGAAATGGATAGAGTGGAATAAATGTTAAACTAGATTTTATGGGGAAGGCCGCTTTGGAATGTTATAGTAATATATATAGAAGATTAAATGTTAAAGTAGGACTTATCGTATAGTTTTAAAGTGGAGAAGTTATTTTATAATGTCATAGTATAATGTCTTTTTTTTTTCCTTTCTTTTCTCTTTTTTGATATGTATGGATAAAGGCGGATGTTATAATATTAATAATATTTTTAGTAAGTAAAGGTCAATATCTAGAGGGAGTAAGTAATCTGTTATGAATTAGGTTTTTTTTTGTTATGAAGAAGTCACAGGGGGGGATGGGTGGGGAGGGGGGGTTAGGGAGGGGGAGGGAGAGGGGAAAAAAAGGGGGGGAAATTTGTATTTGAAAACTTTTTCAATAAAAAACAAAAACAAAAAAACACATGCATCCTTTTCAGATGCTTCCTCCAACAGCAGAGAGAGAGAGAGGAAATCCATACATATTCTGGGGCTACCCTTAAACCCTCCTAGCATATCTACCCCAAATCTTACACTTGTATAGACAAGGTTGATACTCAGCCAGCCAAAGACTTTTGAAGTCCCCTTCACACCTTCTGCATGACAAGGGAAAGAGTTATTGCTTTGTTTGAGCCCATTCTGGGAAGAATGACTGGGGATGTTTTTGTTCTGGAATGATGGACTTTTAAAATGCCTTTGTGATGATATACTGCTGATCTAAATGCATTAGAAATACATATTAAAGTTCCTTGAGGATCAACATTGGGATATGTGGACAACCAGCAATGCCAGATTGATTCTTCTGCCTTCATCAGAAGGAATCATTAATGTGAAGAGCCAGGAAGGGTTTGGATTCTCCCACTGACTGGAAAACAGTGAGCTATTAGAATTGGGGAACAGCAGCAAGTACTAATTTATTTAATATTTCCATTCCTATTACTTAATTAATGATCAATGGGAAGATAATGTTATGAATGATAAATGAGTACTGTGATGTCATTGTAAGGTTAACTGCTTAAGCCATAGAAGATGATGATGATGATGATGATGATGATGATGATGATGATGATGATGATGATTTCTTCTCCTTCTCCTCCCCCTCCTCGCTAGCTTGAGATGATGGGATTTGTATTTCTAACATATCTGCAAGGTATCATTTTGGGAAAAGCCATTCAAAACTTAACACTAGATCAACAAGTGCTGGAAAGGGTAACATTTTTTGGTTTACTGTTTACTAAGTGTAGAAATTACTAATTGCATAATCTTGGAATTGGTCTTAAAGAGATCTGTGGGATGACACCTGAAATTTCTTATATAAATTTAAATGTGTGTCTTGACCCATCCCTCACATAACATACTGTGATTATAGGCAGATATAGCTACTCTATTTCTAGCTGTTGCATTTATCCAAAGGCCAAGCATCTTCAGAAGAAAAACTAGGGCATTTATACTTAGCAACCAATTACTAGTACAATTAATTCAGCCTAAATGCAATAATTAGGCTCAGCATGGCACACATTAAGTCATCTAATCATTACATAATATAAATCAACTGTATGTTGGTTCAGACTTATGCTTCAAAAAAAGAAATCTGGAACAAGCTTAGACAGATATGTGCCTGCTCAGGAATGAGCAATAATATTTTAATATTCAGAAAACAAATCTGAAATGATCACATAGAACAGTTTATCACACTTTAGTAGAACATGTATCATAGTATATTCAGTAGACATTAAAACAAAACAATAAATAATGAATCCAATAAATTGGTCTAATAAATCATAATGAGGGCAACAATATAATATTTTAAGACTTGTATTATACACCAGAATTGGTCTAGGCTGGAAACCATGAGCTCTAATTCTGCCTTAGGCACAAAGCCAGATGGATAATTTGGGGCCAGTCATCGTCTTTTACTCTAGGAAAAAGACAACGGTAACCAATTTCTCAAAAGTATTGCTAAAAACACTGGATGGACTCATCCACATAATTGCCAGGGAACACAATAAAGACCATAAAATAAGGTGAAAAAGGAAGCACAATAAAGCTAATAGATTGGAATGTATGGAATCTAAACAAAAAGAATAGCAAGAAGGCATGTGTAATAATAATAATAATAATAATAATAATAATAATAATAATAATAATAATAATAATAATAATAATAATAATGCTAGAAATGTTGAAGATTTGGCCCCAGAGACAAATATTAAGAAAATAAAGGGTAAAAATTTAGAGTGAATGTTTTTTGCAAGCAAAGGGAATAAAAATGTAATTATTCTTTAAAGAAAAAAGAAGACTTCCCGTGCTCAAAATCAAACAAACTGCCCATTTATTGATATTTATTTTTTCAAATATTTCTGGTTGCATGCCAATCAGTGAACAGTGGGAAAATACATTGTAACATTTAGTTTGCCATTCAAAATATATTTGCACAGTCTCTTTAGCCAATAAGAATGAAATGTTTGAGAATTTCAAACTGTATTGTATTTATATAGAAAAATTGTTCCACAGAAAAACAAAGAGATTATACTTGATGAGGAGAAAGAATATTACACCTGGGAATTTTGGGGAAAATAAGAACAATAAAGGCATACAACCTGAAAAGCAAATTAAATCAGAGCCCTGAACAAAACTCAATTACAGAAAGAATCAATCAAAACCTGCTAAGCATTGCTATTGCTTGATGCAGGGTTAGTAGACAATTTCAGAAGAGAAACACTCAACAGAACTGCTTCTTTGCCAACAAAAGGTGCAGATAAAACCCCATATAAGTTATGACATGGGAACAAAACTAATACCTTACACCTAAAGATATTTGGATGTAGTTTATGCATAGATCCTTAAAGAAAAAAAGAATAAATGAAATTGTAAAACCCAGCTAGAAATAATGTTGAGCTATCAAACAGCTCAAGCTAGTTCTCGACTTACAACCATTGATTTAGTGACTTTTCAAGGTGACTAAAAAGTGCCTTTCATGACACTGAAAAAAGTGATTTATGACTTTTTTCACATTTACGACTGTTGCAGCCGTAGTCATGTGATCAAAATTCAGGAGTTGCAACTGATTCTTATTTATGATGGTTGCAGTGTCCCAGAATCATGTGATCACATTTTATGATCTTCTGACAAGCAAAGTCTCACTTAACAACCTTATTACTAACTTAACAACTGCAGTAATTGATTTAGCAAGTGGCAAAAAGGTTATAAAATGGGGTCACTGACCAACAAGTTATGGATTAAGGAAGTTTAATAACCCCAAAAACATTCTTTATAAGCACCGAACGTAATGAATTCAAACAAGAATAAAAATATTGAAAATGAAAGATTTGAAATTAAAAATGTAAATTGTAGTACAAAAGTAGTACAAGAGCAAGCCAACATAAAAATTAATCTGAATGCAGCCAATGGAAATTCTAAACAACCAGTTCAAAATAATGAAGCAAAACCACAATTGTCTGAATATCAACAAACAGAAAACTTTCTGGAATGTATGAAAGAAACTGTAAAACCAAAATTACTTTAAATTGTAAAACCCCTAAATCTGGGTGATTTCAAAATACATTGTTCAATATTTGGAAGCACAACAATCCAGACTCATAAATACTCCTGGATCAATAAAGAATTATTCTTAGAATTAAATCTTTTATAGATACCAAATTGCAAGAATTGGAAAAACTAGCTGAGAATACAAATAATACTTGATAACAACATAAATGAAATTGGAGATCATCAAATGACTGAAATTTTGGAAGAGCAACATCTAATTTTATAGACATCTGATTTAGATAACAATGATTAAAGACATGAAAACATTGAGGAAAAGAATGTTTAAGATCAGTTCCCTGACAGATGGGATTGTCAGAAAAATTTATTGAAGATATTAAAAGCTCAAATTATAAGGAAATTCTTTCACCATTGAAAGAGTCAAGTAGAAGAGAACAATTAAAAGTTCTAAAAGTTGCTAGTTTAGTAATAAAAATATTGAAACAAATATTGATAGCTTTTAACTAGTCAACTAATTTATAACACAATGATAACATCAGAGTTGGAATACAAAGCTGCAAAACAAAAGTAACAAAATTCATCATCAATATGAAAATAATTGATTGAAAAGATCAATAAATTATGACTGAATTGAAAAATAACAGGATCAGGAAAAGTTGACAAAAAGTTGCTACAAGGCAATTGAAGACAATAAGCACTAAGACAATTGATGAAGTCTCAGAAGAACTAAAACAATGAGTTATAAATATTTCAAACAAAATTTAATGATATGAAGGTAGAATAAAACCATTTTTACAAAATCAGAGGGTTTGAGCAAAGCTGCATTTGTTTAAAAAATATTGCTAAAGCATTCTAAGACTTAATTCTAATACTTGCACTGATAAAGATGAATGTTAATAGTATGGAATGACATGTATGATAACCCAAAAGACTGGAACAAAGAATGAACATAAATTTTTAAAATTTTAGAAAAATTGGCTTTGTCAAAATGGATTATATGGTCATAATTTCAGAAATGACTAGGATTGTACAATTTAAAGATAGAAATACCATAAAATGTTTGCCCATAAGGGAAAGCTATAAATATTTAGGAGTACAAGAATTAAAAAGAAAACCAGTTTAGAATATTTTTAAAGATGTATAGAATTATAAATTCAAAGATAATTGGGAGAAATGTAATCAATGCCATAAATACATGGGATTGATGAGACTAGTGAATGATATACTATTGATAAAGTAAACTGGACACCACTTGAATTTGACGACGGAATCAAAAAACCTAAAAACTGATGACAGCGCACCTTGCATTGCATCCACAAAGTGATATTGATCAGCTAAGTATATAAAATTGGAGGCCATGGTTTCCTGCGGATAAAATAAATAGCAGAAGAAGAAAAGCATGGATTAAATGACTACATCAAGGCAAGCAAAGAGAAAATAAATAGATTGGACTTTACAAAGAAAACATCCTGAAAGTTGTAGAAGTAAGAATTTAAAAGTGAATGATTGGAAAATTGTTTAGAAAATTAGAAAAGTAAGCCATTACATAAAAGAAACTGAAAATAAGGTGGATAAGACCAGGAAATGATAATGGTTACAAATTGACACCATCAGGGTAAAAAAAAGAAATATTTTTTTACAGCTTAAGAACCAGCATTGCAAACAATTACAAATCAAGGGTCATATAATTAGTGAATGCAACAAAATTGCTCAAACTGTGTCATGTCAGAGTAACCAATATGATTAACTGGCATCTATGAAAAAAATGATTTCTGAGTTTCTAAACATGGTAAAATCATACAAGTAAATATAAATTGAAATAAGTGCTAAAATGATACCAAAATATTATCAGACTTTTGCAAATGATTCTGATTTGCTACCTAGAACATCAGATATGATAATAACTGAAAAGAAAAGAGTACTTTTCCTTTACAAGGAAAGCAAAATCAGAGGAAAAGAATGGGAGAGATTGCAGAATATAGAGATCTAACAATAAAAAACGGGTAGATTATGAAAAAGTTCTCATAAGACATTCCCTACAGTTATTGGACATTAGGCAGAAAAACAAAATTAAACATTTTTATGGGAACTAAATATTTCAGCTATATACGACATAGATTTACAAAAACCCACCTTGTGGGCACAGATCATATCTTAAGACTTTACAGGCATAATTCTTAAGTTTCTGGCTGGAATCTGAATTTCCAAAGAAGAGCAGTAAAAATGTGATTCCTTTTATCTATTCTTTTCTTTCCACAAATCCTGTGGACAAATAAAAATTACATTGCACAATCCAAAAAGGTTATTTGAAATAACTCAAAGGCATCTGAAGTGGTCTCAAATTCAGAAGGGGCTGCTGACACCCACTCAAAACAAGATCCAGAATGAAATTTAAGATTTGAAAGATCTAATAAAAGAATCCAAGTGAAAAAAGTGCTCAATCCAAAAAAAATTACATCTGATAAACTCAGGATATGAACGGGGAAAAGGAATCAAGTACAAATAGTCCTTGACTTATGACTTTAATGAAGTCTGGTAGTTACAGTCGTAAGTCATGGTAATCATAAAGCTACCCTAATTTTATGACCTTTTTTTTTGCAGCTGGCAGACATATGAATCACCTTGATCATTAAGTGAATCAGTGCTTGTTAAATGAACCCATTGTTCACTATGAGGCATTTTTGCCAAAAATGGAACTATATGTTGGTTTTCGGCAAAAACGTAAATTGTGGTCACATGACTGCAGGATGTTGCAAATGCCACGAATGCAAGTTCGCTTGTCACGTACCTGATTGTGACTGCACAGGGAGGGGGAGCCAGCCATTAGAACTTTGTAACTGGGTTGTAAGTATCTTTTCAGGGGAACTCTTGTAACATCAAGTGGGTCGCTAAGTAACCAGTTGTACATTGAGGACCACCTGCAGACTAATGCATGGGAAAATCCTGTTGGGAGGAAATATTCCACCTAGGAATTTTTGCTTCAGTTTAGTTCCTAGGGAACACATATGGCAAACCCCTGTAAGAATGTAAACTCCAGCTATGGGTAGGGTTAGGCTTCCTTGGAGTCTGAGTGAAAAAGAAACATCATGGTCAGATTTGGGGAAACAGTTTATGGGTAGTGGGTTTCTGACTTTTCTGTTCTGCCTCAGTTGATAACCTTGGCCAAATGGATTGGAAATTCCATTCTGTTTCTATTGTCTGGTGCTTGCTGATTGAATTTACATCCGCTTCCAGCCCCTGGCCTGTTCCCAAGAAATGTGGAGGGCCTCTTGAGCAGTTCACAGCCTCTATTGCATTTGCCATAAGACATGTGGACCAACAGGCAGAGAGACAGAGAGCAGGCAGGCAGGCAGAAACAAACTTTATTTCAGTTATTGACCAATAAAAGTACATCCAATAAAATGAACAAAACAAACATATCCCCCATTAGCAATCATTTGCAGGTGAAGCTTGTGCATAATGTGACACAATTTTGCCGCTTTTGGCAAAATAAATTTATCTTGATTGCCTATCAATCAGATTGTGTAACTAAAAGAAGGGCAATCAACTGGTGGCAAAGGTCCCTGTAGAACTGGCAATACTGAAGAACATGGGCTGTGATTTCTATGACGCCCATATCATACGGGAAGAATGGGATTTCATATGGCGTTTTCCTATACAGTATTTCCATTCCAGGACAGCTGTGGGAAGAATAAGTATAAAGCTCTCCTGAATTTGGGAACTTGATATGGTATAAATGTTAGGCTGATTTAAGCACTAAAATTTGATTATTTGCAATTATATTATGAGGGAAAGTAGCAATTTCTGTTTGACCTACTATATCCTTTGCCTTAGATTCCTCTAGATTGATCTGACTTTAAGGTTAAGATAGCATCCCTGGAGACACCATAGAGGCTCAGTTTCGTTTGGATCACAATTTCCAAGAGTAATTTGTAGTTATCTGCCAATCTGTCAATCCACTAGGTTTCTGGTGCAGTTTTAACCAGTAAATAAACTTATTTATCCATACATTATATTCAAGTTTACTGACTCCTGATTCCTGTCAAACTACAGTACTACATTTGGAATAAAAGCTAGTAATTTGGAAGATACGTCTTAGAATCCTTTGTAAGGTGATTGTACTATTATATGTTCTTAATTTGGTCCCTTATAGTAACTATGCTCAGTTTAGCTACAAACAATATTTTATTTTATTTTATTTCCTGCCTTTATTATTATTTTTTTATACACAACTCAAGGTGGCAAACATACCCAATATTCCTTCCCCCTTCCATTTTCCCCCGTAACAATAACCCTGTGAGGCAGAGGTGGGTTTCAACAGGTTCTGACCAGTTTTGGAGAACCGGTAGCGGAAATTTTGAGTAGTTCGGAGAACCGGTAGTAAAAATTCTGACTGGCCCCTCCCCCATCTATTCTCTGCCTCCCAAGTCCCAGCTGATTGGGAGGAAATGGGGATTTTGCAGTATCCTTCCCCCGGAGTGGGGTGGGAAAGGAGATTTTACAGTATCCTTCCCCTGGCATGCCCACCAAGCCACGCCCACCAAGCCATGCCATGCCCACCAAGCCATACCCACAGAACCAGTAGTAAAAATTTTTGAAACCCACCACTGCTATAGGGGGAATTGGACTGAGAGAAAATGACAGACTCAAGGTCACCCAGTTGGCTAAGGTGGGACTAGAATTTACAGTCCCCTGCTTTTTAGCCTTGGTGCCTTAACCACTAGACCAGACTGGCTCTTTTTGCAGCAGGGATAAATTCTGCTCCTCTGAAAAAATAAGCTTGTAGATGCCAATGTAGACCTCTGTGCACTGCAGGATACATAATCCAGGTGGACATTTCTGCTTCCTGAGGCTTGATGTGTAGCGTATGACAAGAGGTAACTGGACATCACAAGATGGCCAGGCAAGCAACTGAAGATTTTGCTTCTGCCATGAACACTATGGGGAATCATATAAAGTGCCTACTAAAGTAAATTCTTTTTATAAGGCAGGGGTGGGAAAGATATGACCCTGAAAATGTCATTGGTTTCTAACTCTCATGATCCCTTATCAGCTATGCTGACTATCTCTGGTGGGAGTTGGAGTCAAAAAACATCTGGTAGTCCACATGTTCTCAGAGTTAAAAGAGAACATATTCTCTTTTTTTTAAAGACAAAATTCTCCAGTTTTAAAGGAATGTAAAGCTGACCTTTGAAAGCAAGAGCTGTTAAGGGAACTGAAATGGAAACTCAAGATTGTTGTCAGACTTTTGATGTACATGAGGTCACGAAAAGGATACTGCAGGGATTACAGGAATGCTATTTTATTTGTGTAGGGTATTATGGCAAGATCTTGAAAGCCTGTCAAAGTTTCTTTTGCATCACCTTATGCCAAACAGAATCACAATGTTGTTACAGGTAGGCCTCGACCTGCAACAGTTCACTTAGTGACAATGGCACTGAAAAAAGTAGTTTACGGCCATCTTTCACACTTATAACCATTGTAGCATCCTCATGGTCACGTGATTTACATTTGTATGCTTGACAACTGACTCACATTTATGACGGTTGCAGTGTCCCAGGGTCATGTGATCACCTTTTGCAACCTTCTGACAAGCAAAGTCAACGGGGAAGCCAGATTCACTTAACAACCATGTTACTAATTTAACAACTGCAGTGATTCACTTAACAACTGTGGCAAGAATGGTTGTAAAATGGGGTAAGACTCGCTTAACAAATGTCTCACTTAACAACATAGATTTTGGGCTCAATTGTGGTCGTAAGTCAAGGACCAGCTGTATTTTCAGCTTGTTTCTCATTTTCCCAGGACTGAGTTGCTGTTTCACCTCCCTTAATGGTTCCTCCCTTCCGAGGTCATCTTTCTGTTCCTTTACACAAATTTAGATTAAATTATACAATTCTACTAAAACACTTAGAAGCGCAGGATGTGATCTTGTGCTTTCTGGAAACAATTTTTGCAAGGTGGCTGATGAAATTCCTGGGAGGCCTCTGTGAAAAGGTAAGCAAAAGGGCAAGATAGAAAGTCACTCTGGGATTGCAAGCAACTCAACTCCAAACCATTTTTGTCTTTCTTTTTCCCCCTGATAAATTCAGCTTGAGGTAAATGAAGACTAACTGGGGAAAAAGTATTTCCATGCATCAAAAACTGGGTTAACACTCAAAAAATGGGAATGATTAACTGCACATAGATATGAAATGGGTGCATTGAATAATAGTGGATAGATGAGAGGTTTACAAGCATTTCCTTCCTCTGGAAAGAAGAGATACTGTATATCTTTCACATAGTGATTAGGAAAGGAAATGATGCTATATTTATAACAAGCTCTCTTCCTCAAATAACACAGATAGCCCTATTAACCTGTATAATATTGTTTTTCTGCAAATGTTCAAGGGCCTGTGAGTTTTGCCCTCCTACCTTAGATGGTAGGAACTACATATTTTTCAGAGTATAAGACACACCTTTTTCCCCCAAAAAAGAGGGTGAAAATCTGGGTGCATCTTATGCTCCGAATGTAGCCCCACCCAGCCTCGCAAACAGAGATTTCAGAGGCTGAAAGAAGCCTCTGAAAGCAGCTTCAGAAAAAAAGCCTTTTTTTCCGAAGCTCTGTTTTGGAGGCTTTCAGTGGCAGAAAAAAAAGCAAGGCACAGAGCTCATAATTAAGGTGACCAGACCTCCCGCTTTTGGCGGGACAGTCCCGCTTTTGAGCAATTTGTCGCGTCCCGCGGCGTTTTAAAAAAGTCCCGATTTTTCATTCTGCCTCCTGAATCCCCGCTGCTGGCTAGAGGGAAAAAACCTGTTTAAACTCTTGCCGCGGGGCTTCAAAGGGCCGCCCTACGTTGATTAGCTCGGCTTCCCCCTCTCAGCTGATTTGCGCAGGGCTCTGCTCTTCCTAAATTGCTCCAGCAGTTTTTTTTTCTCTTTGTGCAAACCAAGCTCAAAACGAAAGTGAAACTGGCTGTTGGCTTTGCTGTTTGCTTGCAACGTTGGAAAATTAGGCAGCAGATTTATTTTCCTTTTCCTCACCAAAAAAGGTAGGTGTAAACAATGGGAAATTATTTAGGGCAAAAGAGGAGAGTTCAAGATTTTAAAACACAAAAGAAAAAAAAGCTCTTTTTAACTAGGGAATTGTAATAATTGAGATACTATTAATTGTATACTGTGTTGAAAGCAGAAATGGTTAAGTTGTGGTTTGGAGGAATATATGGGGGAAATTATT
This sequence comes from Pantherophis guttatus, assembly GCF_059756535.1. Lineage (NCBI taxonomy): Eukaryota > Metazoa > Chordata > Lepidosauria > Squamata > Colubridae > Pantherophis > Pantherophis guttatus. The sequence continues at coordinate 211,449,894 of NC_142063.1, read as the reverse complement.
TGGTTTATTATTATTGGTAAGTATAATTAATTGATTTGTAAGAAATTGGATTGCATGGAAATAATTGGAATATTCATGTTCATATTGATTAATATACAAAAAAGATAGTTATATAACTAATTGATTTATATTAAAATGTTGAATTTGTATTAAACAACTGTATTACATAATTACATAATTAAAAAATGTGAGGATGGATATAAAAATAGATGACAATGGGAAGGGGTATAAAATAGAATAGAAGGGAAAAATTGAATTTGATTAAGATTAGAGATGAGGGTAATATTGTTTTTTTAAAAAAATAGATGAGGAATAAATATGGCAAAAAGGAAATATAGAAATTGTAAATTTAATTGAAATGACTAAACACTGTTTAAATTTGTGAACCAGCCAAATATTCTGTTCAAAGAAAATACATTGTATGTATGTGTGTTTCTAATTATTGCTATTTATTCATATTTGTTCTCTTTTATTCTTTAAAGTTTAACAATTCATTCTTTATCTTAATATCTTTATATTTGTTTGGGGTTGGCTTTCTTCCCTTTCATCTTTTTTATTGTACAGCAATCTTTCTCCTCAAACCTACCACCTCTCTTTTCTTTCCTTCTTACTTTCTCTTCCCCCCACCCTCTTTTTCTCCTCCCTACTTCCTCTTCCTTTCTCCTTCTCCTCCTCTCTTCCTCCCTCTCTTAACCGTCACTCCTACTCTAATTTCCCTTCCCTTCCTTCATCCCTCTCTATTACTGTATCCTTTTATGCATATGGACTACTCAGAGGGCTGAAAAAGTTATTTTTGACTGGTCCTCGCACTTTTGACCAGTCCTCGAACTTACGACTGTCCTCACATTTTACGTTTTTTGCCCTATCTTGTCACCATGGTGAAGAGAAGCAGTTGTGAAATGAGTGACATGGTTGTTAAGAATGCTGCACGGGCATAAATGTGAGGATGGTCATAAGTGTGAGGACCAGTCAAAAGTGCGAGGACCTGTCAGAAATGACTTTTTTCAGCCCTCTGAGTAGTCCCTATACACATAGCCATGGCCACCTGGTCACATGACCAGGTAGCCACGCCCACCCAGTCACATGGCCTCCAAGCCACGCCCACACAATAAGCCACGCCCACAATGGTGTCCCTCTTACCAATGTTAAAATCTGTTCACCTTACCCTATACACATAGCCATGGCCACCCGGTCACATGACCAGCTAGCCACGCCCACCCAGTCACATGACCAGCTAGCCACACCCACAAAATAAGCCACGCCCACAATGTCCCTCTTTACCAATGTTAAAATCTGGTCACCTTACTCATAATCAACGAACCTGTTGCTAAAATTCACCTTTGGGAACCTCTGATTGGGGGTATTCCAGGAGGCCAATCTACCTACCAATCAGCTTTTTTAAAATTTTCCTTCTCAAAAACTAAGGCGGGTCTTATACTCTGAAAAATACGGTATTTGTATTTGAATGTGGACTGAGCAAACTGATGCCAGGGCTTTGGTTCTAATTACTATGATTTGCTTGGCTTTGCTTTAGCATCCGATATACAAGCCTAATTAGTAGGGTTTATGATCCATGAGTTTGGACAATCCCCCCAAAACACTGGGTGTGTAGCCTCTAAGTTCCCAAAGTTGGTGCTCTATTGTGATTTTGAATGTGGCAAAAGGGGAAAATTATAAATTACATAAAGAACAATAACAGGAATAGCAATAGCATGTCAAAGAAGACTCAATCATCCAGGCCAAAGATATTTAAAAAGTTGAATCATGGCAACTGGACCAACATTTATTAATCTGAGATGTTTCATGGATCATCCAAGCAATTTCATCAAACAAAATAAAAAGTTAGAGTCAGAGAGTCATTGAAATGTACCAACTCTTGCCACACCAACTTCAGGGGTTTCTCCCCAAAATTACAATATCTCAAAGAAGACTCAATGAAATGTCTCGGATTAATAAATTTTGGATCAGTTGCCATGATTCAACCTTTTAAATAGCAATAGCACTTAGACTTATATACCATTCCATAGTCCTTTACAGCATTCTCTGAGCTTTTTACAATATCAGCATATTGCCTCCCAAAATCCAGGTCCTCATTTTACCCACCTCAGAAGGATGAAAGCTGAGTCAAAGCTGAAAGGATGAAAGCTTGAAGTGGTAGGGATTGAACTGCTGGCTGTGGGCAGAGTCAGCCTGCAATACTGCATTCTAACCACTGCACTATATTTAGCCAATTTCATAACATTTTAAGTAACATTAAAGGAATTAAATTTATTTGCACTTCGATCAATACATTATGGTTAAACCGTGGTTTAGCAAAATTGGTTAATGTGGCAAAAACATCCCAGAAACTTCCCTGGAGAGCTTCATCCCTGAACTATTCTCCTCAGCAGTAATCTTCCTGCTTTCTTTCTTTGCTGAGGTTCTGGAGGAGTTCAAGAGATTCTGGAATGGGAAAGTTCCCAATAAAAAGCCTGCCTTTCTTTGCTTCTATCCCACTATTTTAAGTGAGGACTTGTAGGAAAGACAGATGTTAAAGCAGCATCTGGAATGCAAAATAGCATCCTTTGTCACCGAACTGTTCTTCATTCTAGAAGTAAACGTTTTCTTATTAAAGCAACAACAGTATTAATAAAACGCAAGGGTTTTCAGGGCACTCGCTCATGTCGATTTTCAAGCTATCTGGTGTTTATAGCACCACCATCTATTATAATAAACCTTTGTCCTCCCCTTCACAACCCTCTCTTGGCTTCCTGCCTTTAATCACCATAAACCACTGGAAGCATCCTAGGAAATGTATTAGCTATCATTGAGCATGACATTTGTAAATAAAATATATATTTAATGAAATGTGCCTAAGGGAACACATGTCAACTGTCTGTTGGTGGTGATTCCCCCACCCCCCTCCTGCTTGCAGGAGACAGGTATTTTGTTTGTAGCTGCAACACACTGGAGCATTGGGAAAACTGAAAAGATTGTTTGAAAGCAATGTCAAAGACCCTGGAACATTTACAAAATGTCACGGGACAGTAGACAAATGGCAGTAGGCAACCAACCATAGCTGATCTCTGAAAAAGGAAGTACCGGTAAGTTTGGACATGTCTGGTCCTTGATCAGATCATATCAAGACTAGAGAGTACACAGGAAAGTCAAAAGCATTGTGGGAAAAGGCAGTAGTAACTCATATCTGTATTGCTACTAAGAGAACATCTTGGATGATCCACATGTGGAAAGCTACCACCACCCCCCTCCTAGAAGAATGGAATATTTTGGGAAATATTAAAAAGGCAGGATAATATATTTCCCCTAAAAAAAGAAATAAAAATCCTAAAGGAGACAGAAACAGCCCCAGTTCCCTGCCCCCAAGCAGATACTAAGCTGAGGCCAGCTTTTAGAAATGCAGATTTGGTAATCCATTACTCCCTGCAGCAAAGTCTGAACAAAGGCAAATTAGTCATCTCAAGATCCAACACAGGAAAAAGCCATTAAGTCATAATAGGAATTGCCCAACACCCTTTCAGAACACAAATCTCTTCATTACACATGTCAGAAAGTCCAAACTTCAACCAAACTTAGCTCACACAATCTATAGAGCAGCGGTGAAATCCAGCAGGTTCTGGAGAACCGGTAGCAGAAATTTTGAGTAGTTCGGAGAATTGGCAAATACCACTTCTGGCTGGCCCCAGAGTGGGGTGGGAATGGAGATTTTGCAATATCCTTCCCCCAGGAGTGGGGAGGGAATGGAGATTTTACAGTACCCTTCTCCTGGCACGCCCACCAAGCCACACCATGCCCACCAAGCCACCCCCACAGAACTGGTAGTAAAAAAAATTGGATTTCACCACTGCTATAGAGCCAGCTACATGGTCCAATGGGAGTCTGACAATAGCCAGTAGAATACATTTTCTTGCCCAGGAACAGGAAGCTCAAATACAATGTCCAGAGTAGGTATAAAAGCCATCCCCTCTCAACTCATAACATTTTAAGTAACATTAAAGGAATTAAATTTAATTTAATTAAAATTTAATTTTAATTAACTGGCGGCCCCCAGGGGGAGAGCCTTTTCTGTGGGGGCACCCACCATCTGGAACGAGCTCCCCCCAGAGATACAGAAGATTCCGGATCTGCGCACTTTCCGCCGTGCCCTCAAAACATTCCTGTTTCAGCAGGCCGGCCTGGCCTAACTTTCCCTTTATATTGCTTTTTGATTTTATTTTAAACTGGGATGTCTTGAATTATCTAGGACCAGAATGTTTAGTATATTTTAATTGGTTTTTTATTATTAACGTTTGTATTACATGTATTTTTATCGTTCGCTGTTCACCGCCCTGAGTCCCTTAGGAATAGGGCGGTATATAAATTTAATAAATAAATAAATAAATAAATAAACTCCATGTAGTCAGCTGCCCAGAATCCCATGTGCTTAGTGGCTCTGCTTCATCAATAAATGGACCCTCTTTCCAATCAGCCTCCAGCCTCCATTTTGCCTCCAGTGCCTTTCTCCCAGCTTGGCACTGAACCAGATGGATATTTCTTCCAACCACATATATTGTAAATCTCTCTGTCTCTGTCACTCTGTTTCTGTCTGTCTGTCTGTCTCTCTCTCTCTCTCACACACACACACACACAAATACACACACACACACACACACACACACAAGGTTTTAAGGAGAAAATATACTTAAATACCATCCCTTCATCCTCCACTGGGGGGAACACAGGTCTGAAAATCCAGATGTTGAAAACTTTTCTGAAGGGAAGCAAAGCTTCAAGGATTTGTATTCCAGAGACCACAGGCAGCCATAGAAAACAGGCAGAATCATTTCATATTCTCTATATTGCTCTCTACCTTAATTAACTACAGTAAGATTTGCTCTAACGAGAGGCAACAAGCAAATATGCATTCGTCTGGAAATGAGGAGGAAGAATTGCTTTTTGGATAATATGTAATGTTTTTTAGTTTAATCATAAGTGGAAAGCAGAGTTTCTTATTGAAGCAAGTGTTGGAGAAAGGAAATAGGATAAATTCATCTGTCCAAAGGACCTTGACTATTTATTGTACTTTAGATCCCTGTGTATCAAAAGCAATCATTATTTTTTTAATTTTATTTTTATTAGTCATATTTCTATGCCGCCCACTCTCCGAGGACTCTGGGCGGCTTACACCAAAGACAGTATACTAAATAGCATATTGCCCCCAACAATCTGGGTCCTCATTTTACCCACCTCGGAAGGATGGAAGCAGAGGTGGGTTCTACTTACCTTTACTACCGGTTCTCTTCGTGTGTGCGTTTCGCGCGTGATCACCGTGCACATGCTCGGTTCACTCGCAGGACACCAAACTTGCGCTTTGCACAAGCGCATTGCGAATCTGCCCAGCTGAGGTGTGACAATCTGCTCTGCCGCACCTCTCAGCTGGGTGAAAAAACCGACATATAAGGTCAGCATAACGCCGGGGCAGGCGGGAGGGCCCAGCTCCCGAAGACAGAGAACCGGTTCGGTGACGTCATATCGTCATTGCTACCAGCTCTCGCGAACCGGGCCGAACCAGGAGGAACCCACCACTGGATGGAAGGCTGAGTCAACCTTGAGCAGGTGAGATTTGATCCGCTGATCTGCTGAACTAGCAGTCAGCTGAAGTAGCTGCAGTACTGCACTGCGCCACCTCAGCTTCATATTTGTGAAGCCTCTGATGCAGGTAGTCCTCGACTTATGACCACAATTGAGCCCAAAATTTCTGCTAAGTGAAACATTTGTTAAGTGAATTTGCCCCATTTCACGATCTTCCTTGAAACAATTGTTAAATGAATCACTGTAGTTGTTAAGTGGTTAAGTGAATCTGGCTTGCCCATTGACTTTGGTCGTCAGAAGGTCGCGAAAAGTGATCACGTGACTTTGGGACACTGCAACCGTCATAAATATGAATCACTTGCCAAGCGTCTGAATTTTGATTCACATGACCATGGGAACGCTACAACAGTTGTAACTGTGAAAACTAGTCATAATTCACTTTTTTCAGTGAGTTGTAACTTTGAACAGCCACTAAAACGAACTGTTGTATGTCAAGGACTACTTGTAGTCTTCTCACATTTAAGAATTTCATGGTGGGCAGGCAGATACTGCAAGGCTGTGTAGATCTCCAGATTTATCATTCAGCGTAGCGAAGCTTCAAACAAATTATGAAGCCACTTCAGTGGCTTCCTTCATAGACAGGTGTGCCTTTATAGAATATCTTTTTATTACAGTGAAGGGAGGGGGATTACTCAATTTTCTGTGTTGATGGGTCATCATATCTGACTGATCCTCCACTGTGTGATCTGTGTGGATGGTCCAGTGATCTGATTTGGATAACATTGATTGGAACTGGCACTGCTCTACACAGGCTAAGACACTTTTAAGTTACGAATGCTGCCGATCACGCAAGGCAGATGGATGAAAATGTTAGAAGTATGTTACATTAAAGAAAACCAGGGAGAAAATATCAGCTTTGGTCAGGATCCGCACCATGTACTGAACCAAGAGGTGTTTTGGATAGATGAAATCAAGTTGGTTTATATTAAACCAATTATATCAGAGTTATAGCAGAGAGCCAATTTGATGTAGTGGTTAAGGCACCAGGTTAGAAACTGGGAGACTGTGAGTTCTAGAGAGCCAGTTTGATTAGTGGTGAAGGTGTTATCCTAGAAACCAGGAGACGGTGAGTTATAGTCCCACTTTAGACACCGCTGAGTGACCAAGCACTTTCTCTCCCCTAGGAAGCAGGCAATGGCAAACCATATCAGAAAAACCTTGCCAAGAAAACGGCAGGGGTTTCTCCAGCAATCTCTGAGAATTGAACAGGACTAGATGAAAGAAAGAAAAAGGAAAAACAGCAAATTAACCTGTGTGTATGTACACGTTTTTACTAGATGCTGGCTGCAAAGAATTCCTTACAAGGTCTAAATAGTTTTAGAAAACAATATTACAGGCTTTAGCACAAACCTTCTTCAGAGTGTGTTTCGAAGATTTTGCCCATGGAACGTCTGTCTGGAATTGTTAATAATGTCAATTGCCTAATTGTTCCTTGCTAAGGTTCCTATGCTAAGACAAATAACCTGTTTAGCTTCATGTTTGCAATAGGAATCTACTACTAATTTGTTATTGTGGAGTTCCCCACTGCTAATAATGAACAAGAACGTGCCTCCTTTATAGCATTCTTCCAGGAAAGCTAACTTTCCAGAGTAGTCCAGGCAATAGAGCTAACCCTCGTTTAGTGACCATTCACAGTTATGATGGTAATGAAAAAGTAACTTTACAACCGATCCTTACATTTATGACCTTCACAGGTCTGTAAAGCAAAGAACATCTGAGTCAGATCGTAAGTGAAGTAATAGTTTCACTTAATGACTGCTTCACTTAATGACTGAATTGCCAGGTGCTAAACAAAGACTACATGTAGTAAAAAATACTGATGAATTATCTTCATGTGCACAGACAATGTCTAGTATTAGCTGTGGTAATACCCACAGCTTTATTAGATTTCCCCATTAGATTTATTTCAACTCTTCCACCCAGATTCACAGACTTGGAGGTCAGACCCAGAGATTGTGAGTTCTAGTTCTGTCTTAGCCCTTAAAGCCAGCTGGGTGACTTTAGGCCTGTCATTCTCTCTCAGTTCAGCCCACCTCACAGGGTTGTTGTTGTTGTGGGAAAAATAAGGGGAGGAAGGTATATTGGATATGTTTGCCCCCTTAAGTTATTTGTAAAAAAATAAAGGTGGGTTTTAAATAAATAAAATAGAAAAAAATATTTGGTGAAGGCTGGTGGAAGTTTTTCTCCCACAAGCCCCAGAGGGAGCTGTGGCACATAAGTTGCCCATTCCTATCATATGCATCCTAACCATAAGAACGTATATTTTAATACAACACACATTGTACCCAAATCCTTGGATCATCTCCACAGGTTTCTGTTTTACTATTTGAAGCCAACTGTTAAAAGATGAAAAAAAAATCAGTGTGGAATTTAGAAGGACAAGAAAAAGAAGTGAGCTTTTTAAATAAAGCTTGACAGATGCTTAGCATTCAATTGTGATACTGAGAGGTAACACAGTTAAAAAGCCTTTTCTCCAAGAACTATCATCCCACCAAAGTTAACAAAGGCGGCTCAGATGGTGTCTATTAGTAGTGGAAGAAGTAATCATCCTCTTAAAGCAGATCTGTTTGTTTGTAGTGCTGCTGAGTTTGTCTGCCTTTTGCTTTTCTGCTTTGAACTGTGAGCAATGTCTCTGTCTTGGAACATGGCTTCAGCTGCATGATCCTAGATGCTTTATACAAGACAGATAAAGTAACGCTGGTTTTGCAGCGATGTTGTGGGAGAATATTAAGAGTTATGGCTACTTTTCTCTGCTTAAGAACTCTGGGCGCTGCAGAATTGATTACTCAGAAGGTGTAATAACTTAGAGCAAGTTTGCCCAATCGATACATACTGTTGTCTTTTCTGGCTGGTTTTCTTGGATAAGAAGAAGATAATTCTTCTTCTACATGTATTTGGCCATCAAACTTGATGGAGAGGGAAGAGGCTGAATTGGAGATCTCCTTCTGCTAGCCTCATCCATTTTGCTACCTCCAAAGAAGAGGAGATAACCTGCCGGTGGCATCTTTTATAACCACACTGCTGTCAAAAATATGAAAAGATGGAGGTTGTTTACTCTTAAGCAATCAAAATGGGTGGAGTACAGCAAGGGTTAATAAGTGGCCTCGTAGGCAAATTTAAATTGCTGAGAGCCTATCCTGATCCTCCATAGCAACACCAAAGACTAGTTGCACAGAGGCCCAGGCATGAACCCTGGGCCTCAGATGGCTGCCATACTGCCCCAGCTAACAGAAGACAAGCTGACAGGAGTGTTTTCTTCACCCGCCCTCACCCTCCCAGGAGATTTTCAACTTCCTTTGGTACTTTTTTGGTACTTTATTTTTTTTTGGGGGGGGGCATTGTGAACACTTGATTGTAACCCCAGCCCCCAGCCCATGTCTGCTTTCCAATAAGGCCTATGACTGGAGTTTCTTGAAAATGTTGTCTCTGTTGTACCATCATTCGGCACCTGCACTTTACACTTACACTTTGCTGGCAGAGGGACGGATCATCGAATCCGCCGTGAGAGGGCGGATTTTGGACCTATATTATGGGTGCCAAGTGCGCAAGTTGAACCATTACTTCCATCTCACCAGTAAAGGGGGTAGACCATCGAGCCAAGCCGCTGTGAGAGGGCGGTATGATTTATTCTTCCTCCCCCCTTGGACTGTGTCGACCTGGAGACGGACTTGGCCTCTGTTGTGAGAGAACAGCGGACTGGGTCTTGAATCCTTTTGTGGCTCCTGTCTTTTTTATGTTCTCCCTCGGACTTTTCTGTATGGACCCTTTAGGGGACGGTCACCCCATCCCTGTGGCAAGACGTACACAGCAGCGGAGCTTCTTGGTCTGCGAGATTCCCCCCTCTCGCAGGCTTGGCCCCCCACGTTATCGAGGGCCTACCTCGATGACGGATTTTGGAATCCCGAGAGGTGGCATGCCGCAAAGAGGGGGCTGAGGGGTTTTTTAAAATTGTCTTTGTGTAAATTTTTAAGGGGTTTGGGGAGGGGGGTGGGGAGGGAGGCCAGTCTGGCTGTTAATGGTGCCATAGGGGGTACGGACTCTGGGGGAAAGGGGACTGTTAGAATGCCCTCTATTGAGGGCTTTTCCATCAATACGCTGAGTGGGAGGGGCAGGTATGGCGGGAGCAGGGGGCCGCATCATGTGGTGGGGGCACGCGCTCGCTATCTACGAGCGATTGCGTGCCCCGGTCCCCTTAGCTCTTCCCGTTCCTCGGGCTGCTTAGAGTCTCAGGGCCCGAGTTTCCGGCTGATGTTGTGTAATGCCAGGTCCGTAGTAAATAAAGCCCCCCTCATTTGTGATCTTATTCAGGAGGGGGGAGCGGACCTGGCAGGTATTACGGAGACCTGGTTGGGCCATGAGGGGGGGTTCCCCTCGTGGAGATGTGCCCATCAGGCTTCCGTGCATTTCATCAGCCGAGAGCTCAGGGCAGGGGCGGGGGGGTGGCGGTCATTATAAGAGAGGGTCTTGATCCGAGGGAGACTACTGTGCCTCAGATAGCCGGATGTGAGTCCCTTTTCGTGAAGTGGGGTCGTGGGGTGCAGATGGGTCTGTTGATCACGTACCTGGCTCCCTGCCACGTGGCGACGACCCTGCCCGAACTCCTCAATGTTATAGCCGAGGTGGCGGCTGATACCCCCAGACTTCTGGTCATGGGGGATTTCAACTTGCCATCCATTGGTGAAACTTCTGAGGTAGCTCGGGAGTTCATGGCTTCCATGACGGCCATGGACCTGACCCAAGTAATTCACGGCCCTACTCACATGGGGGGACACACTCTGGACTTAGTTTTTGTCTCTGGTCAGTGGTTGAGTGGCCTTGATATAGGGGATATAGATACTGAACCCTTGTCATGGTCTGACCACTCGCTCCTTCGACTTGACTTTCTGACCACCGCACCCCGTCGCAGGGAGGCGGAGCCGACCAGGTGGTTCCGCCCCAGGCGCCTGATGGATCCTGATAGGTTCCAGATGGAGCTTGGGCCATTTCCTGAAACTCTAGCTCACGACTCGGCTGATGACCTGGTGGCCGCCTGGGATAGTGCGGCTGCCGGGGCTTTGGACCGGGTCGTGCCTTTGCGGCCTCTGACCCGGCACCGAACTCACTTAGCTCCTTGGTTCTCCGAGGAGCTGAGAGAGATGAAGCGCCGGAAAAGACGCCTAGAGAGCGGTTGGAGGGCCAGTCGTTCCGAATCCGACTTGACACTGGTAAGGTCTCATGTTAAGACCTACCTAGTGGCGATAAAAGCGGCGAAATCTAGCTATTTTGCCGCTCTTATCGTGTCATCAGATAACCGCCCAGCCGCCCTGTTCAGGGTGACCCGCTCCCTTCTCCATCTGGGAGCGCGGGAGGACCCCTTGCAGGGCCGAGCTGAGGATTTTGTACAGTATCTGGATGATAAAATAACTCAGATTCGGGAAAACTTGGCCACTGACTGGGTTAGTTCAGACGAGATGACTGAGGCAGGCCTTGAGAATGTTATCTGGGAGGAGTTCGATCCTGTGGCTCCCGAGGACGTGGACAGGATCTTGGGACAGCTGAACGCCACCACATGTTTATTGGACCCGTGTCCCTCCTGGTTGGTGCTGGCTTCCCGGGAGGTTACACGAGGCTGGCTCCAGGGAATTATCAACGCTTCTTTGAGTGAGGGTGTCCTGCCGGCCGCCTTGAAAGAGGCGGTGGTGAGGCCTCTCCTCAAGAAGCCATCCCTGGATCCGGCTGTTTTGGCTAACTATCGTCCAGTCTCCAACCTTCGCTTTATTGCGAAGGTTGTTGAGAGTGTGGTGGCGCGACAGCTTCCACAGTACCTGGATGAAGCTGTCTATTTGGATCCGCTCCAGTCCGGTTTCAGACCTGGGTACAGCACGGAAACGGCATTGGTCGCGTTGGTGGATGATCTCTGGAGGGCTTGGGATAGGGGTTATTCCTCTATCCTGGTCCTGTTAGACCTCTCAGCGGCTTTTGATACCATCGACCATGGTATCATGTTGCGCCGGCTGGAGGGACTGGGAGTGGGGGGCACCGTTTTGCGGTGGTTCTCCTCCTATCTCTCCGACCGGTCGCAATCCGTGTTGACAGGGGGGCAGCGGTCGACCCCGAGGCGCCTTGTTTGTGGGGTGCCACAAGGGTCGGTCCTCTCGCCCCTCCTGTTCAACATTTATGTGAAGCCGCTGGGTGAGATCATCCGTGGTTTTGGGGTGGAGTTCCATCAGTACGCTGATGATACTCAGCTGTACATCTCCACCCCAGACCATCCCAACGATGCCTTGGAAGTGATGTCCCAGTGCCTGGAGGCCGTGCGGGTCTGGATGGGGAGAAACAGGCTCCGACTCAACCCTTCCAAGACCGAGTGGCTGTGGCTGCCGGCGTCCCGGTATAGCCAGCTGACGCCATCGCTGGTTATTGGGGGTGAATCATTGGCCCCCACGGAAAGGGCCCGCAACTTGGGCGTCCTCCTGGATGCACGGCTGTCCTTAGAAGGGCATCTGACGACCGTGGCCAGGGGGGCTTTTTATCAGGTTCGCCTGATACGCCAGTTGCGCCCCTTTCTGGATCGGGACTCCCTACGCACAGTCACTCAAGCACTCGTCACTTCTCGTCTGGACTATTGTAACGCTCTCTACATGGGGCTCCCCTTGGGGTGCACCCGGAGGCTCCAACTGGTGCAGAATGCGGCCGCGCGGGGGATTATGGGAGCGACTGGGCGCTCCCATGTGACTCCTCTCCTGCGCGAGCTGCATTGGCTTCCGGTGGACTTCCGGGTGCGCTTCAAGGTGTTGGTGACCACCTTTAAAGCGCTCCATGGCTTAGGGCCGGGGTACTTACGGGACCGCCTTCTGCCACCAATTGCCTCCCACCGGCCAGTTCGCTCCCACAGAGAGGGCCTCCTCAGGGTGCCGTCGGCTAGACAATGCCGGCTGGCGACCCCCAGGAGGAGAGCCTTCTCTGTGGTGGCACCTACCCTTTGGAACAATCTACCCCCAGAGATACGAGTGATCTCCGACCTCCGGACCTTTCGTCGGGCCCTAAAAACTCATCTCTTTCAGTTAGCCGGTCTCTCTTGATTTTATGATTTTATGGTTGGTTTTAAATTTTGATATGGATTTTAAATTGATAAATTTTAAACTATGGGCCAAATTTAATTATTTTAAATCTATTTTTAATCGTATTCATGTATAAATGTTTTTATTTTGGCTGTTCACCGCCCTGAGTCCGAAAGGAGAAGGGCGGTATAGAAATTCGAATAATAAATAAATAAATAAATAAATAAAATTAAGATACCAGACTGCACTGAAGTTTCTTTCCTTCCTTCCTTCCTTCAAAAATTAACGATATATGCGGCAAGAAGCTTGATAATGACCAAGCAAGGAATTCTTAGCCTATATATAATATGTGACTTATCCTTGGTTTAGAGAGTGGGGCCTCACTTTCTTTTCTAGAAACTAAATTGCTTCATGATCACCAGGATCTGGTTCAGCAACCAGCCTAAAATATCTCTACAACATTTTTGACATTCCCAGAAGCTTAGAGCCTCCTCGAAACGGATAGATCAAAATTGTTGTCCTTTTTTTTTAATTGTTTGCCCCTTAGAAGTGCTCCAATACTATGAAAATCAGGCCATTTTTTTCTTCTTCTTTAAGTCACCTCGTTGTCCTGCTCAATTGTTCCTCAAAATTAGGACTACCAGATCAGGGTTGAAAATATTTGGACAACCAATGGATGACAACAAAGAAAGAAACTCTCTCTGCTACCATCTCATTCTTATCTGCTGAAAGGAACTCGGAGGTCAGGGCTAGATCTGAATTTTGCAATCCCAAATATGGAGCCAAATCAGGGGAGCTATTCAGCAGGTTCTGACAGGTTCTGGAGAACCAGTAGCGGAAATTTTGAGCAGTTCCGAGAACTGCCATATACCACCTCTGGCTGGCCCCAGAGTGGGGTGGGAATGGAGATTCTACAATATTCTTCCCCCATGAGTGGGGAGGAAATGGGGATTTTGCAATATCCTTCCCCTGGAGTGGGGTGGGAATGGAGATTTTACAGTAACCTTCCCCTGCCATGCCCACCAAGCCACACCACACCCACCAAGCCATGCCCACAGAACTGGTAGTAAAAAAATTTGGATTTCACTACTTAGCCAAATCATTACCCTCCCCCCTCCCCCCCCAAAAAAGCCTTCAGATGGGGAAAAAATCATCCCTGTAATAAAATATCTATTTTTATTTTTAAAAGCTAGGGAAGCTTTGGAAATGGTTAAACTGATGAAAAAAGATTGAGGAGCTTGATAGTCCCAGTACTATTCCTCTTGATGGTATTTAGATTTGGGCCTTAGGTTTAGATCAAGAATGGAGCATTTATTTGTTTATTTATTTCTCCACCTTTATTATTTTTATTCTGCAACTCAAGGTGACAAAGATACCTAATCCTTCTACCTCTTTCTATTTTCCCCACAGCAACAGCTCTGTGAGGTGGGTTGGGCTGAAAGAGAGGGACTGGCCCAAAGTCACCCAGTTGGCTTTCATGCTTGAGGCAATACTAGAACTCATTGGTTACTGGACCAAACATGAACATCAATGGCAGACATTCCTTTTCTGAGAGAAGGGATGTAAAGATCCAGAATGAAACGTCAGTTTACCATCACAAAGCTTTAACATTTTCTCCTATAATAACAGGATGCATGCGAGCTAATATAAATAAAGCTGCACAGAGATTACTTGTGTTATAGGATACCTGCACCCTTAGCATTCCATGTGGCTTCTCTAACCACAAAATATTTCAAACTAGGCATTTAGATTTTTGTATTCTGAAGAAATGAATGGATGTGTGTACATTCTATTCTAGCCCTTGTGTTCATTGTGGGGTTTCAGAGGTGTGTGGGGAGAAGCACTTGACCTCAAAAACGCCATTTTGCAAATTCTGCATGCCTTCCCTGTTAAGAATTTCTGTGCAGATATACTTTTCGTCAGAAGTAAACTGACAAGAGAAGGAAATGCTGAACTATTAGGTTGTATTGAGCTCCCCATAACACAGTGTAACACAGTGGTGGGTTGCCCCCGGTTCAGACCGGTTCGCAAGAACCAGTAGTAAAACTGGCTGGAGGCTCCGCCCACCACTCCGAATATCGTCATAGGCAATCTGTGCATGCGCAGAAGCTTCTGGTATAACAGGGTGGGTTCTACTTACCTTTACTACCGGTTCGCAACGGGATCGCTTCTGTGTAGAAGAAGCTTCTGCTCATGCACAGATCACCTATGACGACATCTGGGGTGGTAGGCGGAGCCTCCCACTGATTTTACTACCGGTTCTTTCAAACCGGTCCGAACCAGGGGCAACCCATCACTGGTGTGTAAGTGGAAACATTATGGAGGGGTTCTTAGGTACCTTCCATAGCTTGTGATACATGTTACAGTTTAAATGATCCATCACCTGAGAATGTTTCTGAAATGTGTTATGGTAACATGGCTTAACCTTGAGAGGCTGGGACAACAGGTTTAAAAAAGAAATTTCTGCTGGTATTGTAGGTAGTGTACACCAAGCTAGGGGCTTCCATGCAGGTTCAAGCCAATCATAACCTAGCTTCTTTTTGATGTTCTTTTGATTTGTTTGGCTATCATCTCTGCTCACACACACACACCATGCAGATGTCTTCTTAGGCCACTTCCTCAGCAACTGTAAGGCTTTTCAGCTCTTCAGCTCTTGTATTCATAGAAATTCTGTAAGAAAATGGTACATTGGAAGTTGTTCCACTAACAGAATAACAAAATTGGAAAGGACCTTGGAGAGCTTCTAGTTCAACCCTATACCATGGTTGTCCAATCTTTTCTACTAAGAAGCCCAATCCATTCTCCCTCTTCAGTGGGTGCAGATCTGCTGCACAGACTTTCTGAAGATCTTGAAGAACAAGAGGTTCATATGGAATTTCTTGGATCTAGACATTTAAGGATTTGCAGGGTTTTGATTTCAGGGTTTTGTTTTTGTTTTGCTACCAGTCATCCAGTTTCTTGTACAACTGACTTTTCAAAAGCATCTGCAAGTATTGTTTCTTGCTCTTTAGCATAATTTGACACTGTTGTAATCATTTGTATTTGCCATTTTCTTTAGAAATGTGTGGCTCCTTAACATTTCACTGTAATGTCCTTTTTGATACTGTCGGATTAGGTTCAGGCAGGATATAAAAATGCCAAATGCAAATATCAAACAATCAATCAATTAGCAGGATGATTTCCCACTTGGCAAGGTGCAAAAGCCATCATTTTTCCTTGTGAACTGCCTGGCATTTGTGTGGAACATGTGGCTGTGTAAACAGCACTAATCCCCTGAAGGAAGATCAGGTACAGCTGTAACCTTGTCTTAAACAAAACACTGTTGATCGTTTCTAACTCATGAATAGGTCTAAACGGTTTGGAAATTCTTTCACAAATATAATGAGTTTCGGGATCGATGATATTGTTGTGGCATATCAGAGAATAGGATAATTATTAACTGCTTCAAAAATCGTTCTGTGGGCACAGAAAGCAATAGATAACACTCCCTAAACTATTTTTTTCTAGAAATAAAAGGGTATTCTAAAATTAAAACTCTTTCATCCCCTTTGGTGCAATATTGATTGAATATTTAAGTAAGGAAATGGAATGAATGCACTTAAAAAAAAAACACCTTTGTATATGTGCATGATCTCTTTTCCTCAAGAGCTCTGCGTAAATGCAACCAGCATTAGATTTTTATACAAGCATTATTGCATTATCATTGCATAAAATAGTAATTAAAAATACAGAATGACGTTATAACATCCAGAGTCTATTGGCCGAAAGGCATTTGAATCAGGGGTGAAATCCAGCAGGTTCTGACAGGTTGTGGAGAACCAGTAGCGGAAATTTTGAGCAGTTCGGAGAACCAGCAAATACCACCTCTGGCTGGCCCCAGAGTGGGGAGGGAATGGGGATTTTGCAGTATCCTTCCCCTGCAATGCCCACCAAGCCACGCCCACCAAGCCACACCACGCCCACCAAGCCACGCCCACAGAACCAGTAGTAAAAAAATTTGGATTTCACCACTAATTTGAATGGTGGCAGTCATGACTAGGAGGGCATTTGCTTAACTTGGCTTGTGTGCCAGTTATGCTGTTTCCTGGCTCGACAAGCCTTTCTTTCATACCATCTGCATCTCTCTTATGGACTATTGCAATGTGTTCTACATGGAGCTACCTTTGACCAGTAGCTGGAAGCTGAAATTGGTGCAGAATGTGGTGGCATGAGCAGTCCTGGGTGCCCCTGTGGTGTTGCACATTTAACACCTCTGCTACCAAGCTGCATTGGGCTCCAGTTTGCTTCTGGGTCCAATTCAAGGTGTTGGCTATCACCTTTAAATCCCTACATGGCATAGGACCAAGTTACCTGAGGACCTATCTCATCCTAATTACATTGTCCCCATTTTTAAAATTTAACTTTTAATATTTAACCCTAACATTTTAAATTCTGCTTTTAACCTTGTTCTTATTTATGCTTGTATATAACAATATTTTTAATTGTTTTTTTTAAAAAAACAATTTTTTTAATACAAACCACTCAGAGTCATTTAGTGGAGATGGTTGGTATAAAAACGTGATGAATAAATAAAAACATATTTCCCAAGTTCAGAATTTACGTAGATGGTAGATAAATAAATAAAATAAATAAATAAATAAAAAATAAATAATTTTATTTCTATACCGCCCTTCTCCCGAAGGACTCAGGGAGAGCCTATTTAAAAACACAAAAAACACGACAACAATTTAAAATTTAAAATCATTAAATAATTAGGCTCCAATTAAAATCCCAGAAATTTAAAATACCCCAATTTAAAACGTTATGTTAATAGCCCTGCCTGGCGGAACAACAGGGTCTTCAGAGCGCAGCGAAACACCCGGAGGTCGGAAATCTTTCGTATTTCGGGGAGCAGTTCATTCCACAGGGCTGAGGCTCCCACAGAGAAGGCCCTCCCCCTGGGTGTCGCCAGCCGACATAACTTGGCTGATGGCACCCGGAGGAGACCCTCTCTGTGGGAGCGGACTGGTTGGTGGGAGGCTATTGGTGGCAGAAGTCGGTCTCGAAGGTACCCGGGTCCTATGCCATGGAGCGCTTTAAAGGTGGTAACCAACACCTTGAATCGCACCCGGAAGACCACTGGGAGCCAGTGCATCAACCAATCTGACAGAAATACGGGATCTTTAGATCAATTTATTTTGTTTCCCCCAAGCATTCCAAACTGGTTTCTTCCATATGGAATTAACTTAATCCAATTGAAATATATTAATATATAAGGTTTTTATTGTTATTGTGGCAACTATTGTTATGTTTCAATAGCAGTTCTCAGTATCTGTATTTATATACATACATACATTTAATACAACAAAACTCCAAAAAATAATACAAAAATAAGAAGAAAGAAGGAAGGAAGGAAGGAAGGAAGGAAGGAAGGAAGGAAGGAAGGAAGGAATTATGATTTCTGCTCTTTTTCTATAGAGTAATTGCCATCTTACTCCTTATCTTCCCTCTTTGACCCTTTCAATCCATAAATCATCCATTCAGTCTTTTCTTCTTTCCACAAAATGTTCATGTTAGGCTTCCAGTCTTTTAAAAATATTTTAATCATTTTTTCCATGACCAAACTGGTCAGATTTGTCATTTTCTTAATTTCTCTCAGTGCTATACTCTAATCTTCTTCTATGAGTCTGAATCAACTGGTTGAGCAGGCTAATAAGATTTCCCAATCAGATCTAAATGTTTGTGTGCTTGTTTAAAAACAGACCAAACTGGAGTGAAGTTATGTGATTCAATGATTTGAATCAATTTGGAGATTCGATTTCTAAATTCTGTTTAGAGATTTGTTTAAATCACCAAATCAAATCTCCAAGCTGAAGCTACACACATCCATAAGAGGTGGTGTTTACTTCTTTCAACTTCTTTCAACTACTTTGTCAGCTACAAAGAGTCCCGTACCCTAACCTAACACACAGCTTCAACCTTAAACTGTCTACCGTGGACCTCACCCCATTCCTAAGAGGCCCATAAAGGGGGCGTGCATAAGCACACCAGTGTGCCTACCGTCCCTGTCCTACTGTCCCCATTTATTTGTACTCATTTCCTATGCTCATGTCCATGTTTATACTTATACATGTTTGACAAACTAACTAACTAAAATAAAATAAATAAATAAATACTTCTGTCCTACTTGATCAGAGACCAAGGAAGTTATTTCTAATTCCCATTGTTGGCTATGGCAAAACACTTTTTTTGAGTTTTGTTCCACTGGAATATGGTATGTCAGAAGAATTCCAGTGAATTATTCTGAGATTAGATGTCAGCCCTACAGGGGAGATCATACTAAGACACCAATGCATGTAGTAGGTCAATACTTCTCTCTATTGTAACAACTACAGTGATAGAATAGTGCAAATTTAAATGTCCTTCACGTGATCTAGGGAGCTGCTTCGCAAATGTATTTTCTTGGTCCCTTTTACTGTAACGGATTGTTGTTTTGGTAACAATTCTTTCTTCATTTCTTCAGGCCATGCTCTCTGTCCTCTGCATCAGAACAAAGTACCCACTATTAATTTTTCATTTCATATATGTCTAACATTGACTCTCCAACAAAGAGAAGAAAAAAGAGACTCTTATATATTTGGAAACCCTTACTAAGCAAGTAAGTGAGAAAAATAAAAATAAAACTTTTAAAAACATTATTAGAAATAGGAGCATGTGAGTGGGTTTATCCCCTCAAGTGAAAAAAAAAAAGTCCTTAAGTTCAGAGTGAAGAGAAACTATTGTTCCTTTATGGAGCATGTGCTGGAAATCTTTTGCAACAGAAATATATGAGTCGCTACTTGTATCCTTGCATAATCTTTTTAAAATTATACAGTTCTGAGCAGAACAATTAACACTTTGAAATAACAATCAAAATTTGTGTCAGGTGGCCAATGTAATTAGCTAGAGACGTTTTCCATTGAGTGCAGTTTGTGCTCAAATGCAGCACATGGCTGCATTTCATTGTTGGAAAAGTTTTTTCCCCGGTAGTCTTTAAAAGACATTTTCTTAACAATAGTAATAATTTCTAATAGTGTGCCTAATTAATAGCCTAGTGACATGATGTCATTACCCTAATTATATAATTCAAAGATTGAAACTTCCACCAAACATTAGGTATTAATTTCTTGCAATTTGTAATTCTCTAGAATTAATGTCATGATAGCATTTTGAAAGGGTAGGTTGCTTGAAACCTTGTTTGTCTGAGCAAGTGGGAGGATCAGTAAAATCTAATAACCTTAAAAATATCTTGATACGTGGAAGCATAGGAATTGTTCAGCATTTCACAATATTCTACATTTTACTGTTCAGATGAGACGGTAATAAAAGCAGTGGAATTTGTGTCCTTACAAGTTGGATAGTGTCAGGTTCAAATTTATTTTCAGGTCTTTTCATAAATACTTCATATTTAATGATCTCCATTCCTAGCATTCCATTCATCTCTTCAGGACTTTGCTTCATATTCATCACATTGAAAGCCCCTATTTCAAAGCTCCCTGGCATCTGATACTGCATGTCATTTTCTAAGTGAATTTTCATCTACAAATAAGGATGGATAAATCAATTGTCTGTCCCTGAATAGTTCTTTACATGTAATCCTCAATTTACAGCAGTTTGTTTAGTGACTGTTTGAAGTTACAACGGCACTGTAAAAAGGCACTTATGACAATTCATATTTATATTCATATTTATATTTTTGACAATTGCAGTGTCCCGGGGTCATATGATCACTTTTAATAACCTTCTGACAAGCAAAGTCAATGGGGAAGCCAGATTCACTTAACAACCGTGTTTCTAACTTAACAATTGCAATGATTCACTTAACAACTGTAGCAAGAAAGGTCATAAAATGGGGCAAAATTCACAAAAAACTGTCTCGCTTAGCAACAGAAATTTGGGGCTCAATTGTGGTCGTAAGTCGAAGACTACCTGCATTGATTGATTGATAATGATACATAATACACAAATTGGTATTTCCAAATATAATTTTCTGACACTGTAAATTATATAGCTAACATGGCATTGTTAAATATCTATCAAAGAATTTAGTTCCGATCTGCGCATTAGTCAAGTCTGCATGTGTGATTCAAGTAATTTTATGTAACATTTCACAAAGCTCAGTTTACTCAAATATTCCAGCTACAAATCCTAGGACCACTTCCTCATTTGCAGAAGTAATATCTACCTATATATGCCTATCAAGAAAATTTAACAAAATTTAACAAACATCAACTTGTTTAAATGTATATGCTGTTCAGAGATATATTATGTAGAACCCAGAAAATATGCCCATGCCAAAATTCATGCAATGTAATTCATATCTCAAAAAACATGGCCCTATACGTATATGGTAAAATACAAACACTTCCCCATAGAAAGTTATTTCCAATACATGCCTATGGAGATTCTGAGATATCCAGGCCATGGTTGTCCCCAAGGACTTTTTTTTAGTAAAGAAAAGTTCAGTTGGCTTTTGAAATAGCACCTTTGGGACATCTGCAATAAATATGTACAGGTACATACAAATCCATATCAACTAATTACAAAGGTATGCAAAAATCTATACAAAGGTTTTTTTGGTGAATGTGTAACCACAGATAATTGAAATAGTGATTCTTGTAGAAAGAAAGACTTTACAAAAATGAAGTTGACATAATCAGTCTTCCCATGTCAAGAATTAAAAGACTGTCTCTCTCCCATTTACATCCATCTGCCCTCCCCACCCACGCCAGAGTGAGAGATAGGGTATGTTGCAGTTCCTACCTATTAAGGAAATACACCAGATGGGACCTGGAAGAAGGGCCTTCTCTGTAGTTGCTCCCTCCCTTTGGAACATCATTCCTTCGGAAATAAGATTGGCCTCTTCTTTATTACTTTTCTGTAAGGCCCTGAAGATATGGTTCTGTTGGTGGGCCTGGAGACCCACTGTTTGAGTGGCTTGTTTGATCATGTTTGTCTCCACAATGGAGAGTGGGTTTTCTAGAGATTTATATTGTTTATTTTTAATGTTGTACACCACCAAGAATCACCATATATGCATTAGGCAACCATATACATCTATTCAATACATAAATAAATAGATAAGAATTGATATGGATCACAGGTCTTTAATGGCTACAAAGTTATGTGGAGCACTTTTAATAATTCTGTTCATCCCTCTCTCTCTCTTTACACACACACATACAAATACACACACACTGTTGTGACTCCAACCCCCGAGGCCAACTTATCGGAGGGAGAAGGCTCTGAACATGAAGGAGAGGAGTTGGCCAGGCCTCCCCCTCCAGGACCCTCCTCTCTGGCAATGCCTCAGGTGTCTCCCAAAGGAGAAGAGATTGGCCAGGAGCCAGGTATCTCCTCGCAGTCGGACAGTGACGGAGATAAGTCTTGGCTGGATCCATGCCAGCGTCGGAGAGACAAGCGCACACAGCAGAAAAGGAGGCGTGCCAGAGATTAAGCTGAGTCACTGGACCACACCCCACGGGATAAAAGGGGGTGAGGTGGCCATTCAAACTCTGTGACGGACAAAACTAACTACTAGCGAGTCACATTGTATCTTTGAAACAACATTATCTGCCTTGGATTTAATACGGACTGGACTTGACAATTCTTGAACTGTGTGTATCTTGTTTGGGTTTATCTGACAGAGGAACAACCCCTCCCTTTATGAGTAAAGTTCTTGGCAAGCAGCTACTGGGTTGCTGCCAATCCTCTTATCGAAAGAATTTGTTGTCTGCCAGTTTTATTTAACCCCTGGCTATCTGTTTGTGTGCGTGTGTGAGACGGGGACAGAACACACACAAACACACACACAAACAGATAGTTCAAATACCATAAATGCAGTGGTGGGATTCAGCCTGTTCGCACCACTTCGGGAGAACCGGTTGTTTGACCTGATGAATCCATGGTTGCATTTACCTTTTCTGTTACAATAGTATACCTAGAGATGTGGGTGAAAAATAAAACCTTAAAAAAATTGCAGAGGCAGACATACAAATGTGACTCATACATTATTGTTTCCATATCCACAGGGCAGCTTCATGTGGAAGATTAAATTGTTGACATAAGAGAAGGCAAACATGGAATCTTCATATTAAACTTTTGAGAGAGAGCCATAGCAGACTCCTTAACAGCAGAAAGACATTCAGAGGGATGGGAATAGTTTAGCTAATGGCCACTAGCTAAAATAGTAGATAAATCTGCCCTCTGAACATGCTGCAAAGTCATTTTTGAGCAGTTCTGATTATGTAATGTGTCCGATCACACCGAAAAGTATCTTTTCATCAATAAGCCCGTCATGAAATCCAAACTTGATCATTATCACCGGCCCTGTGTACTCCTGAAAGTCTATTGGAGAGGAGCATGGATCCAACAGGATTGCTGTGTTTCACAAATGAGATAAGGCAAAGCTTTTGTACCCTCCTAAGTGCTCCCAGAATGCTTTAAAATCCCCTCTTACTAGTTTTTAAAAGTACTTTTTTCCCATTGTTAATAGAAATCTTAGTTGAACACGAGATTTGATTAGTGACTAACCAAGTGAGTTTTATGACACTTATTAATAAACCCATCATTCATGGTGGATCATTATGCTACCAGTACTACAATAAGGTATTTTCACCCTATATAAAACAATTGCTTGTGCAGCGTTAAAATAAACTTAATTGGTTGATTCAAATGTAAGATTTTTGCTAAACACTGCAATTAAATACAAACATGAATATTATCTGTCAGTGCAAGAAACACTGAACTATAAAGATTAAAAGAAAAATCTGAATGTAACTATAATGGATCCCCCCCCCCTTTTTTTAGGTTCATTACTGAAAAAGCAAAAAAGAATGTAAGTATAAGAAAAACAGTGTTACTGTCAACTTATTATTTCCTTAAGGATATTAAAGTGTTGAAAGATATTACAGTTTTTAAAGAATAACAGGGAGCTGTTTGGAAAAGTAGTAGCAGTAGCAACAACAAAAAGATATTTCATATTTTGTTCTGGCTCAATACAAAGCAACAAACAATGAAAATAATTACAGTAAAATACAAAAGCAGGGCAAACCTTGAATGTGTTTAAGAAAGCAAAGTCAAACAAATGAATCTTCCTTGTTCTAACAAGAAATGTCTTCAAGACATAAGAAGAGGATTGCTGTAATAAACAACATTTCAGCCTTTGATTCTGGAGATAAAAATATAGCCAGCCAGCTTGATAAGCAGCTATGTAAGTAGTCCTTAACTTACAGCCACAAATGGACCAGAACTTCTGTTGTTAAGTGCTATGACCATTAAATTAGTAATGCCTGATTTTATGATATTTTTTTTGCTATGGTTGTTAAGCGAATCACAGTCATTAAGTGAATCTGGCTTACCCCATTGAGTCTGCTTGTCGGAAGCTCTCTGGGAAAGTTGCAAATAGCAACTATGTTCCTGAGATGCTGCAACTATTGTAAATACATGTTGGTTGCCAAGCACCCAAATTTTGATCATGTGACCATGGAAGCACTGCAACCATCATATTTTTTTCAGGCGCTTTGAATGGACATTAAACAAATGGCCATAAGTCAAGGACTACCTGTAGATAGTCTTTTCTCCATGACTATATTATAGCTGCCTCTACTGTTTTGGTATTGGCTGTGTATAATATTCTGTCATTTGCCTTGAATGTCCCACCATTTTCATTCCTGGAATTTGAGGTTCTGGTATTTTGGGAGTGAGGGTGGGGAGTCCTCAGTTTCTTCACAGTATAATCATTTTACGTTCAGGTGTGGCATCCCTTGTTCAATGCTAATTTTGCCTGTAATTTGTGCATTAGGAACTCTCCATCCCTGTCCTCCACTGTATTATTGTCAGGGCAGTGATATACACTAACACATATCTACAACAGAGGTGGTATTCAGCAGATTCTGACCAGTTCTGAGTAGTTTTTTTTGAGTAGTTCGGAGAACCAGTAAATACCACCTCTGACTGGCCCCACCTCCATCTATTCTCTGCCTCCCAAATCCCACCTGATCGGGAAGAAATGGGGATTTTGCAGTATCCTTCCCCTGGAGTCGGGTGGGAATGGAGATTTTACAGTATCCTTCCCCTGTCACGCCCAAAAAGCCATGCCTAACAAGCCACACCCACAGAACTGGTAGTAAAAAAATTTCAATCCCACCACTGATCTACAAGCCTCAATACAGTTCTTCTGGATTTCTGGAATGTGCTTTATATTCTTAAAAATCACAAACTTAAATGTTAGATACATTTGGACAGTTGAAATCAACAGAGTATATAGTTATTTCCGTATCCTTAAAAAATGTAATGCATTTTTAATTTTTTTTTAAAAAAACAGAAGATCAATACTGTTTGCAACTAAAGCATTCTATATTTGCAGTCCTCAGGAAGCAAATAAAACCAGAGGCAAAAAGTATTAACTCCAGATGTGGAAAAGCTGGTAGGGTTAGGGGTAGGGTTTGGTGCTAACCTAAAACAATAGCAGGTAGAATATGCAGTTCTTTCTTTCTTTTTTTTTTTTTAATGTAATAGAATCCTCTTACACACCCCCAGTGAAAAAATGTGTAGGTCCGGTATAGTGAGGTAATCATCTCAGAAGGGAGATTGTGGTGGAATGTAGTCTGGATTCCCAGGAGGGAGGGGCTGCATTCCAGAGGAGCAAAAGATAGCAAAATTTAGATAGTTTGTCTGGGAGGAAGAGAGTCAAAACAGTTCCTCCTTAGGAGTCTTCAGCGTATATTTTTAATGGTGTAAGTAGTCTACATTAATTTGACAAGATGTCTGCCTATAGGCGAGGAACAAAAATGAAACTACTTAGAAGAACCTCAAGGTGTCTTTCTTGGTTTTTGGAGCATATTGTGCTGGAGAACAGAAGGGCAGCCTGCTTTCATGTGCAATAAAAGATATTATCCCACTGTAAATGATGAAGAAGCATCACATGACTAATGTAATCAGAATATGCAATTGCATATGTATTTGAAGGGAATGCCGACTTGTTCTTCCCCTCAAGCAGAAAAAAAAATGTGTTGGATCTGTCCTGATGGTGTGCTTGGCCAATTTCATTTTGAGAGGCAGCTGGGTTGACATGTTAAATGTTGGAATGACACAAGGGCTCCCAAACTGTGAGGTGTCCTGTGGTGCAGGCAGAAAGCTGTGAAGTACCATGTACTTACAAAATAAGTCCACCTTTCCCAAAGTTACAGTGGATTGTTTTCATTATTCATTGGTATTGATTTTGGTATTTGGACTTCAGGAGAGGTATGGAAATTAAGATAACACTACAGGGAGAAGTGGTGGCAAAAAATTCAGGAACCCCAGATCTAAAAAAAAGATTATGTTACAGTCTGCTGATCCTTGCAGAGCGATGGTATTGCAGAGACCTTAGAGTACGCTTAAGAGAGTAAGAGCTTCATTAATGGGTCCTAGCATTACCATAAATGAAAAACTACTGATGCAGCTTTATGGCATTTCAGCTGCTATCTTAATGGTTCTCCGGGATTTCGAGCATTTGAAAAGTGGGCACTGAAGGCCTCCTTCTGAAAAGGAAACAAACGAACAAACAAACACATACTCTAAATATTATTCAAACAAAATGGAACAAATGTATCTCACTAAAACTGTTTTTCAGCTGATTATTTTGCTAAGTGGCCCTTACAAACAGCAGGTGTCATAATGTGATCGGTTAATTCTAGCCATTGATTTCTAGCTCCGGTGAAAGAGGTCCACTAGTACCCACCATCATGAATAAACACTGCCCAGCAACCACTCTGTTACAAAGAGCCACAAACTAGGGCTCAGCAAGGTGCATTTCATTCATATGCAGACCCATCTGTCAGGCTGACTAAATTAACATCCATTTTTCCCCCCAATGGACTTAAAAGGACTTAATGGCTTTCAGGATCCTCTATTCGTGTACAGTTTTGGCTGCTGAAAAACATTCGGATTTTGATAAAAGTGCTTTGTTGTTTTGTAGAAGCACCATCAGAAACAGAGGCTAAAGAGGCCAAAGAAGAGATCCGAAGGAGTTTCATGGTTTGTTATATGTTTTTGGAACATTTGGAATGGCTTCTATCAATTAGTGTGATTTTTTTTAATCCACGGGACGCCGCTATTCATTTAATTGTACTCTGCAAGGGTACAGCTTTGAACTACGACAATCAGCACCATGCTGATATTTGTAAGATGGTGTGTATATGTGAGCAAGTGACAGAGGGAGGCAGACACACACAGAGAGAAAATGTTAGATAATCATCTATCATGTAAGAATAAATCTCTATCTGGTCTATAGCAAGTTTGCAAATTCAGTATTTATATTTCATAAAATACCCCCCCACCACCACCACCATTCTATTATTTTAAAATATATGTTTACTCCACAACAGAGGCATTTTGTGCACATCTTTTCCAAATATTTTACATCAAACATCATATTAAAATGCATACTTCAATTATTCAAAAGATAATGCCCCAATGTTCAGCTTATTCTAGGATATGTTGATTGTGCGCGTTTGTTAATCATCTCAATTTAAATTCTCCAATCATGGTCTATCAGTATCTCATATGATAAGCAACTAACGTGCAAGACATTCCTCGATTCGGTGAGAAACCTTTGAAAGGTTACGTTTCTTTACACTAATTGCCTTGCTGGGAAGCCCTGGAAAATACTATCTAAAAGAAGAGCAAAGCTTGTTCAGGGCAAGCCACAACTGAGGGTGCGCATTAGAACTGGAAAGTCCTTTTAATAGTCAGTAGCAGTGAGTAGAACTACAATCATCCCGAGAGGCTACTTGAAGTGCAGGGACGTGGCTTGCAATCAACTACTTTGAAGCTCTTGACTAATGGCATAAAATAATCTTTTGGGACACCCATTTATATTTTGTATCTGTGCTGAAGAGATATAATGAAAGATTCATATAGTAGGTTTGAACTAGTCATTAAGGCATTGGATTAGAAGCGGGTAACTGTGTCTCAGCTTTAGGAAGAAGGCAATGGCAAAACACTTCTAAAAATGTTTCCAAGAAAACTGTAAGGGCTATTTATATGATACTGTGAGACTAGCCAAAGCCACCATAGCTAAAAGTGGTGAAAACAGCTAAGCAGGGTGCACAAAAGCCAGGAAAAGCTCCCTCAAGGAAAGGAACCAAGTCGTTAAGGAAACAAAAGGACAAAAGTTGGGCCTAAGCCCAGGGGTCGATTCTACTTACCTTTACTACCAGTTCGCATTGTGCCCATGTGCGCGTGCGTGCTTCATTCACGCGCCCGTGCGCTCTTCTGTGCATGCGCAGATTGCCTATGATGATGTCCAGGTCAGTGGGCGGAGCCTCCCACCGGTTTTACTACCAGTTCTTGCGAGCCGGTCCGAACCGGGGGCAACTCACCACTGCCTAAGCCCCTCCCTAAGTCTTACCAACAACTAATAAAGGAGTAAACCTGAGCACATGGGAAGCCCCTCTCCACCAACAAAGCAAGGACTTTAGGGGATAAAAGGGGCCTGCCCACTTTTTGAGTCGTTTTGGGATCCAGACTTGGTGATTTCCGTCCTTCTGGCTAGTGCCTGATAGCAGGGCATTGGGTAAGTATGGATGATTGTAACTTACAATCAGTAAAGTTCATTTAAATTCACTGGGTCTCCATGTATTAATTTTGTTTCATACATCCTGGAAGGGGAAAAAATGAACACGTCTGTGTATAGTGGGGAGGAAACATCCACATTAGAGTTAGTGTCATCTTTTAATCTGGCACTCACAAATTTCCTGAAATTTTCAGTCTTTGATAGACGTCCTCTGTACTTCACATTCTTTATATTGCAGAGTGGTGCCATTGTTTGGGAGCTGAGCAGGATATGTACCCTGGTGTTCTGAATAGTCAAAGACTATGCTGACACTTAGCTAGCAGAAGTGGCCGGTGATCAGTAATGCAAATCCGACCTAAAGCAAGGAAGAAGTGGGGGAACATGTGAAGTTAGAGTGCTACTTCCGAATTGTAATGTTTTATTTCTCATTAAGTAGGAGAAATAGAGCGGACTCTGAAACCTTCAAACAGAGGTTCTCCACCCAGATATTAAATATGCATATAATGAATAACCCCCTGTTTGGGGAGGATGCTATTGACTGTTGCTATGGGTTTAGGCAGAGCAAAAGGATGCAACCGAAGAGGAGTTTGTAGTGAATCGCTCATTTTGTACTTTCCCATTTGCTAAACTGAGATAATGAGCAGGAACATTCAAAGCCCTTCGATGCTTAATATTGTTCTCTTCTCAACAGGTTGCAGTCGAGGCCAAGGGTCACTGGAGAACAGGAGAAAACTGAGCTAACTGATTTATTTTCTGCTGATGGAAGGTGGAACATTAGCCCAGAGCTTTGAGAGATTAAAAAAAAAAAGATTAGGTTTCTCTTTTCTGTGCCTCAGTGGCACCATGGGGCAAAGTGGGCTCCTGTTCCTATTCTCACAGAAGCTGTAGCAACTTGGTTCAATTTCACACTTGGTGTGCTGTTACATTATTTTGATCCAGTTCCACTATTCATTCTCTCTCTCTCTCTCTCTCTCTCTCTCTCTCTCTCTCTCTCTCTCTCTCTCTCTCTCTCTCTCTCTCTTTCTCTCATGCACACACACAGACACCCAGAGATACCCCTCTTATGTAGGATTTTCTATTTACCACATAAATAAGTTAAGTTCTGGGTATTGTTTATAAAAAACACACTAGACTCTTACACGGAAAAAAACCTGTGTAATCATCACATTTGTTTCCTTATGGGGATTAGCCATGTAACATGTGAACCATGAAACTATCCATTTTTATCTTAATAAGTGTACAGGTAGTCCTCGAGTTACGACCACAATTGAGCCCAAAATTTATGTTGCTAAGTGAAACAGTTAAGTGAATTTTTCCCCGTGTTTCTTGCCACAGTTGTTAAGTGAATCATTGCAGTTGTTAAGTTAGAAACACGGTTGTTAGGCGAATGTGGCTTCCCCATTAACTTTGCTTGTCAGAAACTCATAAAAGAGGATCACACGACCCCAGGACACTGCCACTGTCATAAATATGAACTAATTGCCAAGCATCTGAACCTTGATCAAGTAACCATGGGGATGCTGCAACGGTCGCAAGTGCAAAAAATGGCCATAAGTCACTTTTTTCAGTGCCATAGTAACTTTGAATAGTCACTAAATGAATTGTTGTAAATCTAGGACTATCTGTACTTAGATCAACTGCAATTCTCTCAACAGTCTGCTTGAACATGGGAATAGCAATATTGTCCTATTGAAGAGAATCACTGACCTCCACACCAAAAACATTTGAATCAACCTTGCCATCCCAGACATGCTGAGTAAGGGGTCAACAACTAATTGGCTTAAATTAAAGACATTTCAGAGTAATCTAAAGGAGGGTCTATTGTACATATCATCTGCCCTCTGGAATAGTATCTTCCCAGAGTTCCATCTGACTTCCATCCTAATGTTGTTCTGAACTCTTGGAAACCTGACTGTTCTCCCTGCAGGTTGTTTTGTGCTGTTTTACTTGATTTCTGTTCTGTTCTGAATGTTTGCGATCGGTTTCTTAACTGTTACTGTTCCTGCTTTTTAAGTGCCAGCAACCCAGGATATGTATTACTAATATATATGTGTGTGTGTGTGTCTATGTCTATGTCTATGTCTATTTCTATCTATATCTATACCTATACCTATACCTATACCTATACCTATACCTATACCTATACCTATACCTACCTACCTACCTACCTACCCATCTATCTATCTATCTATCTATCTATCTATCTATCTATCTATCTATCTATCTATTTACACATAGATAGATAGATAGATAGATAGATAGATGGATGGATGGATGGATGGATGGATGGATGGATGGATGGATAGATAGATAGATAGATAGATAGATAGATAGATAGATAGATAGATATACTGTATGTATATGTGTTTGTGTGTATCTCTATCTATCTATCTATCTATCTATCTATCTATCTCTTTTATATACTTCATGGGTTTTGTCACAATTGCTGCTGATCCAATATTGATGAAACTTATTAAATAATATGTTGTGCAACTATTAAGTGTTACTAATGTTTGACACTAAATTATATTAATGGTTAGCATAAACCTCAATGGGTAGCATTAAGGCACTTTTGTTTTAAGGTTAAAGGTTTTGTAGTACATATGGAGGTAATGCACATATCCTTTGGAAAAGAGTGTTCTTCTCTCTCCAAGTGTATTGCTGGTTTTATATTCTATATTCCCTCTTGGACAAATGATATCAACAAGCCAAGGGAACTTAAACTCCAAAGAAAAAGTATGTTCAGTATTTAATTGAAACTCTGTAATCCTAGAATATATTTTACATCAGGTTTCCTCATCTATGTATGAATAGAGGAAGTTCTTGGAAGTTCGGATTCCTAACCCAGGCAGTAGCAAGATGACAAAAAATTGCTGTAGTAATTGAATTTGCTTCCTAAAGACAACTCAGCATTTATTTCACTTCATATTTTTATAAGGAGTTTCTGAAAGTTCACCAACATATTTTTATTATCAGAATGCAAAGAATTGAGTGTTGTTTGTTTTAGACAATAATGTGAGGAGTGGGGTGGGGGGAGAAATTTGACAGATTCAGCTACTATATCCTCACCCCAGTTGCTCCCATTGTCTTGAACTCTCTGCAACATTGACTCTCACCCCTTAAATCTTTGAAGAACCGAACAAAAGGATATTTTAAGTTACTGTTTATGCTATTAACAGGCAGTGTAAAGTTGGATAATGTATGTCCAAAGTCAACAGTGTTTAGTAATTTACTACCAACAAAGCACTACTGATTAGACAAGACAAAGGAGAAAAAATGTCTGTAGGGAGGAAAATATCAGCTAAAAATAAAACAAAATTTGCTTTGCTTCTTGAAGATAAGGAATTAAGCAAATAATAACGGAGGTTTGCAAATGAAACAGAGTCTCATAGGATGTTTATCTGAAAGACACCGGAGGAATAATACAAAGTATTAAAAAGTTTAAAGCTTTCAGAAATTGTTTAATGGAATAGTACTTGA
Source organism: Pantherophis guttatus (assembly GCF_059756535.1). Classification (NCBI taxonomy): domain Eukaryota; kingdom Metazoa; phylum Chordata; class Lepidosauria; order Squamata; family Colubridae; genus Pantherophis; species Pantherophis guttatus. The sequence goes on along the minus strand of NC_142063.1, from coordinate 211,418,169 downwards.
GGACACTATGTCAAAAAGTTAATGCAGGAGAAGATCAAAACTATGTTCCAGGGTGAAATCCAGCAGGTTCTGACAGGTTCTGGAGAACCAGTGGCGGAAACTTTGAGTAGTTCGAAGAACCAGCAAATGCCACCTCTGGCTGGCCCCAGAGTGGGGTGGGAATGTGGATTTTGCAGTATCCTTTCTTTGGAGTGGGGTGGGAATGGAGATTTTGCAGTATCCATTTCCCTGCCACACCCACCAAGCCACACCATCCCCACCAAGCCACGCCCACAGAACCAGTTCACCACTGCTATGTTCTATAATTTTGATTGAAACTACACTGAAGTTGCTGACCAGCCATGACCGAAGGGCAACATCTGAGTGTAGGTGAAGGACAGGGAAATCACTGAGGCCAGAATGAGCTCAGAAAAGAATGGAGTGGAAAGGGGAAAGGAAAGCAAACATTCCTAACTTATATGGGCTACTCTGGGCTTACTTCTTTGTCTTTCACCCCTTTTTATTGACTTGGACCAGAAAACAAGGTAGAATAGCACAGCCAATCCAATCTTCCCACTATAGTGTATAGAGCATGGGTGTCAAACTCATGTCGTCACGGCGGCATCCCATGACGTATCAGGACTTTTTTCCCCTTCACAAAACCAGGCAGGGACGGGGCTAGCACATTATGCATCTGGCCTGTGGGCCAAAGTTTGGCACCCCTGGTATAGAGGCTCTTCTTAAATAAATGGGCAATGCCTTTTAATGCAGACCTAAAATAACCCTGTTAAAGGCAGAAGAGAACAGAGCAGCACTTTTCCCCTCAACCAATAGAGGACCTGGAAACAATTAGCTACCATCCCTTTCAGGCTTTGCATCTCCAAAGTTGAGGAAAAGGAGACCAATACCTTGTACTCTGAAAACCAGAGAATTATGGGAGATGACATTTAGGAAGTAAAAAACCAAACCAAACCCAAGAAGTCCCATTGATGTTATTGTTGACAATAAGCTGCAAACTTAAACGCTGTGTTATATTTGACATTGTCATGTCCTTTTTTTTGTAGTCCTGAATTCATCTGGAAGTGGGTGGGAGAGAGGAAAGCTGATGCTATGTCAAGTTATAATGGCCTAAGTTTGGGTAAAATGTTCTTTATTCTCAGATTTCAATTACTGATTCTGTATGAAGGGAAAAGTGTACCGGGATCTTGTTTCACTAGTAATAATAACAATTAATGATCTGGATATGAGTTAATAATGTCCAAAGTAGGATTAAAATATGCAAGTAACAATCAATAGCTGGGGAAAAGAGGGGTTGGAGAAAGGGAAAGTTGCTACTGGAATGCTCTTTTTATTCATTTTAAATTACCCTTTTGTTTTTGTAATTTTTAAAAGAAATTCTTTAGATATGTACATATAATTCTTTTTCGTTTTTGCTTTGCTTGCATGTCTTAACCAATAATAGACAGATTTTAAAAAATCTGTTTGAATTTTTTAGATTATAGCCTTTCCAATAACAAATGAGGTTTTGAAATGATTTTATATCATTTGTCATTGGAGATGTGAAATTAACACTTTATTTTTTACTTTTGGACAAAGAAGAATCAAAAGATTTGTGGTTCAGCACGAGAAAGACAAACTTATGATTCCAAAACTTTGATTACTACAGCTATGGATGTCTGCAAAGAATTATGGCATCAATTTGTTGTCTGTAAATACACATCTTCCATGCTTCTTCTCTTTTACCCTTTTTTCCCTTTTATAATTTTGTGTATGTTTCTTTGTTTTTTGCATTCAGTTAATAATATTTTTTATTAAAAAAAACAGTTCAGGCTATTGTTGGTCATCCAGACTTACCTAATTTGGTGTGGGCAGCATTTTTATTGTGAGATCTGACCACAATAAATAGGTATCACATTCTGTCCCACAAACTAGCTAATAAACACAAATCTAGATTGTTGCATAAACCCACCCTCTGTAATTAAGATTCAGTGTGTTTCATGGATTAAATAATGACATCATCATGACTCAGTTTAACATAGGAATGCTTTCTGTTTAAATGCTCAATACACAGATGCTCCCTAAACATAATAGATTTTCTGTCATGTATTCTAATCATCCAAAAGGCTCTGCTGTGGACAGAAAAACATGAAGAAAAGTTCCCACGTTTCACAGTAAATAACAGTCATGCAACATATTGCAGTATGTATATCAATAGCTCAGGCAGAAAATAAAGTGCTGTTGCTGAATTAAGTTTGAATACTGTGTTTGTCTTGAAGTTTTTCTCCCCAAGAATAATAGGCAAGTACAGTATAGTGGAGCAAGAGCACAGAAATCTCTCCAATTCTTTCCTCTGTACCATTTTTCCTTCTAAATTGTGCATATTTCTCCAGATATCTCCCTGCTTTCTTCAGCGGCACTATTTTTTCTATAGCATTTTTCTTGTTAGCTAAAACTCTGATTCCACCAAACACATCAACAAGTACTGTTTTGTACTGACTTTTATCAATATTGAAAAATATTGAAATATTGAAAAACAAATAAAACTCTGAGTAACCTTCACTCAGCCCATCAGTTTGCTTTGCTTTTCCTTTGTGAGGTGATGCTTCATAATGATGCTGACAAGTAGATGAGCTCACAAAGGGGAGGTATATAAAATCTTTGGGTGGGCTGAATAAAAATTACTCACTGATGAGTTTTTCTCTGTGTGCGCGTTGACAAGTGGTAGCTTAAATCACATTTTGGCTTTATTTAATTTTTCAGTATTTATTTGCTTGCTTATTTGTCTTATTTAATCTACTTATTAGATTCATTTACACACAATATTTATTTATTTGTTATTTATTTATTATACTTATATTTATTTATTATATTTACTATATTTTACTATATTTATTATATTTACTATATTTACTGCTATATTTATTTTAGGATTAGTTTAGTTTAGGGCATTAGGGATGGAGACATTCCTATTTTATGCAGGGAAAACTCCTCTTTGAGGTAAGAGATCTTCTGTTTTATTTATTTATTTACTTGCCAACTTGCATGTGTAACTCTAGGATTAGTTCAGGATTCAACATTCTATTTGCTTCTTCGGCAATTATTTTAGGGAAATAGTTGAAAAAGTGGTGGGGCTCAATACTTGGGCAGAAACAGCACTGGTTGCCTCTGGTGAATGACAGGCTCAGGACCTGGTTGGGGAAGTGCACCTTTCTTGGTTCTTTTACATTTCTAGGGGCTTCAGTATTATTCACCAAATCATCCTGGACTGCTTACAAGAGTAGGAAGTTGAGAGCAACTTGTAGTGATTCTGCCATGTGCTAGGTTAGTGATACCAGTTACTGGAAATAAGGGAGGAGCTACAGTTGGCTAGAGGTGCCATTCAGGTGAAGTCAGGAGGGTTGTTGCTTAACAATGGTTAGTGAGGGTCTTCATGCTATGTTAGAGGGACATCAGGATCAACTAGCTGAGTTGATTCACTCTAACTCTCTAAATAAGATTAGCATACGGGATCCAACTGAAGTTTTGTTCTTATTAATCCTTTTTTTCATAACTGGGAAAATCTACCATATGTGTACTTTTAAAAAATCCAGTTGGCCTTCTATGTTTAGAATCCTTTCTTTCAAAATTGAGTTGACTTTAGTTGGAAGAGGAGAACAACCGTTTAGCCAGCAAAATGTCTTGGCTTTTGAGGGAGAACAAGGAGCTGCAGAACAAAATGAAAGACAATCCAGAAAGTGAGTATTATTTTAACTTAACAACATTTTAATAGTTTTCATTCTAAAAAGAAAAGTGATTTATTTCATCTTTGTACAAGCTCCAGTTCTTTTGTTATTTCTTTTTGCCAGGAGATGCTGACAGAGATGAGGAAAGGGAGTATGAGGTGTTAAAGGAGAAATATGAACAGGACCAAAAAGTCATCAGCAGAGTGAAGACTGTAAGTATCATACGTGATAGTAAGAAATTAGAACAACCTCTTTAAGTGAGATTTTATAACACATTAAAAGTTAATTTTGATTGTACTTCATCAATTTCTTTTTACAGGAAGTCTCAAAAAAAAAACCCTGAGAAAAAGAAAGAATTGGTAAGAGCTCAGGAGCAGGCAATTGATGATGTCTGCTCCCAACTCGTATCTCTACCCAGACATGGAAGACCATGACAGTAAGATTTGTCCTTCCATTTCTTGGAGAGAAATAGACGTGTTTCAATTGATGACTCTCTATTTCGTTCTAAAATATTTGTTTAACACTTTTCTGTCTCTGCCAGAGAACAGTCAAAAGAGAAATCTGATTGCATACAAAAGGTAAATGATACAATTTTTAAAACATTACATATTTTTATTCTGTAGAAAAATTATCTTGCAACATTTGGTACTAAAAATAAAATCAATTTTGCCACACAATGTTTATTCTTTTACAGTATCTAGGTGTTAAGTGCAACCATTTCACTTTGTATTGCAATCAAGGAAATGATGATTCCCAACCATGGATCATAGTAGAGACGGAGTAAGTATTTTGATATATCTCTTTGCATCATTCTGAATATAGGCAATATTTCTGTGAATCTGAATGCTAAAGTAATGTTTATACTTTTTAAGCTTAAATTGATAAAACAAACAACAATGCAGAAAATAATATTGTATCATTTCCCTTTTTAAAGAAACTCATCAGGACTTGCAGTAATCTTGGCACCATGATTTTTATATGCCAAGTGTTTAATATCTGCTGCTGTTAAAACAAGTGGACTAAAGTATGAGTCCCAACATTTCTTTGCCATTTTAAAATAGGGATTGATTTCGGCATGAGTAGGCCTCAGCAGTCATGAGATCAGATTTGCACTACACACTAAGAGTTTTCCTTGCAGTTTGAGGGACTGGGGGAAAATCCTTCGACTGACAGCTATAGTGTTAGTAAATGGGCCCCTACTTTCAGAAAGCTTTAAAAATCAAATCAAATAACACCATTGAAATTCATATTTTAAAGTCCAAGATGAGATCTAGTGAAATGGGAAAACTTTGAGAAATGTTGCTGAATTAAGATTTCATATTGGAGTTTTTCATGATTAACTTAAATTTTTGCTACTATCTGTACTTCTGCTACAACAGTGAAATCTTCCACATTTGAGAAGAGAGGAAAAGATGAGAGCAATTGGAATCTAAGAATATTCCCAGGATTTCCCAGGTATTCCTATTCAAAAGTCTTTAACCAAATATAACATAGACAAAGATGAGGTGCCTTGTTTATTGAACAAATGTGAAATAATCATATTGAGTGGCAGTTGTTTCAAAGGAGATTTACATAGGAGTCATGCAAAAACAGTAAAGAAAAAATTTCTCTCAATTTTTCTATGAATTTTTCTGAGATTTTCAAATTCTTCAGAATTCTATACCAGGGATGTGGAAGTGCCAAGGATGGCCTATAATTAGGCTATAACATAAAATAAGAAATTTTAGATGGAATGCACTCTCTCGTGGCATTAGAAATAGAATTTAGATGGTTTGTCTTGATACGCTTGGCTGAATTGTTCTAAAGGCCAATGTGATGAAAAATCTTGCTAATATTCTGCCTGCCAAGTTTTTCTGAGAAGTTATTCATCAGCTTAAATTATTGTCTCTTTTAATTTAACTACTTTTCATTAGATAAAAATGCAGTTTGATATATAATTTAATGTGTTAGTTGTTTGTTTCATTGAAATACTTATATTTTTCAAAATAGAAAGATCTGGTTTCTCTTCAAATACATTCTTCAAATACAGGATTGTACTAATGTAATTCTATTCTGACCTACTTCTTTTTAATCCAGTGAATTCAAAGACACCTGTAGTCCTTTTTGGGACTCCCTCCGTTTATGACTTAATCCAACCAGGGACAACCAGGACCCGCTGGATTGCTGTGGCTAAGAGATACAGTCGTGTGGCATCACCTTTTACACCTCTTCATTTAATAACAACAGTGGCAATTTGTCCAAATTTGATACCATTTGAAGTTGTTACATGAAGACTACCTTTATTGTGAAAATTCTCCTTCACCATCAAATACGCTCCTGAAGAAACTGCTTTTGGCATCCCCTTCTTGTTTGGAAGTCAAAGTGAGGAAAAGGCTTCCAGCAATTTGAATGTGATGCAGGTGGTTGTGCCCTGCAAGTTTCTGTCCTGAGTACCTGGATTGTTAAGAAAGAAAAATTCAAGAACATCCATGGAGAAGGCATCAAGTGTGCTTTGGCCAACAGCCTTGCCAGCCAAGTTAGTATGTTCCACCTGGCCAAATGTCCAACCTCCTCCTCACTAGAGGAGCCAGACAAATTGTCTCTGCCATAAAAAATATGATGAGATGTAATTAAAAGAGACATGTATCAGCTTAGTCATTGCCCAGGTTAGAGGAACTGTGTTAGGTTTTGGAATTCCTGGTCATTTGGCGGAAAATGTCCATGACTCATGGCTTCTGACTGAGTAACCAGGGCCAGCACCCTTGGCAGAAGTAACTCAAACTGTAAAGGCAAACTAGGGGGAGTTGTCAGTAGAAGAAGCCAGCACAGCTAATGAATTCAGAAACCAGGACTCTATTCTTTGCCTCAGAAACAACAAAGCTCTCTAATGAAAGTAGTAGAAGAATTGAAACAAAGATTCACTGAGCATCTTACAAAAACACAGAATAAGGTTGCCTGCATTGAAGCCTCCAAAGAGGTTCCAAAGAAACAGCTAGCACAAGCATTGAAAGATGCCAATACTGTAGTAGCAAATATAAACAGCAGCTCACTACAAGAAAATCCAACTAATATACAACATAGCTGCATTTATAACTGAATACCTGGGATGCAAAATCAATAAAGAGGAAAAACAGCCAAATGGTACACTACCAAAATGTAATTTCAGGCTGGAAAATAGCTGTGATCAGATGCAAGCAGGGTAGAACAAATGAAAGAAAAGAACCCAAAGAACAAGACCAAATAATACTGGATCAAGAAATGTCACCTGAAAACAAGGAAGATTAAGGAAGCATTAGAAATAATAAACCAGCAAATAACAGCTACAGCCAAGAAGATCAGCAGAATAAAGTTCAAATTCCACATTACAGGCAGAATCTCCAATTTCAATCCAATCAGAAATATTCGTCCCAATCCATCAATTGAGAGATTGTATCAAATCAATCAACACTTGACAAGGAAAACACCATGCAGTTCCGGGTACAGACATGGGATAACCCAAAGAAATAGAATAAGAACACAGCTTGGCTAAAGGGAGTGGATAAGAATTTTTTTAAAAGGCTTAAATAAAAGAAGAATTGATCAGCACCAGGTGAAGATGAACTGCATGGTTTTTGGTTGAAAAACCTGACTGGTTTATGTCCACTCATTGCCAAGCAGTTATACTGCATGGAGATAAAATTGCAGAGTGGCTAACATCTGACAAAACCTACCTGATAATGAAAAAACCAGCAAAAGGGGAGCACCGGGCAACTACTGGCCAAATACCTGCTTACCAACAACTTTCAAATGGCTAATGTGTGGTACCTGATACAGTCCAACACCTTCTGGCTGAAAACAAGCTCTTTCCACCTGAGCAGAAAGGAAACTGCCCCAAAAGCAGAGGAACAAAAATTCAGCTCCTGGTTGGCAATATGATTCTGCGAAACTACAGGAGAGGCAAGACCGAATTGAATGTAGCATGGATTGATACAAGAAGGCATTTGACTCCATGTCCCATGATTGGATAATCAAGTGCCTAGAAATGACATGAGTCAAAAGAAACTACAGAAGCTTTTTCCAAGGTTTATGGCACAAAGAAAAACATTGCTAATCAATGGTGAGAGAATGGGAGAGGTTAATAATAAAAGAGAGGAATATTTCAAAGAGATTCGTTATCACCATTACTGTTTGTCATCACACAAAAATACTGAAGAAGAAGAAGAAACAGGTCAGTTTAACATGAAGCTTGTGAAAAAGGTAACTAAAGAAAACAAAGGGATTAATAAAGCAAAATGCAAGCTGATAAATATAAGAAAGTTTTTGCATTAAAATGTGCATTGTAAGCCGCCCTGAGTCTCCGGAGAAGGGTGGCATATAAATCAAATTAAAAAAAAAAAAAGATGAGTCTGTGTGTACAGGAAATGTTAGAAATATTTGGAAAATACAAATATCAAGATCATTCAAAATTAACAACACCCATGAAAGAGGAAATGCCAGACATCCTAGTAGAGGAAATATCAAGTGCAATAAAATCAATGAAAAATAGCAAAGCTTCAGGGAATGACTGTGTTATGGTTGAAATGCTGAAAGCTGATGGTCATAGGTTATACAAGATACTAGCAAAACTACACTTGAGATGCCTCAGAGAAAAAAAAAATACCCAATGCATGGAAAAATGCGGAAGTGATTCTTATTCTGGATGAAGATAATCACTAAAAATACCTGAGCATCCCTGAAGCTGACATCATCAAGCACACTGAAGTCAAGAAAAAGATTAGAAGTGAATACATGATGAGAGCGAAGAAATTCCTAAAGTCCAAACTCAGTGGATGAAATACCATATAGGAAATCAGCGCCTGGGTAATTCCAGTCATTAAATATAAACCTGGAACAGTGGACTGGACTCAAGCAAAACTAAAGACCCCAGATAGGAAGACTAGAAAGGTAACAAAAATGGAATCATACCCTTCATCAACATAGCAATTATGACAGACTCTACTTACCAGGAATATGGGTGGATGTAGAATGTTGCAAGTAGCTCAGATGATTAAAGAAAAAAAAGAGTATTGAAAGAATATCTGAAGGTTAGTGAAGAAGATGCACTGAAGCTGGAGCACCAGGAAGGCTTAGTGAATATTAGAGAGATCAAACTGGCCTACAAGAAATACCAAATAAGAACAGAATAGAGACATGGACAGACAAATTATTATATGGCCTTAATATATATTTTAAAAATAGCAGGCAAAGCAGACAGTAACAAGATTGGGCAATAACTGAAAGCAGGAAAGTTGAAGAAAGAGACAGAGCTGCATAAGACCAAGCTTTAAGAGCAAACACATACAAAGGCACTGATGAGAAAGGGAGAAAAATCACAAAATACAAAGACTGCAAATAAAAAATCAATGACTTGGGAAAAGAAAGTAGAAGACATTCCTGTCCTTCAGGGATAGATTTTGCTGAAGGACAGGAACTTTATATGATGAATTCGTTTTACAAGAAAAAGGCTAGCAGAAAATGGGCATGGAAGAGTCCATCTGGGTACGCAAGTGAAATTGACTACATCATGATAAAACCATATTTTGCCATTGTACTATCAGTAGCTTTAATGTTGGAAGTGACCATAGAATGGTACGAGATAAAGTGAAGATAGACTGCCAAAAAGAGCATATGAAAATGATAAAGATATCATGAAAAACGAAAATAAAGAGTGATAAGCTGTTAGAGAAGAGTAGCGATTTTCAGATTAATTTAACAAACTGTTTTGCAAGATTTGAAAAAGATGAATGTTATGGACCAAAATAAACAAATAGTCCTCAAATCCTCTATATCTAATACCAGTGAAAAAACATTTTGTACAGTAAAAAATCTCTAATGAAACTATTGATTTAATGAAAAAAAGACAGATGATGAAGAATACTGGAAGTTTCACTAATAAACTGGAGTATATTGAACTTTGCAAGACCATGAGAAAACATATCAATAAATAAACATATCAGTTCAACATGAAGCTTGTGAAAGAGGCAATTGAAGAAAAGAAATGGATTTATAAAGCAAAATGCAAGCTTATAAATATAAGAAAGGTTTTTGCATTAAAATGTGAAGATGGCTCTGTGTGTTGAACAAAACTGGATTCTATCCAGAGCTATACAAAATGTCAGCTTTCCAGAAAAAAACCCAACTCCAAGTAAAAACTCTGAAGCAAGCATTGTTCAAAGTTCTATTTACTACAATAGGTAAACTGGCACATCTGGGAAAACCCGAATCTGAGAGGTCCGGGTTTTCCCTCAGTAAATCAAAACCCCCCAAACCCTCCCCTCACTCCTCTGTCGATCACATGCTCCAATCAACAGCCGTCCCATCTCGAGACATAACTCCAACCACTCCTTCTCCAAATGCAGGATTGCCTTGACCTTGACCGACAGGAAGAATGCTATTATGTCTAAAGACAACCCCTCTACTAAATCCCCCCTCTTACTTTCCCACACATGAGAAGGTGGCAGCATGGAAGCTTCCTGCCTAATATGGCTTCCAAAGCTGACACAAAGATCACAATTATGTAAAAGTAAAAACACCTACGAAAGAGGAAATACCAGACATCTGAGTAGAAGAAATATTAAGGGTCATAAAATCAATGAAAAAATGTTAAAGCTTTAGAAAATGACTGTGTTACGGTTGAAATGAAAGCTGGTGCTTACAGTTTACACAAGATACTAGCAAAACTACACTCAGGAGGCCCCAGAGAAGAAAAAATGCCTGATGCATGGGAAAATGCTGAAGTGATTGTTAGAAAGGGGCCGAACATGATTTAAAGAACTTTCCCACAATAAGCTTTCTTTCAGCCATGTACAAGTTTTTCACCAAGATTATAGCAAAGAAAAAATTAACATTAATGACGTAGAGCCAAAGAAGCAGGCAGATTTCAGAAGTGGTTACAGCACAACATATGACATCCAAGTTGTTCAGCAGGTCATTGAAAAACAATGCGTACACCATGCCACTATGCATGGCTTTCATTGACTACAAAAAGGTGTTTGATTTAGTATTCCAGCAAGCAATAATTGCTCAACCAATCAACATTGCTTACATACACTTACTACATCAATATATGAAAAAACAATGGTGACTATTTGTCTGAATGATTTTAAAGTAGAAATCAACAGAGAATGAGATGATACAATATTAGCTATCCTTTTCTCAGCTGGCCTTGAAGAAGTATTTTGCAAACTTGACTGGGCAAAAGATGGAATAAAAATCAACAGAGATTATTTAAATCACTTAAGATTTGCAGATGTTGTTGTTCTCTTTTCACAAAACCCAGAAGAGTCACAAAGACACATACAAGAGCTGCACAAAGCAGTGGAATCATTTGGCATAAAAATAAATCTGAAAACGAGCCAGCTCATGTTTAATAAATTCACCAAAGAAAGATAAATGTTTATATCTGGAGAAGAAATAGATGTAGTAGACCACTATATATATCTTGGCCAATGGATCTCAATCGAAGATGATACAATAAAGAAATTGAGTGGCATGTTAAATGTGGTTGGCAGACATTCAACGAGTTAAGCATAATTTTCCAAAACAACCTCCCCCTATGCCTGAAAAGTCTTCGATCAGTGTGTGCTACCTGTCCTAACATATGCCAGCAAAGCATTGACACTAACCTCAAAATTGGTTCAAAAGCTATGAGTGGCACAAAGACCCATGGAAAGATACATGCACGGCATCACAAGATAAATTAGAAAGACCTGCACATGGATTAGAGAACAAATGAAAGTATACAATATCATCAAGAGAGTAAAAGAATTGAAATCGAAATGGGCTGGTCACATAGCAAGAAGAACTGATGGCAGGTGAGCCAAGGCAGTCCTAGAATGAATTCCATCCAGGGGTGAAATGTAAAATTTGTTACTACCGGTTCTGTGGGCGTGGCTTAGTGGTGGGAGTAATGTGACTGGATGGGCGTCGACAAGTTTTGTTTTTTTTTTAATTTTCAAAGCATTTTTTCTAATGCTTTGAAAAGACTCTGCTGATCAGGCAACTCAGCTGGGATCGTCAGAGAGGCTTTTTAAAAAATACCTCTTTGCCGATCAAGCAACTCAGCTGGGATCATCAGAGAGGCTTTTTATAAAATACCTCTCTGCCAGTCAGGCAACTCAGCTGGGATCGTCAGAGACTTTTCAAAGCATTTTTTTTATCACCTCTTCGGCCAAGAGGTTGCAAAAAAAAAAATGCTTTGAAAAGTCTCTGACTACCCCAGCTGAGCCGCGCGATCATCAGAGGCTTTTTTTTTTACTTTTAAAAGCATTTTTTCGTCGGAAGAGGTTATAGAAAAAATGCTTTTAAAAGTTTTTTTAAAAAGCCTCTGATGATCCTGTGGCTCAGCTGGGCATGGGGGGGGGCAGGGATTTTTGCTACCGGTTCTCCGAACCACCCGCCGCTATCGCTACTGGATTGGGCGATCCGGTTGGAACCGGGAGCATTTCACCCCTGATTACACTTGATAAAAAGCGTCCACAAAAGAGACCTAAAGCAAGATGGATCAATGACATCAGCAAGTATTGTGGGCCCAACTGGCAAAAGAAAGCTCAGGATCTTATTGGTAGGAAACATGTGGAGGCGGCCTTCATTTTGCATTGGATAGATGATGGCTAGAATGATGCTGATGGAAAGAAAGCAGAGAGTACCTTACCTTACCTTAGAAATGAGCCTTAACTCAGCTGGCAATTTGGAAAGTGTGAAGACCTTTACTTTGGTAAAGAATCAGGAAGGATCAGGAAGTTAGTGAAGTTAGTGAAGTCCAGATTGATTTATTGATTTATTGATTTATTGATTTATTGATTTATTGATTTATTGATTTATTGATTTATTGATTTATTGATTTATTGATTCGATTTATATGCTGCCCTTCTCCGGAGACTCAGGGCGGCGTACAATGCGTTAAGTAATAGCCTTCATACTTTTGTATATACCTGCTTAGTAGGGCTTTCGCCACCCCCCCCCCACAAGCGGTGTTCTTTTTTATACAAAGTCAGTTTATTGCCCCCACAAACCGGGTCCTCATTTTACCTACCTCGAAAGGATGGAAGGCTGAGTCAACCTTGAGCCTGGTGAGATTTGAACTTGCAGTAATTGCAGGCAGCTGGTGCTACTTAACAGCACTTTAGTCTGCTGCGCCACCAAGGCTCTGGTGGTTTGATACTGTGGGTTTTCTATTCTCAGTTGCGGATTCTTTTTTCCATTATATGTTATATAAATGGATTTTTTTATATTGTAAGCTTTTCTTTGCAAACATTCACATCTAAAGGCCTAAATACTAAAAGGGTAGTATTGTAGAATAGTAGAATGCATTTATTTCACACAAAAAAGCCCTCTTTATACATATATAATTAGCCACTCAGGGAAATGATCATGTGGGGCTTTTCCTCCTGATGTGCCATTTTTCTGTAGACATGGAGAGTAGTTTATATCCTAATGTTTCAGTAGCATGATCTCCACCTGCATTCTAAAAATAAGAAATAATTTAACTATTTTCATTCTGTAGCACAGCGGTCCCCAACCTTTTTGACACCAGGTTTCATGGAAGACAATTTTTCCATGGACTGGGGGGAGAAGATGGTTTTGGTTTGCTCACTCGCCCTCCACTCACCTCCAGCTATGCAGCCCAATTCCTGGTACCAGTCCGTGACCCAGGGGTTGGGGCTCCCTGCTGTAGCAAACATATTGTATACATCAGGGGTGGGTTGTACTTACCTTTACTACCGGTTTGCAATGGGAGCGCACTTGTGCGCTTGCGTTGCTTGCGTGTGTGTGTGTGCACTTCTGCACATGCACCATGATGACATCCGGGCAGGTGGGCGGAGCCTCCCACCATTTTTACTACTGGTTTGCAAGAACCGGACCAAATCTGGAACAACCCACCAGCTGCTAAGAAGGAACCTGCCTGATACTCATTCCACATTCCTGCCAGCTGCATAAAGTAAACTTTGTAAGAAGAAAACAGCTATGGTGCTTAGAGATAATAGAAAGTAAATGAAGCTGGAAGTTCGGCTCCATTTACAAGCAGGCAGAAAACTCATTGAAGACAGGATATTTCACAATGGAAATCACCCAAACCTTTTTAGAAACACAAAGCCCATGTTGCACAAACCCCAAAACTTCAAAAACATAGAACCATATAAGAATCCCTCCTCTTATCCAGTTTATTGTTCAGCTGACCCAAAAATGAACTGCTGAATGTCACTTTGCTTCTGCAAGTAAGAACCTCCTTCCAGCAGCTGCTTCTTGACTTCTCAATTTAAAGTGACTGTGTCTTTTTTTTCTTCTTCTTCTTCTTTGCCAAGTGCTCTCCTGGCTGAGAAGCGTCCTGATTTTTTCCTTCTAGCCGATCAGTTGGGAGGCTTCTCAATTTAAAGCAATGGTGTCTTGTTTTTTTTCCCTCTTCTTTGTCAAGTGAGCCCTGATTTTTTTCCTTCCAGCCAATCAGCTGGGAGTCGGGAGGCAGCGAATAGATTGGGGTGGGGCCAGGCAGAGGTGGTATTTACCGGTTCTCTGAACTACTCAAAATTTCCACTACCGGTTCTTGCGAACCGGGGAGAACCAGTAGCAACCCACCACTGGTTGGGCGGCTTGGAGTTCTTCTGTCCTTCTGTGAAAGCAATTATCTTCATTTCTCACATAATGTTTGACAGATAGCATGATTCACATGTTTGTGTGGATAAATGCTTTCTTATAAATGCCTGAAAGGTGAAGGACATCAGGATCAGGTTTGGTTTTGAAAATAACAAAGCAATTAGTATTCTTTGAAAGTTCACTTCGATAGATAATTGTTATCAAATTTCAAGGCCAAAATCCTGTCAAATATTCACAGAAGAATAAAAGAATTCTCCCCTTCTCCCCAATCCTCCAAACAACTTTCCTTAAAAACTGAAGCTATTAGAACATAATCAGTTTCCTCAACTAAAAATTGATGACTTTTTCCCTGTATATATAGATCTCTGTTTTAAAAAACCCTAACTACCCACCCACAACTCCTTTCAGGTGTTTTTAAGGTAATAAACCTTTGTGTGAGAATACATTGCTGAAAAATTACTCCCAATTTTTCTTCAAAATTCATGTTTTTAGCTTTAGTTCAAAGGGAAAAGGTTCGTTTTGGGATTTATTTTCTCTGGTGGTTGTGGTCCCAGACAATCCAATAAATTGAATGATAAGATGGTATCTTCCATTTTACCACCTCCAATTGAAATCTAGAGCAGATGTGAGTGACAGTGAAGGATGAAAATTTAGTTTAGTTTTTTAGAACTTCAGTAAATTCAGATTTTTCTCCCCAAGGATAAAAAACTTGAAACAACAATTAAAGCAACAATATTTTAATAAGTATCACTTGGCTAGCTCTATAGTGTAAACATAACTAGAAGAATAGAATTTCTCTGACTCGATCATTAGAACTATGCTTTAAGAAACAATCCAACACATGTTGTGCATTTTTATTTTTATCATGTTTACTTAGCTTTGTTCAAAATAAAAAACAATGCTGGAATGTTGAATGTGGGTTTCAACAATACCAAACACAGTGGGATAATTCTTTCTGCCACTACTTACCATCCTCTTAACTTCCATTTTTAATTGCTTTTACTTGACAAATCAAACATCAAAGAATAAACCAATTAATCCTTCTTCCTATCAGTCTGGGGTTTTGTTTTTTGTTTTTGTCTGCCTGCTTGAGACATATCTTTTTCTTCATTCCAACACAAGTGAACAAATGCTTCATCATCTCTTCTGAGTTTTCTATCTGAAAGCTGCAATGATTGGGAGAAATTGCAGTTGGTATACCTTTCCCTTGAACATAGAAAACGCACCTGGCAGCCCAACAGTAAATTATGCCTTGTCCAACACTTATTTTTGATTTAAATGGCTTGCCAATGGTTATATAGAAATGGGAAGAGGGGGGACTGAAATGCGAAATGTGATGTTTTGTATGCTAGGAATGGTTTTTGATTCAGGCCACTCTGAATTGCATTTTTAGACCATGGATAAATACAATTTTGCTTATCGTGGTGACTTTGAGTGACCTCAAACAAAAAAACCCCCATAATTTCTACCTTTTAACTTCTTTTTTTTTCTTGATTTTCCCTGCTATTCTTTGGTCCCATTTCTGCTTTCAGTATCTTGCAATGTTAACGCTGGAGGTTGTTAAAGAACTCTTTCGCAACACCACAGGTTTGTATATTACAGCAGCATGACTACTCAAAAAATCTTTCTATACCTTTTGAATTTTTTCAAACATGAGCTCTTTCCATCAAATTTCTACTTTAGTTTGTGATGTTTTTCTTTAAATATCTGCATTTTAAAATCTGCACTACTAATTACTGTTTTTCCTAGTACATATCCTCTGGTTTGCATTTATCCTAATATGTACCATTTGTACACACAATTTGCTGTAGTGTGCATTATTTTAATGAATGTTTGTATGCATTTTTACTCAGAACTGTTTCATAAGAGTCAGGAAAGTGTGAAAAATTGAAGGGTAATTGCAATCAATTTCATGTATTAAACTAATTTTCTCTTAGTTTAGGACAGGGGGTTTCAAATTCAAACCTCATAGGAATTTGTGAGCTTGAGGCCCACATACATCAATAAAATTCTCTCATAATGAAGAAAATGAAGAGTTCCATAGAATGTCATTGAACATAAATTTATTAAATAAATGTAAAAACGTGATTGTCAAACAGGGCTTTTTTTTAACTATTTCACTTTGGTTTGTTATCTGGCATCATTTTTCATTAATATTCAAATACCAGTATTTGAGTAACAACATAAAACCTTTGAATCTAATCATCTGAAACTTGGCAGGATTTATTCCCTCAGAAGAGTCAATTATGCCTGAAAATTAGTTTACATTCTGCCAAAACAATTAGAATGATGTTGGCAGTAATCAAAGAGGCAAAAAAGAGAAATGTTTTGTCTTTAGTTTGACATGTGTCACCCTCTCATAAGAGGCTATAATTCCTGAAAAATTTAGCTCAGTTTCAAATTACTTTGAATGGCAGCAGGATAAAAAGCTGATGAAATAAACACATTTTGTCATTAAAGGGGTGGGGGGATCAAATGTTTTCCAGTTTCCTGAATTACTGGCGAAGCATGGAGGCTTGGGGGTTTAAAGCAAATTTAGGGTTTGAATAAGTCCTTGGCCTACCCCGGAGGAAAATGAAAAGCAGCTACATTACAAAAAACACCCTCACAGGGAGAAAAAAAGCCTCTATAGCATGGGTGTCAAACTCAATCGTGTCATGTGATGTATCGTGATATATCACAATGTTTTTTGCCTTTGCGGCCTGCACGTGAGGCATCCAGTCCCTGGCTCACCAGTTTGACAGGCCTGCTATAGGACCCAGGAAATGGGAAAGGCTAGGAAAGGCCAAGGAAGAGCCTTGTGGGAAGGTTCTGTGGAAGGTATCAATAGAAGAGAATAATTGTAGCTAAGAGTTGAACTGTAGGGTCCTTGGTGCTCTCTGAGCTTGTTTTCTTGCAAATGTTTCATTATAGTAGCACTGATTATGTTACCTTGTTTGGTAATGAAATGTCTGCAAAAACAGAACAACAAAAAAAACCCAGAGCACTAAGGACCCCAGGAACTGTGGAAGATGCAGCAGATGCTTCCTCTCAGGCACAACTGGCAGAGCATAGCTTGTGGAAGCCACACCATTTTCTCCATCTGCTCGAAATGGGATGGCTTCCCATCAGTAGTAGGTTCCACTTACCTTCACTACCGGTTCGGAACCGGGAGCATGCGCGTGTAGCCTGACCCTACACAGTGGGGGGAAACAGTGTTTTCCCCCTGTGCCATTGTTGCCACTGCAACTCTTACTACCCACAGTTTCCTTCCTCCTGGTGGGTTTCTTTTGTCCAACACAGCCAAAGGAAGAGACCAATGCTGATGAAGCAAATCAACAAAGGATAGCAGCAGCTGTCGGGAGTAAGAGGATTTTTTAAAAATTGATAATGAGGCAAATAGCAAATTATATAAATAGAATTCAGGGTCAGTCAGTCAGGTCTTAGTGCATGTCTTTGTGGAAATAAGTCTGCTGAGAATGCATAGATTTATGCTGTCTTTGAATGAGAAGATAGGGATTAATCATATGCACCAAGAACAACAGTGACTCTGTTATATATAACATTTATAACAAAAAAAAAAAAGATTGCTTGCCCCAGCCTCACATCTCAGTTATGTTGATAACTGCAGTGTGTTCTGTGTCACCAAAACAATCTTTTCTCTCCTTTTGGGAAAATATAGATTTGTAAATACAGTGGTAATCCCTTTTAATATAACACCAGTGCAGGATGTTATGCTGAAGGTGAAAAGAATATGATTGCTGTTAAAGCTGTAAGGCTACATGAAATCGCATTCATATACCAGGACTCTCTCTTCCCACCATCAATACACCAACTATCATAGTGTATTGCAATCCAAACCTCTCCCCCCAGTGGTGGGTTTCAATTTTTTTTATTACCGGTTCTGTGGGCGTGGCTTGGTGGGCGTGGCAGGGGAAGGATACTGTAAAATCTCCATTCCCTCCCCAATCCAGGGGAAGGTTACTGCAAAATCCCCATTTCCTCCCGATCAGCTTGGATTTGGGAGGCAGAGAATAGACGGGGGAGGGGCCAGTCAGAATTTTTACTACCGGTTCTCCGAACTACTCAAAATTTCCACTACCAGTTCTCCAGAACTGGTCAGAACCTGCTGAAACCCACCTCTGTCTCCCCACCCCACCCCATACACACCCCTACCAGTCTTTTGCAGCAGATTTAGGCGATGTACAGAAGTGCAGAAGGGGAAGAATTCATTTGATCAATGGGGTAGATAAAATGCTGATCCCAACCTGTAAAGTCTGCATTGAGAAGTGTATTAAGGAAAGTAGGAACTGATTAGGGACTTCATTAAGTTAAATGTTCCGGCTGCCCTGGCCAGGTAAACATGCAAACAAGATAGACAACAGGGTGGTGTGAGAAAGAGAGAGATGGATAGAGGATAGGTAGATGGTAGATAGATCTATAGATCTATATAGATATGCATCTTATTTTCAGCTGGAAAATCTAAAAGACCCTTGTGTTAAGCTGAACGTGAATACAATTCTCTGTATCATTCAGGACCCAAATAACAACAACAGTTTTGGCATTTCAGCCAATGAAAATAAAATTGTCTTTTAGGCTCTCAGATGAAGGCCTGAATGTCACAGTCAGAGCCCTCTCTGTCTGCAAGATTTTTTTTTTTTTTTTTTGGCCAGAAAGAGAAAACTAAATGGAAGCATAGCACTTTTTACATAGGCAAAGAGATAGAATAATTAAGATATTTAAAGAGAACCTGAAATAGCCAAAGTGGGTAACCTTACCTTGGGATTGCATAACTTCTCTTGAGTGGCAAGTTGCACCAGAATTACATTGCCTGCTGAACTCTAGACTCCAAAGTATGGGTGTGAGCAGGCCAAATAACCTTTGTATTTACTGAAGCTTTGAGTAAATGAAAGACACAGGTCTCTTAATAGAAAGTCATCTTCAACATGGTAGCACTTCTACCATGACTCACAATGTCTACTCCTCTCCCCTAAGACTATCAAGAAATAAGTTATAGAGTTATAGGTTATAGAGTTGGTCTTTCCCAGGAATTACTGGGAAAATAGAGGAGAAAAACAGGTGTGGTTAGAAAAGTCAGCAGTAGGGAAGGAGAAATAATGACACCTCAGTTGAAGAACATGGATATAAAACTAAGACTCAGCAGAGGGAAGATGGGGAAGAAAAAAATAGATAGATAAGGTGAATGGAGAGGAGACGGGAGGAAGAAAAATCACAGCTTCCCTCTAATAAAAGGTTGATCAAGAAGTTGGAAAGAAAGGACAATAAAAGAACAGGATAGGAACGTGGGTGAGGACAAGGGATCTTGTGAGCTGCACCCAACCCATTGATGGGCTATCTGCATGCGGTATAGAGAGCATGTTTTGCAATTTCCCCCTTACTCCATGTCTGGAGAATAACAGTGTGCCAATTCTAGGGAAATAATCTTGCACAAGTAAGTTCAATCAAGTTCAATGACAACCAGATAAAGCAGATTAGGCATTCATGTTGGCCTCCAAGAACATTCTAAGATTGGTTTAATGAGGATTGTTCAGGGGTGAAATCTAGCAGGTTCTGACAGGTTCTGGAGAATCGGTAGCGGAAATTTTGAGTAATTTGGAGAACCAGCACATACCACCTCTGGCTGGCCCCAGAGTGGGGTGGGAATGGAGAGTTTGCAATATACTTCCCCTGCCACACCCACCAAGCCACGCCCACAGAACCGGTAATAAAAAAAAATTGGATTTCACCACTGGGATAGTTGCTATGTTTGGTTCGGCCTTCTGGTTTCTTACAAGTCTTTTCTTTGATGATCAATTTCATATGAAACCCTTGTTTGAATTGGTTGCTATTTGGGTGAAAACAACTTGAAATTTACAACAACTTTTAGCCATGGCTGGTGCTAGGGAAGAATAATTATAGTTCTTTAAAGAACAGCCGAATAACAGAAACAGATTTATTTTAAGTATGAGAGCTTGTGTACACTAATAATTAAGGAAAAGCAAGTATATTTGATTTTGCATCAAAGCTTTTCTAGGATTATCAGTAACTCCAATCATGTGGAGTTGTGGGATCTGGGATAAATACTTGTATCATTCTCAAAACCATTTGTTCATTCTTATCTATGAAAGCAGAAACTCGTTAAAATTGGATTGTTTGCTTTTTTTATCTTTCTAATATGCACTGAGTTGCTGATTATATCATCAATATACCCTGTTAGTGCATTTCATTAGGGTCGCACTTCTTTGAATGTAATGGAAACTCAGTTGCTAATTGACTCTTTTTTGATGAATACAGACTTAATTTGGGGAAAGTGCCTACTATATCTTAGATACTTTAATATTTTTTTCTATATAATGAATTTTTTAAAAAGGCAATGATCTTGAAACACAATTATGGGACTGTGTGTCTGAAATCAAATAGCTGAAAGAAATGTGCAAAGGGAACACACAACATTTTAAATTTGGAACAGTTGTTTTGAGTTGAAACAGGATATTCTGACCTTAACAGAAGTATTTCAACCAATCCAGAAATGCTTTGAACATGGAACAGCTGTTTAAAATGTAAAATGAGGGCATTTCAAAGCCAGAACACTTCTGGAAATATCAGAACCCCATCAGATTCCTAAAGTTAGCTTTAGGCTTAACATCAGATTTTGGAACTCCGATATTTTAGAATCTAAAACATTTAGCACACTCTTGGGAAGGATAAATATACAAAATAAAGATAAATGAGAATTTAAAAAATAAGGTAAAAGGTAACTAGAAGTTCTCCTTAGAGATTTTGTGAACCTTGACCTGCAGCCATGACTTTTGAGAAAGTGTAACCTTTGAGGTTTACACTTGGATAAATACATTCTTTATGCCAAAGAAACATCAGTTGAGGTCTCTGCCATTATAATTTTTTGCTGAATTCTTTATTCCTGTAAGATAGGAACTGCTTAAACAGAGACACACTTCCTTATAAAAGGAAATAAAGAAAATCATGGATTATATGATCACTTTCTGAAGATTTTGGTGGGCTTTTACCACCAAGAACATATGCATGCTTATTTCTTGCCTAGAAGTAGCAAAAATTGACTTGGAAGCAGAATTGCTGCCAGATCTTTCTATTCACAGTTTTGCAGATCTGTTAATGCAGGGCTGTCAAACTTGCGGCCCGTGGGCCAGTTATGTCACGTGCTGGCCCCGCCCCCACCCGGTTTAGCGAAGGGGGGAAAGTCCCAATACATCACGTGATGCCATCATGATGACATGAGTTTGACACCCGTGCATTAATACTATCTCAGGACAGACAGTGTATTTGACATATGTGGAGAGTCTTGATCATACTGCTGTCCAAGTTGAATCCTTCTAAATCTATTTTGTTCTAGCAATGGCTACCTTATTGATGCAAAGGTGATGTGGCCAATTTTTCAAGCTAGTGATGAACTAAGACCACTTTTTTTTTTAATTTGATTTATATGCCGTCCTTCTCCGGAGACTCAGGGCGGCTTACAATGCATTAAGCAATAGCCTTCATACTTTTGTATATATTTATACAAAGTCAGCTTATTGCCCCCACAATCTGGGTCCTCATTTTACCTACCTTTGAAAGGATGGAAGGCTGAGTCAACCTTGAGCCTGGTGAGATTTGAACTTGCAGTAATTGCAGGCAGCTGATGTTAATAACAGTGCTTTAGTCTGCTGCGCCACCAGGGCTCGTTAAATTTGTAGCTTGATTTGATGTCCATGAATGTACTCCTTCATTCAAGGTCAGCTTTGGGGAGAAGCAGAATTTTAATACTTGTATTGTATGAGTTTTCCCTTGAGATTCATTGTTTTTGTAGCTGTATTTACAGCTATGCTAGCCAAACCTACATGTTCGTTATGATTTCAGAAGACAGTAAAAAGCTATCTTGTGATTTACACAGAATAAGATCCCTGTTTTTTTCCATGCATACTCATACGATTTTTTAAAGGAGTCTTTAGATTAAATGGTGGTGCCTCGTGTATTATTTTCTCAATCAACAACTGAGAGTGGGAACATGTTAGCTCAATCTCTGTGGTTCACCACTGATGTAAAAGGACATCATTTCAGCAATTCATTGCGTTTCCTCTTGTAAGCCTCTCCTCATTATGTACACAACATTGAATTGCAACTCATATGCTGAGATCTTCCCATGAAAATGGTCCCAGATCATTAATAAATCATAACTATGGTAGATTTGAAAGGATTATATAATTGTCTTAATATTTTGCAGTAGAAAGATTACATTTATTAGTGTTTGTTAAGGCCCAATAGTTAATCACAGGGTTATGTATGTGAGCTGAATGAGAGATTTCTTCATATTCAAAATGCTGGCAGAAAACAATTTTAAAACAATTTTAAAAATTGTGTTATGCTTGGTATAGTTTCTATAATGTGCATAAACAAATGTTTAATTGTTAGAATTTTCATGACTTGGATCATGTTATGCAATAATTACATTGTTAGAGTAATAACATTACCAGCAGTTAAATAAATATTTCTTTACCCTCTCCTAATCACAATTATATTTTTAAACTAGTTAATAGAACAATGTCTTAGCTAATGAAATAGTTGGGCAATTCTTATTCTTTATCATTCTACTGATACTGATGTGTATGGAAATTAGCATGTCAGTTGACAAAAGTATCCAGCCATTCAGGAGAACATGCTTTCGAAACAAAGACTTTGTAAGTATTCTGAATACTTTTTTTAAATGAGAACATTTAAATAATTTCTGATGGAAAGGAGCTCAAGGCAGTGGCTTCATCCTCTTACATTTCTCCAAAACAGGTCTGAGTAGTAAATTGAACCCTAATCCTTTGCATTTCCATGGCAGAACTAATCTCTGTTTCTCCCCACTCCTAGTCCAACACCTTGAGCTACCATCCCAGCTGGCCACCTTCCCCTACACTGCACCCTTCTCTTGAACTTGCTGGTTAGGAATTATGGAGCTGACATTCAACAACATAATTGAAAGACATCAGCCTAGGAAATCTGCTGAATTTAATAGTACTGGAATGATATATGATGGGAATAACTTTTCAATCTTTCTGCAATTGTCAGCAAATAGATGCCTTGTGTACTAGTGTATATTCTTCAAATGTTTTGATAAACACATCTCTGTATTGTCTCTGGGATATGCAAGGAACAATAACTGATGTACAGCAAAGGGAAAGGGAGAAGACAATTCTATGTTGGTAGCAGTTATAGTAATGTGCAAAAGACCGTGTCTCCTATGTTGCATTCCACTTTTGTGCTATTTGCTTTTTTGTTCTTTCTTCCTTTTCCTTTCTCACACTGGAAAGAATTTAATGAAAAGGGGCCCAAGACTTCAATTTTCTACCTACCTATCTGCCTACCTGTCAGCAAGATAACTCTCTGAAAACTCAGAATGTTGCTCTAGTGGGAAAAGTCATCAAAAGACTGATTGAGTTTGAAAACAGATTAGATCTGGCTTGGGGTTGCAGAGAAGAAGACTTCAGAAGACATCCTAGCCCATTGCTGCTTATATCTTCATTCTCAAACTTCCTTTGGATCATGTGATCCAGAGAGGAGTAGAAGGAGGGATGAAATCCAGCAGGTTCTGACAGGTTCTGGAGAACCAGTAGTGGAAATTTTGAGTAGTTTGGAGAACCAGTAGCGGAAATTTTGAGTAGTTCAGAGAACCAGCAAATGCCACCTCTGGCTGGCCCCAGAGTGGGGTGGGAATGGAGATTTTGCAATATCCTTCCCCCAGGAGTGGGGTGCGAATGGGGATTTTGCAATATTCCCCTGCCATGCCCACCAAACCACACCGCGCCCACCAAGCCACACCTACAGAATCGGTAGTAAAAAAATTTGGACTTCACCACTGAGTAGAATCAGTCTATTCTCTCTTCCCAGTTCACACCTACATTCCCAAATACATCAGGAAGGGAGAGCAGAAATACACACACACATTCACAGATACAGAAAACAAGATACTTTGTTAAGGAGAAGAAACCAGAGATGCCACTTAGGGCCACTGCTGATAAAGAATTCCACAAACCACACTCTGCATAGTCTCCTTGCCTTGTTTATTTACAAGTTACCAACACACCTGAGCACAAGTGTGCATTATTAAAATCCCATGCAAAAAAAGCTCTGCCAAGGCTGCATGATTAAGGATAAGGTAAATATAGTGACTGACCAGCTATGGAAAATGTGCTTTGTTTGTATCTGACTGTGTGATTGATTGTGTTTGTGTTATCTAGGTGTTACTCTTAAATGTACCCATTAGATGATTGCTCCAATGTTGATATCATTTTTTGAGAGTTGGTTTCACAGCTGGTATAAAATAAGTTTGGTGCTGAACCCAGTTCCTAGAGGACCAATATTGTATTTTCAATTCCAGCAAGCTGGTGAAAGTTTTAAGAAGAATTTATGAGCTTCTGTGGAAAAAACTGAACAACCATCTATCTAGTACTTTTCCTGGGCATTGTGTTTTTAAAAGGCTGGCGGGGGTGGGAGGTGGGGTGAAAGAAAGATGGATGGCAAAGAGAATGAGTTTTTCTACTTGGCTCACAGAACAAGCCTAGATAAATGCAACTTAGTCACATCACACCAACAAAACTCTTGAATATAATAGGACCTGTCTGAAGAAAAATTGTAGGGAACTATCTCTCTACCAAGTCTCTGCTGTAGTGTTTACTTAACCTTTCAAATAACACTCTCAGGATTTTTAAAATGTATTCTTTCCTTCTTTTAGAAGCCCGAGACTAATTCTCGAGTCAAGTTGTCTGTTTTTGGAGCCCACTTGAGAGGACTAAAATATCACAAAAAGCCACCTTTCACAAAATGGTAGCTGATATAGCTGGAGGCAGAGCAGAAAGCCAGGATTACTAACAATATTTGATTTTACAAGTTGAATTCTTATTTTAACAAGAAATCATCCATAATTTTAAAAAGTACAGTTTAATTTCCATCTCCCTCAGCACACTTTCAAGTCATTGCCTGTAAGTCCTTTGTCATTTAACTGAAATAAATAGTTGGAGCATGATGAAATTGGAGGCCCATCTGGAGCCCACAGGTGCCTGAGAAATATTCTCTTAAAATTGCACTTCTTTTTCTACTTAGCATGTTGATCATATTCACCTTCAGAAAATGCCACACCTATTAATCATACTTATTTTGCAATGTTATTAATGAAAATAAGTCTGATTTTCCTTTCGATGAAGACTAAGAAGCATTTTCTTAGTAGTTTTAAACTTAAAATTTATCAGACAGTAAGTATTGTAACAAAATTGCTAAAGGACACTCATCTGGTAAACTCTTGTAAGCATAGACAAGGTTATCTCACTTGATTTGAGGAAAACTCTCATTGTGCTATTTATCTTAGTTTTTTTTTTCTTTTCATTAGTAGTAGTGAACTTTAGCTTATTGAAGCAGTACTTAATTTTGAGTTATTGCATTAATCTGAATATTTTCTTGATTGCTTCCAAATATTGTCCTGATGAAGACAGTATTTTGGGTTGGTGTATGATAAGGCAAGATAAATAAATGTGTATGCATAGAAAACATGGTTTGAATAAAGAATATTTAGACAATGCATTTTTGAATTGGCTCCTTCCATAATAATCATTCAGGTTCTGTCAGAAATCAAGGTACTTATCAAAACCAGCCCCCCCCCAGAAAAAACCCAAAACCATCTTCAAAAAATACCATCCTCTCCTTCTGACTAGGCCCTGATCAAACTCACTCCACAAACATTACAGCCGCCTTAAGAACAATATTCCTAATGACACTAGCACTTGACCACAGCAGATTAATATTACTTCTTGACAGTTTGGGACTGATGTAAATGGAGAGAGATTTTATTCCCAAAGATCAGACACTGCAATACTTTTTTGAAGTCCCTCTCAATTAAGCCTGTCTTGGCCTGCCAATCCAGGGAAAGAGCAGGCAAATCAAAGTCTAGGAAACTTAACTCTGAGCAACATATCAGGCATAAGGAAGTTTCCCCTCTCAGGACAGCATTTAAAAAGAGGAGGGAGCCAGCTCCATTTTGAGTCTTGTCTAAGGTGACCAGATTTTAACATTGGTAAAGAGGGACACGATTGTGGGCGTGGCTTATTTTGTGGGTGTGGCTAGCTGGTCATGTGACTGGGTGGGCGTGGCTAGCTGGTCATGTGACCGGGTGGCCATGGCTATGTGTATAGGGACTACTCAGAGGGCTGAAAAAAGTAATTTCTGACAGGTCCTCGCACTTTTGACTGGTCCTCACATTTATGACCATCCTCACATTTATGCCTGTGCAGCATTCTTAACAACCATGTCACTCATTTCATAACTGCTTCTCTTCACCATGATGACAAGATAGGGCAAAAATGTAAAATGTGAGGACAGTCATAAGTTCGAGGACTGGTCAAAAGTGCGAGGACCAATCAAAAATAACTTTTTCAGCCCTCTGAGTAGTCCATATGTACAAAAGGACTAACCAGAGGGCTGAAAAAAGTCATTTCTGACAGGTCCTGGCACTTTTGACTGGTCCTCACACTTATGACCATCCTCACATTTATGCCCGTGCAGCATTCTTAACAACCATGTCACTCATTTCACAACTGCTTCTCTTCACCATGATGACAAGATAGGGCAAAAATGTAAAATGTGAGGACAGTCGTAAGTTCGAGGACTGGTCAAAAGTGTGAGGACCAGTCAAAAATAACTTTTTCAGCCCTCTGAGTAGTCCATATGCATAAAAGGATACAGCAATAGAGAGGATGAAGGAAGGGAAGGGAAATTAGAGTAGGAGTGAGGGTAAGAGAGGGAGGAAGAGAGGAGGAGAAGGAGAAAGGAAGAGGAAGTAGGGAGGAGAAGAAGAGGATGGGGGAAGAGAAAGTAAGAAGGAAAGAAAAGAGAGAGGTGGTAGGTTTGAGGAGAAAGATTGCTGTACAATAAAAAAGATGAAAGGGAAGAAATCCAACCCCAAACAAATATAAAGATATTAAGATAAAGAATGAATTGTTAAACTTTAAAGAATAAAAGAGAACAAATATGAATAAATAACAATCATTAGAAACACACATACAAACATACAATGCATTTTCTTTGGACAGAATATTTGGCTAGTTCACAAATTTAAACAGTGTTTAGTCATTTCAATTAAATTTACAATTTCTATATTTCTTTTTTGCCATATTTATTCCTCATCTATTTTTTTTAAAAAAAAACCAATATTACCCTTCATCCTCATCTCTAATCTTAATCAAATTCAATTTTTCCCTTCTATTCTATATTATACCCCTTTCCATTGTCATCTATTTTTATATCCATCCTCACATTGGTTAATTATGTAATTATGTAATACAGTTGTTTAATACAAATTCAACATTTTAATATAAATCAATTAGTTATATAACTATCTTTTTTGTATATTAATCAATATGAACATGAATATTCCAATTATTTCCATGCAATCCAATTTCTTACAAATCAATTAATTATATTTACCAATAATAATAAACCAAATAATTTCCCCCATATATTCCTCCAAACCACAACTTAACCATTTCTGCTTTCAACACAATATACAATTAATAGTATCTCAATTATTACAATTCTCTAGTTAAATAGAGCTTTATTTCTTTTGTGTTTTAAAATCTTGAACTCTCCTCCTAAATTTCCCATTGTTTGCAGTTTTGCACCTACCTTTTTTGGTGTGGAAAAAGAAAAAGAAAAAGAAATCTCTCTCTGCCTCATTTTGTCACGTTGCACCAAAGACCCTGCTTTCACTGTCGCTTTTTCAGCATAGCTAGGGGAAAAAAATCTGCTCCAGGAACTCTTTACACTGATCACCTGTAGGGCGGCCCTTTGAAGCCCCGCGGCAAGAGTTTAAACAGTTTTTTTTCCCTCTAGCCATCAGCTGGGGCTCAGGAGGCAGCCGGGACTCAGGAGGCAGAATGAAAAATCGGGACTTTTTTAAAACGCCACGGGACGCGGGACAAATTGCTAAAAATCGGGACTGTCCCGCCAAAAGCGGGACGTCTGGTCACCTTAGTCTTGTCCTTTGTTCCTATGTGGAGTTCTTACTAAATCATTGACTCATTCTGCAAGTGAATCTAGCTTTAGACACCAGTAATAAAAATAATGTAAATTCAAGCTGAAGTTTATTTTAAGTAAGCTAGCTTCACAATGAAGGACCACTTTTGGAACACAGGAAAATACTTGAAAAATAGATTTCAAAAACTTGGATTGAACACTTTGAAGCAAAAGAAATGACCTGTTGGGGCTCAATCAGTGGTGAAATCCAATTTCTTTTTACTACTGGTTCTGTGGGCGTGGCTTGGTGGGCATAGTGTGGCTTGGTGGGCATGGCTTGATGAGCATGGCAGGGGAAGGATACTGCAAAATCCCCATTCCCACTCCACTTCAGGGGAAGGATATTGCAAAATTCCCATTCCCACCCCATTCTGGGGTTACCAGAGATGGTATTCTCCAAACTGCTCAAAAATTCCGCTACCGGAAATTAGCTTGCTCCTTTGGATGATTATTTAGCCACCAGACATGTGCCTTAGGATGCTTAGTGAAAACCATAACTTTGGTTTTGAAGTAATTAATTTCTAACTGTTCTTCTTGCCAGTTTTAGCAAGTATATGAAGTACCCATTTCTAGCCAGTCTGTGACTCAGAGAGCAACATCTGTACATAAAAGAGCAGAAATGTGTCTATTTCTCAGTTTTGGTAGATGAAGAGATGGGCCATTCCGTTTGTCTATGAGAGAATTAATAAATAAATAAATAGATTACAGAGATTGGGAGCTAAAATACAGCCTAGTCTTGCTCCTCTCTTGACTGAGATTTCCAGTGCAGTGACCATGCATATGGCATTGCACTTTCATCTGGGAGTTTTCATAGAGCTTGTATATAAGAACAAGTAATCTTCTACCACTTGAGGATACTTCAATTTCTGCCATAGTTTGGATCTAGAGATGAAATTAAAAGTACATCTAAGATCTATAAACTGTAACCCAATCCAGGAGTTTATTGTACAAATGTCTAGCAAATGTCCAACAGTGAAATCCTTCCACTTTGCACTGGTTCAGACAAACCGGTAGTGATAAAAACTACTGGTTCGTGCGAACCAGTAGAAAAAAAAAACCCTACCGGTTCCTCCAAACCAGTATTTCCAACGATCAGCTGTTCTGCGTGATTTAAAATTGCTAGAAAGCAGGAAATCCTACTTTCTAGTGAATCTAAATCGTGCGGCACAGCTGTTTCCCCCCCCTGCTGTTATACTTACCTTCCGAAGCCTCCTTTTTCCATGTGTTTGGCACAAAGCGCACATGCGTGGCCAGTGAACCGGTAGTGAACCGGTTCAGATTTCATCACTGATAATTTCCTAACCATATTGAGAAGGCTAATGGGCCGACGATTGGCAGGTAAATCTCTTGTCTCCTTTTTTATGGATTGGAATGACCAAAGCTAGACTCCAATCACCAGGAACATTAGCATAGTTATAAATAAAGATGTCAGCGTCTCAGCGCTGAAATAGAAAAGGGAGGATGAAGCTTGAACTTTTGCCTGCTAAATCCCTTTGAAGATTCGGGCTCCTTGGAGATGGGGAGGGGGAAAGCATTCCTGTGAACTGACGGGGAAAGGAATCAGGAGAGTGACTTGGAAGATAGCCAATGAGAAGCAGAGAATTGGGGATCGGAAAGGGAGGGATTGGGGGGCAAAGGTCAGTATTGACCACGAAGAGTCATGATCCGGTTGCTGTACTTGAATAAAGAGAAAATTTCCTTAAAGATTGGCAGTTTGGAAGTTCATTTATTTTGAGATAGCATCAAAGCCTGACAGACGGTCAATACTCACAACTTTCCAAGCCAAACTGGCGAACTTCCAGCCCTCCAGCTCCCTGCCAGATGTTTGGACGGAGTGGCGCCAAGGTTCCGAAGCCATGGCAGAAAGCCAGCTCTCTACTGAAAGTTTACTTCAAGTGGCTGTGAACCAGCCCCCTCTGCCTACTCCAGCCAGCTTGGATGCAATGGGGCCACCCCCTCCCCCAGCAAAGCTGCAACCCCCCCTTCCCCCTCCACTGCCACAGAATTACCAAGGACAGACAATCATGCTCCAGCCCAAGAGAAGAAAAAATGATGAACCTTGGTGGATTTTGCCAAAATCTGCAGAAGCTGAGTTTCCCTTTCCAGATGCTAAAGGTAAGGGGAAGCCTCTGAGTGAATTGGGAAGGGCGGATTGGTTATGGGATTTGCAGCAGGCCAGACAGCAGAAAACTTCAAAGCTGCCACTCGAAAGCCCCATGGAGGAATTAAAGCAAGATTTTGAACGTGCCTTCAGACTGGAAGAGGGTCCATCCTGCAGGCCCAAAGATAGAAGGAGGCCAGCTGACCCTGTTGAACTAAGTCACCATAGACGGGAGCACAGCCCCCGCAGACCAGAAGGAAAGAAAATCCCAGTGTACATCCATAGGTTCCTCCTCTGCCCAGCAAGCATACCAGCCTATGCAGGGCTTCGCCCCCCCCCCGCCCCCAAATGAGAGATGAGGAAGAAGTCCAACGACACCTTAGACAGGCACACAGAGCCCCACTATGGGAGGAGGGGCCACCGAGGGCAGAGCCACCCCAGTTCAGAGGGAAGTTCGATAGGGATCCAGACCAGGTAGCGCAGTTCCTCGACGCAGCTGAGATCTATATCGAGCGCTATGGGCACCTTTATCCATTCCCCAGAGCCCTAGTCAATGCCATTTCAGAAGGGCTGGAGGGAGAAGCAAAGACTTGGTCATCAGCCCTCTACAAGAATAGAGCCCCCCAACTGCAAGACGCAGATGGTTTCTTGCAACTACTACAGGCGAGGTTCGAGGAAGAAGGGAGGACCTTTATGTGGAAGATGAACTCAGAAACCTAATGCAGAGAGGGAAGCCCATCAAGGAGCACATTCGTGAGTTCCGAAGAGTCGTAGGCACCTTGCCTCCCCTACCAGAGCGACTACTAGTGTATTTCTTCAGAACAAGCCTAGATAAGCAGATTGCCCAAGTGACCGCTTATCGGGACATCCCAAACCGACTCTCCGAATGGTTCCATGTGTTGATGCAAGTTGAAAGGGGGCTGCGTGCCAATGACATGCTAAAGCAACCAGAGGCCAGGGAATCGGACCCGAGACCACATATCAGACGAGGAACCACAACACTACGGCCCATCCAAAGGCCTTTCATCCACGGAGCCCAATGAGGTGCTACAGATGTGGGGGAATGGGCCATCTAGCAGCAGCATGTGGAACCCTGGCCTGAGGCCAAACCCTCAGCCAAAGGCATGATGGGAACGGGGCCCCAAGCGAGCCATCAATGCACCACAAAATCTCCCCCCAGGCAAAGAGGTCTTCGTCCACCTGACCGAAACAAGGGGAGTCCCGGATGATGGAGACCAATTCCCCGACTTGTATGACAGCGAGGACGATGGTGAAGATGACCCAATGGTGAGTGGACCCATCCACCCTTTCCTTTTCCCCATACGTCTAACAGCCCCAAAAACAGGAACCCAAGAGACTTTCCAAGCCCTGATAGATTCGGGCCGCACTAGGTGCCTGATTAATCTACCCACAGTCCTAAAATTGGGGAGCCGAGCTAAGAAGCTCAACCACCCAATTCGATTTGAGCAAGTTGATGGGACCCTAGTAGGGGGAGATTACGCCACACACCTGACCGAGCCAGTGAAGCTAGAACTAGGGGATCACTGGGAGACAATACAGTTCATAATAGCCCCCAAGATGGCCAATCCAGTCATACTGGGACTTTCCTGGCTAGACAAATGGGGTCCAATCATCTGGTTGCAAGAGGGGACCCGCAGATTGAGGATAGCAAAAGGGCCCCAACCTCTGCCACTTCAACCAGGACAGACACCCCCCACACTCAAGCCCCAACTTCTCCCGCCTGAACAAAAGAAGATGACACTGACACAAGGGCCCCTCCCGAAGGGCACTGTGAAGCAGCTGGGGGCCACATCCAACAGCTCTCATAAAGCAGAACAGATCCCAAAAGACTACCTAGACCTAGCAGAGGTATTTAGCAAGACCGAGTGTGATGTCCTACCTCCCCATCGCGATGCCGACTGCGCCATCGAAATCATCCCTGGGGCGAAACTACCTAAACCTAAATTGTATGCCATGACGCCCCGTGAAATGCAAGAAATGCGAAACTACATAGACAAAAACCTACGAAGGGGTTTCATTGAGCCAGTCAAACTGCGGGTCGCGGCACCGGTCCTTTTCAAAGAGAAGAAAGATGGCTCTATGCGTCTGGTAGTTGACTTCCGGGAAATCAATGTGGTTTGCGTACACAACTTATATCCCCTCCCCCTCGTGAAAGACATGCTAGCCCACCTGGCCAAGGGGAAGATTTTCACCAAACTAGACCTCCGCGAAGCCTACTACTGAATACGCATCAGGGAAGGAGACGAGTGGAAGACAGTGTTCAACTGCCCCCTGGGAAGTTTCCAATTCAAGGTGATGCCATTTGGGCTACAGGGAGCCCCAGCGGTGTTCATGCAATTGATAAATGAAGTTCTACATGACCACCTATATAAGGGGGTCCTCGTCTACCTAGATGACATTCTCATTTACACGGAGACCATAGATGAACACATACCCCTCATCCGCAAAGTGCTGGAAAAACTGCTGAAAGCAAACCTCTATGTCAAACTGTCAAAATGCGAGTTCCACCAATCGCGGCTAGACTATTTAAGTTACCGAGTGTCAAACGAGGGAAGAGAGATGGACCCGACTAAAGTACAATCAGTCCTAGACTGGCGACTCCCTTGCACCCGCAAACAACTACAAAGCTTCCTGGGGTTCGCAAATTTCTACAGGCAATTCATCCCCTCCTTTGCAAGAATTGCCAAACCTCTGACGGACCTCCTAAAGACAGGGAGTCCGACAACGAAACCCCACCTGGGACAACCTCTACAGTGGGACCCGGCCTGCCAACAGGCATTCGAGACACTAAAACAAATGTTTGCAAAAGAACCGGTCTTGAAGCATCCTGACTCCGAACAACCCTTCGTCATCCAAGCAGATGACAACGATGTGGCAGTAGGGGCAGTCCTACTCCAAAAGAACAGCCAGGGGGACCTGCAACTTTGTGCCTACACATCCCGCAAACTCACCAACACAGAGAGACGATGGGCGGTGTGGGAAAAAGAAGTGCTTGCGGTGAGGTGGGCGCTGTTAACCTGGCAACACCTGCTAGAAGGAAGCCAGACACCGTTCGAGGTTAGGACTGACCATAAAAACCTGGAGGCCCACGGAAGTTATCGCCCAGGCAAGTCCGGTGGGCCCAATACTTCAATCGTTTCAACTTCGAGCTGAAGCACATCCCAGGGGGGAAGAACTTTCTGGCCAATGCCCTCTCCCGAATGCCTCAATATAACAGTGAACGTGACCAGGTAGTGAATGCCATCATCCCCTCTGCCCAAGGAGTGGCCCAGGTAACCACCAGATGGCAGCATCGAGATCAGCAGGGGCAACCAGCAAGTGACCTGACGACAAGACTCAAGGCAGAAATGTTGGCGGACCCCTGGTTCCGAGACAATCAACATCTCTTGACAAAGAGAGATGGCCTAGCATGGAGAGGGACGAAACTTTATGTCCCAGAGACCTTATGCGCCTTGGTCCTCAAGAGGAGTCACGATGTCAAACCAGCGGGACATTTTGGTTTCCTAAAGACTCTGCATTTAGCACGGAGACAGTTTTGGTGGCCCCACATGAGAAAAGACGTAGACAGCTATGTAAAAAGTTGTACCATCTGTGCCATGATGAAAACCCAACCAGGAAAGGCCCCGGGGCTGCTACAGCCAGTAGCTGAACCATCAAGGCCATGGGAGGAGATTGCTATGGACTTCATAGTCGAACTGCCGAGGAGCAGCGGAAACACAGTGATCTGGACTGTAATAGACTTATTCTCCAAACAGGCACATTTCATACCCTGCAGCGGACTACCCTCAGCCCGCCAATTGGCCAAACTGTTTGTAAAACACATCTACTGCCTGCACGGAGTACCCAGAAGAATCATCTCTGATTGAGGTGTCCAGTTTACCACGAAGTTCTGGAGGGAATTCCTTCGATCCATAGGATCATCCCAAGGCCTCAGCTCAGCGTTTCACCCGAGCACCAATGGGGGGGCGGAGAGATTGAATGCCATGATAGAGCAGTACTTGAGGTGCTACGTTGACTACCAACAATCGAACTGGGCGGACCTCTTATCGTTTGCGGAGGTCGCATATAACAATGCTGTCCACAGTAGTACAGGACTAACCCCATTTAAGATAGTGAGTGGCATGGATTTCGTCCCCATGCCAGAGTACCCAAGGGTACTCCTTCCTCAGTTAGCTTACCGAATGGATGGCAATGCTGAAAGAAACCTGAGAGAACGTCAAGAAGGCATTAGACAAGGCGGCACGGTCTTATAAGAAACAAGCAAATAAGCACCGAGCCCCCCAAAGGCTGTTCCAAGTAGGGGAGAAGGTCTACCTCTCCACCAAATATTTAAGACTCAGACTCCCGACTAGAAAGCTGGGGCCGAAATTCATAGGACCATTTCCAATAGTAAAAATAATCAACCCGGTTACAGTACAATTGCAGTTGCCCCGGTTACTAGGGAGGATACACCCCGTTTTTCACAGTAGCCTCCTGAAGCCTGTGGTAGGGTCAACTTTAAGGCCGGTGCCACGTGATCCCCCAGGGCCCTTGATTGTTGGAGGCCAAACCCACTATGAAGTACAGCGAATTCTTGATTCGAGGAGGCACAGAGGACGCCTCCAATACTTAATTAAGTGGAAGGGTTACCCCTTGTCAGAAGCTCTTCCGTGCTCTTCCTGGGTGAAGAGCACGAACATTCAAGCTGACCGCCTTATAGCTAAATTCCATGCAGATCACCCGGACAAGCCGGGAGGGGGTGGGACACACCCTCGGATGGGGTAAGTTACTAAACTTATTGTTTGTCTCGCGCAGGCCTCACTGGAAGAGTGAAGGGAGAGGGGCCGGATGTCAGCGTCTCAGTGCTGACATAGAAAAGGGAGGATGAAGCTTGAATTTTTGCCTGCTAAATCCCTTTGAAGATTCGAGCTCCTTGGAGATGAGGAGGGGGGGAAGCTTCCTGTGAACTGACGGGGAAAGGAGTCAGGAGAGTGACTTGGAAGATAGCCAATGAGAAGCAGAGAATTGGGGATCGGAAAGGGAGGGATTGGGGGGCAAAGGTCAGTATTGACCGCGAAGAGTCATAATCCGGTTGCTGTACTCAAATAAAGAGAAAATTTCCTTAAAGATTGGCAGTTTAGAAGTTCATTTATTTTGAGATAGCATCGAAGCCTGACAAAAGATGTTAAGGAAACCAAAACAGGTACCCTATCTGTCTAGGTGACTACAACTGGACTCTGCTGAAATGAACTCATATCCTGGAGCTTTGTTCAGCTTCAAACATTTGATCAGTTTTATAATCTCAGAGCTTGACACAGGGGGCCGAGGGAGAAACAAGTGAGCTTTATAGTCTAATCCCCTCCAGCTGTATGTACAGCAATCAGAACTAATTTTCCCAGAGTGAAGCAGGAATAAGAGATGGAAATTGTGAATTAGTAGAACCGGATTGGAGGAAATTGGACATTTCCAGAACATAGTTGAATCTCTCTCTTCAAATAATGAAAGTCCAAATCCAGTCCTGTTTATAAAAAGAATAAATTTGCCAGAATTAATAACCCATTAGTTGTATATCAAAAATAATATAATTATTACAAATCAGTTCACTACATCCAATTAAACATCTGCTTTCACATACTCTTTATCTCTTCTCTCAAAATTAATGTCATCTTTATGTAATTCCTTTTGTAATTCCACTTTAGTAAAAGCAATAGATCCTTTATATTCCAATATAAGAAAATAATCCACCTCAGTCTTTTTAAATTTTTAAGTGATTGTCCAACTTTATATTTGCAGAATTTCCATACCTTCCTTGTGAGTTGTAATTTTTAAACCCACCTTTAAAAAAGTCTATTTTAGTTTTATTCAAGGGGGTTTGCTCCTCTTCAATAAAACTTTTGATTCCATTATAGAGTTAAGAAGCTTGAAAAACTCTTGAATCAAACACCAAACATTTTCTTTAAGGAAGCCATCTTGTGCCCTCTGGTGACCAACCTTTAAAATCTTCTTGTCAAGTAAACTATAAACAAAAGAACTTTTCCCACAAGAGAGGATCCTTTTTAATTAACTTTAATTAAAGTCTCTGTTTAATTCAAATTCATCTGAATCCTTTTAATCCATTTTGAAATCAAAAGTGTAATCACTTTTTGCTGTATATTGCAAAAAAGAAAATCTTACAAAACCTTAAACTTCCTTCCTTCCTTCCTTCCTTCCTTCCTTCCTTCCTTCCTTCCTTCCTTCCTTCCTTCCTTCCTTTCTTTCTTTCTTTCTTTCTTTCTTTCTTTCTTTCTTTCTTTCTTTCTGTCAGAGAGAGACTTTCCGAGCCAGTGGAAGGAGTCAAATGAGGAATTAGTCTGGAATCAGTGTAGCTCAAGAGGGATTAAGCTTTTAGGTATCTTTAGCTGATAAACTAATTATCTTTGCCTGGAGTGAAAATTAATATGTTACTTACTGGATTTAATTAAAGTAGATATAAAACTCTTTTCTCCCTCCAAGTCCTCCAAATAACATACATATTGTTTTTTTAAATACAATAAAATAATTGCCAAATAACAGCAAACAAGAAAACCCATTTGAAACCAAGAGAACAATATTAGAACCAAAGCCTGTAATACAGTAAACTATACATTTTTTTAATCACCTAGCTAATATGCAGAACACAATATTTCTCCAGAATTAATTATGTGTGTCAGCAATCACATTTCAAATATTGTAATATATTACAGACTTGCCTTTGTTTAAAAGCCTCTTAAGTGAGAATGAGGGATTCAGTCATATTCTGCGGCTGTCAAGGTTTGTGTCACTCTTAAATCAATTTCTGAGAACAGAAGCAGATGTGGCAAAATCATTCATTTCTTCTACCCTGCTACTCCCCTTCAAAAATGCAGCATAAAAATGCTTGAGGCACCCTTAGTTCTAATTATATGACTTGAAAATAAATAATGTGCCCCCTAAAGCTAATACTATGGTCCAGATCAGTAGCAATAGGAGTTCCAGTACTCTGTAGGGAAAGAAAGACAAGATATACAGAATGTTATTTTAAAAAAAATAATGGAAAACACCAGTCAGGTTGCTGCTTATTTAAAACAAGGATATGGATAGAGAAAGGGGGGGGAAATGGTTTGTTCAGGTTATCATTTTCCTAATGATAACTTTTTAAGTAGTCTGAAAAATAGCTTTGGTTTTGAAATAAAAACCGGTGGGAGAAAGGAAAATAGTGCAAATAATGAAAACCATAACTATCTTAAATACATATTATTTTTCATCTACATATTTTTTTAAAAGACTCCCACAGCTAATGTAACAATGCACTTTTTCCATCGTAACCTGCATGTTTGATCACAGAAGCCCAAAGCATTGACTAGCAAATTAATTAACAACATCCCTTAGGAACTAGTCCCTTGTGTCTGTTAACCTACTGGTTGACAGAACAAATCTGCTTACAGGGATGCAAAATGAATTGATATTCCTGTACAGGAATGAATTGATATTCCTGCAGTTTCGTTCTGCCCAGACATTAATAACCCCCAATTATAATTCCTATTGAATTTTGTGATGGAAGTTAAATAATATAATGTGTTCTGACTTTTCCTGAGAAGCATGAATTTCAACACATATATTAATAGGGAGCTATAAAGGCTATATCACAAAAACTCTGTTTAGAAATAACTTATTTTTTCTGCCTACTAAAAATTGTATGTTTGTAAACCATGGTGTTAGCGACAATGTCCAAAATGTTTTTACCTGCCAAAGAGAGACTGCAAAAAATAACTGGACATAATCAATTGGTGCACTATTCATGTGTGATTTTGGTGTCAGTACATATATTAACAGAGGAACTGTTCAACCTTCGATCAATCACCCTAATGCAATTACCGGAGGGGGGGAGCGCAAATCAGTCAAAATAAGTAGATTTAATCAATTGGTGCATTAACTCACTGGTAGGCAAAAATGTTCTTGTGGATAAAAATAAGAGCAATCCACATTTGCAGGTTTTACCATTATTTATTTATTTATTTATTGGTTTGATTTATATGCTGCCCTTCTCCGGAGACTCAGGGCAGCTTACAATGCGCTAAGCAATAGCCTTCATACTTTTATACCTTTTATACTTATATACCTTTTATACTTTACCTTTTACCTTTTATACTTATATACCTGCTTAGTAGGGCTTTCGCCCCCCCCCCAAGTGGTGTTCTTTTTTATACAAGGTCAGCTTATTGCCCCCACAATCCAGGTCCTCATTTTACCTACCTCGAAAGGATGGAAGGCTGAGTCAACCTTGAGCCTGGTGAGATTTGAACTTGCAGTAATTGCAGGCAGCTGGTGCTACTTAACATCACTTTAGTCTGCTGTGCCACCAAGGCTCTTTTCAAGGCAGACTAGATAGACATTGTACACCAATAAAATGTATCTTAGCTGCAAGGCAGGTATAAGTTGCACCTTGTGTGCCTAGAAAAAATGTTCCTGAATCAACTCTGTAGAGTTTTAATCAAGCCTTGTATCCAGAGGGCTTGCTGTTGACAGTTGACAGATGTGGAAAGACCTGGCCCATAGAATTGCCCACAGTCAGACACAACTGAATGGATAGCATCATCATCATAGTTAACTTTAGAAAGATTATCTTCTTCTGTCCTCATTTTATCTATCTATCTATCTATCTATCTATCTATCTATCTATCTATCTATCTATCTATCTATCTATCATCTCTCTCTCTCTCTAATTATCTATCATCTATTTTTATATCAAAGGCTTCAGTTTTGTTTCTCTTTGTTTCAAAAAAAGGCTTTCGTTCCTACCATTTTATCTCCAAACTGGACGTAATCACTTTTTTAATTGATGATTTTATTACTGTTTTTAAACTGTATCATTGATCAATTCCCTTTTCTTCTGAAGTTACACCTTCCTTTTATTCCCCAATTCTTTTTGTGCATGGAAGAGTGTCTTCATTGATACCAAATTCTATTTATATTTATTTAGTAGTACTTCTATCTAGTATTGTCAGGGAAGATCAGTTAGAGTCCAATCTTACATTTCAGCTTCATTAAGATGCTTTTATCTTGTTTTTAGTATAGTATTAACTATGGTGATGAGACTCGTTTCTAGCTGATTATTTATTGTAGGTCACAAGGAGATTGCTTTCATGTGGCAGTTTTCATAATTTGTACATTCCTTTAAATCATGCATTTATTCTGGTTCAGCAAATTATCCTATAGCAGAGAGGGCCGAGAGGTTGCTCTGTAAGATATTCTTAAACTTTGATTCCCATCAGCCATATTCATCATGCAAAATGGAAACAGGTAACGGGAGGTAAAATTCAACAGTGTTTGCAAGCATATATTGTCCATTGTTGATATTGATTAGAGCAATTAGAAAATTGTCAGAACTAATCCTTCCATCGCCACCACCATCCTGCCAGAACCGATGAAGCTTCTTGGATGAGAAGCGAAACATCTTCCTCAAGGAAAAAACAGTCCAGCTACCATTTGAAAAAGGACCTTTGAGAAATGGTTTTTTTGATGAAATCAGTTTGAATTCATCAAGTGACTGGTCAGGTTGTTGTCACCAGGTGGTGGGGGTTTCTTAGTTTTTATACTGGGGTTTTATTTCTGTAGGTTGCCTGGAGTCACCGTGAGTTGATCAGCCATATACATTTTCTTAATAAAAGTTAACTAAATAAATAATTAGTTCAATAAAATGTTCTTATATTATTTGCTGCTGATTTTGCAGAGTTGTCCAGTGAAGTCCCAAACAATCTTTGAGAAAATAATTTGTATGCTGTAGACAGTTCATTTCAACACAATTTTGTACCAAAAATACAGAGTTTCATTTTATTAAAAGGGTTCTTTGTGTAATTTTTCTTTTATTGCATGAAACACTATTCTTTAATCTGTCATTTCCTTCATTAACATTAAATTTTCTATATTTTCCAAGAATTTGCTGGCTGTCATATTCAGGAATGAATGCATTGAGCAGGCTATGCTAAATGCTTACTAGAATATACTGTAGATGTAACATACATTCTGTTGGACAATTTCAGCCCCAAAATGATGGCTGATTTGTGTCCATTTAGAAAGAAGTAAAAGGGTATTCCTCCATTTCCCTTAAAAGGCTGTTTCTGGCTCAGCATACCATAGATCATTAATTTTTCACTAGTTGCCAAGGAGACACTAGTTACCTCTTTCCTTGTGAAGGCTGAAGTTGGTACAAGCTGAGCCCAGGCCAGAGATGGGAGCTATGTAAACATGCAAAGAGCACATCGTTTCAAGTGCCACACCAAGTATTTAATTTAGAGGGGCTGGATAAAAAAGGTATCATTTTAAATCCCGAGAGTATAAAAATGATTTATATTTTCTTAATGGCAATTTTTTAAAAATTTATTTATTTAGTTTGTCAAACTAAATAAAGGGGGGGGGAACTTAGGTGCGTCTTATACACCGAATGTAGCCCCGCCCACCCACTGGCCTCCACCTTTTGGCCTCTGCCTCCCAGCAGTTACCTCCTTGTAGCAAGCAGCAAGAAGAAACAGTTCCTTTCTGCTTCAGCACAGCCTAATTAGCACAAGTTGATTGGATCCCACCCGTCTCTCAGCTGTTTTGCTCTCAGCTGTTTTGCGCAGGGCTCTGCTGCTTGCTGCAAAGAGGTAAATTGCTGGAGCAGATTTTTTTTCCCCCTTGTGCTAATCAAGCTATGCTGAAAATGAAAATGAAATTAAAGCAGGCTGTTTGCTGCCATGAGGCAAAATTGCTGGGAGGCAGAGGCAGATTTCTTTTTCTTGTTTTCCAAAAAAGGTAGGTGCGTTTTATAGTCCGGTGCATTTTATACTCCGAAAAATACGGTATGTAAACATAGAAAGAACACTCAGTTTCAAGGTCTCCAAGTGCCACACCAAGTATTTAATTTAGAGCGGCTGGATAAAAAAGGGTTTTAAATCCTGAGAGTATAAAAATCATTTATATTTTCTTAATGGCAATTTTTTTAAAAAAATATTTATTTAGTTTGTCAAACTAGTATAAGATAACAGATATAAGTATAAACATGATTATGAATACAGGAAATGGATACAAATAAATGGGGATATTAGGACAGGGACAGTAGGCACGTTGGTGCGCTTATGCACACCCCTTACAGACCTCTTAGGAATGGTGTGAGGTCAACAGTAGACAGTCTAAGGTTAAAGTTTTGGGGAAGTAACCACAGAGTCAGGTAGTGCATTCCAGGCTTTGACAACTCTGTTGCTGAAGTCATATTTTCCACAATCAAGTTTGGAGCGGTTTACCTTAAATTTGTATTTATTGTGTGCTCGTGTATTATTGCGGTTGAAGCTGAAGTAGTCATTGACAGGTAGGACGTTGTAGCAGATAATTTTGTGTACTACGCTTAGGTCAGACTGAAGGCAGCGTAGTTCTAAATTGTCTAAGCCCAAAATGTCAAGCCTGGTGGCATAAGGTATTCTGTTGCGAGCAAAGAGCAATGGGCAAGAAGATGGCTTCATTCCTGTCTGCAACAAAAATTCTAAACTATCTGACCATGTCTGCAAAGTTGAATCAAAACCCAAATCTAAGCCATGATGCATCAGGAGATTTGTGCTTCACTGCTAAATCCTAATCAAGGAGTGTTGTGGTCCGCCAGCGGCCTGCGCGGATCGTGGCTGATCCCGACAACGAGGAGGCTGGTGTGGGGTCGCGCCAGCAGCCTGCGCAGCCGGCGCTCACGTTGGACAGTGAGGAGGCTGAAGAGGATGTGGTGCCAGAGGCAGAGACTCAGCCTGGGCCTTCAGAACCTCCAGAGGCTCCTTCAAGTGGAGAGAGCGAAGTGGAGGAGCCTCTCCTCAATACTCGAGCACGCAGGGCTGCCAAAAGGCAGAAGTGGCTACTCAGGAGGAGGAGGTCTCCTTGAGAATAAGGATTGAGGATAATTGGCCACTCCCTTAGCCTATTTAAATCGCACGCAGTTAGTAATTTCTTGCTGGAAACAACTTGTAATTATCATCAGAGCATTTTTGGAAAAGTCTTATGGTATCTTGTCTTCTGGGCTGGCTGCCAACCTTTGCCGGACTTTGATTTATTCTTGCTACTTAATAAATTTGATAAGGACCATTGGTGTGTGTCAATATCTTCGGGAATCTGGAGCTGGGGCAGAACAAGGAGTCCAATATTCCCAAACACAACAAAATGCCCTGGGTTAGACTAAATTGAGAAAACCCAGGATCATCAGACCATTGATAAGCCTGCATGCCCACTAGTTGTTGAGCTGATACCCCACTCAGCATAAGGGAATGTGAAAGCAGCAGTTTAAGTGTCTCTGAGCAGTTGCAGAGTCCTCTGCTTTGGGGGAATTTCTGATTGGCTGAGCAGAAACCCATGGAGCAATTCCGTAGCTTGTGCATCTCTTAGCAAAGAATGAGGCAAAATGGATTATGCCTCCTAGTAACAACAGCAACCTTCAAATCAATTTACCTTTGAGATATTTCTAGAAAGATGCATTTAGGTTAGAATGAATGGGGGTGGGGAGGCCCATTCATTTAAGTTTCATTTCTTTTAAATGTAATGTTCTTATGGATGATAAAGACAAAGAAATCACTGCTATCAGACACAATGACAAACGTGTTTTCCCGATACATTTTCAGGAAGCTAATAGTGCCCTTTTCTTGGTTGATATTGTTGTGCCAAAGAGAAATGTCGCAGTGTTTGGAAGAAAAAGCAGTGAAATGGCTTTTCTTGAAGCCAGAAAAAGATACCAAAGATATTATCTAGTACTGCTTCATTTTTACTGCCAGCTTCATTTTTTT
Organism: Pantherophis guttatus; assembly: GCF_059756535.1. NCBI lineage: Eukaryota > Metazoa > Chordata > Lepidosauria > Squamata > Colubridae > Pantherophis > Pantherophis guttatus. The sequence continues at coordinate 211,374,949 of NC_142063.1, read as the reverse complement.
TCTCTGCAGCAAAGGACTGGAAGTCATTTCTGAAGGAGAGCTATAATTGCCAATAATGGGTTGCAATTCTGCAGGCTAAAATGTCCAATCTAGTGGACAGAAAGGTTTAAGTAGATGAAAGTAGGGGAGAAATCTTTCTCTAAGAAAAAAGAATGTTTAGCTCAAGACATTCTGCTGAATTTATTGTTTTGGCCCTGAGATGGTTATGCTGGTGCTCCCTTCTATAAAGCTGGGGAAAGTTGTAACTGTCCATTCAAAAGTACAGGTTCAAAATGATGAAACTGTAGCCTTGGACCTGCTTATTGTTGTTGCATGGTGACAAGACATAGATATTTGTATGACCAAGAAATTTCAGGCTAATTTGGGAACTGTCAAAAAAAAAAAAAATCCCAAAAGAAGACAGTGACAAACCGCTGCTATACTTTGCCCAAGATAATCACTAGAAGTCAAATTTGATGCAAGGGAATTTTTATTTTTACTGTTTCTAACCTGTGCTTTTTGAGTCCCTCTTGAGTGCTCCGGGGGGGGGGATCAAAACTAAAAACTCACTTTTAAATATAGACCATTCATTATGGTGAAATTATTTTTAGCATTCTTTGTGAGGTTGACATATAGTCCACAATTAAGTTGGATCCGAAATTAGCATGGATGTTAGTCTTTTCTTCTTTGATAAGTCCCTTTAAACCAAACAGTTGGCCAAATATGAGCTAGAATGTGAGGCCATCTCTGTAATATTGTTGGCAAAGCTGGTTCTTGGGAGTGATTATTAATTTTTTTTTCATTCTATTTTCATACCTGCAAGAGAAGTTCTTTCAGTTTCACTTGGAGCTATTGTAGTTGACAGAGATGAAATACTTTCATTTCTTTGAAGAATTGTGGCAAATATTGTCTATGATAGACTGTGTAGAACTAATCAAGTTCATCCAAGAGTGAAGTTTTGTGGAGCGTTCATTTTTAAAAATGGAATCTGCCTGTTCTAGGACTTATTCTTTGGTTTCCCGCCTCAAAATGGCAGGAAACTGCCATTACTTTTCATCAGTTATGGTCAGAAGTAGCTCAGAAGTCTGAAGGGGGAAAAAATGAACCCGGTGTTGCAAATAATTCCTGATGTTCAAGAAGTCACTTAGGAAACCAAACTCGGCGATTCAGTATAGATCACAACAGCAAATATACAAATAGGCCTTGAGGTGTTCATCTTTACACATAATTCCAATTTTGGTTTGCTAGACCACCTTTTTTTTTTCCAAATCTCACACATCGTGTTTCAGATTATCTTTTTAAAATCTGCTGCTCATTATAGTTATCTGATAAATTAGGCATAACTATCTGTCAAATAAATCAGTAGAATCACATTGCAACTTTTCTTCTTTGTTGATGAAGCAATAATAACAAAAATACCATGGAAACAGAGAAACGAGACTTTTACTATGCTCTTGATTTGAAATGTATGAGAGAAGCTGATTGATGTCCTTCCATGTTGAGAAGGATTTAGTTTGCATGCTTTGTTTGAAAAGGTCCCACTCTTTTCAATTTTGGATAGGATAAACATTTTTTTTTCTGTCAACCAGGACTGAGATAACCTTTATGTGGATGAATTTCTAACCGAGTCTTGTTCTTTTTAATCTTTTCTCTCAGCTGAAGAGGATAAAATTGGTACACAATTTTTTAAAATTTTTGCTTAACTTTTATCTAAGCCTTCGTCTGGAAAATCAAAACATAAGCCAGAAAGGATATTTATATTTTACTTCTTTCATCTTAATCAAGTATCTTACATCAAAGATGGTGGCTGTCCAAGGTTATTTGGTAAATTTCCTATTGGATAAGTGATTTGAATTTAATCTGGACAGTTGCTCTCCACATTCTCTCTAATCACATCCATTTAACTGTCATTAATCTTCCAGGCTGCCACAGGGTTGCATCTAGCCTTCCCCTTTCCCAAAGTCATCAGTGCAAACGCCAGAGCTTTTCTGAAAGTTGCAGTGGCATCGTAATTTTAAATTCATGAAAGTGAGAGTTTATTAAATAAATAGGGATAAATTGTATTAATGGTATACAAGGTTATTGTAAATAAGTTTGGAATATTAACCAAATTATGTTTTATTTAAATTAAGCTTTATTTCAGTTAATCCTAAAGATTCTAAGAACTAAATTAAAGCCAATGCGAAAACTATACACTACTTTCTTCTTAATCTATGCCTTATTTCAGAAAATGAAAATCATATTGTTTGGTTTAATAATGGAAACTGTTCTGGATTCGCTAATCTGTAACCTTGTGGCTCTATGTATGCTCCTAGTTATAATGTAGCCTACCTACTGTGTAGAGTAAAACCAGGGGTGAAATCCAGCAGGTTCTGACAGGTTCTGGAGAACCGGTAGCGGAAATTTTAAGCAGTTCGGAGAACGGAAAATACCACCTCTGGATGGCCCCAGAGTGGGGTGGGAATGGGGATTTGGCAGTATCCTTCCCCTGGAGTGGGGTGGGAATGGAGATTTGGCAGTAGCTTTCTCCTGCCACACCCACCACATCATGCCCACCAAGCCACACCAAGCCCACCAAGCCACGCCCACAGAACTGGTAGTAAAATATTTGAATTTCACCACTGGGTAAAACATAACAATCCCTACTCCTACAGGGCCTAAACTGCCTAAAGGTGTGAAAGAATATGGTACTCACCTGCTAATACCCCCAGATGGGTCAAAATCAATCATTCAATCAATCAGTCAGTCAGTCAGTCAGTCAGTCAGTCAGTCAGAATAGAGCTGGAAGGGATCTTGGAAGTCTTCTAGTCCAACCTCCTGCTCAAGAAAGAGACCCTATATCACAGGTGTCAAACTTGCAGCATCACGTTGCTGTCATGTGATGTTTTGTGACTTTTTTCCCTTTGCAGAGCTGGGGTGGGAATGGCCTGCATGTGATGCATCTGGCCCATGGGCCACCAGTTTGACACCTCTGTCCTATACCTTTTCAAATAGGTGGCTGTCCAGGCTTTTCTTAAAAACCTCCAGTAATGAACCACCCACAAATTCTGAAGGCAAGTTGTTCCATGGGTTAATTGTCCTCACTGTTAGGAAGTTTCTCTTTAATTCCAGGTTGCTTTTCTCCTTGATTAGTTTCCATCCATTATTTCTGGTCTTGCCTTCCGGTGCTTTGGAAAATGAGTTGACCCCCTCTTCTTTGTGGCAGCCTCCTCAAATACTGGAATGCTGCTATCATGTCACTTTTCTCTAGACTGGCCATACCCAATTCCTGAAATTTTTCTTCATAACTCCAGGCCTTTAATCATCTTAGTTGATCTTCTCTGTACTTTTTTCAAGTCTCAACATCTTTTTTGTAATGTGGTGACCAAAATAGGATGCAATAATCCAGGTGTGGCCTTACTAAGGCTTTATAAAGCGGTACTAACACTTCATGTGATTTTGATTCTATGCCTTTGTTTATACAACCAAGGATTGCATTAGCTTTTTTGGCTGAAGAACTGTGAGTGACTTCTCTGTAAGAAAGATGGAGGTTGGAATGGCTTCACTTCCTTTCTTTCCCATCAAAGCTTTGTAACAGGAAGTGACAAGACAGGAAAGAAGAAGTATGTAATAATCCTTGAACACTTCCTTGTGAAGCTTCACCTATTTTGGCCATAAGGTCAGGTGCTAAACTTTACCTATAAGCTAGCTAAATACAAAACATGTTCCTATTTTGAAGGCACAGTACTGTACATTTGAATGCTGAACAAGCAATTATAACAGAAAGAAATTAACCCCATCCTACCAGAACAGGAAACATTCTGGAGATAGTACAAAATCCTTGTCCAGAGCTACCTTAGCTTCTATCTTCAGGAGAATATTTTGCTTAAATCACAATTTGTTACTAGGAAAATCTCATTGGTTGGGGAGGGAGGAAGCATAGATTTGATATTTGGATAAATTTTAATGCAATCTGTGTCTATGCTAGAGGTTTTTATATATACTGTTCTGCTAATTATTTTCTAGTTTTGGGGAAAATGGGAAATTTCCACTGATTATTTTTCATAGCTTTGTCTATATGTGGACATTTTAATACATATTTCCTCACATAGATTCTTTATAACAATGTACTAAACATTTTTAAAGACACAGCCCTTTCAATAGACACATGTTTTGGATTTAGCTTTGCAGAATATCTGCTTCTTCTTGAGAATTTGGGATTCCTTCTTGAGAATGGATTCCTTTTCCTGCTACCCATTTCATGCCACAAAAACTAAACTTCATTTTGGAAACGCATTTGCTGCCTTTCGAATTTATGTAAGGTTTGTGATGATTGGCCACTTTGATCTGGAGAGACATGGGATCTTTGATAAAGCATAGTAAAGCCAGTGAAGATAAGCAGTCGTTGCAAGTAATTTAAAATACCGTAGGTATTCCATCATCTTTTGAACAGGCTGTTCCCAATGCTTTATTCTTGGACTTTTAGATAAAACATGAGGTGAACTCAGAATTGAATGAACCAATAGCATGACAGTTATCCTTCCATGAAGCCAGAAGCCTGAATAATTAGAGCAATGTTAACTAGTAGCTTGCTTGTTCCTGTCATGGAGCCAGAGAAAGTATAGATAGATGAAAGTCTAGCTGTTCCAGGATGTTGAACCAAGTGACAATGGTTACCATGTCTTAAATCTACATTATGTTTCCTATCAAATTTGCATTTTTCTCTTAAATTATCTGTCACAGCATGCAGTATTAAAAGCCGTCAAATGTCAAGTTGGCCACTGAAAGTAGTCAGGTGTACCTGCTTCTATTAACTGCAGGAATGTGACTTGCTCAATTTCACCCGTCTTTTAAAGCATTCAGTAGAGGCTAGTTAAACAGCAGCTCTTTACAACCGAAATGCTTCACAAACTAGAGCAAATTGAAAGTTTGCCTCTGGCAGATCACCTCTTATTGCTCGGTGCTCTGAGATTTTATGTGCAGAGGAAAGTGAAACACAAAAACACAGTGGTTTTAAATGTAGCATCAGTATATTTTCTAAATATTGATAGTTGCAGCTATAAGATTTTTTTTTTTAAATCAAATTGCCTTTATCTTTGGGCACACCAGGGCAGCAGTTCCCTACTCTTGTGCTCTTAAAATTATTATCTGCATGTTTATGTACTATAGAACTGGAATATCAATCTGAATATTTCTCCAATATTTATTATACAGATTTAAAAGAAGTGTTTCTGTATAAGCATTTTGCTTCTGCCAACCTAGCAGTTCAAAAGCACGTAAAAAATGCAAGTAGAAAAATAGGGACCACCTTTGGTGGGAAGGTAACAGAGTTCCGTGCGCCTTTGACATTTAGTCATGCCGACCACATGACCACAGAGACGTCTTTGGACAGCGCTGGTTCTTCGGTTTGAAACGGAGATGAGCACCACCCCCTAGAATCAGGAATGAGGCGAACCCTTACATTTACCTTTTAGTAGAATGTTATATTTCTTCAATCTTTTGTAATTAAATACATTAATTAAATACTGAGGGCTTTTTGAATGGAGTGTGGGGGATGTGGGAGGCTTGACAAATGTTTATTTAGTTGAAAAAAATACTCTTTTGTCACCTAGTAATGATACCTATCTGACACCTAGCAATATTCAGCCATAATCTTCCATTAGTATTTCCTTTGTTCCTGTTCAGCATAATTTACCACTTCTGGTGGGCCTGGATATTGTTGAACTGCCCAACCCTCATCTGTGGCATGCTGTCCTATGTTATTGCAAGCTATAGCTCAGTTATATTGATAAGGGTACTGTTAGAGTTTGTTGCAAAATCAAATTCAGAAAGCACACACAGGCAGACTGATGCAGCAGGATTCATTAACTTCTTTATATACATAGAACACATGAAGATAAATGTAGAATACCAGTAGTGGTTCTCCTGTTTCAGATCAGTTCAGAGAGGCAGACTAGACTAGTTCAGACTTGTTTGCCACTTCAGAGTGTAGGAAGTTAGCACCCATCCCTTTCCTAGAAGAATGAAATATTTTAGGAAATATTAAAAAGGCAGAATATTATGTTTCCCTGGTTGAGAAATGGAGAAACATGTTTTAAAGACAAAGCAACTCCCACCTTCCTGCCTCCCCCCCTTTGTTAATGGGCCAGAGACAGAAACTCAATCTTTGACAGTAGGACCCATCTGCAACACAATAGCAACAGAAACTCACCACATAGCACCTGGGAAGATTACATCAGCCAGCAAGGCTAGCTAAGACCCCCACCCCTTGGGAGTCTGACAACCAATCAGGATACTCTTTCGGGGGCCCAGGAAGTTCAAAGCCAGAGAAAGCATAAAACCCGGGGACTCACTGTATCTCGTCCCTTTTCTGTTAAGGAACTCAAGCCATGTGATCCTGTCCACCATTAAACCATCTTTCCAAGCAGTCTCCATGTTTCCAGTGTCTTTTTCCCCACTTGGAGCTGAACCCAGAAGAATATTTCTTCCTACAAGAGCTCAGACCTTAATACCTAAGCCACACCCAGACTTCTTGCTTAAGTTTCTGTTTCTAAACAGCTCTCATTGGCTGACCCAGTTGCTATGCCTGTTCATTGGCTGACCTTGTTACCATGTCTTCCCAGTCATGAATATTCTGACAGGTACAGATTCTCTACTCCTATCCTCTCTGTTATGAAGGAGATGAACATAGAACTATGTTTGGGGGCTAGGAATAGGAATGGAATAGAAATCTTTACTGGCCAAGTGTGACAAGAAATTTGTCTCCGGTGCATAAGCTCTCAGTGTATATACAACAAAATAATATAATCACAAGATACCAATAGGAGAAGCTAGTAGAAAGATGAGAAGGATAATATTAATACAGCCCTACGACGTAGGTAAATATCCTAAGTACATGGAAAAATCTAAGTACATGGAAAGTGGCATCCTAGTCCAGCCCTTCTGTCCGCTTCTGTATTTTGGATGGCCCCCTCCTTTAATTTCATTCATCTTAAAAGAGCAACTTTGAGACTTTGAGTGTCCTTTCTTGCTGACTGGAATTTCCAACCTTCCTTCCTTTAATCTATGATGTGCTCTGCTTAATTAAAGGCTCGGCTCTGCTCTGCTCTCCCCCTCCTTGCACAGTGCAGCCTTCGGCTTCCCTGATTCAGATAGCTCCACTCATGCATGTTATTTACTCTCACTGATTATGCAGTCACAGAGTCACAATTGATTAGGAGTCAATCAATATCACAGCAATTGGCAGAGACTGACTGAGTGTTAAACCATTGATTCACCTGCAGCTGCTGTTCACCCAGCTGGCTTTCTTTTAATCTCCGATTTCCAAAAAAAACCAAGAAAAAAATGGAAACATAGGTGTTTGTTTATTTGGTTGAGTTTTTGTTTTGGTCTTTGGTTTTTTTAAGACCTAAGGCCCAGCTTTCTTAGAAGACAATAGTTGAAGCACCTTTTCTATCTTCCATCAACAGGCTACAAACTGAACCTGGCTAACTCAGCATTAGGTTACCAGTATAAAATGTGTGCTACTACTCTGGTACAAACACTGTCGCATTCAGTGTGAATGAATGCTAGTTTTCTTGGGCTATATTTTACCAATCGAACAAAAGATTTTGTCACCTTAGTGACAAAAAGTACATGGGTCTGTACTTTTAGGCCAGGCAAAGTTTCACCATGCAGTCCTATAATATAAACAGTTTCTGACTTAGAAACATTTATGAGTTGCAATTAAACCATTTTTAAAAAGATTTTTTATCCTGCTTTTTTCATATACAACTCAAGAGGGCAAACATACAAAATAATCCTTCTTCCTCCTATTTTTTTCCACAATAACAACAAACTTGTGAGGTAAATTGGGCTGAGAGAGAGAGAGAGAGAGAGAGAGAGAGAGTAATTGGCCCAAAATCACCCAGTCTGCTTTCATGCCTAAGGCATGAAATTGTAAGAAACTGTAACCATTATAAGACAGATTTATATTTTAAAATAAATCTAGAAGGGTCTTCTGAGGACTACAGTTAACATTTGCTAGGAATATGTCCATGTCAGAAACCCTTGAATATATTAAATTTGAAGAATGAGCAAAATGCCACTAAAAAGATAAATAAAAGCTTTAGAAATCATTGATATGACAAGATTAAGCGCCAAATAAAGATTATATATTATTAAAATAAAAATGAACAAAACTTCCACACATTGTTTATAAATGTATTAACACTAACACTAAGATTTGACAGATATATTTCTTAATGTGTGTGTGTGATGTTTATATACACATACACACACATATACATATGTGTGTGTGTGTGTGTGTGTGTATACACACACATACACACAATATGAAGGTATATGCATAGTAGTAATTGAATGTGCTGGTTCAGGTTTTTAAAGTTAGCTGTGCCTTCTGGAGGCTATAGTCATCCTTAGTTTGGCAGGTTCAGATATCTAGAGTATAAGTATGTGACTAAGAAATCAAGAGGGCAAAGTTATAACCTGCAGGTTTATGCCTGAAAATAATATAGATTAATAATATATGTTAATGGACTATTGAATGAACTCTAAGATTATTTGTTTGTTTGTTTGTTTGTCAACAAGTATAAGGAAACAAGTAACATTATAGACATAGACATGGACACATGAAAAAAAAAATTGGCACAAGTAAAAGGATATAAATAGGCAAAATATAGCCATAAACACATAGAATGATTACATATAAATGGGCATAGTAGGACAGGGATGGTAGGCATGCTGGTGCACTTATGCATGCCCCCTTAGGGACCTCTTAAGAAACATGAAAGGTCCACAGTAGACAGTTTAAGGTAAAAGGTATGGGGATTAACGAGACTAACAACAGGATCAGGTAGAGTGTTCAGACATTTACTACTCTATTGCAGAAGTCATATTTCCTACAATCAAGATTAGAGTGATTTACATTGAGTTTGAATCTACTGATAGCCCTTGTGTTATTGCGGTTGAAATTAAAGTACTCATTTACAGGTAAAATGTTTTGGTAAATAATCTTACGAACTAAGCATAGTTCGGAATGTAGACGGCGTAGTTCGAGGCTATCCAGATCAAAAATTTTAAGCCTGATGGGATTATATATCAATATGTCTGACATTAACTCACTTACATGTACACTTGTACATGTACATGTAATACACTTACATGTAAAAGTGGCTTTAATAATTACACCTACAATCTATTTGTCATGCCCTAGTCACCAAATGGACTACTCTAATTGAATCTACATGGAAATGCTTGAAGAGTATTTAGAAACTTCAAGTGGTACAAATTGTAGCAAAGCAGGAAGTTATATACGTATGCCTAAAATGGCACTCTTTAAGCCTCTGCTGCACAATCTGCATTGGATATCAGTCAACTCCGGGTCTAATTCATAGTGCTGATTTTGATTTTTAATGCCTTCAGGATGTGGGGCTATTTGAGGGATTGCCTTTTCCCGATTACAGGAACCCATTCCATCTGATCAGACAGGAGGGGCATGTTATGGAATCTAGGAAATGAGCCTTTTGCATCATGACACACACTTTATGAAACGGGGAGAGAGACTAGCCCCAAAGTCTCTCAAGCCATGGTTTTTCCATCTGGCCTGGGGATGCCTTGGAAACTGCAAGGTGGCTTTATGGAATATTAGTTTTTAAATACTCTCCCATGTTGCATTATATATATATGTTTTATGCAGTGGTGAAATCCAAATTTTTTTACTACCGGTTCTGTGCGCGTGGCTTGGTGGGTGTGGTGTGGCTTGGTGGGTGTGGTGTGGCTTGGTAGGTGTGGCAGGGGAAGGATACTGCAAAATCTCCATTCCCACCCCACTCCTGGGGCCAACTAGAGGTGGTATTTGCCAGTTCTCCGAACTATTCAAAATTTCTGCTACCTGTTCTACAGAGACCTGTCAGAACCTGCTGGATTTCACCCCTAGTTTTATGGTTTTTAAATTCTAAGTTTTGTTCTTTTTACTACATGTTCTGTAGAACCACACAAAAATATAGATCTATATACTGTACCTAGTCACTTAGCATAATATGCCAAACATGAACAATATGCCAAATATGATGCCTAGATAGCAGAAGACTATTGTGTTTCAACCGTGCTTCAGGCATGAAAGCCAGCTGGGTGACTTTGGACCAGTTACAGCCCACCCAACTCACAGGGTTATTGTTGGGGTGAGGGAAGAGGAAGCGGGAATATTAGATATGCTTGCTGCTTTGATTTATTTATACACAATTATAACAACTATAACCAAGTATACATGATATTATTTATTTTTATTTCATTTTATTTCAGGCATCGGGGGAGGAATCCATCTCATTGCCATCTTGGGGATTGTTCTCCATAAGGAAAATAGGACCTACAAATTGGATCATGGAAGACTTAAAGACTCTAAACATCATATGGGAAGATGTTAAAATACTCACCCAAAATTGAAAATGCTGGAGATCCCTTGCTGTCCAATATTGCACATAGCATGGGAGGATGTAATGCTAATACTAATGCATCTCATCTTTATTATTTTTAGAAATAACTCAAAGCAGTGAACATATCCAACACACATTCCTTCTCCTAATTTCTTCACAATAACAATCCTCTGAGGTGCATTGTGCTGAGAGACAGTGACTGGCCCAAAGTAATCCATTTGGCTTTCATAGCTAAGGCTGGACTAGAACTCACCGACTCCCGCTTTCTAATCTGGTGTTCTAACTGCTAGACCAAACTGGCTGAATGGCTAGATATCTATATATAGATCCTCCTTTTCCGTCTCCTTTTCCCCCTCCCTCCCTCCCTCCCTCCCTCCCTCCCTCCTTCCCTCCTTCTCTCTCTCTCTCTCTCTCTCTCTCTCTCTCTCTCTCTCTCTCTCTCTCTCTCTCTCTCTCTCTCTCTCTCTCTCTCTCTCTCTCTGTATTGTGTATGGAAGGAATGAATAATAATAAGCCTGGACCGAAAACCAGAAAAATAGTTGAAAATAAATCATGCCCTTTATTCATGCTGGTGATGTTGACAGACTTTACTTAGTAAAACAGGGGACTGTGAAAGGTTGCAAGTGCATGTTTGAAGAAGAGAAAAGAGCATTAGAAGAATATCTGAAGGATGGTAAAGAAAAATGCACTCAAGTAGACCATGAAGGCTACTGAATATCAAGAGTCCAAACTGACCCACAAGAAAGACTAAATGAAGATAAGAAAAGAGACATGAGAAGATAAAGTATCGCCTGGACAGTACATAAAACAAAAATAGCAGGACACATAGATAATAACAAGATCTGGCAATGGCTAAGACCAGGAAAGTTGAAGAAAGAGACTGAGGGACTAATTCTGGCTCCACAAGATCAAGCTTTATGAAGAAATGCATTCAAAGCCAGAATTGAAAAGACGGCAATAGACAACAAATGCTTCCTCTAGAGAGAAGCTGAAGATACAGTGGACTACCTTGTTAGCTGCTGCAAGAAGATCACACAGACTGACTACAAGGACATGACAAAGTAGCAACAACAGTGCCTTGGAGTATCTGCAAGAAAAACCATTTGCCAGTAAGTAAGGACTTCCACTAGAAAATACACAAAATCATAGAAAGTGAAGAAGCTAAAGTACTCTGGGACTTTAGAATTCAAGCAGACGAGCACCTGCCATATAACACCCCAGACTTAACAACTGTAGATAAGAGCGACAAAATGTCTGGATAGTGGATGTGGTAGTACCAAATAAAAGTTGAATGACTATGGCAAAAGAAAGCAAAAATAGTATCAATAGTAATAGGCACCTTAAGTGCAATTCCAAAGCATCTGGGGCAGGGGTGAAATCTAAAAATTTTCGCTACCGGTTCTGTGGGCATGGCTTAATTAGTGGGTGTAGCTTGTTGGTCAGGTGGGCATGGCCAAGTCAATGTCACTTCTTTGCCCTCTCTTAACCTACAAAACACAACACAATACAACTGGCTCACCCACAATGTAAAAGCAGCGGTGCTAGACCCAAAATGGCCCCTGCAACAAGCAGGAACCTCACACAGCCACAAAAAGCCCAAAAAAACCAACTTTCACACTTTACACACACACACACAACACAACACAACTGGCTCACCCACAATGTAAAAGCAGCTGTGCTAGACCCAAAATGGCCCCTGCAACAAGCAGGAACCTCACACAGCCACAAAAAGGCCAAAAACCCAACTTTCACACTTTACACACACAAAATTCCACATACAGCTTTGTGAGATTTTGTGTGTTTGTGTAGTTAGAGTGAAACACTACAGAAACACACTAAATCTCAGAAAGCTGCACAAATATTATTTTATTTTAATTTATTTTTATTTTTATATAAAAGCAGCTAAATTTAAAACTTCCTAAAATTTAAATGGCTAGGTCTAAAAAAGGAACAAAAAAACCCCCAATTAACTATTTTTTTTAAAGCTCCCAAAGGGGAAAAAAACTTACCCAATAGAACAGGGGTCTCCAACCTTGGCAACTTTAAGACTTGTGGACTTCAACTCCCAGAATTCCTCAGCCAGCAAAGCAGGCAGATAGAGCTGCTCACCGATGAGCTTAATTGCAGGCAGGGAGATTCAGTTGCTTGCTAATGCAATGGATTGTAGGGAGAAAGTGAAGCAAGGCAGGCATTGTGACCAGCAGCTAAGGTAAGCAAGCTGGAGGCGGGGGGGAGGGATTTTTGCTACCAGTTCTCCGAACTGCCCGCCGCCATCGCTACCTACTCGCCCGAGCTGGTCTGAACCAGGACCATTTCACCCCTGATCTGGGGCATCACATGAGCACCATCAGCATTGACAAAATAACCATCAGTCAGTTGCAAAAGACAGCTTTATCTGGAACAGCTCACATACTGCAATAATACTTTTAATACCATCAAACATCCACATCTATCTGTCCCGGGTCCATGGGAAGGACTTGATAAAAATGTCAAATCCATTACTAAATATCTGACTGACTGGGCGACCAGCCATAATAAATATTATTATTTTGTACACGGATGTCTATTGAGCAGTGGTGAAATGTAAAATTTGTTACTATCGGTTCTGTGGGTGTGGCTTGGTGGTGGGGTAATGTGACTCAGTGGGTGTGGCCAACTTTTTTTTTTTTACTTTTAAAAGCATTTTTTCTACAACCTCTTCAGCTGAAGAAGTTGTAAACAAATGCTTTTAAAATCCTCTGACAATCCCAACTGAGTTGCCTGATCGTCAGAGGCTTTTTTTTCCTTTTAAAAGCCTCTGACGATCAGGCAACTCAGCTGGGCATGGGGAGGGGCAGGGATTTTTGCTACCAGTTCTCCGAACCACCCGCTGCCATTGCTACTGGATCGGGCAATCCGGTCCGAACCGGGAGCATTTCACCCCTGCTATTGAGGCATCATATATTTAACCTTAATCCTGGGTTTTATTTAATTCAGTGAATATTTTAATTTGGGTTTGGTAGGGTTATAGTAGATTCCGTGGACCTAGAATGGATTTCTCAGTTCATAGTTTTGACCTAAATTGGATTATGGCTAATTTCAGAAACTCTATAAAGCTTTGTAGTTTTCCAACATTATGTCTTTTAAAAAAAGGGATAGAGAGATATCAGGATCATCTATTCAGCAGTAATTATTAAGTTATGAGTTATTATTAAGGTACAGATTATATGTGATCAACTTTAAAGAAACACTTTACCTTACAGATGTAAGATGCTCCATTTTTGAGAAGTGTTATGGCAGATCTACTTTGACTCACCGGACTGTTTGATTTAATGATACAAGAACAACAACAAACCATTATTACAACCTTTAGGCCAGAGAACACAACATAGAAACATATAGACCTTAAAATTATTTTATGATTAAAAATGGCTCTTGAAGGAATATCTCATTGGACATTTGATGAAAGCAACAAAGTTCTTGAAAGATCTGTTTGGTTATCATCATCACCATAATCATCCAGTTTTTCTAACAATTCAACTCTCCAACTTCTTTATATTAAATGCAGCATCCTTTCATTTATGTTGTGGTACATTTACGTCTCTACAATTATCTTTCACTTTTAATTGCTCTGTCCAAAAGTGAATGTAGGCTTCTCAACAAGGTCAAACTATTGTCAGGATTAATTGAATCACCACCTCATTTGCTTTACACTTGAGGCAGCTTCTAGGATTGCTCAATAAAACATTAGTTAGCTTCACAATGTCAATTCATATTTACTTGATCATTCATTACAACTCGCAGACCTTCCCTTGGGTACATTGCCCTGTGACTACTTCTCTATTTTCTTTCTGATTGTTTGATTATCCTTTACAATTTAGTCTTGCCTGTAGTGAACTTTTTATTGATTCTTTTTGTGAATGTAAGGAGAAGGCATCTGCTTTCCCACCCCACCCCCACCCCCAAAGCTACACTTTATCCTGTAATTCATCAGCCTTGTTTTCATGGAGTTTATTTAGTTATTAGTACTTGTTTTTCTTCATATAGTCTCACACAAAAATATTGCTAACAAAAATAAAAAGAATTTAAATAATTCATAGGAACCAAAACAAGCCAAGGAAACACATATAATAAAAGTAAAACAGATTTTTTTTATCATATTTATTTACCAATTAACAATGAAGTTATCGTAAAATAATGATAACTAAAAAAGAGCCCTGGTGGCACAGCAGACTAAAAGCATTGCAGTAATTGCCTGCAATTACTGCAAGTTCAAATCTCACCAGGCTGAAGGTTGACTCGGCCTTCCATCCTTTCAAAGGTAGGTAAAATGAGGACCCAGATTGTGGGGGCAATAAACTGACTTTGTATAAAATATATACAAAAGTATGAAGGCTATGGCTTAACGCATTGTAAGCCACCCTGAGTCTCCGGAGAAGGGTGGCATATAAATCAAAAAAATTTTAAAAGAAAAGAAAAAAGAAACACTGATAATACAGTATATTAAGATTAAGCAATCTGTCCTAACAGCAGAAGTATAAAATTACAAATTAAGTAACAGGAAAATTATATCATAGGTAAGACTAAATGCTGCCCACGTTGCAATCCTGAAGGTAAGGCCTAGGCACCTTCAGTAGAAATAACTTTTTCAAATTAAAGCCAGAGATCTGTTTTTCCAGGCCAGGTGAAAATGAATCAGCCTGTAGGTCTCTGAATTTTACAAAACACTTGTTTTGTAACAAATTTGGAAATTTGATTGATAGAATGAATGAATGAATGAATGAATGAATGAATGAATGAATGAATGAATATGTGCCATCAGTCTGGGTCAATTCTTATCAAACAAATAGATTTGGTCCTATTGGTCTTGGTTTTTTCCAAGATAGATAGATAGATAGATAGATAGATAGATAGATAGATAGATAGATAGATAGATAGAATTCTTTATTGGCCAAGTGTGATTTGACACACAAGGAATTTGTCTTTGGTGCACATGCTCTCAGTGTACATAAAAAGAAAAGATACATTCGTCAAGAATCATAAGGTACAACACTTAATGATAGTCATAGGGTACAAATAAGCAATCAAATCATACTGGGAAACAATATAAATCGTAAGGATACAGCAATAAGTTACAGTCATACAGTCATAAGTGGGAGGAGATGAGTGATAGGAATGATGAGAAGATGATGAGAACCTGGCCCCCAGGTTGGTCTTTTAATGCTTCCCAATAGACTAGTAATATTTATTCAGTGAATTATCAGCAAAATTTACAAAATATATAACATAAAAGTCAAGCCAAATAGTTGAGGTAAAATACCAACATAACAAAGAATCTCTATAACAAAAAAAGGAACATAAGCTACTATAATAATAGGTATTAATAAACTGCAAGTGTTAATCTAAAATATTACAAACTACAGAATAAAAAATACAAGTCACCTAAAAGAAAATAACACAGTTTGTAGATTCTGTGCATTACATCTTAAATGGTGAATAAAACAGAAGTGGTTATTCCCGTAACCAGTTATATCTTATTTTCATTGTGAATTACTGCATGAAAAATGTTGTTGCGGTCATTTACCAGCACAAGGAAATTTATATGCAAATATCTAAACTGATTTAGCAATACCAGATAGTTAAGGGAGAAACATAAAAACAATTTTTCACTAAAAGCAATATTTTAAAAAAAGAGAATGCTATGATGTGACAACACAGAATTTGGCTACTGAATAAGTAATGAAAGATTTTAATTCTCCCAGAGGATGATTCACACTGAAATTGTCTGGCCTTCCTAGAAATATACATATTGAGGTAGAATGAAAATAAAGCTAATATCGCTGTAGGATTTACAGTGTAATAATAGGTGAGGAATGAATTCAGTCTTCCTGTCACCTCTTTAGCAGGTCTGCTTAGTTAATGGGTAACTCCATTTATAAATAATATCAATTGCTCGACATACTGAATATTTCTCCAAGGAAAACTATCACACCCCTGTTCCTGAATATTGAATATCTTTTCGATTAAAACATTAATCTCCCCCAAAACTCTGAAATTCAAATTTCATTCTTTGCATACTGGAAATGTTATTTTTGCAATTTCAATAAAGAGTTTGCTTTTGGTTTTATTGCTAATTTTCACCTATTGAGCTTCACTTATTGATCAGGAGTTGTAAGATTTCCTTTTTTTAAAATTAGCAGATTCCACAACAGGAAAAGGTTTGAACTTACTCTAAATCAGGGGTGTCAAACTCGATTTTATTGAGGGCCACATCAGGGTTGTATTTGACCTTGGTGTGTGGGGGGGCTGGCCAGGGGGGGCCTGGCCAGCTAGATGTCACTCATGTTAGGGGCGCTTGTGATGGCCCAAACATGCTACCAGCGAAAACGAGCTCCTGAGCTCCATTTTCGGCTGCGACAGCCTCCTGCAACCCTCTGCCAGCGAAAACAGAGCTCCGTTTTCACTGGCAGAGGCACTGCGGGCCGGTCCTTCATTGTTTCCAGGGTGGCCCTACAGGCAAGATCTAAGCACCCCGTGAGCCGGATCTGGCCCCTGGGCCTTGACTTTGATACCCCTACTCTAAATCATTAATATTCTATTGGACAGTTTGACCCACTATCCTTTATTAGCAGAGGGGGCAAGAAACATACCAGTTGCAAACATCTTTGAGAAAGTTACAACTTTCAAAGAAGAATTTCAAAGACAGAATGTTACATTTCAAAGAAAAGTTTCAGGGGGAAAGAGGATACCATTCATATTCATGTATGTATATTAATTTCCAATATATTATATATTTCCTGGGCATACTCTGCATTTTTATATTGATAGATTTATTCCCACAGTAGATATAGAACAGAGAGATGAAAAATTAAGATAAATCAAGACAGTCTAATCCATCTGTCTGCAGTAATGGAAGAATAAGTAGAAAGGTTAAAGTACCGATAAAGGAGAATATTTATAGCTCAGAGTTGAAATGAGGGTCCTTGGTGCTCTCTGTGCTTGGTTGTTTTCTTGTTTATTACCCAAACTAGGTAAAATCATCAGTGCTAGTGATGTGCTAAGCATGTTGGAATAAGAGTATCTTTACAGATTATCTTAACATTTGGATAGATTTACATATGATTTCCATCATATATCCTAAAATATCTACTGGTATATGGAATAGAGTTTTTTTTTTAAAAAAAGTAACCCACCAAATTCTAGTATAAAGTTTAGCAATCCCACCCAGCATTTCCAGATTTAAGGAATAATTGGAAGTTTAAATTCAAATCTGGTGTCTATGGAGATTCTCAGTCATCCAGGTCATAGTTGTTGTCCCAAAGGTGCTTTTTCAAAAACCCTTTTCCTTGAAGAGGTTTCACCTCTCATCCAAGAAGCTTCTTCATTTCTGGCTGAATGGTGGAGGATGGAACGATTTATATTCCTTGCAGTCATCTGGTTGTTAGCACTCTTTCTGAATCATTGAGACCACATTGAGAGCACAAGTAAACCTCCAAGTGGTCAAACCTTTAGGTCTATACCTGCTGTTTCCCAAGGGAAGGCAGACATTATGGTGAGATTCTTGTAATGTAGGTGATCAACAATAAATTATTTACTTGGACATATCCCTATGTGGCTCTGGTTGCTTGCTCCTGACATCTTCTTGAGATCCATGGGGCTTCCATCGGATGACATTCTGGAAGGTCTTGAAGACCTGGCAGTTCTCCCAGGCTTCGGGTAGATCGGATGGAGCCCCTTGTTGGATGTAGGCTGTACATGTTTGTATCTCTTTTTGCTCTGTGTTTTTATCTTGTTCTTTGCTGTAGAGTCAGCTGCATAGAGTTATTTCAGAATCAGGCAGTGCCTCAATCAATCAATCAAATGGAATTGAAGACACTACTTATTTGTGCTAAACTCCCCTTAATGTTCTTCAAATATTGAGAACTGAATTTACTCATGTCTAGTCAAATAGGCCAGCTCCCTTGCCTATTGAATTTTAGTTTTTCTGGGATAAATTGGCTTTTTATTATCAGTCTTCTACAGATGCAATTCTGATATCATTAACCTTAGAAATAGAAATAATTGTAAGTGTCATTTTGAGACACATATATGTGAGATATGGAATATAAAAAAAAAACATTTGTCTATATGAAACATGGACTGTAGCTTCTATTTTCATCTTTATCAGTAAATTAACATTGAAAGGTAATCTATAAATTGTTCCATCAAATTTTAGGAAGTAGTATGCTGGCTGTGATCCTCCTTCTCTTTCTTTAGTCTGTGCAACCCGATAAAGCTTCACAGATGCTTTAATGTCTATTAGTAGCGATACTAGATAGATAGCTCTGCCTAATTCAGATTATTCTGGCCTCATGGGAATATGTTCACCTCCAGTGGATTTATATTCTAGGCAGAGGGTAATATATAAATGTTAGAAAAAGCCTCTTGTAAGTTCTGCTATTGTCGTACCTTCATTTTCACACCCACCTTAAAAATTTAATTTCAGAAAGCAACTGCCATTCCATTTATCTCAGCTAGCATGCTGGTCCCACATAGAACATCATGTCAGCACTAAGGACATCTAAATAGGATTCACGGGGAGCCAAGAAAGTTTCATCTTTTGTCCTTTCTGAGCCTGTGCAAAGCAACATATCAAAGTAATTTGACTTTGTCATACACATTTAGAATTTTCTACATCCCAGGGAATGAGATCATATTTTGCCAACAAAGGACATGGAATATCATGATGCTGAGAGCTGCCTATGGAAACTCAGCTTATTTTTCAAGGGTTCCTTTTTTGGAGCAATGGACACATTTGGAATGTTGAGAACATGTCCTGGATGCCCTCACAAAATGGTCACAGTGATGGGCATGATAGAGAGCATGATCTCCTTTGCCAAAAGGCAAACTGTTGAGGTTCTTCCTCATCAGTCTCTTATTTCCCAGGATAACAGAATAATAGAATAACAGAGTTGGGAGGGACCTTGGAAGGAAACCCTATACCATTTCCTTATACTTTCCTATACTTCTTAAAAACCTTGAGTGTTGGAGCATCCACGACTTCTAGAGGCAAGTACAATGTTTCCTACCACCTATGCATGGGGTTTTTTGGGGGTGGGTGGGGGATGGGCCTGGAGAGGAGAAGATGGACAGACCACCCAATAGCACTAGACTGCCACCTCCTAACATTTTTATTTCTGCACAATATGTGGGGTTCAAAATATATACAAGTCTCAGAGGCATTCTTGGAAATAAAAGTGGTGCTTACGGCTGGGATTTTGATTTGCAATATGCCGGCTTTATTTTTGTGCTAATTCCAGGAAAGGCAGAAATCCTGGTAGGTCTTGAGAAAGATGTACACCACAGTGGCATTGTGTTGAAGGCCCAAGTTTTACCCAATTAAAAACACTCATACAGTGACAATAGGATGGCACTGGTTGCACCTATGCCCTTTCACATGCAAAGATATATAGATAGATACACATACAGAGATACCTATTCCATTGATGGATGAGGATGACAATAGATCCGTCAGGCCGGGCTATCAACGTAATATTTTAAATTGGGGTATTTTAAATTTTCTGGGGTTTTAAATTGAGCCGAATTTATTTAATAATTTTAAATTTTTAATTGATGTTTGTCTTGTGTTTTTAAATAGGCTGTACACCGCTCTGAGTCCTTCGGGAGAAGGGCGGTATAGAAATAAAATTATACTTATACTTATATTTATAGATATACCAACCATTTGACGCTGTTTTTTGCTGGTTACTTTAGCTACATCAATGAAAAGGCATATTATATTTTAATACCATGCTGAACCTTCTGATCCTCTCCAACACTAACAATTTTCTTTTCACTCAGAATCCCATGACTCCCCTCTCCATGACTCAGAATCCCATCTAAGCCCCATGATTTAGCCTCTCAATTAACTGTCATTTACTGTTGTATCCCAGCTTTAATTCTGCATTCTATGTACATGCCTATATTCCCTCTTCATCTTTGATTCACCATTCTTCTCTGTTGTTATACATTATCCATCTTAGATTAGAAGTGCCAGAAAGCCTATCTCTCTTCTCTGTTCAACTTTGGGCCAGGCTTCCAAATATAGGAGATATAAATAAATAATGTTAAAGGCAGAACACTGGGGAGATTCTCAGTCATCCAGGTCATAGCTGTCTCAAAAGTGTTTTTTTTTTTTTCAAAAGGCAACTGGACTGTTTTTTCCTTGAGGAAGAAGAACAAAACATCCAAGACCTTTCATCAGTTGAGATGGTAGGGAATGGAAGGATAGGTTCTGATGGGAGGGGGATGCAAGGATTTCTCTGCAATCATCTGGTCCATTAAGTGTTTTTTTCTGGTGGGAGCGGTCTATCAGGGCAACCTGGTCTACCCAATTATGGGATGGAGCATACTGCTTCTGTTTTCATCTTTCAGTCCCAATCAGAATCCCAGAAGGGTATGGCTAGCTGTTGAGAACTAAATAGTTTGAAATAGATCTATACTAGTCTCCCTTTATTTCTTTGTCAGTAAAACATAAATTTAACATCTGGTCTGTTAGCACTCTCTGTGAGAGCTGTTGAGGCTATTTGGGGGTTTATCTTTGCCCTCAGGATGCAATTGGTTGTGGAATCTTTTTGGCAATGCCTTTAGAGCTGTGTTAAAGACAGAAGATAAGTAAATAACAACAATTCTACTGTAACATGAAGTAATTCAAGGATTTGGCTCTGACGTGCAGATGTATGAAGGATTTTACAAGTAAAGCGAATCCCAAAAATGTGTATAAGAACTTTTCAGAGACTTTAATTCACATCAAGAATGGAGACAAACAATTGATCAAAATGTCCCTGGGTAGGTCTTAAGGTGCTCAAAAAGTCTTTTTAACAAACAACAACAAACCTCTCTTTCCCTCCCTCCCTCTCTCTTCCTCCCTCCCTCCCTCCCTCCCTCCCCCCCCCTCAGTTGATTTTTAATTTCAGGCTTGATAAACTTTCTGATTGATGAAAGCAATATTCTTGCTTTGTCGTTAGTCATTTGATACTCAGAGGCTGAAGGAAGAATAAGCTTTAGATAAAATTATTTTAAGTGTCTCTGAATGAGTGGTGGGGTGAAACCTCTTAAGAGCTGTTGTTCTGGGAAAATAGGAGAAGGAAATATTGTGTATGTTTGCTGCCTTGAGTAATAAAGGTGGGATTTTAAAAAAATCTAAAAACGTTTTTTTAAAAATCTGCTTCATTAACTATCTATTACCAGTCATCTCAGTTTTTGACAAGGAATCTCTTAGCATTTTCTTTACTACAAGGAAAAGATAAACCTGAAATATCCTCAGCCAAACCTTGTTGTCTTCTTCTTCTTCTTCTTCTTCTTCTTCTTCTTCTTCTTCTTCTTCTTCTTCTTCTTCTTCTTCTTCTTCTTCTTCTTCTTCTTCTTCTTCTTCTTCTTCTTCTTCTTCTTCTTCCTCTTCCTCTTCCTCTTCCTCTTCCTCTTCCTCTTCCTCTTCCTCTTCTTCCATATCCATCATCGGACATTGGTGATTATGTTGGCAATCCTATTTTTGTCAACAGAGGTATGAAAAAGTGCTGCTGTGTTTTGTCCATACCAGTCCCTTAGGTTTTGAAGCCATGATGTTCTTCTTCTGCCTGAACCTCGTTTGCCTTCAATCTTTCCCTGGAGGATTAAGTGAAGGATGCCGTATTTTTCTGGGTGTCGTATCACATGTCCAAAATATTCTAACTTTTGCTTTTTAATGGCTTTGATTATTTCCCTTTGCTTGTACATTATAAAAATTAGTGAAATCTTTATCTAATAGTCTAGAAGTAGAAGATTTAAAATTAACAGTTGCATTAATTACTGTCTCCAATATTTATATACAGTATTTGTAAATAAAAAACAAGATCATTGGCACATTGATATGTTTCAAATATTCTGGAACTATATACCATATACTGGCTGGCTGGCTGGAGACAGACAGACACATTCAACACACCACACATACACATTAACTGATTCTTTTTCTCAAACTGTTCTCTCTTCAGAAAAGCTCTCTTCTTATATCTGAATATTGTCCATCCCTTTCTGTTTTCCTATACCATAACATTGGAAGAGGTCTTAAAACCTAGGTGAACCAAACTTCACCCCACAATTCAGCACCTACAAATATAATATTCTAGGCAGTTAACTGTCCAGTTTTGGTTAAGGTAATTTCAATGAAGCAGAGTTTAGCTTGTCCTGAAACAGTCTGTCCCACACACTATGTTATTGGCATGTTACTCCAACATTAGAAGTTGCTACTGCACTGACTAGCTATTGGTTCTAATATTGCTGTTTGCATGATAGCCCTTCAGGTATTTGGACACCACTCTCAAGCCTCTATTTTTTTTTTACTTTTCCAGATTAGATATACATAGTTATTTCATAGCACATGATTTCCAGGTTGTTCACAATTCTATTCCTTCCTTCCTTCCTTCCTTCCTTCCTTCCTTCCTTCCTTCCTTCCTTCCTTCCTTCTTTCTTTCTTTCTTTCTTTCTTTCTTTCTTTCTTTCTTTCCTCTCTCTCTCTCTCTCTCTTTCTTCACATGATGATACACAAAATTATGTAGAGCAGGGGTGCCAAACTCACGTCATCATGGTGGTGTCACGTGATGTATCGGGACTTTTCCCCCCCTTCACTAAAATGGGTATGGGCATGGCCAGCGCTTGACACATCTGGCCCATGGGCCGGGAGTTTGACAGCCCTGATGTAGAGTAACTCAGAACATATTGACAGTACCTGAGAAATATTCATAGTATGAAGGATCTTCCATATATATTTCAGTCTTCTTAGAAGGAATCAAACCAGTTAACCTAAAGCCAACTTCCTGTCTGAAGAATGTTATCATATGATGGACTTCCTTAAATTATCTTGTTCATTTCTGGATTCAGCCAAAGCTCCCTGCTCTTATCTTCAAACCCTTGCTAGAACTCTCCAATCTTTTCTGGTTTTGTAAACTTGATACATCCAAACCCTGCAAACATTTTTCTTTTACTGTAGTTTCACCATCCTATGATTTTCTGCTTCTTCAAACTGTTCTGCTATTTCTGCCTTGGTTCTCTTTATAGTTAGAAAAGAAAGCTGGTGCTTCTTTTTTTTCCCTTCAAAACCAAACATTTTCTTTTAGCA
Organism: Pantherophis guttatus; assembly: GCF_059756535.1. Classification (NCBI taxonomy): domain Eukaryota; kingdom Metazoa; phylum Chordata; class Lepidosauria; order Squamata; family Colubridae; genus Pantherophis; species Pantherophis guttatus. Next base: position 211,351,444 of record NC_142063.1, on the reverse strand, counting down.
CCATCCTGCAAAAATTTTGCTGGAGTTAAATTTGACTTGTAACCAACCCTCCGCAGCTAAAGCAATTCCGTATCATTTCCTTTAGCTAGCATTGTGCATATTGCATTTTCTCTTATATTCTGTACAGTCTCAAATACAGTGATGATACTGAATGAATGTGGAGAAGAAAATGATTACCGCCATCCCTTGAGAGAGAAGTGCTATTAATACTGTCAACAGCTTTTTCCTTTAATATAAAGGCGAGATGGCCATTGTCTGAAAAGCTCTTTTTAAAAAAACAAAACCACGTTTCCTTTCTCTACCTTCATAAAGTTATGCAAGGCAGGGTGTAGAATCTCATTTTATATGCAGTTCTTTAAAAAAAAACAACTGATTTGCCTTTCATCTTCAACAATATGGCTATTTATCTAAATGCTCTGCATATTTCTCCAAAGAAAGCTTAGGCAAATCAATTCGGTTTCACTTTCCCTTACTCTTTTCTTCTTTTATTTGTATGATGTGCTTTGTGCAATGTGTTTTCTAAGGAGGCAGAAGTGACCTTTTCCGATCACATCAACGATGATTATTTCCCTTCCACTAAACAGAATAAACTGTTAACGTAGTTTCTTTAGACCAAAGTAGGTTGCTTAATACTGTAGCTATGAATTAGAAAACACATTGTGCTGTTCCTTGGATAAAGGAGTGAGTTTAGGAAAGAGGATGCATTCTCAAGGAAATGTTAGAAGATCATACAAATATTTTTTATGGAAGGGGGTATATTTTTGGAAAGCATCTTTATGTGCGCTTTAGGAGAGAAGATATTTCAGAACCTATGAGAACCATGTTTTCCTGATGCCTGCTGCAGGTGACATCGGCTTCCCAAAATTTTAGGTCAAGGTATCATCCAGGCTTGTGATTTGAAATTCTTTCAACTGTTCAGGGTTTAGCATGGCAAAACAATCATGAAAACTTTGAGATTTCAGAATCTATTTTTAACCTTTTCTTCTGTGCTGGAGCTTCTTTTCCATTTCTTTGTATTTTAGAGGATCTTCAATCAGAGCGAACACTTCTGCATTCTTCTGAGTAGCCTAGCGCTGCTTTATGATTTAGACATTTTTCAAGATTTTTTTATAGTACTCTGAAGCTCTTTCATTTGCTCCCTTCAATTCTTCATTTCCCCCTCAATACAGTGATTGACCTTGAGTGTGACACTGACAGAAATCTTTTGCCTGGTGGTGATTTTTGCCACCTCAGTTGCTTTATGTCCCATGCTGTTCATTTCTGATAATGATATAGTACAATAGCACTCTCTGACCTCTAACTGACCAGCTTATCAGCAAACTGCTGGGAAACATGGAGTTGGATGGCACTTCTTATGATAGATCACATAAGATAGGCTCTCAGGATCACATAGCTACCCAATCTAAAAAAGCAATTGTATACCTCAGCATACAGCTAGAGTCCAGGAGAATAAGATATTAGCAGGCCAGATACAGAGAGAGAGAGAGAGAGAGAGAGAGAGAGAGAGAGAGAGAGAGAGAGAGAGAGAGAGAGAGAGAGAGAGAGAGAGAGAGAGAGAGAAATTCAGTTTATGATTCCTTGAACAGATCACAAGGTAGAACGAAAGACCATATTTTGCAAATCTGTTTAATGCAGATTAAGCATAACGGTTCATTAATAGTATGGCTCTGGCAAGTCCTTATTGAAATGAGCTTTAAAGTACCCATATCCTCAATGCCGCTGTGTAATAGCACGTAGAATACACAGGGGATAGCAGAGAAAAAAATAAATTAGCATCTATTCGGGGATGAGAAATAGTGATGGTGTTGTGGGAGAGAAGTCATTTCAAACACTGCAAGAGAGGAAACAGCATTTGTCATACAGGTAGGAAGAGAAATAAACCCCTTTGCGTTATAATGCAATCTTACATAAATCACATTTTCAAACCAAGATATGATCCCAAATAAACTTTAAAGTTTTCACTTTCTCAAATATTGTAAAACCATCTCCCAATTAAGAAATAAATAGAAAATGGGAAATGTCAGTCTTATCAAACTCCCCAACAGGTAACAGACAGATTAACTATGCAGTGATTCATAAATGTCTTGTAAAAGAAAAAAAAGAGGATTTTGTATCAAATTGCTCTTTACTATTTAATTATATAAAGAGAGAGAGGGAGAGAGAGAGAGAGAGAGAGATTTTCTGCAGGAACAATGATTATGAGTATGCTTTAATTGTTGGGCCACATGGAACTCTTCATAAAACGATTACGGAAGTTTATACACATGGATAAATTTAAATTTGGGGAATTACTGCTGCTTGATATAAAGTGAAAATCTCCATTATTTAGTGCCAGAATTAATGATTTCATATCAATGGCATTGCAATGAAACCTAAAGAAGATGGCAGGATTACTTTGTATCATGGGGAATGAAGGTGCCAATTATTCTGGGGAATTTGCTTAGTAGCACTGTCTTGTGGTTCACTGCCATGTGCCATAAAATAACTTGAGATAGTGTTAGTCTTTAATGTACCTTTTATCATGTATAGAATGCCATATTCCCATAGACTCTTTTTTATTTGAAGCTTTCTTGCAAGGAATTTGCCTGGAGGCTAACTTTTTCATTCCACTCACCCAATATATCTCCATCTTTTTTTCCAGGGATTTATTTCCTTCCTGCCTGCTAGCCTTCCTTCCATAGCTATACATTGCCCTTGGTTTTGCCTTGTGTCCCAAATCCAATCCAATCCAATCTATTCTCTTGTTTGGAAACTACATTAAACATCAACAGAGGTTACCATTCTCATGCCCAATACCAAATGAAATACCAGATGCATCCTAAAAGCAGTTGTTTTCAATAAGACCTTCCTTCCCCTTTTTTTTTCAGATTGCCAAAATCTTTTCAATCAGTACTTACCGCAAAAGCTGGAGGCAATTAAAACTAGAGAGAATATTTTGAAAATGCTGTTCTGTGCTGTGTATTTTCAAAGTTAGATATGGCAGACTCAATTAGCACCACATTAGTAATAAATAAGCGCACTCGGCAAAGAAGGAAAAATATCAATAATCCACTCACAGCCACTCCATAACTCAGCACCATGTTTTCACCTCACATAGGCACCTTAATTAGAAGTTTGCCCATGTGCCTGCTTTACTCATTAGCTGCCTCTTTACTGAAAAGGAATAATGAGCTGAGCTCCCTAATCTGACGTTAACAAATTGCCACCATTTGGGGAGGCATTTCAATGTAAAATGGTGATGTTCATTATCAAAATTATGTTTGAAGAGCAAGTCTCATTTGAGCTCAGTGTTGTGAGATAGTTTCGTTCAGGGAAGGGCTCCACACCAGGAATGGAGGAACAGAGGAGAAAAAAAACAAAACAAGAGAAACTGGTTGATGCTCAGTATTCCTCAAAATTTATCCCCCTTGCCTTAGGAGGAGGGACTGTGCTAGATCTTCACTGAAGAAACACAAAAACTATGTATCAAACAGTATAAAATAATGGTTAGAGAATCAGTTTAGGACAGGATGAAATTCCATTCATCTAAGAAGCTTGCTGAGTGGTTTTAATTATCCCATTATATTCTACCTTTGGGTGGTGTGGTGGCTTAGCAGTTAAGACTGCTAAGGCTTAGCTGGGCTTATCAACTGGAAAGCCAGCAGCCCAGGTTTGAGACCTGAGCGCCATGCAAGAGGGTGAGCTCCCATCATCATGCCCAGCTCCTCCCAACCTAGAAGTTCGAAAACATGCAGATTTTGTTGTTGTTAGCTGCGACCCCATGGACAACGTTCCTTCAGGCCTTCCTGTCCATTTAAGCTCACACCTACTGCTTCAGTGACTCCATCCAGCCACTTCATTCTCTGTCGTCCCATTCTTCTTTTGCCCTCAATCATTCCCAGCATTAGGCTCTTCTCTAGTGAGTCCTTCCTTCTCATTAGGTGGCCAAAGTATTTGAGTTTCATCTTCAGGATCTGGCCTTCTAAAGAGCAGTCAGGGTTGATCTCCTCTAGGACTGACTGGTTTGATCGTCTTGCAGTCCAAGGGAGTCACAGGAGTCTTCTCCAGCACCATAGTTCAAAGGCCTCAATTCTTTGATGCTCAGCCTTTCTTATGGTCCAACTTTCATAGCCTGCAGATCAGGGATGGGTTCTACTTACCTTTACTACCAGTTCGCAATGGGGCCGCACACATGCGCAGAAGCATTTTATAACATCGGGGTCGGTGGGCGGAGCCTCCCGCTGGTTTTACTACCGGTTCTATAGAACCGGTGCGAACTGGGGGCAACCCACCAGATGCTGCAGATACAACTAGATAAATAGGTACCACTTTGGTGGGTAGGTAACGGCACTCTATGACATCATGCTGGCCATGTGACCATGGAAATGTCTTTGCACAGTGCTGGCTAAATGGAAATGGAAAGACTCTGCCCTTAGACATCCAGATGGAGTTACTCAAACCTTGACTGGGTTTATGGTGTAATAGAATAGTTGATGCCCTCAGTAAAGTAGCATCTGCTCCACTCCATTATAGGATTGGATAAAATGTGAGCAGTAGCTATGGTAGCTCTTCCTTACTGTCTATGAAATATCAACAGTATGTACCACTCTGAGACCCTTGAAAGGCAGGATTCAAATAAAATGATGAGTACCAGCCTGACTTGTATATCAGATTTCTTGAGTTAAAATATGTAAAGCGCAGACAATATGCTGTGGTGACAAAGCCCATAGACTCAGACCAAATCAAAGAGATTTCTCTGAGGTTGATCAGAATCTTTATCCAAATTGTTTTTAATACAGACGTAGCAACCAATGCAAGTGAACTCTGCTTTATAAACTCTGTGAAATCAGAGTGTCTGTTGCATTTTAAAATTACAATAATGTTTACTAATCTGACATTGTGCATACTTGCTCAGGGGTAGTTCTACTATTGTAAGTGGGATTTAATGAAGTATAGGATACAGAGGTGGTTGCCGTAAGGAGAGAGTAACTTGTTTCATACCCTGAAACTACTTTTTGAAAATGATTATTTGCTTTGCTTGCAATTGTACCAATCTCTCTCCCCCCCCCCCCGCTCCCAATGCACCCATCCTAGGCAGATTATTGCAAATTGGATTTATGTAAAAATATTAATAAAAATTTATGCCATGGTTCAGCGGCTGAAAGAAACTCATATAGATAACATGTACAAAAGAATGTTCAGCTAAGCATTTTCTTCATTAAGAATGAATCACAAATTTCCAGCGTGTGATGTGCTTTTTTTTATTAACAAATCTTAGATGTCACAGATGATTTTTTTTTATTAACTAAAGTGTTTATGAATAAGTTTAACCGTACCAGTACTGTGCTTCTATGCAAGTCTTTGTTTGTTTGTATGGCCCATTAATCCTGAAGACATTCTTCCCTCTCACCATTTCAAATGTCTCCTGGCATTTAAACAGAGGTAAAGATAAATGGGTGCCATGTGGATACTCCGAGAGAAGGCTTGACAAAACAAACAAATCGTAGCAAGGGTTTAAACTTAAATATCTCACTGATAGAAAGTCAATCGTGAGAAAGAGTAAAAGAAATGCCAAACTATTATTCAAACAGTACATCTTTAGTAATGAAATACTAGTCTACACGCATGCATGTTTGAGTATGCATGTGATACATTTGATATTGAAATATCTTTGAAGTCGACCAAAGTCACATCCCTATCCTTCCAGTTTGGCTGTAAAACGATTGCTGTCTTAATTATGATAATTAAGCCTCCTGCTATATACAGGTAGTCCTTAATTTGCCACCACTCATTTAATGATCATTCAGAGTGATGCTAGCCTTGGAAAGGGTGCTTTATGGCCCATAAAACACTTTTGGTTGTCATAAATGGTTGCACTGCCCTCCCCACAGTCAAATGACCACAATTTCACGTGCTGGGCACCCTGATCACATTTAGGACAGGTTGCAGCAACCTGCAATTATGTGACTGCAGTTTACAGATCTTTTTTTTTTTTTTGCTGATTTCTGACATTTTTTTTTTTTTTGCCAGTTTCTGGCAAAATACAAAAAAAACCGACTTACGAAGAGCCCTGGTGGTGCAGTGGTTAGAATGCAGTACTGCAGGCTACGTCTGCTGACTGCTGGCTGACTGCAATTTGGCAGTTCAATTCTGACCGGTTCAAGGTTGACTCAACCTTCCATCCTTCCGAGATTGGTAAAATGAGGATCCGGATTGTTGGGGGCAAGATGCTGACTCTGTAAACCGCTTAGAGAGGGCTGTAAAGCACTATGAAGCGGTATATAAATTCTATTGCTATTCCTACAACAGTTCATTTAGTGACCATTCAAAGTTACAACCACACTGAAAAAAGTGGCCTATGACCATTTTTCATACTTACACCTTTGCAGCATCCCCCATGGCCACATGATCAAAATTCAGACCCTTGGCAACTGACCTATATATATGATGGTTGCAAAGTCCTGGGGTCATGTGATCACCTTTTGCAAGGTGATAAGCAAAGTCAATGGGGAAGTCAGATTCTTCCACCCCCACTATGTTACTAACTTAACAACTGCAATTATTTACTTAACAATTGTGGCAAGAAAGGTCATAAAATGGGGCAAAACTCACTTAACAAATGTTTCACTTAGCAACATGCATTTTGGGCTCAATTCTGGTCGTAACTCAAGGACTACCTGTACTATCCATTTGTGAGAATGGATTCAGACTTATAACCACGATTTACTTAATGACCACTGTAAAAGCATTCATAGCATCTAGTTAGGTCATATTGGAGCCTCGAATTACGACCATCATAACCTAGGTCTGAAATTCCAGGCTCAATTGTGCTTGTAAGTTAAGGACTACCTGTATTAGCCATATCAGTAGAGCTATAATTGATTCTGTCGTTTGAAAAAGAATTCTTATTGAATCACCTCAAACAATGAATTTGCTATGCAACAATATTGCAAACTATGGCCCCTTTATGATCTGTGGACTTCAACTCCCAGAATTCCTGATCCAGCTTGCAAGTTCAAGCTCTCTGCAAGAATCTGAACTACTAATAGTCAAAGCAAATTGGCAGCAGCTAAGGGTCAATGGAATTCAAGGTGGGCTGGGCTTAGATCTCTGTGGGTATGCAGGGACTTGAGACTGATGACACATTTTATCTCCTCCCTTGGGCTCCGTCCGGTCATCTCTTACAACCTCCTTGTACCACTGCCACTGGTTGTTGCTATCAGAATGGTGCTTCCACCATATTAATTGAGTCTGCATTTGGGTTGGGAAAGTTCTTCCTCCACCTGAACCTATTGTGTGATGTTAGGGGCCAGGCTGGTTTGACAGTTCTGAGAGTTACAAGTACAGCACCTTGTGGTTGATTAATTGGGACAAGATTGGCTTAAGATACCGCACACTTTTTCAAAACAGCTCCTAAGATTGATTAGCTACTATGTTTGTTATCAGTTTTGACTGCACACCTTGTGGCTGTTTTAGGAATCAACCTAATAAGATGATTGGTTACCATTCTTAGCTGACATTAAGACATTGTGCTTATATTTTAATGTAGTAAAATGCATTTATGTATGATTAAATATTTGTAGCAAAATAAATTAAGCCTGACTAGGTAGCTAAGACACTGAGCTTGTCAATCAGAAAGGTCGGCAGTTTGGCGGTTCGAATCCTTAGTACAGGTCTCCTGCGTGAGCAGGGGGTTGGAATAGATGACCTCCAAAGTCCCTTCCAACTCTGTTACTGTTAAAGTGCATATTCCCCAGGCTGGTATGCTCTTCCATTACATACAATTTAATTATATCTCACTTTTCTTTTTTTAAATTTGATTTATATGCCGCCCTTCTCCGGAGACTCAGGGCGGCTTACAATGCGTTAAGCAATAGCCTTCATACTTTTGTATATATTTTATACAAAGTCAGCTTATTGCCCCCACAATCTGGATCCTCATTTTACCTACCTTAGAAAGGATGGAAGGCTGAGTCAACCTTGAGCCTGGTGAGATTTGAACTTGCAGTAATTGCAGGCAGCTGATGTTAATAACAGTGCTTTAGTCTGCTGCGCTACCAGGGCTCTTAATTGTTTATTAGGTTCATTTTTCTGGTTACCTACTCTTAAAATCCTCTTGCTTTGTATTTCAGTAACATGTAGAAAGAAGGGAGGAGGAATTCTTGTAAATTATTTCTGCAGAGATTAATTAATTAAGACAAATGAGGCACTCTAAGAAAAGATGAAGCTCCTTTGTGCTGTGCTGTGATAGAACAGGCCCCAGGGACTTAGGGTCCCCAATGTATTTTCAGTGCCTATTTTCAGAGCAGATTGAAACGCATGAGAATGGTGGAGAGAGGGTGTTTTTATTCACCCTCGAAGGCTTACCGCTTGGCTTTTTCTTAATAATCACACTTGGGTTTCCTCAATAATGCCAGCATATAACCAAGATTGACTATCAAGGATCACCATGATATTTATTTACACCAGTATTTATTACACCATCCCAACTGCCTGAGATAATCCATGTGAGTGATGGTAAGAAAAATGGTGCTAAAACAGCCACAGGTCAGTTCAGGAAAGCAAGTAATGAATCATCATGAAAAATAATCCAAATTAAGCAAATTCAAGCATAACATAAGTTATGATGCTTACACCTAGGCTGGCATGGCACCAGTGGGATAATAATAATAATAATAATTTTATTTCTATACCGCCCTTCTCCCGAAGGACTCAGGGCGGTGTACAGCCTATTTAAAAACACAGACAAAACAATGATATAAAATTTAAAATAATTAAATAAGTGGCTCAAATTTAAAACCCCAATAAATTTAAATACCCCAATTTAAAACTATTGTGTTGATAGTCCGGCCTGGCGGAACAACAGGGTCTTCAATGCGCAGCGAAACACCCGGCGGTCGGAGATCTTACGTATTTCTGGGGGCAGTTCATTCCACAGGGCTGGGGCTCCCACAGAGAAGGCCCTCCCCCTGGGCATCGCCAGCCGACATAACTTGGCTGATGGCACCCTGAGGAGACCCTCTCTGTGGGAACGAACTGGTCGGTGGGAGGCTATTGGTGGCAGAAGACGGTCTCGGAGATACCCAGGGCCTATGCCATGGAGCGCTTTAAAGGTGGTAACCAACACCTTGAATCGCACCCGGAAGACCACCGGGAGCCAGTGCAGCTCGCGCAGGAGGGGTGTCACATGGGCATAACGGGTTGCGCCCATAACCACCCGCGCGGCCGCATTCTGGACCAGTTGGAGCCTCCGAGTGCTCTTCAAGGGGAGCCCCATGTAGAGAGCATTACAATAGTCCAACCGGGAAGTAACAAGGGCATGAGTGACCGTGCGCAGGGCGTCCCGATCCAGAAAGGGCTGCAACTGGCGAATCAGGCGAACCTGATAAAAGGCCCCCCTGGCCACGGCCGTCATATGCTCTTCTAAAGACAGCCGCGCGTCCAGGAGGACACCCAGATTGCGAGCCCTCTCCGTGGGGGGCAAAGATTCATCCCCAATAGTCAGCGATGGCACCTGCTGACTATATCGGGGCGCCGGAAGCCACAGCCACTCGGTCTTGGAGGGGTTGAGTCTGAGCCTGTTCCTCCCCATCCAGACCCGCACGGCCTCCAGGCAGCGGGACATCACATCAAGGGCATCGTTGGGGTGGTCTGGGGTGGAGATGTACAGCTGAGTATCATCAGCGTACAGATGGCACTTCACCCCAAAACCACGGATGATCTCACCCAGCGGCTTCACATAAATGTTGAACAGGAGGGGCGAGAGGACCGACCCTTGCAGCACTCCCCATGCAAGACGCCTCGAGGTCGACCTCTGCCCCCCTGCCAACACGAACTGCGAGCGGTCGGAGAGGAAGGAGGAGAACCACCGCAAAACGGTGCCCCCTATTCCTAACCCCCTCAACCGCTGCAGCATGATACCATGGTCTATGGTATCAAAAGCCGCTGAGAGATCTAATAGGACTAGGACAGAGGAACAACCCCTGTCCCGAGCCCTCCAGAGATCATCCACCAACACGACCAATGCCGTTTCTGTGCTGTACCCCTGCCTGAAGCCCGACTGGTACGGGTCTAGATAGATAGCTTCTTCCAGGTGCCGGGGAAGTTGTCATACCACCACGCTCTCAACAACCTTCGCCACAAAACGAAGGTTGGAGACTGGACGATAGTTGGCTAATTCAGCCGGGTCCAGGGAAGGCTTCTTGAGGAGGGGCCTCACTACCGCCTCTTTCAAGGCATGTTGGTAGGGATGTTGGTAGCTCACAACTTCCCTACCCCCAGCCATTTTCCTCAGCTCTTCTTTACCTTTTTTACCCTGAAGGACAAAATTGTTTTTCTTTGAAGATATTTCACTTCTCATCCAAGAAGCTTCTTCAGCTCTGACTGGATGGTGGGGAATGGGAAGATTTATATTCCCTGAGACAGCTGGTCATTTATATTCTTTTAGCAGGTCCTTAAGGGTGTTATTAACTCTGTTATTGAACAGCCTTCTCTTAACACAGGGGGTGGAATATGACATCATCTATCTCCAATCTACAAGGCAGTCCTTTCAACAGTTTCAAGAAGGCTCCACACCCATTTGCATCACTCAGGTGACCCTGATGACACAGATAAACCTCCAGGTGACCTTAACAACCAGCTAAAAGAATGCATATGTCCAGCTGTCTGCAAGGAGTATAAATCCTTCCATTCCCCACCATCCAGTCAGAGCTAAAGAAGCTTCTTGGATGAGAAGCGAAACGTCTTCAAAGAAAAACCAGAAAGTCCAGTTGCCTCTTGAAAAAGCACCTTTGGGACAACCATGACCTGGATGAGTGAGAATCTCCATAGACACTGAAGAACAAAACATCCCCACGTTAAATTGGCATAGCTGCAGAACCAACATTTTTTAACACTTCCATCAGGGGAAAAAAAAAATCTAACAATCTCAGTCAGACAATGTCTCTATTAGAACGATCATAATAGCAAATTGGACTTGCATAAAGCTGGGTTTGCTGGAAATTGTAATACTAACAGATTTAAAAGGCTTCATGTGGGTCTGGCTGACTTAGATAATTCTACATTTTTTAAGATTCTTGTCGAAAATGCAGGGATTATATCAAATACCAGTAAACATTGTTCTGAGCAGGGCTTAGAAAGATAATTAGCTTCCCTATCAATCTTCTATACACTCTTTTTATAAAAGAAAAGTTTTTTTTAAAAAAAATGTTTAAAACAGCTGTTTCTCAGAATAGATGTATTTTATTGAACTATTATTTTATGCAGCTTGAACTGAATCTTCAAAAGAGGGAGCATCACTGTTTCCACCCATCCTGGGACATTATTAAAAATGATTAAGCTTCAACTAAGAGGTACTTTTGAAGCTTCTCACCATTTTATTGGTGTGTTGGTGTTCAAGAGGCATTCAGGTGTTTTCCAGAATGGAATTCAGGGCTGATTAGCTTTTATTCTGAAATCTGGATGCTTTTCACCAGAGAGAAGCATTACTCTTGAAGCAATGCACTGACAAATGGGATGAAATTGTCCAAGTACTTAGTGTGTCTGTGGTGTTTATATATTTGTTTTCCTGACTACAACAGCCTACAAAAAGGCCTTCACAAAAATGACCTTGAAATTGTTTCTAAACCAGCAGTACAGTACCATCATTTCTAACTTGTTCAAAGCAGGTACTGAGATTTCTCAAATCTGGTTATTTCATTTATTGCTACGATACTTATTCCTGGATATGATGATTCTAATTCACTGTAGGCATGCAGTTAAATTGAGAAACTGGTCCATTCCCTCTATACACTGACCTGTTTAACCTTTGGTGAGGATATCTTTTGGTCTCTCAAGAACTATTCCCTTTTTGTTATCTCAGAATATTTAATGACAAGTCATATCTACTTTCTGAATAGATGAAGGAATGTATGAACAAGGTAGAGATTCAGTCACAAATCTCCAAAATGTATTATCTAATAGAGCCCCATTGTCAGCCCCTTTGTTGCCTGCCGCGCTGGGGCTGCCATTCAGGCGGGGAGAGAGAGCCGCCAGCTGAGATACGGCCCACGCTGACCCCATCGTCTTCACTGTCACAACTGTCAAGCTGGGGTCCCCAGTCCACTACCACTCGTGACTCATCCGCGGTACCCACTGGGGTCCCTGCCTCTCCCACGTGACAGGCAGGTATACTTACCACTATACTAACGAGAATAGCACTGACTTTATTTTTGTTACTATATGTCATTCTGTGCCGGATTTCGCATTGGCAAGATAAAAGAATACCCACTCATCTTTCTTGTCTAAGTTTCTTGTCTCTGCTAAACGCCAGACCATGACACTCATGTCTCTGACTGAGATAATATGCACTTAGTCTAAAATAATTAAATCTCACTGGAACCAACAAAATATTCATCATGATTAAGTCAACCCAAAGTAACTTTTTTGCTGGAACAAGATCAGAATCTTAGATAATCTGTGGGACGATTTTCTACCCAAATTGCCTCTCCGCAGCATTTTTTTTCCTCTGTTAACTGAATGTCCTTCCTATCGCTCCTCTCCAGGCTGGAGAGAATGAGGTAGGCAGAGGATAGGAAGGCCTTTCATTTGGTCTATAGGAGAGGTGGAAAATTAGCATTTCTGCCAGCTCCCTGTTCTCCCCATTAGCATTCTTCCCCTTGCTGTGTTTGCTTTGGCAGATAGATAGATAGATAGATAGATAGATAGATAGATAGATAGATAGATAGATAGATAGATAGATCTATACACACACACACACACACACATGTGTATATATAAAATAATGCCTGACCGTGGAGGCAGAATGGCAAAGCTGCTCCTTAGATTCCTCCTAATGAGCAAAGGAGTGATGGCAAGGCTCTATGGCAAAAAACATCTTTGCATTGTTTCCTCTGAAGCAGCTGCTAGGCCTGGTAGCTAATTGGCTCTGCGTACAAAGACCTCCAGGTCAGCACATGGCCCTCATTCCAGATCAGCCCAGCCCTTTTATGCGGGAAAAGTCCTAAGAAACCTTAAACCCGTATTAATTGTTTCATTTATTGCTTCTAACACTGGAGCGGTGCTTATTAAGGCAATCTATTTTTGAAGATGAAATATCTTTTGTTGTCCGTTGTATAATAATTTGATACTCGTTTGATGCAGGAATGGAAAACCTCTGGTTGCATCATGACTTCCAGCCAGCTCCCTATTGACTGTTTTAGCTAGGAGTGTTTTGGGGGAGGGTGATAATTCAGCAATTACTGAAAGATCTCTTAGAAATGACCCCTAGGAATATAAACCTGAACTATTCACTTTAGGTAACAACATAGTTGTTATGTAGTTCCATCAATTAATTAATGGCTGTGGTTGGAAGCAAAGTTGAAGCAATATTCTTTAATCCTATGCCTCCCAGATATGGTGCGCCAACTTCCATAATCCCCAGCCAGCAAGGTTATTTGTCTTACAGAAGCAAATGTGGCAAGCTGTGATCTGTGTTAGGAAGAGTTTTAATATAACCCAAAATATTTGGGATCGGGTGGGGTGGGGTATAAAAAACAGCACGAATCAAAGATTGAATTCCTACATGTAGCATCATTCAGTGCTAATCCTTAGATGATTAAACCTTGTGATGTGCATCTCTCGGCAAAAGGTTCTTAAGATTCTTTTTCTTCCTTTCAGAGCTTTTTACAAATGTAATTTCTGATCCATAGGAGCTCGGCGCAGCTTTAGTCTGAAATGCTCCGAGCCAGGTTTTTCATCTTTAAAAAAGGACACTTCGGTGCCAAAGAACATAGATATTGGCATCCATGCTCTGGGAGAATGCCAGCGATATGCAAATGGACCCACAAGACTGTTCAGACATGCATAACGCTTATTTATTGTTCCTACTAGGATCAGCAGCCACGTGGATATAACAGAAACATTCATATTTGTGTGAAATGATACAGTCTGATTACAATGTTGAAATGAATCCAATGTAAACTCTGCCTCTATCTGGCTGTGCTATTTATTCTATACTGATGCTTGTTTTCAATATTCGAAAACTTCTTCCATTCACAGCACACTTCCAATCTGCAGGAGTATTTTAACTGTCAGAACTGAGGCGGGGAGCAAGCATGTTCTTTGTCATATCTTTTTTTCCTGACAATTCCCTTATGTTCCCTGAAAAATCTGTTCTGGAAGCTTTTTGGGGACATCCAGGAGAGGATATGGATGAGGAACATGGGTCTGCATTCAGAGAGGAATTGACGAAGTCATCTTCTCTCCATTCCACAGGCAAGGCCATTATGAACAGGACACTACTCCTTGGTGGACTGGGATGCTGGATCCAGGACTATAGGATTTATTCATATTTTATTATAGCTTTCCCCAGTGGTGAAATCCAATTTTTTTAACTACCGGTTCTGTGGGTGTGGCTTGGTGGGTGTGGCTTGGTGGGCATGGTAGAGGAAGGATACTGCAAAATCCCCATTCCCTCCCCACTCCTGGGGGAAGAACATTGCAAAACCTCCATTCCCACCCCACTCTGGGGCCAGCCAGAGGTGGTATTTGCCGGTTCTCCAAACTGCTCAAAATTTCCGCTACCGGTTCTCCAGAACCTGTCAAAACCTCTCTGGATTTCACCCCTGGCTTTCCCTCATTTCCTATTATTCAGTGTTTTATTTCACTCTCTGCCTAATATGAGCCAAATCCATCACCCGTGCAACATTCTTGCTGCTGAACATTGGAGAGTAGAAATCAATCAGCTTTCAAAAAAGTAGATTTTCTTATTCCACTAAGCTTCTTAATTAAGTCTCATTTTCAGACTTGATTTCAGAATTTCATGGGTAACCAATTGAACTCTGCACAGAGGTCACTGGATTTTCAGCTCCCCCCCACCCCACTCCTTCTGTTCAATCGTGTTGGCTTCTCAGAGATTGCCTAGGCAAATCCCTGCAGTTTTCTTGGCAAGATTTTTCAGAAGCACCATATTTTTTGGACTATAAGATGCACCAAGATTTCAAAGAGGTAAGAAAAGAAAGTTTTTGCCCTTCCCGGCCCCCAGGAGCATTCTGCAGGCCTCCCAAAACCTCTACAAGCCAGTTTTTTGCCTGTTTTTGTGAAAAAAGGGGGCATGCAGAGGGTTTGGGAGGCCTGCATAGTGCTCCTGGGGGCTGGGGGAGGGCAAAAATGGCCCCGGTTTTGCAAAAAATGGGCCCGTTTTTCACAAAAATGGGGATGTTTTTTGCCCTCCCCAGCCCCCAGGAGCACTCTGCGGGCCTCCCAAACCCTCTGCGTACCCCGCTTTTGTGAAAAAAACGTGCCCATTTTTCACAAAAATAGGATGAGCAGGGTGGGGCTTCAGAAGGCCAAAAATGGCTGTATTCAGTGTATAAGATGCACCAACATTACCACCCTCTTTTTTGGAGGGGGGGGAGTGTGCCTTATACTCCAAAAAATATGGTAGTTTATCCTTGCCTCCTTTCTAGGGCTGAGAAAGAGGGAAACTGGCCCAAGGTCACTCAGCTAGTTTGGTGGTTAAGGCAGGACTAGAACTCCCAATGTTTAGCCTGATGCCTTAACCCAGGGCTGTCAAACTCCCAGCCTGTGGGCCGGATGGGTCACCCGCTGGCCACGCCCACTCCCATTTTAGCAAAGGGGGGGAAGTCCCAATACATCACATGACGCCACCGTGACACCGTGAGTTCGACACCCCTGCCTTAACCCCTGTATACCAAACTAGCTCTCTAGACTGTTGGTTTCATCCAGTTCAAAACAAACAAACAAGACAGGGTTAATGGAGAGTGCAAAACGATACACAGATTCTTTGTGCCCTTATAACATTTTATTAGGGAAGGAAAAGGAAGCTTTTTATGAGCCAAACTGTGCCAGTTGTTATATATAGCTGCATCTGGTGGGTGTTGTGAGTCCCAATCAGCACTCCAGACAGATTGCTTGCCAGATATCCAATCAAGATCTTCATAAGGGAGAGATGTCCTCTTTGTCAAGTAGCAGTTGCCTGGGTCACTTCTGCACTGTAAGCAGTAAGTGGATCAGATGGATGATTGAGAATCTCCATAGAGAGTCATGAGCACATTTTCCTCCTTTTCTGCCAAAGTCTGAAGCAACTACAAGCATTTTGATACTTCCCACTAAGCTAAAGGACACCCTGAAAAAGAGAAGAAGGGGGAAAAAAAACCAATTAAAGAAGAGCCTTAAATCCAATAGGCTTGATGTCAAAAGACATTCTCAGATGAAAACGTGTCCTTTTCCATCTCAAGACTTCAGCAGAAATTAAAGTAAGCCTTGTTTGCACAGGCCTTGTTAGGCTTTGGGAGAAGAATGGTATCAACCCAGAGTCTTTTCTCAGAATGAGATGGGTGACATATAAATGTAATAAATGCATAAATAAATCTATTGTCTACAAACCATCCGTTGATTCTGCTTCCTGCAGAAAGGCTGGGAAGGCACTGGCCTCACTGTTGAAAGTGTCAGAGGGGAAGTTTTAACTAAAGACCTTTTTTCCCCTTTGATGTAAATATGGTCAACCTGTATTGCATCTCCTGCAGATGCCCTGGGAAGATGCTGCACTCTCTGTGCCCTGGAAGTGAGGCTAGGAAAATGTCCAGATAGAACATTGGGGAAAGAAGTAATTGCTTTTTAAGTACTATGAGATACTTTTTACTCTTTTAAAATATTTTTTATCCCATTTTTTATAACTCAAGCGGTGAACATACTTGATATTCCTTCCTCGTCCTATTTTCCTCACAACAACAAACTTGTGATGTGAGTTGGAGTGAGAGAGACTGACTGTCCCTAAGACACCCAGCCTAAGGTGGGTCTAGCACTCACATCACCTGCCTTCTACCCAGGTGCCTTAACCACTAGACCAATTTTTCCTTCCTTCCTTCCTTCCTTCCTTCCTTCCTTCCTTCCTTCCTTCCTTCCTTCCTTCCTTCCTCCCTCCCTCCCTCCCTCCCTCCCTCCCTCCTTCCCTCCCTCCTTCCTTCCTTCAAACACTATTGTAGTGAGTAAAATGTCAAATGTATTATCAGATTATTAGAATAACAGAGTAATGGATGAAAGATTTGTGTACATTTTACTGTTCCTTTAGGACAGGGCTGTCAAACTTGCGGCCTGCGGGCCAGATGTATCATGCACTGGCCACGCCCATGCCCGGTTTAGCGAAGGGGGGGAAAGTCCCAATATGTCACGTGATGCTGCCATGACGATGCGAGTTTGACACCCCTGCTTTAGGAAGAAGGTGAGGCTTATGTTAGAATAGAATTACAGAGTTGGAAGGGACCTTGGAGGTCTTCTGGTCCAATCCCCTGTTTAGGCAGGATACCCTATCCCATTTCAAACAAATGGCTATCCAATCTCTTCTTAAAAACTTCTAGTATTGGAGCATTTACAACTTCTGGAGGCAAGTTGTTCCACTGATTAATTGTTCTAACTGTCAGGAAATTTCTTCTTAATTCTAGGTTGCTTCTCTCCTTGATTAGTTTCCATCCGTTGTTTCTTGTCCGGCCCTCAGGTGCTTTGAAGAATGTTAATCAAGTTAAAAATGTTGATTATGTTAGATCAGGCGCAGGAAATGAAGACGTGACCAGCTCGATACATTTAGTAACTTTATTAGTTACAGTAACAAGACAAGACAAGACTGGCTGCGCGCTGCCGGAGCTCTCCTTATATTCGCTCTGGCAGTCGCACCGCCCCTGACAGTGATTCAAACTTTCCCGCCCGATGGCTGGCAGCCAATCCGGGCGGATGTCCTTATAAGGACATAACACTCCTCCCCTCTTAGTCCGGGAACAGTCAATGCTCATTAATAAAAGTCACGTAATCACGCAGGTACGTAGGACGCCTCGGCACCCTAGTTGACCTGCGCAGTCTCACTTCTTCCTCGTTCCCGACCTGGACGGACGGGGCTTCCATGTCTCCTGGTTCCCTCCCTGGAACCGGGCTCGGTTCGGGTGGTGAGTGTGCGGGGTCACCCTCAGCGCCTCCGGCCGGACCGCAGACCTTGGATGGCTGGTTCTGGTGGTCTTGCTCCTGGCCTGTGGATCTATCGTCTCGTCGAGGTTGCTCGGTTCCGACCCGGGAAGAGCGTCTGAGTCTCAGTAAGTCCCAGGCTGTCACTTGCTCCTCCCCGGTCTCCCGGGCGCTGCGGTTCGGCTGCGGTTCGGTTCGTTGTCGTCTGGGGGGTGGTTCGGATCGGTGCCCTCGGGTCCGGTCTGCCAGCGGTGGGTGGTGTTGGCTCATGTCGTGCTGTCCGACCTCGCAGGGGTGGCGCAGGTCCCCTTGGTCGGGCTGACGTTGGCCTACCCCGTCGGGGTAGAAGGAATTCTAAATTTTTTGTTCGTCTACATTGAACACACTTGTTCCGAAACTCCATCGTTAGTGAAGTTATTTTTGTTCCAGAGGAACTGAGGAAAATGTGAAGGTGAGAATGGGTGGAAAGCATGGGAACTTCTGCTTAGCTTACCTCACTTTGGAGGCACAAGGAGATGCCCTTCTGGCTGTCACTTAAAGGAAGAGCTGGGAGAATGTCAACATCTGTTTAACCTCTTCAGGGAATAAAATGCTATGGTTAATATAAATTCAGGTCTCAAACGTTTGACCTATTTCTTTTGAGACATTTTCACTCTACTCTTCCCAAATTTGAAACTGATATCTGGGTTTAAATATCTTTATGTATGTAAAAAAAAATACACCTTGGATTAGATTAAATCAAACTAGTGTTTTAACATATCTTAACATTCTTAACATATCACTTATTTATTTATTTATTTATTTATTTATTTATTTATTTATTTATTTATTTATTTATTTATTTATTAAATTTATATGCCGCCCCTCCCCGGAGACTCAGGGCAGCTCACAATACATTAAAAAAAAAAAACCATTCTAAAAACATTTAAAAGATTAAAAAACATTAAAAACCTTAGAACGCATTCACACCATTCATGGCTGGATCTCGCCAGATCGCAAATGTGAATATATCCCAGATCTCCAGTTTGAACTGAATCAAGGTTGTTTCATAACTAAACCAAGTTTGGGGAGAAGAATGTTAATCACTTCCTTCTTACATATGCAAATGAACGTCATTCTACCTCCTGAAGAGAGTGTTGGGAAGATGGCTGCTGTTGCCAGAAAGAGTACTGGCAAAGTATCTGAGTGCATATTTCTTTTCTTGCTGGATATGCAGGTGATTTTTGCTCCTCCATAAGCAATTGTTCTGTGGCTGCTACAGATTTCTGGGACAATGTGTCAGTCACTGTGATTTAGGAAAGATTCCATAAATGGAGCTCTTCTTTAATGGAGCCTTGATACTTTTTCTTTTCCCTCTCTTTTTGGTCTGTGAAAATGTGATCTCACTGCCTGTGAAGAAACTTAATAATTTTGGTTCTTATAAGAGAAAGCAAAAATAAATCAACATTTTGTGTAAATAAGTGTTTGTAGTAGAAGTTATCCATACAGGTTTTTTTTTTTTCAAATCAGCAATCTTTGGCTTGGATTAGGTTCAGTTTGCTGTGCTGTTTCATTCTTTATACAAATACTGCTAGGATCCACCATTTGCTTCAACCAATTCCTGTCAAGAATGGTCATGATTCACCTAAGATGAAGTCCACCAAACTGTTTCCCTCCTTCCCTGAAGGAGGCTGTTGCTT
Source organism: Pantherophis guttatus (assembly GCF_059756535.1). Lineage (NCBI taxonomy): Eukaryota > Metazoa > Chordata > Lepidosauria > Squamata > Colubridae > Pantherophis > Pantherophis guttatus. The sequence goes on along the minus strand of NC_142063.1, from coordinate 211,331,834 downwards.
GACATGAGACCTGGTGCACAACTGGGCTGATGGGAAATGGGACAGAGCTCAAATTTTCCTCCCATTCTATCCAAACAGCTGCAAGTCCCGTGGCCCTTTTGGTACCATGAGCTGTAGACTTTCATTCTCTACAGCTGAAGTCCAAAGAAAGTGGAATCTGGTTGGTTCTGGGAGTCAAGGGCATGGCTCACTTTCATTCTGTCAAAATTTGAAACAGTTCCAGGAGTTTTAGTGAGCTCCCTATTACAGCTTAAGGAAATTGTTAAAAGTAAATCTCAAAACAAGTTTGAATACAATTGACTTGCCCTCAAATCCCCAAGTAAAATGGAAGCATGCCCTCTTGTGTACCAGCTCTCCAGTTCAAATTGACTCAAGGCTGGTTCCAGGAGCGGGTTTCAAAACCCGTTGCTACCAGTTTGCTCAGTCTGGGTGGGCAGAGCCTCCTGCTACTGCCGATACCGGTTCGCCCAGTCTGGGGCGAACCAGTAGCAACCCACCACTGGCTGATTCACACAGGCCTTGCCAAATAAGGCTTTGGGAGGAGACTATTAATGGCTTCCTCCCTCCGTATGCAAATGAACATGCTGTTATGCCTCCCATAGAGATGGCTGGGAAGGCAAATTGGCTCTCAGGCACAGCATTCTGGGAAGCATCGGTAGAGGCTCCGAAGATTTGTAGTCATTTTCTTGCTGAATTTTCAACTGACTGTTTCCATATACAAAAATCCTGCATTCCCTGAAGATCTTTGTGCTGATGTTGAGCTCACTGTGACTAGAGAGAGGGTGGAAAAGTATCAAGGGTGCCTCTGGAAAGTGTACATGTGGGAAAATGGATAATATGCCTAGTATGACAAAAGATAGCTGAAAGTCTTTTTTACCTTTCTTACAGAAAAGGTTTATGAAGAAGAACTGGATACAAGTGATATTTTATATAGAAAGTCCAATGGCAAAGAGGTTGTAAAAAAAATGCTTTTAAAAGCCTCTGACGATCAGGCAACTCAGCTGGGATCATCAGAGCCTTTTAAAAGCACTTTTTCTACAACCTCTTCAGCCGAAGAGGTTGTAGAAAAAATACTTAAAAAAAAAAGCCTCTGATGATTGTGTGGCTCAGCTGGGCATGGGGTGGGGGGGACAGGGATGTTTGCTACCAGTTCTCCGAATCACACGCTGCCATGACTACCAGATCGGGTGATCTGGTCTGAACCGGGAGCATTTCACCCCTGCTTTAAAGAAGCAGCTGGCAAAGATCACCATTGGTTTAATGGCTAAGATAAATTCAGGTACCAAACATTTGATATACTTCTAGTGAGAGGAGCAGGGCATGGCTACCCAAAATCTGAAAGGGAAAGGGTCAACAAATTCAAGATGGTGGTCATAAGTGGGTCAAAATCCTGCCCCTTTATACATGCATTAAACATTGAGACACATACAAAAAAGTGGATTTTGATTGCACAATTACAACTACTGCCTCTTCATGTGTTTCAGTGATTAACCCTTCATTGTTTCCAGGTGTTTTAGCGATTAACCTTTCATTGCTTACAAGCTGTTATTTTTTGTTGCTGCTTCAAGCAATCTGAAAGCAGATTGAAACAAATTGGTTTGCCATCCTCAATCTATCTCAAATCTTCAGTTCAGATTGACTGACTGTTGCTTTTCACTGGGCTTATCAAAGGGGGCATTGGGAGAAATACATGGGCCCTCTTCCTTCTTCCATATGCAGATGAGCAGCAGAGACATCTGGGAAAATGCACCTGTCTTGCCAGAAAGAATACCAGGAAGGCATGAAAACTTTGGAAGAAAATTCATCCAATAATTATTTGCTAAATAAGTATATTACTTTCTCTTGTTTTCTAGTCAATAGTCTTGCAGTACCCGAAGGGATCACCAATGATGCTGGGGGTCAGTGTGGCTTGAAATAATGTCTGGAAAAATGGGGGAAGCAGAAAGTTAAAGGTGGACCTTATTGACAAGAATAATTCAGTGGGGTATCATGTGTTTAGGAAAAAGGGAGTGTGTGGTTATCTACAAAAGGTTAGGAAGTGAGGGTTCATATGAAAGGTTGGGTAATATGGCTTCCTCCTTCTTAAGTTCACTAGGAGTTTTCTTAGTCCGGGTTTGTTGTTTTTGTATGTTGAAACACAGTTTCTGATTACTATTGGCTGCCATGACCTTTTTATATCCCTGAAAAGCAGAGTGTCAGAGTTAATGTTAGATTATATTCCACCAGTTCAGTTGCTTCCGTAACAACAAGACTTAACTCTTGCTTGGTTGAGCCCTCTAAGCTGTTTTAGGCCTTTTCCTGAAAAAAAGGCCACAAGGAGACACAAAAAGGGGGCAAGGGAAAGGATTCCCTATTTCTGAGGGAAAAGAAATTGAAAATACAACTGATTAATTAAAAGAAATCTGAATCTCAAAGAAGGCTGAATTTTGTCACTAAATGAAAAAAACATCTGCCAAAGTCACTAAAATGTTCAGGTTAAATGGAAGCTAGGCTAGGCTCAGGAATTGCCAAATGGGGCTTTGGGAGAAGACTGCTCAGGGTCCCCTTGGGGGATTTGCAAATGAGCAGTGTGCTCCACCTTCTGCAGAGAAGTGTGGGAAGACAATTTTGGGCTTGCCAACAGAAATGCTGGGAAAATATCAAGAGTAGTGACTTAGGAGAAGATTCTTAAATCCTTTCTCTTTATATGCAAAGCACTAGCTTTCCCGAGTCCTATGGGGAAAATGGTCCCTGTTGCCTGAAAGAAGGTTTGGAAAGGGTCAGGGTTGGGAGTTCAGGCAAGTGCTAGCTTTCTTTGTGTGTGTGTCAGCGAGCAGCCTGCTTCATCTTGTCTGATGATATCTGAGGAGACACCTGGGTCCTTGTTGTATGACAAAATGGCTGGGAAGTATCAAGTGGGGTTTTGTGAGAAAAATGTTAACCTCATTCACTTTTGAACCTACCTTCTGTGGAAGTGGATTGGGGGATACGGTGACGCCTGTTGTTGGAGTGAGTACTGGAAAAGTGACAAATCTGATTAGCGTCTTTTTGAATTGGTAAAATGTGAGCTATGCCCCTTTTTCAGGAAAGGTAAATCAATCTATTTGGAACCCCAGCCTAAACTTCCTTCTTATTCCCAAAATAGAATAGCAGGACAACTTTCCAAGTTTCTTTCATTCCTTCTGGGATAAAGTTTAGGCTGGGTCCCAATAGGTCAGTTTACCTTTCCTGAAAAGCATAGCTCACATTTCACCTTATTCTGTCCCAAATTGAAACAGTTGCAGGAGTTTTGATAATACTCCATTATTAATAAAGTATTCCTTCAAACGACCATTCAAAGGGAATGAATGTACCAAATTGGAAACTCAAATGGAAACATGCCCTCCATAGTCTCAAATCTTCCATTCCAATTGAATCAGATTGATTCAACCTGACCTATCAAATGGGATTTGGGGAAGAATGTTAATTGCTTCCTCATTCTGTTTGCAAATGAACAGGTGGTTCTGCCTCCTGCAGAGGTAGCTGGGAAGATCCCTGGGCCTTTTCTGTCAGATTGCAGAAGAATCATAGAGTCAAGATTGGATGGGGACCTTCCTGTTGATATCTATGATAATGACTAGACTGTCTCCCATCCCTTGAAAAAGTTTAGGAAGTTGCTAAAGTTACTATTTTTTTTTAAATTTGATTTATATGCCGCCCTTCTTCGGAGACTCAGGGCGGCTTACAATGCGTTAAGCAATAGCCTTCATACTTTTGTATATTTTATACAAAGTCATCTTATTGCCCCCACAATCTGGGTCCTCATTTTACCTACCTTAGAAAGGATGGAAGGCTGAGTCAACCTTGAGCCTGGCAAGATTCAAACTTACTTTAATTGCAGACAGCTGGTGATTAAATTACAGTGTTTAGTCTGCTGAGCTATCCAGGCTCCTAGAGCTATCCAGGCTCCTATTAGCTGAAAGAGTATGACAGAAGTCAAGAGATAGTTGGGGAAGAAATTATAATAATGTGGATTGTCACTCTGTTCTTGTATTTCCTAGCTGAGCTTCATATTTTTGGACTAATAGACTTACTGTAGTTTATTAAGTTCCTTATCAGTATTTTTACTGCGCATGTCCTACATTCCATTCCTTCATTACTACTCTTTCCTTTGTTCTCTCTGCCAAGAATGGTTCGGCAGAGGAATGCTGCCAAGATGTAGCTAATTAGATAGATAGATGTTTTGTTACTTTTTACAAATAAAAGAGTTTTACTAGAGAATACTTCTTCGGGTTTTATTTCAGAATATTGCAACTTGGAGAAAGCCACGGTCCATCCTCTAATTAATGGTGAGATTATCCCAGAGCCAAAAATGGGATCGATCAAAACCCCTGACATGGATGATTTAAAAGGAGGACTGGAAATGTTACTTTTTACAAATAAAAGAGTTTTACTAGAGAATACTTCTTCGGGTTTTATTTCAGAATATTGCAACTTGGAGAAAGCCACGGTCCATCCTCTAATTAATGGTGAGATTATCCCAGAGCCAAAAATGGGATCGATCAAAACCCCTGACATGGATGATTTAAAAGGAGGACTGGAAATGTATTAGGATAGGGAGAAAAGTAGTTACTTGAGTGTCCTGTATATAAAAATGAGGACACATTCCATGTCCTGTAGGTTTGGGGAGGAAGATGTTGAGATTAGTGTCATGGTCTAGTAATTGTTTAATGCCTACACCAGGTCATGGCTAATGTAAAGCCAGCCTCTAAATGTTTGATGTATTCCTAGAAATTGGGAATGTGGCTAACATTTAAATCCCATTCTGCCTCAAGAGTTTTGATGCTACTCCATTAGAATTGATGTGGAGACCATGAGGATCTTGAATCTCTAATTGCGAACTCAAATGGAAACATCTCTAATTCCAGAGATGGTTTTTCAAAAGGCAACTGGAATTTCTTTGTTTTTCCTTGAAGATGTTTCGCTTCTCATCCAAGAAGCTTTTTCGGTTCTAACTGGTTGAGAAGCGAAACGTCTTCAAGAAAAAACAAAAAAAAGTCCAGTTGCCTTTTGAAAAAGCACCTTTGGGACAACCATGACCTGGACGACTGAGAATCTCCTTTGACATGCCTAATTCCATCTCAGATATGAATTCAAATTGAATCAAAGTTAATTTGCAGAGACTTTGTCAGATTGAGGCTTTGGGAGAAAAAAATGTAATCACAGTCTCAAGGACTTGCCTGGTACTCCTTCGAATAATAATGTCTGGGAAGAAGCTTAAGATTTTTTTTTTTAACACAAAGTATATTTTTAAAAATATTGTGATGAAATCCTTCAAAGTATGCACTTGCAGTTTAGTAGGGTTAATGTTCTTCATATGCTTTACACAATTTACTATCCTTATCCTCATTTTATCCTTCAAAAAAATGAAGGCATTTTAGGCATTATGATACTTCTCCTCTGTAGTCAAAATAAGTGATTCCTTTTAATAAAATCTTGAAGTATAGTTGGAATTGAATGAATTTGCTCTCAAATACCAGACTCGTGAATCATGCTTATACTCAGATCGCGAATCTTCAATTTGCGTTTTTTTAAAAAAAGTGATCTAGTGATTATTGTCTGAATCATTCTTGATTCCAGTGCAATTATTTTGAGCAATTGTATTCTTCAAATAAGAGAGAACTGAATTTTGCATCCTGTTTATAACTTGAAATAGGTAACATTAGATGGAAGATAACAATAGCACTGAAAGAGACGGCTTTATTATTTTAGGCTATTATTTTGCATATTTGGTTATGGGAAGTAATTTGTTTTTGTTGCTATTGTTACTGATGCATCATCTTTATATAACAGAGAAACTAATTGCAAATGTAGTCAACTTTTGAGAGGGGCACACTGATGTTTTTTCTTCCCCAATCCCTATTCAAGCATTTGTCAATGCCAAGAAATGAGAAACCTGATTCTTTCATTTTCAGATCTGTGATTTAGAATTTGTAAATTCACTGGACCAAAGAATATGTCTTTGTAGAAAACTATTATTGAAGTTCTTTATTACTGAAGCATAAACTGCTGACAATGGGAAGTCTTTTGATGGTTTTATTTTTGGCCCATTCATTTCCTTCCTGTTTGTTTAGATGACATGAGCAAAATTTTCTATTTTTAAAAGATAACTGTAAGCACAGAAAAATTTGTGTATTTTTTTTAACAGAAGCACCCTCAGATAACACAGTAAATCATACTGCTTGGGGTCCCATACCCTCCCCCCCGAACTGTAAGTCATCTTATATGGACATTGTGCAATGTGATTCAAGCTGTTGGAAGAGTCAGTTTGGTGTAGGGGTTAAGGCATCAGTCTGGAAACTGGAGAACTGTGAGTTCTAGTCCTGCTTGAGGCACGAAGCCTGTTGGATGATCTTGGGCCGATCACTTTCTCTCATTCCTAAGAAGGAGACAATGACAAACTATCCAGAGTCACCTAATAGGGAGATGGGCAGCATAAAAATATAATAATTTTTAAAAAGCCACGTCTGAAACTCTTGTCCAAGAAAACTGCAGGGACTTGTCCATCCATTGTCTGGGAATCAGACACGGTTGAGAAAAATAGCTGTTGAAGCCCTCTTTAGACTTATGAAAATGATTGTACTTAGAGTCATCAAATATGTGTCTCTGTATGTTTGTGCTTGTTTATTTTTCTTTTAAACGACAGACCTTTCATTGACACTGCTCTTGAGCTGCTTTTCAGGAAAAAAACATATCTGAAGCCTCCTAGGATTCAAGGAAGAAGATTCAAAATTCTTTGAGCCTCATCAATTGTTAGAAAATCCCATATTCCCTTATGTTTATCTCCTGTAAATAAAGAAATATGGATATTTTTTAACCTGGTGGTATTTGAAAGAAGAGAAAATGACACAGTTTTTGGCCTTGTTCTCAAGGTAGTAAACATTTCCAAGCTGTATAATTCCAAATTGCAATTTCTATAATATAGATGACTTAATATCAGCAGTACTTTTTTTCTTCATGCTAATACGTAATGTAGCTCATTGTTTCAGTGAGATTAAGGTCTTGATTTTAGAATATTAAAAATACAATGTAAATCAGACTTATGTCCATTAAGATAAAAGGCATTTATTATGGGCAGTGAGGAAGTATTTTAAAGTATTTTAAAAAACCTATTTTTTTTCTTTTTGTTAGAAGAATATTTAGAGGACAAATAGCAATAGCACTTATATACCACTTTACGATGCTTTACAGCCCTCTCTAAGTGGTTTACAGAGTCAGCATATTGCCCCCAACAATCTGGGTTCTCATTTTACCCACCTCAGAAGGATGGAAGGCAGAGTCAACCTTGAGCCTGGTGAGATTTGAACTGCCAAATTGCAGGCAGCTGACAATCAGCAGAAGAAGGAAGCAGAAGAGCCGAGGTGGCGCAGTGGTTAGAGTGCAGTACTGCAGCTATTTCAGCTGACTGCTAGTTCAGCAGATCAGTGGATCAAATCTCACCAGCTCAAGGTTGACTCAGCCTTCCATCCTTCCGAGGTGGGTAAAATGAGGACCCAGATTGTTAGGAGGCAATATGCTATTTAGTATACTGTCTTCCACTGTGGTGCCATAAAACTGTTTCAGGTGCTATAAATTCCACATGTTTTGAACTATAAGCTGGTATTTCATCCTGCTTTTGTTTATAAAGTTGCTAAAATTTCAGTAAAAACTCAACATTAATATTCTGGTTTATGTTGGAGTTTCTTCTAATTATATCAACTTTGCATTTTTTTTCTACATTATTTGTATTATTTATTCATTTATTTTTTTTATCTTACCTTTATTACTTTATAAGTAACTCAAGGCAGTGAACACACCTAATATTCTTTCCTCCTCCTATTTTCCACACAACAACAACCCTGTGAGGTGAGTTGGACTAAGAGTGTGTGACTGGCCCAAAGACACTCAGTTGGCTCTCATGCCTATGATGGAACTAGGTTCCTAGCCTAGTGCCTTAACTACTAGACCAAACTGGCTGTCTATAAATTTATATGTAGATTTCTTCTGATTTCTAAGCCCCAACTGGCTCTTATATCTTTATAGCCATCAGCTTAGAACAGTTCTGTACTAGGAACCTTTGTTAACATTATAAAAATAATTTCCTATTTAGCATTTATATATCTTGCATATTTTGTAGAAATCATGCATTGTTGCATACATATTTCAGATCAGTTTTATCTATATGACATTATGGGAGTTTGCGTGCTGGTGATGTTTTTCCATGGATTAAGCATTAATCATATGTTTTACAAACAGAAGAGAATATTTGCAGCTCAGGATTAAACTGTGTGGTCCTTGGTGCTGTCTGAGCCTGATGGTTTTCTTGTAGATGTTTCAATACCCAAATGGACTGATGGGGTTTTAATTCTAATTTAATTTTAACTTGTTAGTATTAATTGTACTTCTAACTGTTAAATTATGAGATTTGGATTCAATTTTTTAACTTTTTATTAGATGTTTCTTAACTGTTGTGAGCTGCCCTGAGTCTGGCTGGAGATAGGGGGGCATATAAATCAATCAGTCAGTCAGTAAGTAAATAAGAAAGAAAGAAAGAAAGAAAGAAAGAAAGAAAGAAAGAAAGAAAGAAAGAAAGAAAGAAAGAAAGAAAGTAACATGATCAGTCCTAGAATTGATGAAGTTGTCTAGTTTGGTAATGAAATGTCTGCAAGAAAACCACCAAGCTCAGAGAGCACCAAGGACCCCCACAGTCATATGTTTACCTCAATGCCCCTCAAGCAGCAATGAATTTTTGATTAATGTTCAATTTGATTCCTTTGGATTTATTGTCCTTGCTACCGTTTTGAAATAAGTCAGGAAAATCCAAAATCACAACTTACATGTTCAAATAAAAGCTAAGCATTAGAATTAGAAACAAAGTTTTTATGGGCGCACCCCAGAGCAGAGTTCTAAGTAGAATATTTCTCTGACCAAAAAAAGAGGCAGAAAGTGTTTTGGACCATTCTTCTCCCTCTCTGGAAGATCCCCTGAAAGCCATTTCTTCCACTGAAAGATAATTCAGAAGGTAAGGAAGAGGCACATCCTTTCCATTATCCCATCTCAATGTTCTATCGGAACAGAAAAGAGCCACTGATTTGCTCAAATTCACTGAAACATTTATTTTGCTATTTATACTATTATTTATAGATCTCTTAACTTCAGCATAGGACCCAAGGCAGTTTGTAATTGAGGAGTATGGATGACAAGGAAACAGGATTTCATCATCCAAGGGGCAAGGGGGGGGGGTTGCATGACTAGAAGCAAAGGATGCATATTTTGCAAGGCCCCCCAACTGCTCAGTTAAAGAAATATGGCATACAAGCAGAGTTCCCAGACTGCATGAAGCTTCTTGTACTTTTGAATATGAGCAAAGGTTGCTGGGTTATTGAAGTGTTTGATGGGATAGATGGCAAAATGTTAAAGACAGATGATACTTATATTAACTATACTAATGTCTCATGTTTTCCCCAAAATAAGATCTGGTCTTATATTAATTTTTGCTCCAAAAGACACATTATAGCTTATTTTCCGGTTAGGTCTTATTTTGGGGGAAATACGGTACTAAACGCTGCCGTCTGGTTGATGATCTTAACTGGGGCTTATTTTTGGGGTAGGGCTTATATTACGAGCATCCTGAAAAATTGTGCTATTTTTCAGTTGGGTCTTATTTTCGGGGGAAAGAGGGTATTATGTGATATTTAAGTAGAAATGTGATTTTATTTATTTAAGACATTTATATGGTCACCCAGCTTTTATATCACAACTCTGGGAGATTCACAACAAGAATAATAAAAACAAAAAAGAAGCAACAAAGACCTATGACCTATTTATTTTTTTTGTCTGGGTGCCACTCATTTTTTTGGAGCCTAGTGTATGACTTCTAAGTGAGCATTAAATCATAGTTGTTGTTGTTTTTTTCCAGTGCACCCTTTCTTTAAATTTAACTTTCTTAAATTGGCCCAGATTATTTGAAGGGCTGTCTTTTCCTAATTACATCTACCCAATCTACCAGAGTGGGGAGACAAAGTATGTTACGCATCCCCCTCTCTTAAAATGGCCATCCAGTAGGACAAAAAAGAAATAAGATTGGCCCTCACCTTGATGTTATTTTGAAAAGTCCTGAAGATATGGTTTTGTCAGCAGTTCTGGGGAACCCAGGGAGAGATGGAGTCCATCAAGTGGTTTGTTTGTTTTTTTGTTGCAGGTGGGAGGGGTTTTGTATTTGGGATTTTACTTCTATAAGTCACCTAGAGCCACTATGAGTAAATTGGTCAGCCGTACACATTTTCTTAATAAATAAATGTGCTGTGTGGCATATAAACCTGAAAATAGCATGCATTTATTTCCTGAAGGAGCAATGTATAAAGAATTGTTAGTTCCCACTAATGAGTAAAAGTGATACGAAGGCTGGGGAATCAGCTGTTTGTCATAACACCACCATCTGGAGAGATCTTAGAAATTAGGAAGTTTGCAGATGGCTTACATGATGGTCCATAAATGTTTTGGATAAATATGTAGAACCCATCTTAAAAAAAAAAAAGATTGGGAACTAGTACCCTGATGATACTGAACATGTTGTGATAAGTATCATATCTATTCATTGCTGATCTGACTCTTATATAATTGTTTCTTCCTACTTGTGTCCCTGGCTTCTGCTGCTGCTTCTGACATGGAAGAGGTGGTGAATAAGGATTCTTCAGAAATGAAGGACTTTAAAAATAATTTATACAAATGCTACCTCTTCATGGCTGACATCAGAACTATATTGATCATGTTCTTTAAGTAAATTGGGTATACATGGCTTAAGAATTAAATCAGTCTTGTTCTTTCTTACCTAGAGACATAATAATTATTATGATGCCCCGGTGCCTGGAGGCCGTGCGGATCTGGGTGGGGAGAAACAGACTCAGGCTCAACCTATCCAAGACTGAGTGGCTGTGGTTTCCGGCGTCCCGATATAGTCAGTTGGTGCCATCACTGACTATTGGGGGCAAGTCATTGGCCCCCACAGAGAGGGCTCGCAACTTGGGTGTCCTCCTGGATTCACGGCTGTCTTTAGAAGAGCATTTGACAGCTGTGGCCGGGAGGACTTTTTATCAGGTCCGCCTGATTCGCCAGTTGTGTCCCTTTCTGGATCGGGACTCCTTATGCACAGTCACTCATGCCCTCGTCACTTCCCACCTGGACTACTGTAATGCTCTCTACATGGGGCTTCCCTTGAGGAGCACCCGGAGGCTCCAACTGGTTCAGAGTGCGGCCGCGCGGATGGTTATGGAAGCGATGTGGCGATCCCATGTATCACCTCTCCTGCGCGAGCTGCACTGGCTCCTGGTGGTCTTCCAAGTGCGCTTCAAGGTTTTGGTTACCACCTTTAGAGCGCTCCATGGCTGAGGACCTGGTTACTTACAGGACCGCCTTCTGCCACCAGTAGCCTCTCACCGGCCAGTACGCTCACATAGAGAGGGGCTCCTCAGGGTGCCATCGGCCAAACAGTGTTGACTGGCGGCCCCTAAGGGGAGAGCCTTCTCTGTGGGGACATCTGCCATCTGGAATGAGCTCCCCCCAGAGATATGGACGATCCCGGATTTACGCACCTTCCGCCGTGTCCTCAAGACCTTTTTATTTCAGCAAGCTGGCCTGGCCTAACTTCCCTTTTAAATTGTAAATTGTAAATTTGTTTTAAAATATTAGGGGTGTTTTAATTTGTTTTGGGCCAAATTATCTAATGGGTTTTTATATTGTCTTTTAAATTTTGTAGTTTGTGTGTTTTATCTTTTTGGTTGTTCACTGCCCTGAGTTCTTCGGGAGTAGGGCGGTATATAAATCCAATAAAATAAAAATAAATAAATTACAAAACTGAGCTTCAAGACAACCTTCTGCCACATAGCTCCCAGCGACCGGTAAGATCCCACAGAGCTGGTCTCCAGGTCCTGTCAGTTAAACAATGTCGGCTGGCGGGCCCGCAAGGGAGGGCCTTCTCTGTGGCTGCCCTAGCTCTCTGGAACCAGTTACCTCCTGAGGTCCGGACCATCCCCACCCTATTGGCCTTCCAAAAAGTGGTGAAGACCTGGCTTTTCCGGCAGGTCTGGGGCCGTTGATCTCGCTCATGTGATCTGGCGAGATCCGGCCATGAATGGTGTGAATGAGTTTTTAATGTTTTTAATGTTTTTTAATTTTTCAATGTCTTTTTATAATGATTTTTTAAATGTATTATGAGCCACCCTAAGTCTTCGGAGAGGGACGGCATATAAATTTAATTAATTAAATTAAATTAATTAAATTTCCAAGTCTAATAAGTGATTGCAAAATCCTGTGCCCTAATCCAGGGAGGGAGAAGGGAGAGCAAAGGAGGGAAGGGCAGAGAGAAAGTCAAGCTATTTTCCAAAGCACCTGAAGGCCAGACAAGGAATAATGGATAGAAACTGAACAAGGAGAGATTCAACCTAGAAATAAGGAGAAATTTTCTGACAGTGAGAACAATCAGCCAATGGAACAGAAGTTGCCTTCAGACGTTGTGGGAGCTTCATCACTGGAGGATTTCAAGAAGAGATTAGACTGCCATTTGTCAGAAATTGTGTAGGGTTTCCTGCTTGGGCAGGGGGTTGGACTAGATGACCTACAAGGTCTCTTCCAACTCTGTTAATCTAATCTAATTTTTCTAAGACTTACAGTCTGAAGACTGGTGTTAAGTTTTCACAATCTATTGCAGAGAGTGTTAGATAAAAGCCAGAAGCAATGGGTTGTACTTCCAGGGAGACAGGTGTCATCTTCCTTCCCAGGCATTATTCCCTTTTTAATCTTGGTGAGCCATGCTACATTTTAATCACCCCGCCTCACCCCCGTCACTGGTTCTTTAACTGTACAGTATATGAAGTGACCTTCTTTCAAAACTCCATCCTTCTCTGCATGCATAAGAATCTGTTCTGGTCCTGTTGTGTCAGCTGTTTGCTTCCTGCTTTAGTTTGTTAGGGAGGAGAGGAGAGGAGAGAGGAGAGAAGGGAGGGAGGGAGGGAGGCAGGCATGGAGAAGGCAGAATAGGTCTGGGACAGTGGTGGGTTCCTCCCGGTTCGGTCCGATTCGGCTGAGCCGGTAGCGGTGACGATATGACGTCACCAAACTGGTTCTCCCCCCCCGCCCTCCCCCCCCACATTATTCTTATCTTTTATTTGGTCCCACCCCCAATCTATTGCTGCCTCTTGAGTCCCAGCTGATGACTAGAGGGAAAAAAACTGTTTAAACTCTTGCCGCGGGGCTTCAAAGGGCCGTCCTACAGTTGATCAGTGTTAAAAGCAAACAAATGAGTCGGGTCGTAAGTGCGAGGACCTTCCAGAAATGACTCTGACCAGCTAGCCACGCCCACCTAGTCACATGACCTCCAAGCCACATCCACAAAATAAGCCACGCCCACAGAACCGGTAGTAAAAAAATGTAGAACCCACCCCTGCTCTGGGATCCCTATGTACTTTTGCAAAATTATGTCAAAGCAAGGCAACAACCAGTGCTTATGTGGCTTCTTTTCTGTGTTTGTTTGTTTGTTTGTGTGTATGTGTGTCTCCCTGTCAATGAAATAAAGCCACCACAAAACTAAGGGGAGGAGACAGAATAATCTCACCAATAGAAAGTGGTCTTTAATAGCACTTGGGTTTAATGAAATCTAACCTGACACATCTGGTCCTTGACTCACAATGTTCCATTTTATTATACTCTCGTGAGTAGGGTATTTGCCAGCTGTGCAAATGTGTTTTAATCCTTGGCCATTTAGTTTCAAATGAATGCTTGCAGAACAGCAAATTGTGAATCTCGATGGAGCAGCAGATTAAATGTCTTGGCTAAGAGGAGAAGGGGAGCAAAACGAAGGAATTAGAGTGCATCGTTGCAACAGCAGGGCAGAGCTTTGATTTAATGGTTTATTCTTCAGGGTCCTATTCAGCAGGTTTGCTGTACATCACATATCTCATTAGGAATAAATGTTTCAAAACATGCATTTCCACACCTCTTCCACTGTGTGCTTTTAGCTACTGAGTGTAATTTGATGCCAATGCTGTTACTCTTGAACAGCATTTAGTGACTGCTTGATGTCCACCTCCTCTGGGGAGGGAAAATTCTCACCTTAGATGGGGAAAGCTTCCTTCCTTCCTTCCTTCCTTCCTTCCTTCCTTCCTTCCTTCCTTCCTTCCTTCCTTCCTTCCTTCCTTCCTTCCTTCCTTCCTTCCTTCCTTCCTTCCCCTTATAAGGATGTATCCAACAGAACTTTGGAATTGTAAAATTGTTCTGATTTTGCCACACAATTATTTTATTTATCTATTTATTAAATTTGTTTGCCTTCCATCTTTCTGCAAGGCAAGTCTGGGAGGCTTACAACATCACAACTGATGTGCTTTTATATACATTCGGGAATAAAGTACATATATATATAGGCTTCAAAGTTCAACAAGTTCCAGAGAAGAATATAAAAAAAAGTAGTAAATACGCCAATTCCTCAGTCTCCAAATACACTGTGGAATAATTCCATTTTTACTCTCTTCTGAGAAGCCAATAATGAGAACAGGAAGCTGACTTCCAGAAGGATGTTAATATAAAGTACAGGGCTGCAATTAAAAAGCAATGTCCGTGCCCATTGCCCCCTTATCTGATGAAACTATTAAAAGATTTTGTTGGGAGTGTATCAGGGTGAAATCCAGCAAGTTCTGATAGATTCTGGAGAACCGGTAGCGGAAATTTTGAGTAGTTCAGAGAACAAGCAAATGCCACCTCTGGCTGGCCCCAGAGTGGGGTGGGAATGGAGATTTTGCAATATCCTTCCCCCCTGGAGTGGGGTGTGAATGGAGATTTTGCAGTATCCTTCCCCTGCCATGCCCACCAAGCCACACCCACAGAACCGGTAGTTTAAAAATTTGAATTTCACCACTGGAGTGTATGTACTGGATGGGTCAGGCAGGTCACTTCCATGTGGAAAAGGTCCTGCAAACAGCTAAGAGTCAAGCCATAGGGCTTTCTAGTTTTACACCAGCACTTTGAATTGAATTGCACTTTGAATTTACACCAGCACTTTGAATTGCACACAAAAACCTAGTGACACCCAATGCAAGTGCCTGCAATGTAAGCGTAAAGCTAATTATGGTGATTTCCATTTGTTATCAAATGTGGCATTTTGAACCAATTGCAGCTTCTTGGGGGGAGGTGCTGTTTTTCCAAGGGAAAAAATGTTCTTTGCGTATAGAATTTTTAGGCTTGTTGGAAAATATTTAACGGGATGTTCACGTTTGCCCTCTTCATCTACTTTTTAAAAAATTATTAGAAAAAAAGTAAGTCAGTTAGAAGACTTCATGGCCAAATGTTCACATGGGTATATGTGGCTCCTCATTCTAAATAAATCTTGTCTGCAGTGACAGAGAAATGCTCTACTATGTTACCGCAATGTATGGAATGTATTTGATGCGTCCTCCAAGAACTTTAAAAGATAAATATGGACTTGTAGTATATACTCGCAGCAAATGCATGAAGAAAAAGAAATAAAAAAATAAAACTGAAAAGAAATAAGCTTGCCACTGACATTGGAAGCTGGCAGGAATTCAAGATGAGTTGGCATGTTTGTTCTTTAGGAAAACAGAGAACTTCTAGAGCAGGGGTGTTCAATCTTGGCAATTTTAAGACTGTGGACTTCAAGTCCCAGAATTCCTCAGCCAACGATGATGTTCTAGAGGGAATAGATGGACTGGTGAAGAGGCAAAAGGCAACTGTCGGGAAAGTGGAATCGGAGAAACCTTCATTGTTCACTTAACCACCATGGCAAAAAGGGTCATAAAAGCAGACATGACTCACTTAACAACCACCTTGCTAGGCAATGAAAATTCTGATCCCAGTTCTCAGTTGTAAATCGAGAACTACCTACATTTTCAAAAGAGCAGATGCAGATGCAGGAACAGCTCTGAAAGATGCTCCTGATGCTTATTTTGGGAAACAATTGATCTGAAATATCCTACCCAGTTGCATCCTGGCTTCTCAAACTCATTCATCCATCTACACCTATGCAGTGGTGGGATTCAAATAATTTAACAACTGGTTGTCTGCCCTAATGACCGGCTGGGTGGGTGTGGCCATGGTGGGCATGGCCAGGGGGAGTGACAGGCAGCACTCAGCCTTTTGCTCCCAAGAGCAAAAATGGGCCGGGGGGAATGGGATACGCCACCCACCCCCACACCCCGTTTTGGGCCTAGAAGGCTTCCCTGAAGCCTCCTGGGAGCAAAAATGGGCTGGGGGGGGATGCTGCACCCCCCATGCCCCATCTTGGGCCTCATCTTGGGGCATGGAGGCCATCTTGGGCCCCCATGCCCCATTTTGGGCCTAGTTGCTTACCTGGAAGCTGAAATGGGACACGTGGAGACTCCTGGAAGGGGCAGGATGGGGCCAGACAGCAATTTAACTACTGGTTTCCCCGAACCGGCCTGAACCGGCTGAATCCCACCACTGCACCTATATAGAAAAATATATTTGTATTGGTGTATTATCATGATACACAGTGATGTATTTTAGATTTTTAAAATTCATGCTCTATGATATAATCCGAAAGATTACAATACTGTGAAGCTATTTGTTTCGGTTATGTATCTTTTTGAAAAGGAGAGGTGCTGTTGCCTTTATTACACTGAGTCTCTATCAAATCTTTTATGTTTTATGTCCTGATTCTTCAAAGAAGTTACAAAACAAGCACTGTGGACTGGATCTTCTTAGTAATATTTCAGCGCTGGCATCTCCTACAAAGGTCAAAGTAAATTGTTATTGTAGCCTTTGTTGGCAATAAGTATGAGAAAATGGCATTTCTTCTTCCCCTCCTGAATAGGTTTTCTAATGTTGTTACACACATTTTTTTCTCTTGTTTTAGCATCAAAAGAAGAAGGGGGGAATCTACTCCAGAACCTGGATTATTTGCCACTTGAAGACATAAAGCTTTTATACCTGAAAGAGAAAAAAAATTCTTACAAGTACATTTTGAAAGGTTAAGTATAGGGCTACACAGCAAGGAATAATGTGTTACCAAGTAATCCTGAGCAATGATTTTTTGCTTTTTTTTTTTTTTTTTGTTGTTGGCTGTTCTCAATTTTGTGAGAAAGAACTTGACAATGCTTTTTATCTATATATATAAAAAAACCAACAAGTCTCAAGAATCATATACATCTGGCCTTTGCATTGTAAGGAAACTAACAAATGTGGGTATGTCTTGTCTTCCATTATATAATCTTCTCTCTAATGGCTCTGCCACCTCCTTGGGTTCTTCTGCTTTTATTAAATTAAAAGAAGACACCATTGTTGGTCATGGAGGCTTCAAAGTGTTAAAAGATAGAATAGAAGTGAAATATCAGGACGTTCCACACAGGGGAACAATTAAAGTAAGGTCAAAAACAACATGTATTCTTAAAAACTCTTCTAAAGAAATTCTATTTGAAAACTCTTGGAGGGTGAATTGAATTCTGGAATGATATACTTTAACCTTGCAGAGAAAAGATCCACATGTCGGGGAATATTAAAGAAAGAAAGGAAGGGATTTTTTTCTTTAGAGGCTTTCTGTTAGAAACCTGCCCATTAAAAATGTGTTCCTCTAAAATGGTGGACAGCAAAAGGAAGAAGTGAAAAGGATCTGCATGCCTGCATGACAGCAGTGGGATCTGTGGGATGGATTGTGACCTTCTGTCCACCCTGAGGTCTGGCGGGCATGGCCGGCAAAGATTTGATATCAGTGCAATGGACCAGGACAGGTCTTTCTTCCTTTCTTCCCTCCCATTCAAAAGGATGGTGTGGATGCTTGAAGCCTCTGTAATTGTAGCTCCATTAACTCTGGCAGGAGGTGGCTTGGGGGAAAAAATGAAGCCTTGTGGACAACTGGTTGCCTACTTCTAGCAGTTCATAGAGAGCAAGTTGATGATTCTGCCTATGCAGCAACTGTGCATTTGTGTTTGTTAGCAAATCCCATTCCGGCTTGCTGCTGGAAAGACAATTCAGGTAGAAAATTGGAAGAGTTTAACCACTGAGGTATGGTCCAGAATCTTCTGCAACATTCAGTCCTGGCTGAGAAGCCCTCATAGTTGCTTGGCAACCATGGGATGTAAATGAGCCATGTCAATAGTGACAAAATGGAGGTGGGCAAGTTTACCCATTTTCAGCAGTTAGACCCCTCCTGCTGATCTCCAATTTGACCCCAAAACAGAGAGACTTTTTCAAAAGCAGTGAGCTTTCTGAGGTCTCCGTGTCTTTCAACTTCATCTCTCTTCTAAAGTTGAATGCCTTTCAACTTTATCTCTCTCTTCTGTTTGACTGCTACTGTAATCAAATCATGATTGTCATTAGAACATTTGTGTACATTTACACACACTACTTGTATTGTGGAAGCTAGTATTTGTCACTGTGACCTGGTAGCAAGGATTCTGTGTAATTATTACTTGGAACTGTTTCAGGATTTTACCTGCTAATTAAACTACTGTATACTGGTAATATAAATGCTAGGTTTGTGTAGGTTGGACTGACTTCATCTCTGTGAGATATTTCACACCATGGAGATGGTGTGATTTTTTTTGTTAAGGTACTTTGTTTTACTCCTGGAGCCTCTTCTGTTACAAACAGTATCTGCCCTGTTTAGAAAGGAATATTGCTTTATGAAACAGCATGATTTCTTTCAAATTACCATCAAAGTAAATCATCCTGTAAAAGTTTTGCACAGCCTTAGGATAGTAGATACCAAAAAAAGGGTAAAAACTCCCAGGCTGAAAGCTAGACAGGAAATTGAGAAAGCATTTTAGAAAAATGCTTTCTTTCTTTTCCTTGCCAAGAAAATTGCATCAATAGCACCCACATAGAACTCAGTTGGATGGAGTCTATATTTAATCAATGCTAAAGGACTAGCTTTGGGCTTATTCTACCTACAGAGGTGTTTTTCAATCTTGGCAATTTTAAGATCTGTGGACTTCCTGGAATTCTGAGATTTGAAGTTCACACATCTTAAATTTGTCAAGGTTGAAAAACAGTGGCCTAAAATGTACAAAATGTCCATGTGGTCTTAAATTCAATTGTTTACTGTAGACAAAGAATGTTACTTTATGTTCAGTACTTCCTTTGTTGCCTGTGCCAAAATTCCATTTTGCTTTCATTGTAAGTGGAAGAACCACATTTCTTTTGGTAGGGACTTACAGTAGATATTAGTAATCAAGTGGATTAATAATCTAGTCTGTGAATGGTTTGTGTGCAGAGAAGGCAGCTTGTTAATGCTGTACTGAGATAGATATGTGTAGGATATTTTTCATGTTCTTTAACCATTGCCCAACCATCTCAGCTCAAAGACTCTCTTTGATTATAGAGAGCTAAGTTAAACTGCTGCTGAAACTGTTTAAAATAAGGACTACAGGTAGTCCTCAGCTTACAACAGTTCATTTAATGGCCATTCAAAGTTACAACGGTATTGAAAAAAGTGTCTTATGACCATTTTTCACACTTATGACTATTACAGGATCCCCTTGATCACAGGAGCAAAATTCAGGTTCTTGGCAACTGGTTAACATTTATGATGGTTCCAATGTCCAAGGATCATGTAATCTACTTTTGCAACCTTCTTATAAGCAAAATCAATGGGGAAGTCAGATTCACTTAACAACCATGTTTGTAACTTAACAACTGCAATGATTCACTTAATAACCATGGAAAGAGAGATGGTAAAATGGGACAAAATTCACAACAAGTGTTTCACTTAGCAGCAGAAATTTTGGGCTCAATTATGGTCAAGGATTTCCTATACTTAAATATTATATTCAAATGTTTCCATTGCTGGCAGACTTAGAAGCTGCACTATTAATTAGAACATGAATATTCAACACTGGTCAGATGATGAAAAGATGCATTTGCAACGCATAAAGCACTCATTTTGCTTTTAAGCTACACACAGACAAAAGCAGAGTTTTGACTCCACCACTCTGAAAATGCTCTCAGAGACTAAGAATAATGTTGGTAGGCCATGCTTTTTGAATCCTTGGTTTAGATGAGTGAGCATTCCCACGGAGCTGCAGGGACTCTGTTTATTGAATACAGTGATTCTCCTTTTCATCCTAAGAGTCTGATTTTCACAATCAGACTTAAAAGCATCCCATTCCCAACCTTGTGGTTTTGTTTGTCCCTACTGTCCAAGACAATTTTGTAGCCTTTGTTCAAAATTATAACTCTTATTGAGTCAAGGTGCGATAGTGATAATGGTTGGCCTAGTGTTATTTATCTAGCTGCTGCCTTACCTAGATTCTCTTTCCAAGGTGTAAGATTGACTCAGAAATCCTTTAGTCTCAAGTCTTGATTCTCACTTTATCCTTTGATAAAACATCCATAGTGTCCAAAACTATTTTCCCCAATGATACAATTGTGTTAAGATAGCTAGAAGTGTTCTTTGTTTTATTGATTTACTTCTTTACTTATAGTATTTCTAGTTATAAACACTAGAAGCAACTCAGAGAGCACACAAAGAATGTCCCAGACCAGGGGTGGATTCTACCTACCTTTACTACCGGTTCGCAACGGGAGCGCCCACGCGCAGATCCATTATGACATCCGGGCAGGTGGGCAGAGCCTCCTGCTGCTTTTACTACCAATTTGCAAGAACTGAACAGAACCACTATCCCAGATACCATGAGAGGGAAATGCAGGTGCAAGGAAATGCAAAATCTACAATTTACGTGATTGAAAATGAATTATGAAAGAGAGTATATTGATCTAATTGCAACGAAAATTGAATCTTCACATTTAGAAAATATAGATGTTGGATGATCAGACTGTCAGATGCTGAGAGCAAACTTCAAATGGGGGCTTTGTTCACCAAGGCTACAAACTATCTTGATATCATGGTCAATATTTGAAGCTGATTGGGTTATTTTTGCAAATTAATTCCTTCTTCTCTATAACTCAAAACTGGAATACATGCTGATTACTGCAGTACCAAAAGATGGAAGCAGCATTTAGTTTGGTAATTCATATAACTTGGCATATATTCCCTTACGTTCATTCTGTCCCGAATTAATCTATGATGTTTAAAAATACATGCAAATTTATACTTAATTAACCATCCATGAGATTATTTATTATTAAAAGTGAAACAGAACATATATACATAAATTAAAATTAGATATTTCCCCCCAAATGTATATTTTAAATAGTTACTGTATATTGCATGGAAATACTTGGATATTGCATGAATTAGTAGATAACTAAGTTCTGAAATACATATTAAATCAAAGATGTAAAACAAGTCAGCCGATGTTTGGTTTGCCAAAAATAGAATCTCTACAGAAAACTAGCATATTTTCTCTATTGGGAACATATTATTGCTGAACTATAGTTCTCTTCATATACCCTTAAATTGCCAGAAAATTTTTATCAGCATGAAATTGGATGTCCCAATTACCTATCTACCTGACTTTTTTCCAAGCAAATGGGAGACAAAGCCTTTATCATTTTATTAACCCAGAGGTTGTTCTTGAACAGCCTTGGAATAAGGAGAAAAACATTCAGTATTGGTATAGCTAAAGACTATTTAAACTTATCCCTCTCATGATTTGAGGATGTAACGAAGGTGACATTGTAGAGACCTGACTTGAAAAAAAGTTGCCAGTGCATTTTTCTGCCATGGTTAGATGCACGTGGGGACATGGCCTTTCTGTGTCAGGGCTATTATTATGCATCTGTTCAGAATGCATAGACTTATCAGGGTAGTTGAATAATATAGACATTTTTTCTGGTTAAACACAAAGTGTATAGTTTTTCGATTCAAATCGCATTATAATAGTTTAAAACTTACTTGGGCACCGAATGATAAATTAAGATTGAAGGGCAGGTCAGTTATATCCTTGACCTGTGTAATCTCCTGATTATTGCTGTCATCCATAATCCTCTGTTTTGTCTCTGTCAGACTTTTTTTCTTTCCTTTTTTTTGGGGGGCCAATTCTGGCTTATTTTTCTTTAAATAATCATACATTATTTATAATGGTGGAATATAGCTTTTTCTCTTCTTTATCTGTTCCTTCTAAATAACTCATTGCCTTGGATAGGTGGGAGTAAACAAACTGTATTCTTCGTTTTATTCTTGTATATTGTAAATAAATGAGTTAATCAAATATGAATGGATCCAGAATATATTTATGAATAGTTGTTGACTACCTATCTACCTTCCCAAATAGTATGAATATATTATGGCCAAATAAGGAAATTTTGTGTTATAGTTTGATGCATACGGGATAGTAGTTTGTACAAAGAATACACAAATAGGATAGGATTGGATTCTGTCTCTTCTAACAAACCTTTTTGTATTTCTAGAGAAAGTAGATTAAAACTTTTTACAGCATAAGGGAATCCAGATTCCTGATCACATGAACAGTTGGAACAAAATTAGCCAGACACAAATATTGCCATAGAATAGATTCACTCCATAAACAGAGAAGATAGACTAGGAACACTTTGTTTATGAATAACCCCAGAAAGATAATTCTTTTAGTTGAATCAATTAAGTCCATCATTATATGCTACTGAAATCAAAAGAGATTAAGGTAGTGTTTCCTGCCTAAGCAGGGGGTTGGACTAGAAGACCTCCAAGGTCCCTTCCAACTCTGATTGTATTGTATTGTATTGTATTGTATTGCATTGCATTGCATTGCATTGCATTGCATTGCATTGCATTGCATTGCATTGCATTGCATTGCATTGCATATTATTATATTATATTATATTATATTATATTATATTATTATATTATATTATATTATATTATATTGCATAGGCTTTAGTCTGCATTTTAGTCAGTATTTTTAAATATATAGTATACTGTATATCTTTAGAGCAAATCTATGTAATTGCACTCTACTCTTTTTTTAAATCTTTAAAAAGATGTATTAGATGTCCTCTATTCACTCTGAATATCAGTGAGCTAGCCATCCATATGGAATCTAGCTGTCAAAGTTTAGAAACAATGGCTTGGATCCTAAACTGTCTTTCTGTAAATGGAAATATTCTGGTCACTAGAGATTTACGTAGGAAGAAGTAGCTGATTGCTGATTCTCCTCCACAGGACTTTCTGTACAATTTCAGATGGTGCCCTCAACACTTTGGTGCAGACTTCAGGAGGGACCAAAGGATGTGAGAGGCAATTGTCAAAAATATATCCTCAAATTATTCAAATGTAAATGGAATCTGAAACCACTGACTCATGCATGTTTGTATATTTAGTTAGTTAGTTAGTTGGTTTCTATAGCTGCCCATCTAAGCAAATGACTGCTCTCCCATTTGTTCAATGAACATATTTTGGTAAGACTCAGTTTACAAATAAACTTCGGTAAGAGATTAAAAATTCAGCATATTGACAGTATTACACATAATGAGAATGTAATCTGGACTTTAAATAGGTAGAATTGCAATTTATGCCAGCATTCTGGGATGAATGAATAAATAAAACCAATGAGACCTATAAGATAAAATAAACATGCAAAAAGATTGGGATATTGTACTGATACATGTGCTGGACAGTCAAATGTTCACTTGAATGAAGGCAATAAAGAGTCATTTATTTACTTGTTTATTTATAAATCAGATAGTCAACCATCTCACAATCAGGTGACTCTGGGTAGAGTACAACAATCAAAATCAAGACATACAGATGGATGTTATTAATATTAAAAAACTTTAAATTATTTTAACTTTAAAAAAATCAGAATAAAAAGAGATTAGGAAAACAGGACTTGCTAATTACCCATCTCAATATTACTCCAGTTCCCTGGGGTCACCAGGGCTGCTGATACAAACAGATCTTGAGGGACTTCTAGAAAGATAAAAGGAATGAAGCCAGCTTCACTTTGGGGGGAAGGAAGTTTCATAAAGCAGGGGCCACAGCAGAAAAGACTCACTGCCTAGGACCAGAGGTGATATTCAGCAGGTTCTGACCAGTTCTGGAGAACTGGTAGCAGACATTTTGAGTAGTTCGGAAAACCGGTAGTAAAAATTCTGACTGGCCCCACCCCCATCTATTCTCTGCCTTCTGAGTCCCAGCTGATCAGGAGGAAATGGGGATTTTGCAATAACCTTCCTCTGGAGTGGGGATAGAATGGAGATTTTACAGTACCCTTCCCCTGGAGTGGGGAGGGAATGGAGATTTTACAGTACCCTTCCCCTTCACACATGGCGACTCAAGGCGGCTTACAAGAATATAAAAACATCATGTAAAAAACAATAAAATTAATAAAAGAATCCTATAATAAATGAATAAAATAATATAATTAAATAATGTCATGTGGAGACCAATATCCTAAAGTGAAAAGCAATGGTAGTAAAAAAAAATGCAATCACTTCAAAATCAAGGCATAATGCTTGCCATTTTTAAATGTAAGAAAAGCTATTACACATGATATGGTTTGTCTATTTGGCTTTTTAAGCAAAATGGAAAAAAAAGATAACTCTATTGGGTACCATTGTTGGCCTGTTTACAGGATTTGATTGATAGATTCTTTTTAAAAATTCAAATCCCTTTTCTCAATATTAAAACACACACACACACACACACACACACACACACACACACACACACACACACAAAGCAGGGAACAATTAGAAACAGATTACAATCATTTAAAAACAAAGCAATTCAAATTCAGAATGCTGCAAACAGTACAGTTTAAAATGTGATCAGTTTTGCTTGTTAGTGTTTAACTTGTTGGAGTCTCAACTTTATTTCAGGAAATCCTTTTCTGAACTGGCCTTTTTATAGCATCCTATGTAGAACATTAGAACACCTTGAAGCTCCATATTGTTAGAAAAGTGTTTTCTAGCCTCCAGAAACAAAGGACACACTGAAAGGTTTGGATGGCAGAAGACTCACAAAGGAATAAGGTTATGCTGGAAAAGTTATTTCTAGTTACACAAAGAGCCTATTATCTCATTCGTTCTCAAGGAACCATCTTCATTTTAGGTGAAGCCTCAAGTACTTCTCATAAAGACTATTAAAAGTTTAATATGTGTACTTTTGCATTGTCCAATGCCCTACATTTGCTTGAGAATAATAAGACTAGGCATCCTTTCCAAAAGTATATCTCATCTCAAGGTTGGTGTATAAAATTCTGTATTTGAAAAAGTTGCAAGTACATTGTGTTTCTTTGGGAAATTTATTTACAAAAATGCACATCTTTAGTAATATGACCTAGACAGTGTAGATTACAGATTGAATATTTCTGATTCTGTGCAAAGATGCAGCTTAATTTCTTTTTCATATCCTATTTACCTAAGTAAGGATTTTACGGGAACCTAAAAAGATGGCACCGTTTCTAAACTGTTTGGCTACAGTGTTTTATTTATTTATTTATTTATCTGATTTTTATAGCTGCCCATCTCAATAAGTGACTATGGGCAGTGTACATCATAAGAACAATATGGGAAGAAAGAGCAGCATATCACTAATGGCTGAGCACCTTTTTTCTTAAATAATGATTCTAAGGGTTCATCCTTGCCAAAGTAAATTCGTTGTAGTAAATACTTGGATGGGAAATGTAGAAAATCTTGGGAATGTAGGCTAAGAAGTTGCAAAACATCTTGAAGGAAGGCAATGATTAGGGACTTTTAAAGTACATCATAGCCAAGAAAACTACATAATGCGTCCATGGAATCAGGTTAAACTCCACTTGAGGTAGACTCTTCTACAATGTATTTTATGGACAGTGCTGCCTGAGAACCCATCTGATACTTTCTCGGTGCACAGGATGAAAATAATAAGTCTTGGGGAAGATGGGAATTTAACCCATGAAAGATGTGAGCAGATTACCTACAATGGACTGATAACCTGCTCCTGTACAGTTAGATTCCATCTTTCAGTTATTTTTTTCTATCTATCCAGAGAGGTTTCTATGAATTGATTTTTTGCTTTGGTCTTAAATTGGCTGAACTATCACAAATGATGGTAGTTAATATGTTCCTAATAGATATTAACCCTAACCATCTCATGATATGTTAACCATTTGTGTTTCTCTATTATTTCTTTTTCTATAAAATGTTTCTTGTGTTGGGAGGCATACCCTGGGTTTATATCTATTCATCATTCTCAATGATTGAGAATAATCATACATCATACAAAAATCAAACATTATTTTTGAAGTCTACATTAACCTTGATTTTATTATACCACAAATATGCCATCCAAATCTTAGGTCATTTTTTCTAACTCTAAAATTTTAGTCTTTTATTTCTCAGCAACACCCATTCTATCATTCAAACCAAAAAACAAGTTGCAAAATACAAGTTCAAATCAGGTAAATTCAATCCTCCTCTTTTTTTTCTTTTTTTCTTTTTTGCCTACACCTTATATTTCATTTGTGCCTTTTTTCCTTTCCATACAAAGTTAGAAATACCTTTTGACATAATTATTTGGAAATGACATACAATTCATATTTGTCATAGTGATCTCTGAATATTTTACTTTTTTTTCATCCTCTGTTTTAATGTTTTTGTTAACATCTTTGTTTTGTGATTACTAATCTTAAACTTGTTAGGGTATCAAGATGTTTTAATTTTCCGTTTGATGGTCTGCTTTCTTTAACGGATCCTCCAAAACTAACACCAAGTTATCAGCAAATGCCCTTAATTTATAAGTTTCTTTTTTAACCTTTAATCCTAGAATTCTCTCATCTTTGCTTATATCTCTATTCAATATTTCAAGAACTAAAATAAAAAAGAGGGGAAACAATGGGCATCCTTGTCTTATCCCTTTTTATACCTCACAAGGTTTTGTTATATCTCCTGTGACAATCACTTCTTTCTGTGATGGGTAAAATATCCTTACCCATTTAATACAATTCTCTCCAAAACATACCTTCTAAAACTTCAAACAAGAAGGTCCAATTCAAATTCTCAAAGAGCTTCCCTGTGTCTGAAAAAAATCAGTAGCTTGTTTTTTATGATTATGCTGCAAATATTCCAAAATGTCCAAAATATTTTTATATTATCCCTTACTGACTTTTAGATAAAACCCACACTGATATTTAGGAATACAGTCTTGCAAAATTATTTTCAACCTCTCAGCCAAAATCATTGTAAACAAATTAAGAGTCATTATTCAATAATGATATCATCTAATAGTTTCCAGTGAAAGTCAAATCTTATACCTCCTTGGGTATTAATGCTATATTAGCTTCTTTTCAGCTTTTTGGACTCTTTCCCCTCCAAATAAAATTCCGTGTAGAAATCACCATATTTTGTAAAAGTTCATTCTCAAAGTATTTATAGAAAGAAACTAGTAACCCATCTAATCCAGTCATTTTTCCTGTTTCAGTCTTTTTTATAGCTTCACAAACTTTCCTTATTCTTATGGATCTGTTATATCTATCATCTGTTTCTGTTTCTTTGTAATTTTCAGTAAGTGTTGATTTTTTAAAAAAAATATTCATTTATTTTCTTCAGGGAAATTTCTTGTCCTTTATATCAATTGGAATGATATTGAAAAAATACTAAAAATATCTTTCCTAGTTAATACCGGGGAACGCCTTGGGCCAACTGGGATGTTGTTATGATGCATGTACTATTTCTGTCTCATAGAGTTAGGGTTAGAGTTAATATTTTTTCCTTGGAGGATATTGGTGAGAGCAGTTTTGAGAGGGAATATGGTAAGAAAAGGACATTTCTCTTTCTTTTTCATTTCTGAGGATGACCCCCCCAATGCCATTTTTTCATTGAAGTATGCATCAGTATTTGGCTCAGCTCCAATTAACACAACTCAAGCTATTAGTCATCAAATCAATAACAATTCTCTTATCCTGTGCTGTGGTTTGCAAATAGAATCAGCTCAGATGCTCAATCTACATAGAAGATTTATAACTGAACCTCCATGACTCAATGTTTCAGAGCGTTATCATCCTAACATCTTTGAACATGAATAAGCAAGTACATGTGTAAGTTAAGATTACATTAATTGAGGTTGGTTATGATAAACAAAGCCAGTGCTAATTTTAGTGGGATAAAAGGGAAAAATACAATGGATGCCAAACAAATCAACTCCCACTCATGAAAGCATAGCTGCAAGGAATAATTAACATTTTCAAGAACAAAAGAAAATAGCCTTCATTTGCAAAGCTCAGCTAATTGTTTGGGTTCACTTCCCTTTCAGACTATTTCCACATGTACAATTAGACATACCTTTTATTTTCTGGCATAAGCGCACAAAAGAATAAATTGATTTTAGTATGGCAGGAAAAAGAAAAGGGAAAGCATGGATTATTTACCTCCATTTAGGGAAGATAATCAGAAGTAATAGATTGCAATGCCCTAAGATAAACAGAGGAACTGGTTTGTGTCAAGGAAATGAAACTAACAAAAAGCTACTAATTTCATTGTGCTGCTTTTGTAAGTACCAGTCAGTACAGTACAGTACATTGAAGAGCAACCAGTCCCCCAAATTAACACCCATTCAAAACACCTTCAACCTGTATGAAAACAATGGCTGCCTTTGTAGATAGCAGTCCTGCTCTTAGAAACTAGGAAATCACTTTAGAAACAAGGAAGATGGAATGGATTTAAAGCAGATAGTGACTCTTCCCTCCGCTGGCGCTAACTTCTTTCAGAAAAGAAAGAAGCAGAATGAGATTCTACCCACGAAACCAATAAGGCAGCCATTTTGAAAGTTAAAATATGAAATGTAGAAATCATTAAGAGAAAGGTAAATTATGGAAGAATCAGCAAGCAAGAATGGAGTGCCCAGAAGAAAGAGAATGAGGCATGCTAGTTATATGTGATAGTTGCACAGTGCCCCATACTAAAATCAGCATGTGCAAATATCATCAAACTATGCAACTGTTCAAAGGGATAAAATCAAGTTAATGTGAAGTGTTAGTACTGCTTTATAATGCCTTGGTAATACCACACTTGGAATACTGCTTTCAGTTTTGGCCACCACAATATAAAAAAGTAGTTGAGTTTCTGGAAATAGTGCAGAGAAGAGCGACAAAGTTTATTAGGGGCTAAAGGCTAAAACATATCAAGAATGGTTGCAGGAATTGGGCATCAGTGGTAGAGGCTCTGCCCACTCGCCAGGACATCATTACGGATGCTCTGGGCATGCGCAGAAGGTTCTGCGCATGCCTAGAAGCACCACGCACAAGCAAAGCAAGCGTGTCCACGTGCACGCTCACAGTTCCGAACCAATAGCGAAGGTAAGTGAAACCCACTACTGTTGGGCATGTCTAGATTCATGAATAGGGACGTGGTGGCTCAGTGGGTAAGATGCTGAGCTTGTCAATCAGAAGGTCGATCAGAATCAGAATCCCTAGTGCCGCATAATGGGGTAAGCCCCCTTTACTTGTCCCAGCTTCTGACAACCTAGCAGTTCGAAACCATGTAAAAAATGCAAGTAGAAAAATAGGGACCACTTTGATGGGAATGTAACAGTGCTCCGTGCGCCTTGAGTCATGCTGGCCATATGACCACAGAAGACTTTGGATAGCGCTGGCTCTTTGGCTTAGAAACAGAGATGAGCAACGCCCCCTAGAGTCAGGAATGACTAGCACGCATGTGCTGGGGAACCTTTACCTTTACCTTAGATTAATGAAAAGAAGGACTAGGAGGTGACATGATAGGAGTGTTCCAATATTTGAAGCACTGCCACAAAGAAGAGAGGATCAACCTATTCTCCAAAGCACCTGAAGACAGGACAAGAAGCCATGGATGGGAACTAATCAAGTAGAGAACCAATCTAAAGCTAAGGAGAAATTTCCTGATACTGAGAACAATAAACCAGTAGAACGGCTTTCCTTCAGAAGTTGTGGGTGCGCCATCATTGGAGGCTTTTAAGAAGAGACTGGACAGCCATTTCTTTGAAATGATATAGGATATCTTGCTTGAGCAGGGGGTTGGACTAGAAGACCTCCAAGATCCCATGCAACTCTTTTATTCTAAGTCTTAAAGAAAAAGAGCTTGAAGAGAACTAGATTTACAGACCAGAATTGGCCCAAATCCTTACTGTCTCTCCCTCCTATATCCCCTGTGCAAAGGATCCTCACCTTCAATTCCAGAGACAGATGGGCATTTTGTGTGTGTGTGTGTGTGTGTGTGTGTTTCATGAGAAATCTGTTTGAAGTGTTTTTGAAATCCAAGTATACAGTATTAATGGGGTCAATGTTTCTATGCCTCTTGACACTCTCAAAACATTCCAGAATGTTGGAAAGAAAGACCAATAAGAATTTATTCTGATTTTCTTTTAGCAAGGCTGGTTCTTCTATCCGTCCAGTGGCTGCTGTTGCTCTGTAACGTTGGAATACAATGGCATTCACATCATTAACATGAAAATATTTATCCATAAATCTGCTGTGTGTACTCATAGATAAGCCTTCAGTGGGTAAGGAAACCCAATTTTGGAGGTGTATTTTGAAAACTAATATTTTGGCTTATCTGTAAACATATACGCTACTTATGTATGTTACAATATTACTCTAAAAAGAAATAAGTAACAGACTTGACCAAATATAATAAACATTTCCCCAAATTACTTATAGTTCCAGTGTAGAAAATCTACAGTCAACTCTTTTTGATGCATTTTTGAGGCATTCAATAAACTCTGAATAAAATGAATAAATTATACAAGGAATTTCATCAAGGGATTTCAATGCATTAAGTCTAAGTTACATATGGGCAATGTTTATGCTGATGTAGTGAATTTGTTTTGAGGATATTAAAATATCAGGAATCTAATAAATAATACATAATTTAAAACAAATGGAACAAAAAGTTGAATTTTAAACAACTGAGAATTATATTTATTGAATCTTTAATTTACATTTTTTTCAATTCTATAAATGTTACTGCCCACAAATGACTACAAATGGTGAGGAGGAGAATGGATATCCACCAGTAAACTTTCTATGTATTTGTACCTAGGAGTTTTATATTTTTCTTTTTTGCAGAAGCTTAAGCAATACACACCTTATACTCAAGATATATATGGATTCCATAAAACTTGTGGACTAATAGAATTTTGATTAAGTAAAAAAAAACCTGTTTGCCATTTAATATCATCAGAAAAATGATCATCCCATTTTAAGAAATAACTTAAAATGGTATTAACTACCACTAACTAATTGAATATTTTTGAAATGAAATATTAATGCAAGTCAAGAATGATCTGAGATCATGATAAGGTTTATTCTTGAATCAAAAAGATTATGAAGTGAAGAAAAAGAAATTAAGAAATAATGCAATCTAAAACATATTCTGGGAACATAGAAAATAGAAGCATATTCTGTAGGATGGTGTAACCACAAAATATCCTTCAAGTTAGATCAGTGATGGCTAACCTTTTTGTCATCGCGTGCCAGGAGAGGGGGGGCGGGGGAGGGTCACACGTGCACGTGCCCACGCACATGTGTGTGCAACCCCCTCCCCCCTGCTCCTGGCACATGATGGCCTGGTAGGCCCGTTTTTCTTTCTTACCTGGTTCCAGATCCTCTCTGTGTATCTGGGAACAGTGAAAACAGCCTTTCCCACTTCCTTGGAGGCCCTACAGGGGCTCAAAGGGTCCATTTCCCCACTCCCGGTGGGACAGAAAATGATGTTTTTTCCTGTCCCCAGCCTCCAGAGACTCCTAGAGAGGCTCCTAGAGACTCCTAGAGAGGCTCCTAGAGACTCCTAGAGAGGTTCTGGAGGCTGGGAACAGGAAAAAACGTCACTTCTTGTCCCACCGGGAGTGGGGAAATGGACCCTTTGAGCCTCCATAGGACCTCCAAGGGAGTGGGAAAGGCTGTTTTCACTGTTCCCAGATACACAGAGAGGATCTGGAACCAGGTAAGAAAGAAAAACAGGCCTTCCCCACTCCCCCCCCCCAGGCCCTCCAGAGGCAGGAAACAGCCTGTTTCCCTACTTCTGGTGGGCCCAGAAGGCTCGAAAATCAGCTGGCCGGCACACGCATGCACCCCAGAGCTGAGCTGGCGTGCCCACTAATATGGCTCCGTGTGCCACCTGTGGCACGCGTGCCATAGGTTCATCATCACAGAGTTAGATTCTTACATATAAGTTTGCATCATCCTCCAATTTTGATTGCAAATACATTTTGAGAAATAATATTTCTGTCCAATTGAGAATCCGTAATAAAAATTTAGATCTCCATTTAGATCTAAATTTTGCTTGTCCCCAAATGTTCCCCAGTGTCTGAGAAACATCAGTCCCACTTCCTGGCCCCACCATCTCAACCATATCCTGAGACTTCTCAGCTGTTCCGGTCTAGTGTCCCTGTGTGTGGAAACGGTAGCATTCCTGAGACACTATTTTGATGGTCTGCAGCTTCTAGGACTAATTGATTATGAAACAGTTTATCTAGATGGCACATTTGTTGTGCAATCTTTGCAGCAGGCAGGGAAGTCACCATGCAGTTTTCACCCTGCTCTCACCATGTCTGTCGCATAACCATCTGTCTGCTTTTCTAATAATTTATGAAAGCCAATGGATGAGCTGGAATGTATATATTTGCTATTATAATTATTAGGCATGATATTCAAATAAAAAGACAAAACATATAGCCTCAAAATGATACATTTGTAGAATTTCTACAATCAAGATTCCAAATATGCCCTGAATGAATTCATGTAGTGTCCAGCAAATGGTGGAGCGCCAGCATTGCACTGCTTTAAATGAATCTCTGACAATTATTCATTTGTAAATTTTGTGTGCTGCCAACCCAGGGTCACAGTTTTAAGAATATCAATGTTAATGTTTTGCTGTGAAACTGGGAAATAATAATAATCTAAGGGGATACGTAGTAGTAGTTCTCTTTTTTTAAGCCAATTGCTATCACATTAGGAACATTGTGAGACTGAACCAGGGGTAGGCTGCTGGGGGTTCGCAGGGGTTCGGGAGAACCTCTAGCTAAGATTCTGTGCAGTTCAGAGAACCCCCAAATCCCACTACTGGTTGGCCTCTCCCACCCTGTCCTGCCCCTCCCAGGAGTCCCCACATGGCCCATTTTGGATGCAGGTAAATTCAGGGTGCACATTGAGCTCAGGGAGGGTGAAAAATGGGCCTACCGGAAGTTCAAGAAGGCCGGAAACATTTCTGGCCTCCAGAGGGCCTCCGGAGCCTGGGGTGGCTGATTTCACCCTCCCGGAGGCTTGAGGAAAGCCTCTGGAGCCCGGGGAGGGCAAAAATGCCCCCCCCACTGTGGTGCAGGAGGATGACTAGGCCACGCCCACCCAGCAACCAGGCAGAGAACCCTTTGCTAAAATTTTTGAAGCCCACCCCTGGATTGAACCTCTAGCAATTCATTATCAGTGTGTGTTAAAAGCAAAACTTTTTGTAAATGTTTCTTTTCATGCTAAGAGTTTCAGTTAGATGGAGAAATAATTTGATATAATCTAATATCCAATTGAAGGTACTCAGCAACTTCGCATTGAATGCTTAAAATTTCCAAAGATATGAAAAATAAGTATTCATTAATTAAAGGAAACAATGGGGTTTTCATAACAGTTCTGAAGACAAATACTAAAACTAATGTCAGGGTTTCAAGTAACACTCCCAATTAAGTAAGACTCTGAGGCAGGCAATTCCTCAAAGATCCGTTTTATTAGAGATGTCATATTGGCACATCTGGGAAAACCCAAATCTGAAAGCTCCCAGGTTTTCCCCACCCAAAGGAAAGTCAAAGTCCCTTCCCCTGCATCCACAAGTCCATCACATGGTCCAATCAATCCACCATCCAAACTGGAGATGTAACATTTTCCCAGCTTGGTTAGCATCAACAACTAAAACATATTTGGGAGGTTTTGGGGAGGTTCTAAGAAATCTCCTTTTATATATATAAAACAGGAACTATCACATTAATGATTATTATTGTTTGGAACAACTGACTGATTTCTCCTTGAAATGAATCAATAACCTTAAAAGTTACATTCCTTTGCCACACACAAATATATCACATTGGATCATTTTCCTCAATAAATTAATGAACAAATATAATGTCTTTGAATCGTGTTTAATTGGGTCCTCTTTATCTAGTTTGGAAAACAAATTGTATTTATGCAGAAATACTGAATATTCAAAAAGGGCTCAAAAACTTTTAAGAACCACTCTATTTACTATGTGATTACTGTAAACCATGGTTGTTAAGAGTCCTCCTAATCACAGCAGCTGGTGAAATTTATGATGGTTAAAGGAATTTAAAATCAAAGGACAATGGATACATTATTGAGAAAATGTCAGTTATTACTGAATTATGTTTTGCCCAAATACATCTAATTTGGCAATGACTTATTTAATGATTTTAGACCAGATTTGAGTGGAGCATGAGCCAAGGGCCATCTATTCAACTTTGAGGGACAAGCAAATCAAAATGGTCTATTGATCCCCATCCCTATGCCTCCAGTTGATTAATGAGAGTTGGCAGTGATTTGAAAGTGGCAAAACATTAACAGCATTTGTACTTAGGTTTGCTCTGATGTTCTGTAATTATTATTGTCTCCAGGGAGAACTCCTATTTCTGGCACTGGCCTCTAGTAATTTGCCATTATATTTCCTTTCTATACACTTGGGAGACATTTGGGGGACAGTACTTTACACTCTGTTATGGACTGAGTATTCAGATGGGGCCAACATAGTCTAGTTTCTGTCTCCTTTGTAAGGTAATTGTTTTCTGCCAACTTTCTTTAACTGCTCCTGACTGAAATAATCCTATGTATATTTTCGAATGAATAAAATATAATTATGGGTTGATCAGCATTGTATTGCTATGTTCAGATTACCCTGCTTAATTCAGAAGAGTTAACAAATATAATATAGCTATTTGCCTTTCCCCCCCTTATTTCAGGGGTAGGTTCTACTTACTTTTACTACCGGTTCACATCGCACCTGTGTGCGTACGCTCTTCTGCACATGCGCAGAAGCTTCTGCGTATGCAAAGATCACCTATGATGATGTCCGGGTCAGTGGGCAGAGCCTCCCACCAGTTTTACTACTGGTTCTTGCGAACTGGTCCGAACCGAGGGCAACCCACCACTGCCTTATTTCCATGAGTATGCTTAGCAGAGTGTCATATTTATTCTTCCAGATCATCCTCCTAATTATTTTCCTTCATTCAGTAACGTTTCCTTTTTTTGGGGGGGGGGATCATGTGTTCATGATCATAATGCATGTTAACAATGCAGGCAGAGAACGAACAGACTGGCAATATTCATTTCATTATACTTTTACCGTGAGATTATTTCATCTACCAAGTAGTCATTAAAGATTCAAGAAAGAAGTTATGATTTGTGCAAAGCTGTGATTCAGTAGAAATAATGTCTTGTCAGAATCAGGCAGAGGTGATCCCTGACGTTGTTATAACTGGGGCTGGTCACTGTTCTTCCTGCTCTACACTCCAAGACTCGGTCAAAAGCCAAGGTTTCAGGATACCAGTGCCTGTTTTTGAATGAATCTTCCTACCCAATTCCACACAATACCATTCTCCAGTTGAACTGTAAAACTGTTATGTGCAAATGTGCCTAAACACTATGAACCAATTCAGAAGCCTTATTAGCATGGCAAAAGTTAGCATCTAACACTAAGTCAACTTCAGAATTTCTGTTCTTACCTGGTTATCATACTGGAGATTCTCTTCTATTAGCTTTCAGAGATAGGCCTTCCGTTTCCAGTTCTCCATCCTGACCCTAATTATCTTCATTAGTTATGTAAGACACTAATGGCTTATAGAAATGAAAACAATGATATACTGCAGCTATTTTAACAACAGGTTAAGATTATCAATATTAATTGCACTGCCTCAGTTTTTCTAATATTTTTCTACCTTGTCACTGCATTCCATACAGGGGGAAAAAACTGTAGAAATGTTTTGTGGTATTAGAATTTTGGAAAATGTTCTGTCTTGGAATATTCTGAATATAAGTAGTTTCAACCTTACAAGTAATTCCAAAGTCTTTTGGAGTCAAGTCATTTCTGAAATATTCATGAAGAGTTGTTTTGAAATCATGCATTCTCTCCCGGAACTTTTTCCTACCAGGAGTAAAAGTATAAGTTTCAATTTTTTCTTCTAATTCAACCAAACTTCAAATTATATCTACTACATATTTTCTGCCGTCAAATAAATGTCAGTCACAAAGAACAAGTGACTAGCTATCAGGCTGCTTTATTTGACATTTTAATTTGTCCTGAAATGTCTCTTAGTTATGCTTCTTCAGAAAGTTCAAAGGCGTAAGAGGAATTATGTGAAGTAGTTATATTTTATTTCCAAACTAAGTGATTAAGTTAGAGATGCATGGAGTAATTTGCTGGCTTTGTTTTTGGGGGTGAATTATGGAAAATCAATGAACATCTTAAAGTTTGTTTTTTAAATAATCTCCTGTGAACTGAGCTTTATTCCTTAATTATTGTCTTAAATTCATGCTGGAATTAATTGAAAGTTAGAATTGAAAATCACTCTGTCTCCAAATTGTGCAGGCATTTAGTTAAGAACACGAATTCAGAATGAACCACTTAAGACAGAGGATATATTTTCTAGATTTCTGGAATGTATTTGTTTATTATTAAAGAAGGTCTGAGACCGAGGGAGGCTACTGTTCCTCAGACGGCCAGCTGTGAGTCCCTCCTCGTGAAGTGGGGTCATGGGGTTCAGATGGGTTTGCTGATCACGTACCTGGCTCCCTGCCACATGGCAACAGCCGTGCCCGAGCTACTCAACGTCATCGCCGCGGTGGCGGTTGATACCCCCAGGCTTATGGTCATGGGGGATTTCAACCTGCCATCCGTGGGTGAGGCATCTGAGGTGGCTCGGGAGTTCATGGCTTCCATGACAGCCATGGACCTGACCCAGTTAATTCATGGCCCTACCCACATGGGGGGAAACACGCTGGATCTGGTTTTTGTCTCTGGACAGTGGCTGAGTGATCTTGAGATAGGGGATATAGTTACCGAGCCCTTGTCATGGTCAGATCACTCTCTCCTTCATTTCGACCCTCAAACCGCTGCACCCCGCCGCAGGGAGGCGGAGCCGGTAAGATGGTTCTGCCCCAGGCACCTGATGGAACCTGATAGGTTCCAGATGGAGCTTGGGCCATTTCCCAAGGCTCTGGCACATGCCTCAACTGGAGAGCTAGTGGCCGCCTGGGATAGGGCGGCCGCTGGAGCTCTGGATCGGGTCATGCCTTTGCGGCCTCTGACCCAATGCCGATCTCATTTGGCTCCTTGGTTCACTGAGGAGCTGAGGGAGTTGAAGCACAGGAAAAGACGCCTAGAGAGTAGTTGGAGGGCCAGTCTTTCTGAATCGGACCGGACACTGGTAAGATCCCATATTAGGAATTACTTAGTGGCGATAAAAGCAGCGAAATGTAGTTATTTTGCTGCTCTTATTGCATCATCAGATAACCGCCCGGCCACCCTGTTTAGGGTGACCCGCTCCCTGCTCCACCAGGAATCGCGGGGGGGACCCCTTGAAGGGTAGAGCCGAGGATTTTGTTCAGTATCTGTATGACAAAATCACTCAGATCCGGGAAGATCTGGACTCCGACTGGGTAGTCTCAGGGGGAAGGATTGGGGCAGGTCTTGAGAATGTTATCTGGGATGAGTTTGATCCTGTGACCCCTGAGGACGTGGACAGGATTCTGGGCAGACTGAACACGACCACTTGTTTATTGGACCAGTGTCCCTCCTGGTTAGTGCTGGCTTCCTGGGAGGTGACGCGAGGCTGGCTCCAGGGGATTAGAAATGCTTCATTGGGTGAGGGTGACTTCCCCGCCACCTTGAAAGAGGCGGTGGTGAGGCCTCTCCTCAAGAAGCCTTCCCTGGACCCGGCAATGTTGGTTAATTATCGTCCGGTCTCCAACCTTTATTTTGTGGTGAAGGTTGTCGAGAGTGTGGTTGCGCAACAGCTTCCCCAGCACCTGGATGAGACGACGTATCTGGATCCGTTCCAGTCGGGTTTCAGGCCTGGGTACAGCACAGAAACGGCATTGGTCATGTTGGTTGATGATCTCTGGAGGGCTCGGGACAGGGGGTGCTCCTCTGTCCTGGTCCTGTTAGACCTCTCAGCGGCTTTTGATACCATTGACCACGGTATCATGCTGCACCGGTTGGAAGAGTTAGGGGTGGGAGGCACTGTACTACGGTGGTTCTCCTCCTTTCTCTCCGGCCAGTTGCAGTCTGTGTTGGCAGGGGGGCAAAGGTCGACCCCAAGGCCCCTCATATGTGGGGTGCCACAAGGGTCGGTTCTCTTGCCCCTTTTGTTCAACATTTATATAAAGCCGCTGGGCGAGATCATCCGTGGTTTCGGGGTGAAGTACCACCAGTACGCTGATGACACCCAGCTGTACATCTCCACCCTGGGCCACCCCAACGATGCCCTTGAAGTGATGTCTCGGTGTCTGGAGGCCATGCGGATCTGGATGGGGAGGAACAGGCTCAGGGTCAACCCATCCAAGACCAAGTGGCTGTGGTTTCCGACGTCCCGATATAGTCAGTTGACGCCATCGCTGACTATTGGGGGCGAATCGCTGCCCCCCACGGAGAGGGTTCGCAACTTGGATGTCCTCCTGGACTCACGCCTGTCTTTAGAAGAGCACTTGACGGCCGTGACCGGGAGGATCTTTCATCAGGTTCGCCTGATTCGCCAGTTGCGTTCCTTTCTGGATTGGGACTCCCTACACACAGTCACTCATGCCCTCGTCACCTCCCACCTGGACTATTGTAATGCTCTCTACATGGGGCTCTCCTTGAGGAGCACCCAGAGGCTCCAACTGGCGCAGAGTGCGGCCATGCGGGTGGTGATGGGAGTGACATGGGGCTCCCATGTAACACCTCTCCTGCGTGAGCTGCACTGGCTCCCGGTGGTCTTCCGGGTGCGCTTCAAGGTTTTGGTTACCACCTTTAGAGTGCTCCATGGCTTAGGACCTGGCTACTTACGGGACCGCCTACTACCACAAACAGCCTCCCACCGACCAGTACGCTCCCATAGAGAGGGGCTCCTCCAGGTGCCGTCAGCCAAACAATGTCAACTGGCGGCCCCTAGGGGGAGGGCCTTCTCTGTGGGGCACCTACTATCTGGAACGAGCTCCCCCCGGAGATACGGAGGATCCCGGATCTCCGTACTTTCCGCCGTGCTTTGAAGACACTCCTATTCCAGCAGGCCAGCCTGGCCTAATTTTCTCCCCTTCTTTTAAATTTTTAAATTGAAATTTTAATTCGTTTTAAATTATTGGGAGTTTTAATTGTCTTGGGCAAAAATTATTTAATTGGGTTTTAATCATGTTTTTTAACTTTTATATTTATGTGTTTTATTTTGTGCCTGTTCACCGCCCTGAGTCCTTCGGGAGTTGGGCGGTATACAAATTTAATAAAATGAAAAATGAAAAAAAAAATGAAATGTTTTATTGTACATTCATTATATATACTATTTATAATCCATCAATCACAATAGAACTGGAAGGGACCTTGGAGGTCTTCTAGTCCAGCCCCCTACTCAAGCAGGAGACCCTATATCATTTCAGACAGGTGGCTGTCCTGTCTTTTCTTAAAAACCTCCAGTGATGGAGCACCCACAACTTCTGAAGGAAAAGCTGTTCCACTGGTTAATTGTCCTCACTGTTAGGCAGTTTCTCCTTAATTCCAGGTTGCTTCTCTCCTTGATTAGTTTCCATACATTGCTTTTTGTCCTTGTATAATGATGTATTATATTTATTTATTTCCAGTCAATCAATAGAGCTACTGAATTTGTTTCCTAATACTGAACAATTCTAGTGCTCTATGCAAATTCCATAGTATACAATAATAAACAAATGAATAAAACTAAAGAACTAGTATAACTAATAATAGCATTCTCTGTTGTCTCAGCATTCATTATTCAAACAATATTCTATTGTATTTTCCTCTAGCTGGCACAATGGGCATTTTCTCTTAATCAGGTTATATTGAAATAATATCATCCAAAAGTTGTGCAAAAATCAAATGTCCTTTTAAACAAGGGGTAAGATTTTCTACGTCATTGGAACATGAGGGGATTGTCAAATGACATGAACATTAAGGTTAGTTTCAAGGTAATGACAAAATATAATTTGTACAGTGAATTATTGATCAAATGTAAATTATAATTATAAAATCATGCAGAATAGAAAAACTAATAATTGATTATCTGTAATTTTGCTATAAAAATGTTAAACATAGTTATTTTCATAGATGAAAGTCAACAGCATTCTTTGACTTTCCAGATATTGATAAGTTTTTATTTGTATTTTTCAAGAAGTATTAATTAAGCACAGAATAGTAATATTAATTTAGTATATCTTTCTATTGTGACTGGTTGACTTGTCCTAATGCAATTCAAGACCTAACTCTTTTTTTAATCTTCCCTTGAATATCAAATGGAAATAACTTTTTTTCTTGCATGATAACATGGACCAAATTACTATTTTTAAGAATAGTATTTTTAAGAATAGTAATTCCTTAAGAATAAATAATATTATCTTATTTCTCATAAGTAGGCTCAGGGATTATTTTGTTAGGAATGGAGAAGCTTGCCATGGATAGTTCAACGTAAATAATATTTAGAGTTATAAACATTTGTGAGCGTCTTTTAATGTAAACTTGCCAAAATAGATAAGAATAGGTTCAAAGTACAAGAGCATCATTTTAACCAGCTCAGAAAAGGGCATTTTTAGTTCTGCATGTTTCTCTTGGGCAGTTTTGGTGAAAATGGCAAGTTAGGTAGAAGAGGATCCAGAAAAAATTAGATAATCAATGCAATGTTTTTAAGCTGCCTTGCAGAAGTATGGGAGCAGATGGGGAAAGATAAAATCAGTATTTTTATCAATTTATATTACAGTGGCATATATTATAAAAGGTAAACAAAGAAGGATTATTGAAGGGATAGATAATAAGTTGTGGTAAACGTTCCTCCAGGATTTGTTGTGGTTTCCTTGTTTGTTTTGCATTCTGCTGTTT
The DNA here is from genome assembly GCF_059756535.1 of Pantherophis guttatus. NCBI lineage: Eukaryota > Metazoa > Chordata > Lepidosauria > Squamata > Colubridae > Pantherophis > Pantherophis guttatus. Next base: position 211,290,896 of record NC_142063.1, on the reverse strand, counting down.
TGGTTTTAAGAAATGGCAATAGGATAGTGATGAGTGATGGACGTAAAGCTAGAAGGGGCAAGGATCAAATCTGGAATCTTTTCTCCTCTATAGTATCTTAATTGATATCCATTAATAATATTTATTTGGTCAATGAGCAGCAAGTTTTTTTTAAAAAAAATGAGACAAATAAAAGCTGAGTGAAGTAAGTAAATAAATACAGCTAGCAAACTAAATCACAGAATATAACATTCACTCCTCTTACTATATTACTACAGTGATAAGTAATTAGTTGATAAATTTGTTGTACACCAACCAGAGTCACATTCATGAGATAGGCAGCTATATTAAATGTGATAAATAAAATAAGCAAAGAATCCCAGCGTTAACAGGTCTGTGACTTATTCCATCAACATCTTTCTCACAGAAAGAACTCCTAGGATTGGAGGAACCCTGGAAAAACCTTTCATTGTAATTAGAAATTTGACCTATTACAAATCCCAAAATTAGGCAGCATAGTAGCACAGTGGTTAAGATGCTGGGCTTGTCAGCTGGAAAGCTGGTAGCCCAGGCTCAGGACCTGAGCATCACGTGATGGGGTGAACTCCTGTTCCTGCCTCAGCCCCTGCCAACTTCGTTCAAACTGCCAACTGCAGTTCGAAAGCATGTAAATATGAGTAGATAAATTAGGTATCACTTCAGTGGGAAGGTAACTGACTCTGTGATGTCATGTTGGTCACATGACCACGGAAATGTCTTTGGGCTTAATGACTTTGAAACCAAGATGAGCACTACCCCCTGTAGTCAGCAACAACTAATGAAGTGAAATCTGCAGGTATTCCTGTTACAAATCCACAGTCCATCTCCTCCTACCACCAACCCGGTAACTTCTACTTGTAATTGATACTTAGCTCTTCCTTTCTATTTTAGATTTTTTCCTTCTATCCAGCCCTGCATGACCAAATACTTGTAATATCAATCGTTTGCTGTGTTTTCAGTATGTTTAATTTCACTCTCCTGTTGCTTTGGGAGATAAATTTTGCTGCTGCTTCACCTCCATTATCTTCATGGCCTTTTCCCCAGTTCATTCAGGTGCCAAACATTACCACTTTCTCTTTGCAACATTGCAAAGTTAGATAGCATCCATAGCCACTAGGAGGATTTAAATCCTAAACTAAATATGGTGTTTGTTTGCTTTAATTTTTATCACTCAAAGTGACAAATGTATCAATATTCCTTCTTCCTCCTATTTTCCCCACAACAACTAATCCTGTGAGGTGGGTTGGGCTGAGAGAGAATGACTGGCCCAAAGGCATCCAACTGACTTTCATGCCTAAGGCAGGATTAGAGAACTGAGTCTACAGGTTTTTATTTAGCCTGTGGCCTTTAACATTTGATCAAATTGGCTTTATGTTTACACTTTTTATAGTTTTTTTTTTTATGTTTACACTTTTGAAGTCTGCATCTTTATAGGTTATGAAATAAAATTTACATGTATGTGTATCTGCGTATGTGTGCACATTATTGTTTTCCTGTCCATGTACTTGTTCAATGTTTACAATTTATGCTATAGAAAGGAAAAGGTGAATATAATATTCACTTCAAAGAGTAGAGAAGAGATGGTGCAAGATAACATTGGCCATATTGGGAACATAACACACATACTGCATCACATTGTCTGTAAGTCCGTGGGCAAAAATAGATTTGAATTAATCTTCATCAACTTGATTTTGTCCAGAATGATAAACCGTGATAATCATTACATCTGACTTGCATAGCACATAGACTTGTTGCTTTTGGTTAGCTAGTAGAAACTGTTAACTGATACTTCTCTAGGGTATTATGCTAGGGAAGAGAGATGTGAGTGAATAACAAATTGTGTCTGTGTATTCTTGCTTCTTTTTGACACACATTCTGTGCATCTGAGGGCAACCATGCAGATACAAAATGAGGTCTTTCAAAACATGAATAGTATCCCTCTGAAAGTTCCTCATAATTCCTGCTTAGAATCCTGCATTCCTGCAAGTGTCTTTAGTAGGAAGAGTGGTTCTTTCCGTTCCTTACAATAATTAAAAAATGTATTCATTAAAAAATAGTATCTTGAAAAGAAGGAATTCCTTCCTTCCTTCCTTCCTTCCTTCCTTCCTTCCTTCCTTCCTTCCTTCCTTAGCTTAATTTAATTAAATTAAGAGTTTAATTAAACAGCAATCCATGCATACATTCTGGAATTTGGAATGTGCTTACAAGAAAAAAAAACCCATCAATTCATTCACAACTGCCAGGTGATATTTAGTAGCATCTATCATCAAATTATTTTTTTAAATTTTGCAAAGATCACATTTTGTTTGCACTAACATTTTTTTTCTTCCTTACGCTACATCACTGCTGCTAAGGGAAGCAATAAAACCTCCACTCTTCAGTGTTACTGGAATCTTAATTAACATTTTCAAGAACCATTGAAATCAGCTACATGGCCTCCCTAGTTAAAGTCTGAACTTGCCAGTTTCTGACGCTTTAAATTAGCATTTCATTTCAACAGACTGCAGAGCGGCTTGTTGCTGATTCACCTCTGTCTCAACAGCTAAGTAGGGGGGAAAGGAAGCTTTCCATAACCCCGAACCTCCAAATAACGATGTGTCCTTTCTGATTCTCCCTTCCAATTGGACAAAAACCTACACTTACTTTGCCTTTTCCAATGGAAAGTGCTGGAGTGGCATGCTGGGCTGAGGAAAATTTAGCATTCCTATACACAACTGTAGGTATCCTGCAAGCAATGCAAAATTACAAAGAGCTCTGCTTTGAGGAGATGGCCTATTTTTTTTTTCATAAGAGTAGCATCCTCAGCCTTTGAGCATAATTAAAATGCAAGCTGGCAGTGTCAGTAATCTGTTCCAAATTTGCCGGCATTAAGCGGCAAATGCTCCTTTATTGCACAATGGGTACCATTTTAAAATATTTATCTCACTCCAAAGATTGGCAACCAGTTAAATCTCTGCAGAGCAGGGCTGTTTTTAATGGCTCCTGCTCTTTAAAGAGTTTCAAGTCAACTAAAGGGAAAGAAGAGAACACAAGGGCCCTGGGTACTTTGCAAGAAGCGTTTGGGACTCTTCCATGTAGTCCTTAGTGCCATATTTTAAATCCAAATGCCTAACTTTAGATTTTGCCATAGTTATAGACAGAATAATATTGCATATCTATACTCACCTATTGTCAGCCTCTTCCCAAGAACCAATAAAGATATGCGGTGTTATTTCTGAGTACACACAGTCCTCGATTTTCAACCATTCGTTTAGTGACTGAAATTACAACAGCACTAAAAAAAAGTGACACATAACCATTTTTCACACTTACGAAGCATCCCCATAGTCACGTGATCAAAATTCGGATGCTTGGCCACTGGTTCATATTTATGATGGTTGCAATGTCCCGGGGGTCATGCGATTTGCTTTTGCGACCTTCTGACAAGCAAAATCAATAGGCAAGCCAGATTCACTTAACAACCATGTTAACTAACTTAACAGCTACAGTGATTCACTTAAAAACTGTGGCAAGAAAGGTCGTAAAATGGGACAAACCTCACTCAACAACTATCTCGCCTAGCAACAGAAATTTTGGGCTAAACTGTGGTAAGTCGAGGACTATCTGTAATATCTTTTATTGTGCCTCATTTATAGACAGAATCTTGCCAAACTAAAGCCACTACTTGCATAACTGTAGATATACTCTGGGAATTGCTAGGGAGGAACTTTCTTAACCCTCTCCTGACCAAACTCTCCATGCTTCACTGACTCTGCCCTCCGGAATGTTGCCCTTCCCTACTGGGAAGCCAGACTACATTCCACCACACTTCTCTGGGGGTGGGGAATCCCATCAGATTCACTGGTTTCTTTCAGAATGATGGCCAGAGAATTAAACTTTATGTAAATTCCAGAAGCACCCCAGTTCTTTCAATGTCATTATATGAATGTCAATAACAGAAAATATCTTACAGCTTTCATACATTGTTCCAGGGTCCTAATAAAGAAGTATAGATCAACACATCTAATAAAGCAGGAGTAGTCGTGAACACTTTTAAAGCCAAAATTTAGGAACATTTCATAATTTATTGTTGTTGTTATTATTTCTTTATAGTGTTGGAGGAATTAGATATTGTGTTAGATGAGGTTTTAGCTTTGTACCTTTGAAAACTCTCATAAGAAATTGCTATATCTGTTACAACTTTATGTGGTCCACTAGAATTTGGGACTTCATCTTTTTTTTAAAATGTAACTTTTATTTATTTCTGTCTCAAATTGATACCCACCACAATTAACCAGGCTCTCAGCTCTTGAGCACACATAAGAACCTAAATAAGATCATCAATGATACTCTGAAATATCCACGATAAAAATTAAACTAAGAACTCATGCAAGCACTAGAATAAAATTAAAAATAATCACACAGCTGAGAGCACCCTATCACTTTCTATAAGCCCACTGAAGAAAACTCAATTTTAACAGCGTTTGGAAAACTAATAGTATGGGTCCAAGTGTGATTTCCAGGAACTAGCGGTAGGGATAGCACTTAGACTTATATATCACTTCACAGTGCTTTTACAGCCCTCTCTAAGGGGTTTACAGAATCAGCCTCTTGCCCCCAACAATCTGGGTCCTCATTTTATCCACCTCAGAAGGATGGAAGGCTGAGTCAACCTTGAGCCTGATGAGATTCAATCTGCCAAACTGCTGGCAGCCGGTGATCAGCAGAAGTAGCCTGCAGTACTGCACTCTAACCACTGCACCACCGCAGCTCATTACTGTAGCACAGGCATAGTGACTGAAAAATGGTGCCTCTCAGTCTCAGCCCTACAAATGTGGGAGAGAAATATGTGCTTGCAGCAATAAAGACTGATCAATAACTGGGCTGCTGAATTCTGGACAAGCTGAAGCTTCCAAGTATCTTTTAGGGACAGCCCAATGAAGAATACATTGCAATAGTCCAATGAAACCAAGACAAGGAAATAAGTCACTGTTGTATAAAATTCACATTCCATGTAGGGCTAACCCCCAACTCTTCCACTTGTCCATAAAGCACTCCAGGTGGACCCCCAAATCAGAGGCCTGCTTTTTTATGCCACCCCATCAAAAGACAACACTGCAGTTGTTTGAGAATCTTGAAATAATTCTATCTCACTGGGATTCAATCTTACTCTGTTTGTCCCATCTGGATCCTATTCACCCCCAGATAATGGATCATGGCATTGCTGGTATGATCCTGAGCAATCCAGGATATGTGTCAACTCTTAAAATGACTCTAGCTGAAGCCATATTTTTCTTGCTTTGTTTCTTAGTTGCCATACTTAAGGGGGGAGGAAGGGACTTTTGGAATGTAGGATGTCTTCCTCCAGTGTGCCAGACATAACAACGATAAGGCTTCTGAGAACCAAGGCCAGATCAGCATGCCCTAGCAACAGCAGGAGAAAATGCTGAGAAATTCACCATCTGCTTGGTTGGCTAACGTGACCTGTGACACAAGGGGGGTAACCAGTAGCTATTCTTTAATTATACCAAAAACGCAGGAATTATTCAGTGTTGGTTTCACATTTGACCATGCCGATATGATGTACCCAATAAACAGGATTTTTGTGGAGTCCAAGGCCTCAGAGTCTTGAATTGGTTAGGTGCCTTACTCAGAACCATGACAGTACGTTTATATGAACAGTATGTGCTTATTTAATCAATTTACATAGCCATCCTCAATATATGACCCAGGGCAGCTTAAAGTTAAAACAGTAACACAATAAAAATAAGTTGTTACAAATACAATCACATAGAAAAGTGACTCTGGGTGATGAATGGAATTTAAAACTAAAACAATAATGTAATAAAATGCAACATACAACCAGAAAAGAAGAGAAAGAAATGGCAGCTGAGAATAAAAAAAAACCTCAAATACAGTAATGGCAAAACATCTGAAGCTTTACTAACTTCCCAATCCCTATGCCTGGGCAAACAGCCAAGCCTTCAGGTCTCATTCAGTGAAACCTTGATGAGCGCTAATCAAAATGACACACAAAATGTACAAACTCCAACTGGTATTAAGGTATCATCCAGCGATGGATTTTTTAACCCTGCAGTGACCTGATTGTGGAACTACTCCTATAGACCAGTGGTGGGTTTCAAAAATTTTAACTACAGGTTCTGTGTGCGTGGCTTGATGGGTGTGGCATTGCTTGAGGGGCGTGGCTTGGTGGGCATGGCAGGGGAAGAATACTGTAAAATCTCCATTCTCTCCCCACTCCAGGGGAAGGTTACTGCAAAATCCCCATTTCCTCCCAATCAGCTGGGACTTGGGAAGCAGAGAATAGATGGGGGCGGGGCCAGTCAGCATTTTTACTACCGGTTCTCCAAATTACTCAAAATTTCCACTACTGTCTTCTCCTCCTAAGATTGAGGAGATTTTATTTTGTATATTGACTCCTTTCGAAGTAAGATTATAAATTGTAGTGGTGGTAGAGATATTTAGAGTTTGTTTTATTTAAAAGTCTGGAGCTGCTTTTCTCAACCAAAATAATTCTCAACCAATGTAGGTGTTAGATCGAAGGATCTAGCCCAATAACTCTCAGTACAATACAATAGTTGGTATAGCTCATTTATTCGTAAGTGGAGGTATGATATAGGCCCAAGCATATATGTATCTGACCTTACATCTATGCCTTACAAATATTCGACTGGATCTGAGGGAGGTGCCCTTGTGGATGGACTCTTATACCCGGAGGGAGGAGTCAAAGGTAAGGTGGGGTTGTGGGATGATGGGTTTGAGTGAGTTAACCCATGCTGAACCATGGTGTGGGGATCTGTACAAGAGTTAGACATTTTATTTGACAATAGGGATTTTGCTTTCTTGGAATAGCAATACAGTATTCATGACAGCTAGAGAATACCAAAGTCCACATACCTGGAGAAAGTCCAATTTGAGGAAGGTTATACTAAAAGGAAGGAAGGCAATCACATTTCACATTTTACTTTCTCCCTGAAGCACTTTCTATGAAAAAAGGTGTTCTGGAAAATCCTCCAGATCAGTATATAAATTAGTCTGGTTCACTTCTTTTCTTCCAAGGATAACCAAATTTTGATCACAGAGATAATTTATCCACAGAAGATCTTTAGAAATTTAACTTTCCAGTTTGATTTTGATTCTGCTATTATTCAGATGATTGATACTGAATGACTAGTTGAGATAGATGATTGATTGAGATAGATAGACATGACACACACACAGAGAGAGTGGGGGCAGGCAGGCAGGCAGGCAGGCAGACAGACAGACAGACAGATGAAGCTGCCCTGAGTTATTTGAGGTAAGGTGGGCAGCCTATAATTTTATAAATAAATAATAGCAATTGCATTTGGGTCTTATATACCGCTTCACAGTGCTTTACAGGCCTCTCTAAGTGGTTTACGGAGGAGGAGGAGGAGGAGGAGGAGGAGGAGAAGAAGAAGAAGAAATGATAGATAGATAGATAGATAGATAGATAGATAGATAGATAGATAGATAGATAGATAGATTTTTTCCTGAACATTTTCTTGCTTGTTTCAAAACTATTTTACATATTACCATTTTGAAAAATGCATTTATATTAGCCTTGGGTGTCTGACTGAAATCTGAGGAATGATTCCAAATAAAATAAAATTGCCTTGCATAATACTTAATTGAACTCAAAGTAAAATTTCTGATAATTTAAAATGCAATATACATGGAAAGTCAACATCATTTAGGCAGACTACTGTGGGTCTCTCAATGCGTAATATTTTGTTTCTACTTCTTTGATGAAGCATAAATAATTAGAAATTGCAAATTGCATATTGAGTTGTATCCTGAGGTCATTTTTCCAATGCTGTTATTTTCCTTTCTTCATTTGTCAACAAGGGGAAATATATTCATATTTAAGAATGATACTAAATATCCTTTTCTCCTGAGGTCATTTTTCCAGGGCTATTTATTTCTTTTCTTCATTTGTCAACAAGGGGAAATATTTTCATACTTAAGAGTGATGCTAAATATCCTTTTCTCTAGCTCGTTCATACACTGACTTAGGAGAACCATAATCATTCACACATGATCCAGATAAAATGCCCCCTCACCTTCACTGTGTTGCACACATGACAGATGGAGCACAATTTCTCCCTATCTATTTCTTTTTTTTTTTAATAGACTGGGACTTACGGTGTGGGGAAACAATATTTTGAGATGGGGACACATTTGAAACTTCGAGGTGTGAATTCACTCACCAAACAGCTATCATAAGAGGCATATCTATTCACAAGCTCACCGTTGACTTCCTTCATAAAGTATTTACCATATTAGGAGACAAACTTCTATTTACCAAAAAAGTGAACGAGAGCCCCAGGATATTCAACCATCCCATCTCATAGGATTGTTGACTCGGGGAAAAAATAGGAGAAGGAAGGTGTGTTGGATAGATTTGGTGCCTTGAGTTATTTGTGACAATAATAAAGGTAGGATGCAAACAAACAAATAATTCATCACTTCTCCACTTTGCCTCATGTGAGTTGATTTCCAAAGCATGCATTTTTTTGTGTGTATGTGACGGGTGAGTTCTACTTACCTTTACTACCGGTTCACATCCCGCCCGCATGTGCAGATCACCTATGATAACATCCGGGTCAGTAGGCGGAGCCTCCTGCCGGTTTTACTACCGGTTCCGAATGGGGGGCAACCCATCACTGGTGTGTGTGTGTGTGGGGGGGGAGTAACCACACATTTTTGCTTGCAATTTCCATCATTATTAAATACAATTTAGAATGAATGACCGATCGTCTGCTTTGTAGCACCAAGATTGGGAGAGACGTTAGTTTCGTGTGCAGAGCCTCAATCATTCGTTCTAAATTGTATTCAACTTTTATATGTAGCATATAAAATTCATGCCTCCTGAACCTGTGTTAAAAACTGTGCTTTAGTATAAAAAAATTGTGATGTCATTCAGGAAGCTATTAAAAAATCTGGTTGTTCTGCCCAGGCCTTCAGGATAGACTTATTGTGGAGTCCTCTTTTTTTCATTTTCACTTGTTTTGTTTCGATCTCTTCTGTTCTACTGTAACTTTTATAAAACATTTTAAAAACATTTTTAAAAACATTTATATATATATATATAAAAATTAATAGATATGTTGATTCGTAGTTGAAAGCTGCCCAGAGTCGTATGGGGGATGTAATGGGTTGTAAATGAAAGAAAAATCCTAAATAAATAAAATGTACTTAAAAGGTAAAGTATTCCATTAACTGGCACTGTGCTTAGCTCTATTTTGTAAACTTAGCCAAAGATTTGAGGTGCTGAATAATAAATCAGAGTGAAAGTCTATTAAAATGTGAGAAGGTATAGTATTAATATCAAAGTCATTTGTCTTTTTAATAGTAAAACGGTCAATATCAAGGCTTTAGTAATGATTTGCTGCTTTCTTTGAAAATGTTGGAAAGGAGCTGCTATACTGACTAATGGCCAACTATTATAGCAATTTGGATGAATGGGTCTCATGATTCCTGAGAGTTGAACCAAAATGTGACTTGGCTTTAATTCTTCAAGCAGTATAATTCCAGGCATTGAGTTATTGGCAGGAGGTTCCATACTATACCAATGTTAGTATTCGTATATAGTACAGATAGTCTTTGACTTACAACAGTTCGTTTAGTGACTGTTCAAAGTTACAATGGCACCTAAACATGTACTTAAGACCACTTTTCACAGTTAGGACCTTTGCAGCATCCCCATGATCACATAATCAAAATTCAGATGCTTGGTAACTGGTTCATATTTATGACCATTGCAACTGGGTCACTAAATTATCAACTATAGTGCTTCACTTAACAACTCTGGCAACGTATAGCTCGTAAAATGGGGCAAAGCTCATTTAACAAATGTCTTACTTAACAACAGACATTTTGGGCTCAATTGTAGTCGTAACTCGAGGACTAGCTGTAATTAGCAACTTATTTCGGAAGTGTGTGTATTTATTATTACACAGGAAATCAACATTATTCATATGGCTGAAGGTAACTGATGAAATGATTTTGTCAATGAAACTCTTACCCCAAACTAAGAATCTATATGCAAATAATTACCTTATCAGTGCCCATATAATTGGTTATTTTATTGATAGTTGAGCCGACTTCATTTATTCCCTTTCTTCATTGAATTCTAATGAATGTTTCCTGATAATTTGATGGATGGTTAATATTAAGACTCCAATAAAATGGTCATTAAATCAGATGGAGAAATTCTCCAAGGGTTTCCAGCACGTTACCTTGCAAAGTGGTAAAAACCCACAATTGGCAGATAAAATATTCCCATTTTTCTAACAAAAAAGAGGGGTATCTATAGAATATAAACACAGGACTTGTTTTAAACAAGCATATCCTAAAATATTTACAATATAGCACACAAACAGAATTAGCCTGTGTGTGATGAGTTGAGGATTGTACTTCAAAAGCAATGAGCAAAAACTAAATTTGATTTGCTTTAACTGACATTTAAATTAATAGGTGTTATCTTAATTTTATATATCATTGCTAGTTTTATATATCATTCCCTAGAGATGGTACTTTTATATAATTACATATCTCCTAGAAATTTTATGTATACTCTGCATGTATATGCTATGTTAAATAATATTTTTATAGTAAATATAAATTTATATTCATATTTAAATATATGAGAGCTCATATCTTGATTTCTAAGTCTCTGTAGGGATATGGTGATTTCCACTGTAAAAATGCAGTAAGCTCCCTAATTTTATATGTTAGCTGGTAAAAGTTAGTCATCTTATTTTCTATATGCATCAAAAAAAATCTCTTTCCTCTTACTTTCTAATCATATCTAGCTAGCAGCCAATTAATTAATGTATGTATCTATATAGAATGGTGATCTGTATGAGAAATTAAGGTCTGCACACTATCTTGGAGGTATCATTTGGGTGAGTTGAGACACCTTCTATTTCCTAAACTTTTCAGGTGGATGGTAAATGAACATTTCTCTTTCAGTTCTGTATGCTAATTTTGTCCTTTTGTTTTACACTCTGTATTTCAAATGGACAAATCTTCCAAAAGTAATTCTATTTTTATCACTTACGTTCTAAACCATGGGTTTCAAACTCACGGCATCATGTTGCCATCACATGACATTTTGTAATGTTTTTCCCCTTCATGGAGCTGGGTTGGTGTGGTCTGCGCCAGTGGTGGGTTTCAAATTTTTTTACTACCGGTTCTGTGGTGTGGCTTGGCATGGCTTGGTGGCAGGGGAAGGATACTATAAAATCTCCATTCCCACCCCACTCCAGGGGAAGGATACTGTAAAATCTCCCTTCCCTCCCGATCAGCTGGGACTCAGGAGGCAGAGAATAGATGGGGGAGAGGCCAGTCAGAGGTGGTATTTACCGGTTCTCCAAACTACTCAAAATTTCCGCTACCAGTTCTCCAGAACTGGTCAGAACCTACTGAATACCACCTCTGGTATGCGCGTGACACATCTGCCCTGCAGACCGCCAGTTTGACACCCCTGTAAAATCTAAATCATCTCAAGGCTGGACCAACTATTGAAATAAATTGTGCACTTAAAACATGATTTAAGAATCACCAAGGAACCAGCACAAACATTCATAGCCTGGAATAGGCTTCTCTGTCTGCCTAATATAGGAGTCCCTATGTGTATGCATTTTTGTTAATTAACTCCTGGGCAAAGACAAAGAGAAGGTAATGGGCACTGCCAATAAATGCCAGTATCTAATCTGTGATGCCAAGCTGCTTCTTTGATGCTGTGCAGAACTAGTCCCATTTCTATTTCTGGGGGAAAAAAACAGAGACAGGAAAGAAATGCCAAAATGTCGTTTCACAACAATCATCTTTTTTTACTACCGGTTCTGTGGTGTGGCTTGGCATGGCTTGGTGGGCATGGCTTGGTGGGCATGGCTTGCAAAGATATTTGCAAAAAAGAAACAAACAGTTTCAAATGATGTTTTGATGTGAAATAAGTGTGTATGTTTATGTTTTAGGATGGAACTACCATCCAATTAAGCATAAGAACTGCATCCCATTTTCTGCATTTCCACTGACAGAAACCTGTGCCTACATAGCAGCAATTATTTGAATGGATAATTGGGAAATATCTTAGTATCCCCTGGCTTGCATGAATGGTCCAACCTGAACTTCTAATTAACTGCTATTGAAAATATACCTGTTTTCTGAGTCAAGAAAAGAATTATACAGATCTTTGTTGATATTAAAAACTAACGCATAGATGAGCCAAGATATTATTTTTATGGTTAGAGAAGGTTTCGTTGCTAAGAGAAGGTGGAAATGGAACAATTTGTGTTGTCAATAGCAGAAAAATGGAAATTCCAGTAAGGATCTACTTAGGTTGAGGCTGCCTTGCATTCTCTGCTGAATATAATGTCAGTTTACCAGTAACATTTTGGTGATTACTGAATATTTCACCTCTAAGTAAAAAAATTGATCGAAATTGGGTGTTCTGTCATGTAAGTAGGGGAAATATTGAAATTATATGAATCCTTCTTAGGGTTAGAAGTTAGCTTTCATGAGGAATTCTGATTGAATTTTACTTCAGAATGAGGTTAAGGGTGAGTTTTTATATTTAATTAAAGTTTCTTCACTAAGCCGTTTGTGATCTGTGTTATGTCCTAAGGAAATGTTGAAATTCCAATCAGAACCCTTAGAGTCACACTCTGCGCTGCCTGCTTGAAAGTGATGTCAGAATGAAATTCATTTTATGCTTAGACAAGGTTTAATCAGTGAGTTGCAGTTGAAAGCTGAATTGCAGTTCAGTTGAACGAAATTCAAATTATTGTTGAAATAACAGAAGAAATCTAGAAATCCCCTTGAGGATCCATTTAAGGTTAAGGTTAGGCTTCCTTGAGGAACTCTGCTTGAAAATGAGGTCTCCAGTGAATATTTATGTTGAGTGACATTTTCTTTATAAAGTTACAGTTGAAATATCATTTATTTCTTAGATTTTTTAAAATCCCACCTTTATTAAGTGTTTTTCTGGTGAAAAAACACTTAGGGTTAGGGCAGAGGTGGGTTTCAGCAGGTTCTGACCAGTTCTGGAGAACCGGTAGCGGAAATTTTGAGTAGTTCGGAGAACTGGTAAATATCACCTCTGACTGGCCCTGCCCGCATTTATTCTCTGCCTCCCAAGTCCCAGCTGATTGGGAGGAAATTGGGATTTTGCAGTAACCTTCCCGTGGGGTGGGGAGGGAATGGAGAATTTACAGTATCCTTCCCCTGCCACGCCCACCAAACCGCACCCACAGATCCGGTAGTAAAAATGTTTGAAACCCACCACTGGGTTAGGGCAACCTGGTCTACTCAAATATGGGACGGAGCAAACTGCTTTTGCTTCTGCCTTTCAGCCCCAAACCAGGAGCCTTCGCAGGCAGTTGCTTTTGTGACAAACTATTTTCTGTTAAATTTAAATTTACCGACAAAGAAACCTCCCACCTTCATTATTTTTATAACAAACTCAAGGCAGCAAGCAAACCTAACATCCCTTCTTCCTCCTATTTCTCCCACAATAACCACCCTGTGAGGTGAGTTGGGCTGAGAGAGAGAGTGACTGGTCCAACGTAACCCAGCCGACTTTCGTATCTAAGAAGTGCCTGGAACTCAATAGCCTGGTGCCTTAACCGCTAGACTTTTTCCTCACCACCTTTTGCTTCAGATAAGATATATGTATAACACTGAAACAAATTGAAATGGTCTGAGATAAGAATAAAGATCAGTGGTGAATACCTTGAAATCTATCTATCTATCTATCTATCTATCTATCTATCTATCTATCTATCTATCTATCTATCATCTGTATCATCTCTCTATCATCTCTATCTATCATGTCTGTCTGTCTATCTCCTCTCTCTCTTTCTCTCCATCTCTCCATCATCTCTCTATCATCTCTATCACTCTCTGTATCTATCTATCTATCTATCTATCTATCTATCTATCTATCTATCTATCTATCTATCTAATTATGCAAGGATGATAAAGTCAATTGCTAAAAGATAAAGAATCCCTATAATGATATAAAAATATGATAATATTTTTCTTGTAGTTCTGCTTATTCTTTATCTAATTCTGTTCAAATGGGAAAAAACATCGTTCATAAGCATACATGTTATCAACATTTTAGAAACTGGTAATTTACTGAGTTCATATTTTATTTATCATTGCTTGATAAAGAGAAAACTAAATCTTTTCAAGCACAATGCATAATTAAATGAAATCCAGTTTATGTGTCTGTGCTCATGGGGGCTAAACTCTTTGAAAATTGTGTTTAAATAATTGCTGTCTTTTTTTCTATAACAATGCAAGTATGCACTTAGTATTATCTTAAACGAAGAGAGAGGCATCTCTGGCTCTACAGCTACCAGAAAATACAGGTAACTTGTCCAATATTGAGGAATATAGTAGTTCAGGAACATCTGCAGGTCCTTAGTTTTTCTACCATTATATAAATCACAAAGGAATTATATAAAGATATTTAGATTCTTTCTTCCATGAATATTAATAAATAGGCTGATGTAAATTCTTCTGTTAAAAGAGGTAATAAGTGGTTTGTAGTATATTATTTATTTAGAAGTTCTACCCTACCAAATGGAACTTATGTTCAAACTGAGTCTGGAACATTGGATGAATAGTGAGGTGGCCAAATTTGCTTACGATGCCAAAAAAATATAGTGAAGAGTTTTCAAAGAACTTTTCTGAAGTACGTGAAGGAACCTTAAAATGGCAATTGCAATTCAGTTATTTTACAACCTGAAAGTAATGCATGATAACTCCGAAATCCCAGACTTCATATATATATAAATGAGATTTGAGCTAGCAGTAAGTGATCATGAAATGGTTCTTGAATTCCTAGTGGATAGCCAAATGAAAATGTCAGTGCAGTGGCTGCAGAAAAGACAAATTCAGTGCTTAGAAGCAATAGGAAGCTGACAAAAGAAATAAAATTAACATGATACAAACAAAGATATAGACAGGTGTGGGGAGACAACAGTCACTATGCAGAGGTCTGAATAATACTCCCTGTTGCGATATTTTCAGGATCAGACTCAATAAATTGTTCAAGAATTAAGAGTTCAAATATATCTCTCTTTATTTACATAAGGCATTCTATATTCACTGAATATTCACAGATAGAAGCACAGAAAGAACGTATGTAGCTCCTTATATATACAATGGGTGGAGCTAATTATGGGAGTGGTAAAGTATGAATACATTAAGAAGTGAAGAATAAGTTAACCCCTGACACACTGTTCATATATTATTTATATAATGGAGAATAAGGCATTTACTTGTGACAAATCCCCCTCTAAATGCCGATTCGATATATTACAACAATTACATTCAGATTCAGAACAATATAATACATGTAACTTAGAAGTCAGGTATTTATGTTGCTTAGATGGCAAAGGCTTTGTTAATATGTCAGCTATTTGCTCCGATGTTTCGCAATGAACTGCTTTGATAAATCCATCCTGAGACAACTGTCTCACATGTTTAAATTTTATATCTATATGCCTGGATCTTTGTCCAATGGCATCAGATCTAGATATTTCGATAGCAGCTTTGTTATCTTCATGCATGATAAAAGGCAAAATGGGTTTTTTCCAAATGTCAGAGAGTAAATCATTGAACCATACAAGGTTATTAGCTGCCTTAGATAGACAAACATATTCTGCCTCTGTTGTTGAAGTGGCTACTAACTCTTGTTTGCCAGTATACCAGTAAACTGGACAGTCATTGAGAAAGAATATATAACCAGATGTGCTTTTTCTACATGAGGTATCTCCAGCCCAATCCGCATCGGCATAACATGTGAGGATGGGCTCTTTGACATTTTTAGGTTCCAACAATAAACAGAAGTCTAAACTATTTTTCAAGTATCTTAATATCCTTTTGACAGCTTCCCAATGGTATAGTGATGGTTTACAAACGTGTCTGGACAATAAATTGAGAGGCAAAGCAATATCAGGCCTAGTCCAATTGGAGATGTAAAGAAGTGAACCTATGACAGACCTGTAAAATGTATTGTCTTTGAATTCAGGAGATGATTCTTCTGTATTCTTCAAAAAATCAGTTTGCATGGGAGTGTCACATGGTTTAGCGTTACTTAAGTTACATTTATTCAAGAGCTCTATGATTTTGTCCCTTTGAGAGAGTTTAAATCCTCTTCTGGTTTTACTGATTTGAACACCAAGATACTTATTTACTTTACCCAAAGATTTCAATGAAAAATGTTCATTTAGTTTTGTTACAAATGCCTCTTTCCTTTCTTTATGTTTACCTATGTATAAAATGTCATCCACATAGATTAGTACAAATTCTAGAGAATTATTATCTTTTTTAACAAAGAAGCAATTGTCGGCAGTAGTGGCATTGAAATTCATAGTTTTGAGAACTTTTACTAAACAATCATACCATTGTTTACCAGATTGTTTCAGCCCGTATAAACTTTTATTTAATAACCAAGTCTCATTTTTGTTTGTGTATTGACTGTGAGGTGCTCTTACATATATTTCCTTATCTAACTTTGCGTGTAGGTACGCAGTCTGTATGTCGTATTGAAATACATCGAGGTTGAGTGCTGATGCTATAACCAGAGCTGTTTTGACACTCTCTGTTCTTACTGTGGGGGAGTATGTGTCTGTATAATCCTCGGGATATTTCTGTGCATAACCTTGTGCAACTAATCTAGCTTTGTATAGAGTATTGCCTCCTTCTAAATTCTTAATTTTATATATCCACCTAGTGCCAATGATAGTTTTGTCCTTTGGTGCAACTGTAGGGGTGAACACATTTAGCCCTCGTAAACTATCCATCTCTTTAGTCATGGCTGCTTCCCATTTTATCTTTTCTTCAGGAGGAAGCTTTAACATTTCCTCATATGTGTTAGGTATTGGTGATTCTCCATCCATATACATTACATAATCTTTGTATCTATTTGGCATTTGTTTTCTGCTACTTCTGGTTGCTTTTTCTGGTTTACTATCATTGTCATGTAAATATCTTGCTTCTTTTTTAGTTAATGAATTTGTCTTTATTTTATGTTGACTGTTTGTCCATGTTTTAAGTTTATTTTTATGTGTATTGTTACTGTGCTCTTCTCTAATTCTTTTTTCTTGAAGTTTGGTATCTGTATTGGTGTTTGGGAATATTTCATTAAGATGTATTTTAGACCAGTTGGCCTGTTCATGGAACACAGCTGTTTTGGAGACTATGAATTTATTATTATTATCGATAAATCTGTATCCTTTTGTACCTGTCTCGTATCCCATGAATCTAAGTCTCCTGGATACGTTCTCACCTTTGCGCCTTAGTTGTTTAGGTATGTGTACGTCTGCAGTGACTCCAAATATGCGCATGTGTGCTAATTTTGGTTTCCTATTATACATCACTTCGTATGGTGTCTTATTTACAATGCTGGACCAAGTTCTATTTTGTGTGTAATTAGAGTATTGTAGGGCTTCTGACCAGAATTGTTTACCTAAGCCAGCATCTTCTAAAGTGCATCTAATCATGGTTTGTAATGTTGAGTTCTTTCTCTCTACCACTCCGTTCTGGAATGCAGAAAATGGACTAGATGTGTAATGTAACATCCCTCTGTCTTTTAGCCATTGGGAGAATTCCTTAGACATGAATTCACATCCCCTATCTGTCATGATTTGTTTTATTTTAATATTGTGTTGTGTCTCTATACGTTTGTAAAACTCTTTAAATTTCTGAAAAGTTTCATCCTTATGTTTTAATGTGTAAACAAATCCATAACGACTATAATCATCCACAATTGTTAGAAAATAACGTAATTGATGTAATTGATGGTGTTAGTGGACCAACTAGGTCCATATGTACCAAATCAAAAATTTTGTTGGTTGATCTCGTTGACTTTCTAGGTCTGGGACTAGTTTTGAGCTTTGTAGATTTACATACTGAGCATTCCAAATAGTTTTCACAATTTTTTATTTTAACACCTTCTGCATGTTCAGTCATCTTTTGTACTACAGGAAAACTGGCATGTCCTAATTTCCTATGTAAGACATGAGCACACTCATCATGAATTGGTTTACCTATCTTAGGTTTTTTTTTCATTGTGTGTATCTTTGTGATTATGGGTTACCTCACGTTCTTCATTGTCACTGTTACTATTCTCTCCATTATCTATTTCATTATCATTTTCCATATTTGAATCAATGTTGTGTAACCATTCTTCCTTTGTCATTAAGTAAGGTAGACCTCCTTTGGTTATTACTGTACCTATGTTTATTTTGTTTTTTTCTAATGTTGCTTTTCCTTTTGAGAACACAATGTTAATGTCAGAATCTCTGCTTAGTTTTATGGCACTAAGTATATTATGAGGAATTTCAGGTATTAGTAATACCCCCTCTATTTTTCCTAAGCCAGGTAAGATTACATTCCCTCTACCTATAACTTGAACTTTTTCTTGGTTAGCCACTTTGATTACAAATTTATCTTCTACAAATGAAGATAATATGTTTTTATTATTAGTAGTGTGATTAGTTGCTCCAGAATCAATAAGCCAATTATTGTTCTCTGGTTGTGGTGTGTTAATGTTGTCATGTTTGTTTAGCCCATTCAGTGAGCCAGATTTTCTATCCTTTGAGTTATCTCTGCCCCCTCTATGTTCTCTATAGTTGGGTGGACTTCTATACCTAAGTCTATCATTGGAAGACTGTCTGTTGTTGTACCTATTTCTATATTCTGACCTCTGTCTATCTTTTTGAATTTTGGGACAATCCCTCCTATTATGTTCCTTAGATCCACAATTGTGGCACCTAAATGTTTCATGATATCTTTCTTGAAATGCTACCCTTTTATATTGTTTGTGTTCTATTTGGTTGTTATAACGACTTCTCCTTGAATTGTCTTCAGCTATTAACTTATTGGATAGGCTTTCTATGGATAAGTATCCTAGATTGATTGTGTCTAAGTGTGACATATAATTATCCCATGATGGGTCAAGCGAATTGATGATAACACTTTTCATCGTTTGATCTGAAATCACCTCCCCCCTTAAATGCAGTTCTGCTCTAATCTTGTTTAAAGATATTAAATGTTCACTTATGATAACCCCTGGCTTTATCCTAGAAGAGAAGAAATCTTTAGACATTCTTGTGGTAGTGGCTACGCTTTCACTGTGAAACAAATTAAACATGCATTGAATAATTTCTGAGACAGTCAGATTTTGCTTAATACTGTGATACATGGCAGGGGACACACTGGAAATTAATAGGAAAAATGCTCTATGATGTAAGCAATCTAACTTTAGAGTCCAAGGTCTTTTTGGGGGGTTGGTAATAAAAAACATTAAGTTTTCTTTCATAAAGACAACC
This sequence comes from Pantherophis guttatus, assembly GCF_059756535.1. Lineage (NCBI taxonomy): Eukaryota > Metazoa > Chordata > Lepidosauria > Squamata > Colubridae > Pantherophis > Pantherophis guttatus. The sequence continues at coordinate 211,271,505 of NC_142063.1, read as the reverse complement.
TGGAGCTGCTGATACCATTCTTGCAAATTAATGCCATCTATTCTCAGCTTTGGGAAGTCCCTGGGTAAATTCCCAACATTGTTGGGTCCATTACTTACGACCAGGGGTAGTCCGTGGTCTTGCAAATGTCAAAAATTGCAAAACGGCGTGGGAATGCTCGCAACGAGTCTGCATGGCTCTCTCTGCATCTCATGACTTCCTGGGTTGTCTGCGTAGTCCCGCGCATGCGCGTTGCTCATTTCGTTCCTGGAGTCATCGTGAGAGGTTCTCGCTGCTGCAGCTCCCTCGCTTTGTTCTTCTTCCGATGAATCAGTCTCCGGCTCGATCTTGGGAGTCCTGGTGATGGCGGGCGCTCGTCTTCTTTTGCTGAAGGCGCTGGTTCTTGGATCAGTCTGCGGTGTGGGGTGATATCTGCAGGGCTCTCTGGGTTCAGGTGTCGGTGCTTTCGCCGTCTGGATAGGAGCAGGTAGATTTTGAGGCGTTGGCTCGCTTGCTTGCCTTTTGGTTGATTTTTTAGTAATCTTCAGTTTCGGCCCAAATGCAGCAAAAAGCGTTTTCATTGCTGATTTTATTTGTGTGTCTATCGAATCTTCTTCATTCTCTGTTTCTGATTCTTCTGAGGTATATACTTTTTCTTTTTCATTTTTCGTATCGAGTAAGGCTTTTCGCGCCAGACATTTTGAATCCTGCTTTCTGATTGGCTCTGCTTCACTCATCTTGGGAGTCCGTTGAAACCAAGATGGCTGCCATTCGAAATTTTGCGCGGGATTGTTGGTTTTCTTCTTCGCTGCATTTTTATCTGTAAGCATATCACTTACTATTTTTGAGTCTTTTGGTTTTTCAGTAGCGATGTGCTTCTCTCTCGCTGCTCCGTTGTTTTTTAGTATATCTTGGAGGTCCGCGACAAGACTTTCATTGCTCTTTTGGCTCTTTAGGAGTTTTAGTATCTCTGACCTGAGTTCGTTGTATTCTATTTCGTTTTCTTCTTGGTCATCATCTTTATTTATTATTTCTTCATCTTCTGTGGTGTATTCTTCAGATTCTCTCGAAATTGCATTTGTGGACTCATCTATTATTTCTTGATCCGCTTCCATTTCTTTGCTGTATGCCCTGGTGTTGGGCCTATCTCTTTTAGACATGTTTAAGTTTTTATTGAGTCAATTCAACCATCCTCTGCTACCAGATTGTTGCGATATTTTCAGGATCAGACTCAATAAATTGTTCAAGAATTAAGAGTTCAAATATATCTCTCTTTATTTACATAAGGCATTCTATATTCACTGAATATTCACAGATAGAAGCACAGAAAGAACGTATGTAGCTCCTTATATATACAATGGGTGGAGCTAATTATGGGAGTGGTAAAGTATGAATACATTAAGAAGTGAAGAATAAGTTAACCCCTGACACACTGTTCATATATTATTTACATAATGGAGAATAAGGCATTTACTTGTGACACTCCCTAACATAATTCTGCAGCTGGCAAAAATGCAAAGAAAGGGGGCACCCTAAAAAATTGGAAAGTTAAGAGCTCTCTGCCAAGGAAAAAGACTACATTGCTTAGGGACCTTTAACTTGGAGCCAAAGGGCACATAAGAGAGATACATAAGATCATGCACCATATGAAGGAATGTCCACTGGAAAAAGTTCTTGTCTTTCTTGTCTTCCTCCCATTAAAAAAATGTCATTTTCAAATCCTAGTGACTACATACTGTAGATAGATTTTACAATAGAATACAATAGAATAACAGAGTTGGAAGGGACCTTGGAGGTCTTCTAGTCCAACCCCCTGTCCAGGCAGGAAACCCTACACCACTTCAGACAAATGGCTATCCAACATCTTCTTAAAATTTTCCAGTGTTGGAGCATTACAATTCTGCAGGCAAGTTGTTCCACTGATTAATTGTTCTGTCAGGAAATTTCTCCTTAATTCTAAATTGCTTCTCTCCTTGATTAGTTTCCACCCATTTTCTCCAAACAAATTCTCCCTAACTTAGTCTTTCAGGTTTTCCAATGTTGCACTCATTGTCATTGTAACAGAATCTATCCATCTTGCTGCTGGTTGTCCTCTTCTCTTTCCTTCCAACTTTCCCAACATTAAAACTTTTTCCAAGAGCAAAAACTTTTGGATAATATATCCAAAGTAGAATAATTTGAGCTGGTCAATTGTGCCTCAAGTGGAAACTCTGGCTTGATTTGTTTGATGATTCACTGATGTGGGGTTGTTGTTGTTTGTTTGTTTTTTGGTGGGGGGGAGGGGGCTGTCCATGCTATTCTCAGAAGTCATCTTCAGCACCAAACTTCAAAGGTGTCAATATTCTTCCTTTCCTGCTTCTTCAAAGTCCAACTTTCACTTCCTCAGGGGGAAACTAGGTTTGCATTATTCTGAACTTCCCATGACTACAACGTGGAGTTTTAAGTCAATCACTGAAATTACATGCTGGAAAATTCAAGATTAACAACATAACTTTTTTACATACACAGTATCAAAAAAAAAAAAAACACTAAGAAATTTGCTACCATCACACGTGATGAAAGATACCAATTTAGATGGGACTGTACCATCGGTGGTGATGGTGTTCAAAATAAACAAGATGACCTTTGACCTTTTTAACGTCACGATGTAAGCCCTATCATTTTGCACATGCATAGTGTTTGTACAAAAGGGGTGTGGCTTGCATCATGACTCCCTGCCCTTCATCTTCCTGGTTTTGCCCATGGACACCAATGGACTGAGCTGGCAAAATCAGCTAGCCAGAGTCTATTAGCAAAAGCAACTGTAGGGAGCTCAAACAAGTCAACATGGCAGCCATGATCAAAGCCCTACCCCTTATTTATGTATAGCATGTGGCCATGTAACATACATAAGAGGGAGCAGGACTTTTTTTTTTTTTTAATTTGATTTATATGCCGCCCTTCTCCGGAGACTCAGGGCGGCTTACAATGCGCTAAGCAATAGCCTTCATGATTTTGTATATTTATACAAAGTCAGCTTATTGCCCCCACAACTGGGTCCTCAATTTACCTACCCTAGAAAGGATGGAAGGCTGAGTCAACCTTGAGCCCTGGCGAGATTCGAACCTGCAGTAACTGCAGGCAGCTGGTCTTAATAACCAGCTTAATAACAGGGTGCCTTAGACCACTGTACTACCAAGGCTCTTTGATCATGTGGTATGGCTGCCATCTGACTCAATAGGTTTGATCACAGGCAGCATATCATATTATACAGCAATAGAAAAAGTGTCTGTCCTGTCCATGTTTTTAAGCCACTTGAATGCATAAGGTTGGCTGTTATGATCCAGAATGGATTTATTTTATCCTCTTATCGTGTTGTCATGCAACATTTCTATTCATTGATTATATGCCATTGAATCATATAGACTCTTAGATAGATTTGCTCCGTGAGAATTGGTCCCTAACCTGCTTTTTCTATATCGCTTCCCATTAAAGATCTCTTCATCTTCACATGCAGGTAGTCCTTAACTTACGACCACAATTGAGCTCAAAATTTGGGTTGCTAAGCAAAATAATTAAGTGAATTTTGCCCCATTTTATGCCCCTCCTTGTCACAGTTGTTAAGCAAATCACTGCAGCTGTTAAGTTAGTAACCTGGTTGTTAAGTGAATCTGGCTTCCCCGTTGACTTCGCTTGTCAGAAGGTCATGAAAGGGGATCACATGACCCCGGGACACTGCAACTGTCATAAATATGAGTCAGTAGCCAAGTATCTGAATTTTGATCAGGTGACCACAGAGATGCTGCAACGGTCGTTAAGTGTGAAAAATGGTGATAAGTAACTTTTTTCAATGCTGTTGTAACTTCAAACAGTCATTAAATGAACAGTTGTAAGTTGAGGGCTATCTGAGAGGCAGAAAGGATATCTTTGCATCTGTTGGTTGTAAACATAGTAAACGTGATACGGAGATACGGAGCACCAGGAAAGAAATACGATTCAAACACGTACATCATGGCAAGTAATCCATAAAGCAGTCCCTAATCATAATTAAGCCTCATTCCATTGTTCTAGTTGGGGCTTATTGTTACAACTAGCTTTACTTAGGTTGCTCAGAGTTCAGTATAGGTATAGCAATAAATTCTCTGCAAAATCAGACTGCATTCAATGATTTAAGGTTTTTTTTTTTTTAATGACATCTTCAGAGTAGACGGAGTAGGATTTGATGCTGAACAAAAGCAGCACATTGGTAGGCCATGCACAGCACAGTGTATCAGAGAGCAAAAGTTTATAAATGGGGGGAAAAAAGGCCCACATTTTCTCAGCTCTGCCTGGTTGCTAGGCAACAGGGTTGCAGTGCAGCTAATTAGGTTGGTACTCTGGGTGACCCTTAGTTTGCGCTTTCTTGATGGGATTCCCGGGCATCACTAATCCAATGCCGACGAGCTACGTTTTCTCACTTCATGCATTGTTTATGGCAGCTGTTCCTGGGGCATACCTTTCACACAGTATGACAGCCAGACCTGCTTTTCACACTGGGTTGGGGATGCGTATGAATCAAACCTTTGCAACGGTGAAGGTACATTATTCCATATTAGATTCCTTGTTCTGTCTTTTGTACTATGCTCAATCCATTTTGTAATGATGCATCTGTCTAGGCAATTATCTCTTGTTCTTATCCTCATTCTGTTTATTCCCCCCCCACCTTATTGTTATATGCCGCCCCGAGTCTTCAGAGAGGGGTGGCATATAAATTGAATTAATTAAATTAAATTAAATTATGGGTTGCTTATTGCACCCTATGCACCTCCTATTTTCTCTCTCTCTCTCTAACCAGAAGATTAACATTTACCTAAGAAAGCTTTACAAATACAAAAAAACAAAAACATCTTGCTAATAAAATTAACAAACACTTCTGTGTTAATAATGAATGTACTGCGAATACACACATAAATGGGTAAGAAAGGTCAGACAATGGATGGAATTTATTTATTTAAACAAAATAAATGGATGGAGTGATGCTGAGATGTTGGGATGAGGAGGGCTTCCACACAGAAGAGAATTTCCAACATTTGGAAAGCAAAATAGAGATTGTCAGTCTTTCCAAATAGAGTTAATTTTCTTTTTAAGGTACCTGGAAGTCTGCCAAGATTTCAAGTGGATGTCTAGGTTCAGTTGGGATTAAGGAAAATGTTATCAACCAACTGAGGAATAATGGAGACTCTGAAAAGTTGCATTTGCTCATCCAAATATCATGTCATTGGTATGCAATATAGGATCCTTTCAAATAGAGTCCTTGGGCAAAAATCAGAAGATTTCCATATTTATGCAAGTGGCATAGCCACTAGAGGTAAAATATACGCTTCACAATACCTGAGAGGGATTTTTTTTCTGATTTTTTTAAAAAAGCATTGTCTTCCCTTTTGATTAATCTTGTTGCTTAGATCTCTCTCTTCTCCTGCTTGATTAATTTCCTAGTCTCTTCCCTGATATCTTGGATTCCACAATGTCTTGCAATGTCCCATTTTAATGTGGTTTTGCTATTGGGTACCACTTCCTCTTCTTCTGGAGTTGTGCTTCTGCGGAACCCTAATCTTGCCTGGCAAATAAGCAATTCATTGACAGAGAAGATAAGCTCCTTTGTAAAACAGTTGATGTTAGGCTGTAACAAAAATTCATCTGTGCTGCATTTGGGTATTTGCAAGATTCCTGTATGTTTTAGGTAAGAAAAATGTCTCCCTCTATAAGAGAGAGAGAGAGACAGAGAGAATACAATGCATATAATTGGGGGGGGGGGGAAATGCCACACTGTACACATTGGTACACAACTGCGCTCAGACCTTCAGATTATATGAATATAATATGTAATCACAAAAATTCAGCAGCAGCTGGTCAACTCATCCATTTTATATGAGTCCTTGTTCTTGAGCATGCAGACTAATGGAATGATGGATTGTATGGCAAACTTATGCAAGAGTGTATTTCCTTAAATTCATGAGTATGAATTAGATGAGCTTCCTAGGCAAAGCAGGATAAATAAAATGCGACTCAACCATCTGATTATGAATCAGATCAGTAGAATTAATGACCCAGCAACTTGGATGGCCTGCAATTGTTATTCACCATGTACAACATTCAAAAGGTTGACAAAAAGCCATTTGCATTATTTGTATTCTTTGCCAATTGTGCAAGGGGAGAAGGACTAATTCCAAAGCAGGCCATTTGTTTGTGCTCCTGTCGGCATCCTGATGTTCAACTGATAGAAACGATAGATTATCATCAATTGATAGGTTACAAATGCTGAAGAAAGAAGACAAAAGATAATTTCTGAGCTGTTGATGAAGATTAACTTGATGGTGGTTTCCAACTCTTAATTTCACTGTTTTTCAACAGTCGAAACTTGGATCTCTCAATATGTTAGTCTCCAAAACATACACAATAAACACATCATTTGTATGTTGAATTATATAAATAAAGAAATGCCAAGGTAGATTAGGTAGAGATTGATAAATGAATCAGTTATCAAATTTCTTTTGCTGGAAGAGATGCTGATAAATCAATTGGGCGATTAGAATAGAGTTTGTCACATTAAACAGATTTTGTCTATATTCTAAAAGGTCTTGCCTGTTTTGACAGAAAAAAGCAATATTTTTAAAACTTAAGGTGGCATACTTTGCAAAAATATAGAGGATAACTTTTGCCAATTCCCTATATGTAATGAAGATTTCAAAGCAGAATATTAGATCTGGGTTAATAATGTAAGAACCTGCCTATTCCAGATAGGAGGACCCTTGAGTTGGCTAGAATCACATCAGAATATATACTGAAATACTTTTGATTGATAGAGGAATTATAAACTTGAACTTACACTGAACCATCAAGGCAGTTATGTTAATAGATATTCTCCAGAAAGTTAGAAGAGTTTTCTTGGGTTGAGAGGACAGTTCCTTTCCAGATCAATCATAAGCAAAACATAGTGGTCTTGTCTTCACATTTCAAAACCTGTTCAAATCTTGACAGGGAAGACTTGCTTTGAAACCCTCATTCCTTAATAGCCTTAGGAATCCTCTGGCTTCCTAGCTTTAGCATTGCATTGGTTATGTCTTTCTGATACAAATGTAAAATTAGGGATGCAATTGTATTTACTTATTAATTAAAAATGCATTGTCCCCTTACATGCAGTCTGCTTTTTTCTCCTCCTCCTCTCTCTCTCATTGGAGCTCCAGCACCACTCTTTGAATCTGCCTCCTGTCCCTTTTGGGCCTTTCTCAATTCTCATTTTTGAATGAGAATTCATAGTAATAATAATTTTAAAAGCCTGCAGATTGCATTAATGTCCTGCTGAATAAACAGATAATGTCTCCTTTGAGTCATACTCAACTCCTACTGACCCCATGGACACGATCATGACATTTTCCAGACTCACAAGGAAATGTTTGGCCCTTAGTTTCTTCCTGGATTTTTAATTCAACTTCCCAAATCTGGACCACAATCTTCAGATTTCCAGCTGTTATTCCAGGGGTGAAATCCAGCAGGTTTTGACGGGTTCTGGAGAACCGGTAGCGGAAATTTTGAGTAGTTCAGAGAACCGGCAAATACCACCTCTGGCTGGCCCCAGAGTGGGTGGGAATGGAGATTTTGCAACATCCTTCCCCCAGGAGTGGGGAGGGAATGGGTATTTTGCAGTATCCTTCCCCTGCAGTGGGGTGGGAATGGGTATTTTGCAGTATCCTTCCCCTGCCATGCCCACCAAGCTATGCCCATCAAGCCCTGCCCACAAAACTGGTAGTAAAAAAAATTGGATTTCACCACTCTGTTATTCCAACCCTACTTAGAAACCAGCCAAGATCAGCTAGAGATTTTCACAGAGTCCTTGCAGTTTAGCAAAACTCTGCTCAATAAAATTTACACATCAGCACATGTAGAGAATCCTGAAAGATGAATTAAAATTCAGTAGGCAAATTGATACTTTTTTTCTGTTTTGCAGAATTGTGATTATTTGATTTCCACTGCTGGATGAAATTTATTTTTTATTTATGGCTTACTTTTCAAGAGAGCTTATGATGCCTATTGCGTTTCATTTTTTTTTTTGCAAAGCATATAAATAACATGGTAGGCATATTTCAGCACATGGGCTTGTCATAATTATTATTCTGCTCCAGTAATGAGAACCTAAATCAATATTCAAGTGATTTCTCAAATATAGGTATAAGAACATTTGAATTCAAGTTTATAACTGTTCGGCTTTTGACCCATTTATCATGGATAATTCTGTTTTCTCTGGTTGTGTTTCACAAGGTAATGAATTTTTGACAGAGAGGACAACCTGTCATGTCATCTATTAATCATGTGTGTGACTATATTGGTAATGTTTGTCGTAAGATAATTTAAGGGACAAACTTGTTATTTTTCTCAAATGGTAGTCAAAATATGAGAGCCGTTTTGGTGTTGTGATTAAAGCATCAGGCTAGAAACCGGGAGAGTTGTGAGTTCTAGTCCTATCTTGGGCACAAAATCAGCTGGGTGATTTTAAGGCTTTTCTCTCAATCCTAGGAAAGAGGCAATGTTGTGACCCCGGCCCCGGAGGCTGATTTATCTTCGCATGCTGATTCAGAGGATGATATGGAGGAGGAGGAAGCTGTCACGAGCTATGTGCCAGAGGGGCCACCTTCACTGGTGAGTCAGCAAGAACTGACAGTTGCTGACGTGCCTATGGACCCCAGCCAAATTGAGGAGGAAACAGAGGCTGGTAACGATGAGGGGGAGCCCCTATTGTATGCAAGAGAGAGACGTAGGAGACTTTGTAGAGAACAGCTATTGCCACATCCCAAGAGGTGTGGTCAGGAGACGTAGGACCACACTCTACAAAGTATAAAAGGGGTGTGACTGAGCTGGAAAGGTGTGGTGAACAATTTGTTGGCATTTTGGATGCAGTGGAGTTACAACTGTTAGTTTGGAGTTTTTGACAAGAGTCTGCATTCCTGCATTAGCCTGCTGGCCATCTGCCAAGACCTTTGGAACATTGCCCTGTAACTATTGGAGTGATATACATTTTGGAAGAGAATTATTTATTAAAGGGCCAGCTTCAGTCTCTCTAGCCTGCGTTTGTTACTGCTGGGCTATTTGAGCCTCTGCAAGGCCACTCGTGGGAGGGGATCGAACAGGCAATAACAAACAACTTCTGGAAAACCTTGCCCAAAAAACTTCAGGGACTTGTCCAGGCAGTCTCCAAAAATCAGATACAATTGAGCAGAAAGAGAAGAAAAAAAGGTGATAATACATTCTTCTCAATCACAGGAATATTTTTTTTTTAAGCAGCATCATTGATTACCTAAAGCTCAGTGGAATCATCACCCAGTCACTGGCTCATATCTGCCTGTCTCTTTCTCTCAATCTCTGAATTAAGTCTCTTCCAATTAATCTGGGTCTATTTCCCATTCCCTCACATTTTTTTTTTAATGGGGTTGAGAGGCACAAAATTTTATTAAAAATATGAAAAGGTTGTACAGAGCCTCTCTAGGCAGGCAACTGCATTCCCAGGGCAGGATCTTTGTAAAACTTTAATTTTTTAATGTAATTTTTTAATTTTTTTAATCTCAATCTCAATCTCAATCTCAATTTCTCTCCCTCTCCCTCTCCCTCTCCCTCTCCCTCTCTCTCTCTCTCTCTCTCTCTCTCTCTCTCTTATGTACACCTTGTTTCTCCAAAACGAAGGCCGGGTATTATTTTCTTTTGACCTCCGAAAAAATGGCTAGGCCTTCTTTTTGGAGGGTCCTAATTATTGACTCAACTTGCAGCAGTGGCACCAACAGCCCGCCCAACAGGAGCCCGCTGCTGGCCCACTTCTTCTGTGGCCACTTGTCACCAGTTGCTGTGGTGTCACCGGGGTGGGTGGAGTCTTAATTAAGGCTAATTTTGTGGGTGGGGCTTAATTTGATTGCATGCACTCAAAAATGTGATAGGGCTTCTTTTCAAGGTGGGTGGTCTTTTTGGAGAAACATGGTATATTATATATATATATATATCCTCTTCATAAACCTTTTTTTGCATCCAAAAAAAATTATGCATCTCAGTATAAAACTCCAGCAAAGAGATGCCAAAGTAAATGTTGGCCAAATATTTATTTTCGATGCTAGTTGCACTCCAACAGCTTTTAATTCCCTTAGTCTTATTTAGTGTTTCTGGTTTTTTTCCCTTGAATTATAATTCTTTCAGCTTTGTTCCTGTGGTTCTGTGCTTTTAATTTTACATTGATTTCTTTCTTCAGTAATGGTAAATGGTGGGGTTATTTTTTGTGGTTTCAGACCTCAAATTTTTTATTTTCTAAAGCTAGGCAGCTTATCGTCTAATGGATTTTGTACGCTTTTTCCCCCCTGAATAACTTAGCATTCTGCTTATACAAAATACCTTTCTTGTTTCATTAGTTTTGGAAATTACTGGTATGCTTCTCATTTAGTGTAAAAAACCCACCTTGAAATACTTTGTTTGGATTGAATTATTAACTTATTATTACCCCTTCAGCTATTACATTTGATTTTCATTCCCCTTCCATTTCTATGTTGTTTATCTCTGTTGCTTTCCTACAATGTGCCATAAAATTGACACATCAGCAGCAGCATCATTTGCAAAGAACACAATCCAGAATGAAAGGAAAGAATAATTAACCTCCAGTTTCTCACTGCAGGAAGGAGTACTTGACATAAGCAGCTGGCATTTAATTTTGTCCTTGCAGCAATCATTTTAGAGTTTACATTGGGTAAGAATCTGGGCCAGGAATTAGACTTAGAATAACTTTATTGTCACTTTGAATGTACACTAATCGCCATACATTACAATGAAATTTTGTTCCAAACAGCTCTCAAAGGGTCACCACCTCCATTATACACTATATAAACATGACTAAATAAATAAATAAACACAAAAGTATGCATATATCCTCATATATTATATGACACAGAGAAACAATGCAGTCTAATTCAGATGTATACATGTACATGGCGAGTAAAATGAATCTTGCGAGTTTACCAGGGAACAAAGCTGGTAGTCCTACTAGAAATACTTTGAAACCTCCTCCCAGAGAGGAGCAACCAAAACAGACCGTGAAGTGGGTGTGTGGGGTCTCTAACAATGCTTTGAGCTCTAAGCACATAGTGCTTATAAACAGTATTCTGAATAACAGGAAGCGAGCTTCTTATAATCTTCTCGGTTGTCCTTACCACTCTCTGGATGGACTTTCTATCTGAGGCACTGCTACCAAAACAGTGATGCAGTTTGTTAAAATGTGCTCAATTGTGCCTCTGTAAAAAGTGGCCAGGACAGTAGGAGAAAGATGTGCTCCCCTTATCCGATGCAGGAAATGCAGACGCAGGTTTGCACGCTTCACTAAGGATGACGTGTGGAGAGAGCCAATTTATAGCTCCATCAAGCTGGAGTCAACCAGTGTCCTTCCTTCTTTCTTGGAAACTATAATCCAAATTATAATACTTCATTTCTATTTGATAGAAATGAATCAAATCCTACCATGTTAGCGAAGCGTAAAAGTAAAGTAAAATAAAGTAATATTTTATGGTCAAGTTAATTCATTTCTGTAACCAGAAGCAATCAATTTTCCAACCAGAATAAATTAGTGCTTGAGCAAAAATAGCTTCCTCCCCACCTTGTTTTTAATGTGTTCACTCAGTTGAATTGCTTCTATTTGTATTTCTATCTATAGAGTCTCCTCATGAGGAGATGGGCAGCAAATAAAACAAACAAACATTTTTTTTTCTTAAGAAAGAGAAAACTTGAGAGAAATTGTCATGGGCAGGTTACAGGTTTGAGAGCAAACAGTGAATCTCTCGGCTTGATTTGCCGTCTCCCTGGCATCTCAAGAGTTCAGTAAAACATTAAGATTGAGGAAACTATCCCAGTGAGATTTTCAGGTTGAGAAGCAAGAACAGCCAAAGAAGATGGAAAGGATTGGTGTGACATACAGAAGTAAAACAAAGGCAATCAAATTCATACACATCCATCTGTAATAACAGTGAGATTGAAATGACACAATAGGTGCCATGATGTCAACATGAGATTCTTTTGAGCTTCTGTTAGGGTGTATGATTTCCCCCCCACCCCCATATATGTCTATGATTATATTTATACCCTCTGCCATCTTGCACCAATGGATGTTCAACCATGTCACCCAAGAAATTCTCAAGAGAATCTAAAGCGCCCTGCAAATATGCTTAGAAAAATAGTTTCTTTCCCAGAGGAATAGCAAAAATATGGAAGACAGATTTGGGCAGCTATCAGTTTCAATGATGCAATTTTCACCTTACTGAAGTCCCATCCACTGATGATTCCTTGGCCACTCTGCTGCTTCCCAGTATTAGGTTCCCAGGAAACAGAGAACATTGAAACTAGACCTGAGGCAGAAAATCAGAATTGTCTAACTTCCAGAACAAGAGTGAATCAAAATGGACATGTGGATATTTCAGGGGCAAAATATTTCAAACAGTTTCGAAGAATAATATCTATCAGTGGAAAGATAGTACAGGTAGTCCTCGACTTTATGATCATAATTGAGTGCAAAATTTCTGTTGTTAAGCGAGACATTTGTTAAGTGAGTTTTGCCCCATTTTATGGCCTTTCTTGCTACAGCTGTTAAGTGAATCACTGCAGTTGATAAGTTAGTAACACGGCTGTTAAGTGAATCTGGCTTCCCCATTGACTTTGCTTGTCAGAAGGTCACAAAAGGTGATCACGTGAACCTGGGAGACTGCAACAGTCATAAATATGAACCAGTTCCCAAGCATCCAAATTTTGATCACATGATCATGGCGATGCTGCAAACATTGTAACTTTGAAAAACGGTCATAAGTCACATTTTTTCAGGGTCATTGTAACTGTCACTTAATCAACTGTTGTAGGTTGAGAATTACCTGTTTTTCTTTAGCTTCTCTCTCTCTCTCTCCCTCCCTCCCTCCCTCCCTCCCTCCCTCTCTCTCTCTCTCTCTCTCTCTCACACACACACACACACACACACTCACAGGTCATTAAATGGGCTTTAAGTGATCTCTCTCTCTCTCTCTCTCTCTCTCTCTCTCTCTCTCTCTCTCTCTCACACACACACACACACACACACACACACACACACACAGATCATTTAAAGTCCATTTAATGACCACATTGGATTCTCTGGCACGGTGGATGGAGGGATGAAGGAAGAGAGGAAGGAAAGGAAGGATTTTTAAAAAATAATTATAAGCACTATGTGAACTGTTCAGAAATTCTCCTGAAAAATCAAAATTAATCTCCCCTTCATTTTTCCAGCTGCAAGTCAAATGAAGAATTTTGGCAGGGGTATACTATATGTGGGCCTTCTCTACCTTAAACCATAGACTCTACTGCTTCTATAGCTGGGACTGCAAACACGCTATTTCATTAGAAACTAATTACTTTTCTTTCTTTCTTTTTTCCTTTGAGGGACATCGGATGCAAGTACCACCAAAGCTAAATTATAGCCTTGAAATCATGTACACAAAAACAGCATTGCCTATTTTCCTGATTGAATCTTGGGGGAAAAATAATTAAGTACAAGAAAGGATTTGTGTTTCAAAGTTGATAGACGAGAATGTATTTTTAAAAGATGCCCAGAAAAAGAGGAAAAATACTTTAAAAATAAAAATTGGAGTTGGTTTATAAGCTTTCTTTGCCTGAAGGTTGAATTGCAATTATGATAGCTATAAACAAGTATATTTAAAAAGTGAATTTCTCATCAGTTTGTTACATTTTACAACCTGGTCTCAAAAGCATAAAATTGATGAGGTCTTTTACTGGGCCAAGTCTTGTGGTGGTACCTTTTATTGAATAATCAAATTCCAAGTTAATTCCATCTCATAACATAGTAAATGATGGGTCGGAGAACTGAAATCTTCAGTTTAACACAAATATTAATAATATATTATAACTACTGTTTGGTGCAGGAGTGATTCTGGGAGTTGGATTCCATTGTTGAGAGTACACAAAGTTGGGGGGAAATTAAACAGTAGCGGAAGAATCATTGCAACGACAGTATCTTAGCTAATGTCATAGCAGAATTGAGGGCAATATGACAAGCTGCCAATAAACTCATAGCTGATTGTGGAAAATGAGATATGTCATTGTAGATTGCCCTCCCTCTCACTTATAACCTAACCATAGGGGTGAAATCCAGCAGGTTCTGATAGGTTCTGGAGAACTGGTAGCAGAAATTTTTAGTAGTTCAGAGAACTGGCAAATACCACCTCTGGCTGGCCCCAGAGTGGGGTGGGAATGGAGATTTTGCAGTATCCTTCCCCTGCCATGCCCACCAAGCCACACCCACAGAACCGGTAGTAAAAAAAATTGGATATCACCACTGCCTTACCACTTGATAATAGGACCAAGCAAGGCACTGGGATTTATGATTCAATACTGAATTTATTTTTCAGTCCAAAGTCTTTGTAATGTCTTGCTGTACCAGTGGTGAAATTCAATTTTTTTTACTACCGGTTCTGTGGGCGTGGCTTGGTGAGTGTGGGGTGGCTTGGTGGGCATGGCAGGAAAAGGATACTGCAAAATCCCCATTCTCTCCCCACTCCTGGGGGAAGAATATTGCAAAATCTCCATTCCTACCCCACTCTGGGACCAGCCAGAGATGGTATTTGCCGGTTCTCCAAACTACTAAAAATTTCCGCTACTGGTTCTCCAGAACCTGTCAGAACCTGCTGGATTTCACCCCTGTGCTGTACCATGCAAAATATAATGTTGGGACTAAAAGTGTGATTCCACAAATGAAAGTCAATGAATTATTTCCTCTGCCAGAATTCATTCCATGGGGTTTTGTTGATGGAACTCCTTCTTTAAAAAAATTGGAACTGATTTCCCTTTCTGCAATTCACACATGCTATCAAAACTTGCCATAGAACATTGGCATATATATATATTAGAATTTTGGTCCCTCTTTCCTTCCTCAATGTGCATTCATAAAAATCTATTGAGGTTGCATGCATATTATCCTGTCCAGGTACTTTAACCATGTGGTTCCTTGAAACAAGAACCATAATTATATGCTGAATTGCTTTTAATAGCAGAACTGTATGTGAAATGGCAGCTATATAAATTTGCTAAATAAATAAATAGGGCCCATTTTCTGTTAGTACCATGGCAGGAAAAGAGTTGTTGAGGTTTAAGAGTTCCAGGTATAAGAACCCTAAAACAAACATTCAGGTTGAGATTTTAAAGTACATATATTAATCCTTTCAATAAAATAATACTGTTTATGGTCAAATGAACAAGGTTTGGCCACTAATACCAATAATCCATCTTCTAACTAAATGAATTTGCAGATCAGATTTGAATTGAAATGAATTAAGAGATGCAGATCAGCTCTAATTCAATTTGAATTGTTAGATGGGTTTGGAGTCAGTCCATTTTAATCCAATTCAAATCGACTGAAATACAGGTAGTCCTCGACTTACAACACTTCAATTAGTGACCGTTCAAAGTTACAACAGCACTGAAAAAAGTGACTTATGACCATTTTTCACACTTACTGTACAACCATTGCAGCATCTCCATGGCCACGTGATCAAAATTCAGATGCTTTGCAACTAGTTTATATGTATGAGGGTTGCAGGGTCCTAGGGTCATAGGATCAACTTTTAGTGACCTTCTGACAAGCAAAGTCAGTGGGGAAGCCAGGTTCACTCAATGACCGTTTTACTAACTTAATAACTGCAATGATTCACTTAACAACTGTGGCAAGAAAAGTTGCAAAATGGGATAAAACTCACTTAACAAATGTTTCACTTAGCAACATAAATTTTGGGCTCAGTTGTGATCATAACTCGAGGACTATCTGTACTGAAATCAGTTTGATTCAGTCCTTTTATTCAATCTGGTCCTCAGGACTATTCCATTTTTCAAATAACTTTTTTAAAAAATTCAATTCAACAATTTGATCTGAGTTATCAATTCCAAAAAAGGAGAATATGTGTAGCTCAGAGTTGACATGAGGGGTCCTTGATGTTCTCTGAGCTTGCGTGTTTTCTTAGAGATGTTCCATTACCCAAATTAGGTGACATCATCATCATCAATCCCACTTGGAAAGTTCAGACTGTTGACCAGATTGTGGCTTTGAACAGTACTTCCAAACTGAGTCTTTGAACAACATTTTATATAGCCTTTTTTTTTTAAAGGCCAACCATCTAGATCAGGGGTCTCCAACCTTGGCAACTGTAAGCCTGGAGGATTTCAACCCAGCCAACTCAACTCAACTCAACTCAACTCAACCCAACCCAACCCAACCCAACCCAACTCAACTCAACTCAACCCAACTCAACTCAACTCAACCCAACTCAACTCAACTCAACTCAGCCAGCTTTGCTGGCTGGGAAATTCTGGGAGTTGAAGTCCTCCAGACTTAAAGTTGCCAAGGTTGGAGACCCATGATCTAGATCATGTGCCTAAACTTTTATTTCTGAGAAATGCAAATGGCACAGAGCATGATGTCCACCAAAACCTGACATAAAATTTCTGGGGTCCAACTTGAGCACCTCTTCTTTTTTTACTTTGAGATGTACTCAGAGAACAAAGTCAAGAAGTTCAGGATTTCACACAACAGTAGACCATGAGTACAATTCTTAGATAATAAATGAAATTCTTCACTTAATTCTTACTTTCTTAAATTCTTAAATTGCTTAACCAGTTTCAATAACCAATTCCCTTTCATTCTCCCATTCACTCATGGTTATGTATTATTCAATCAGATGACATAGGTACTAGTTAGGTTTTTTGGGCAAGACCCTACATGTAGTAGATGGATGATTCATGTCAGAAGTCTCCTAGCAAATCTCATAGTCTCATCCAGAAGTGCTATTCAGCTGGTTCGGACCGGTTTGCCTGAACTGGTAGTGGAAATCACGGGTGGGCCGTGAGTTTGCTTTCTTGTATACAATTGCTGGAACTCTGGAGACAGCCCAGGTATCTCCAATCTGCTTTCTTGGCAAAGGTCGCCATAGGTTTTTGAAATGCATGTCAGGGGTCAGGCAAGGTCAATTAAATTTATGTTATTTTATTTTCATTTCAAATCCATTTAATGATACTACAGCCATGATGGTGAACCTATGACACAATCTCAGCTCTGGCATGCATGCGCGCACCGGCCAACTGATTTTTGGACCTTCTGGGCCCACCAGAAGTAGGGAAACAGGCTGTTTCCTGCCTCCGGAGGGCTTTGGGGTGGTGGTGGAGAAGGCCTGTTTTTCTCTCTCCCCAGGCTCCAGAGCCTTTCTAGGAAACAGGCTGTTTCCTACCTCCAGAGGGCCTACAGGGGTGTGGGGAAGGCCATTTTTGCCCTCCCCAGGTTCCTAGAAAGGCTCTGGAGCCTGGGAAAAGCAAAAGTAGGCCTTCCGGTCCCACCGGAAGTTGACAAATGGGCTGTTTCTGGCCTCCAGAGGGCCTCAGGGGTGGGTTGGGGAAGGCTGTTTTTGCCCTCCCCAGACTCCTAGAAAGGCTCTGGAGCCTGGGGAGAGAGAAAAACGGGCCCACCGGGCCATCATGTGCCAGGAGCGGTGGGGGGGGGTGTCACAGACACAGGCATGGGGGCAGGGCACACCCCCGCGCTCCTGGCACACAATGGCAAAAAGGTTAGCCATCACTATACTACACCAAATATATATAATGTTTCCCGAATATAAGACCCTGTCTTATATTTTTTTGAACCCTGAAATAAGTGCTTAGCCTTATTGCCATGCACTCAAAAGCCCAATTGGGCTTATTATCAGGGGATGTCTTATTTGGGGGGAAACAGGGTATATATCAACATGTATTCATTCTTTTCCTTTTCTGTCAGACAGGGGAAAAATGATTTAGTGGAAAACTTTCAAGAGGCTTTGGAGACTATTCTGTGAGAAACATGCTGCTCCCAGGTAAAGGCCATGAACATTGGAGAATACCTAAGGGAGCAGACTGTCTGTGCCAGACAAGGCATAAACTCTGTTGCTCCCTGCTCTTCTTGCAGCAAATTGTCATATGTTATTAATGTACTTATATTCTTTCTCCCTGGCTGCCTAATGACTCATGGCTGAAGCTATTAGGGAAAAGACTTTTGAGAAATAATGAGGATCACGAGTAGGAAACGCTCCCTGAGTTTCTGCTTGGTTTCCCCCCCCCCCTTTCTTTCTTTTCTTTTTGGCAGAGTTGCTTTGCATAGGGACTCTTGGTTGGGCTTTCTACAAAGCTTCAGTGGCATACTTCAATTCAAGGAAACTTTACTCAGATAACCTCAGACCGATGAATTAAAACAGGAACTCACCCTGAAACATCAAACTGCTTTTACTGCTGCTTGTGGGATTCTTGTAGATTATCTACAGTGTTAGAACATCACTTCCTTAAACAAAAAATGTCAAGGGAAGTTGGGTGTTTAGTTGGGATTTCAAATCAGTCACTCACCGACTTTGATCACCTTATTAAACTCTACTCCTCATGATATTTTGGGAGTTGCAAGGCTAATCCTGCTTTGGGCTTCATTTAGTGTTTCAGCTTAGTTTCTTGAATGTGTCCAGTCCAAACCTTAACTCTGCCCTCTCCTGTCTTTTGGGAATGGTACATTTCAGTGAGGGTCCCACCGATACAATTGGGAGCTCAGTTTAGTTCTAACAATCTGAATATGGGCTCAAGGCTGCCCTTTTCTTTTAACATCTGCATAGTATATGCAAGTTTAAACTTGACAATGAATGAATAGTGGACAAAGTAATGTTTAGAAGTGCTGGCTCAAATTTCTACTAGTTCAAAAATAGGTCACAAATATCCACCTCGTCCACAAATTTGCAGTATTTTGAAAGGCTATGAAGTCTCTCAAGTTCACTTAACTTGGTTTCCTGCTTTGGAACAATTCCCTGCTTCAATTCATCATGGAGCGATTCAATCGAAACTTGGTTGATCTGAAGGGCTCCATTGCAACTTCAGAATGCCATTTTCTTTCTGTCTCAGTCTATAGCTGTCATTCCTCTTTTGCTAAAAAATAAACCATTTGGGAAGATATTGATCCCCATCCTGGTAGGGGATGGGAATAATAATAATAATAATAATAATAATAATAATAATAATAATAATAATAATAATAATAATAATAATAATAATAATAATAAGCTCCTCCCTCCGAGGAGCTCTACCTTGTCGTGGTGGAGGGGCTTGCGTGCTCTAGTGATCCTAAGGGCTATGCTGAACAGGTGCAACCATATCAGACAGACCTTAGGAGAAGGGCCAGACAAAATCTGCTCCACAACCCATTCAAATATGGTGAATACAGAAAAAATGAAATTTATGCCGGCTGAACCGTCGCCCGGATTAACAAGGGTTCCGTTGGATGCTATGGCTCCTGGGCATTCTACGCAAAATGAGTTACAGGGCTCAACTCCCTCTGCTAGGCAACCAGGGCATGGAGCTGACAAGCTACTGGAAGAAAAACCCAAAAAGCGAAAAATCTGGACCAAGGAAGAAAACACCTCTATTATGAAAGCTTACTATCAGTCTGAACCAGCAAAACATGGATTTCAAAAAAGAATGTATCAGATTTGGAAGATGAACCATACGAACTGTGACACCAGTGAACAAAGGTTAATGGACCAACGACGTGTAATCCTAAACCACAAATTTTTCACTACAGAAGAATTAATAGCAATAGAAGAGAAAGCAATTAATGGTCTGAGTACAACAACAAAGAGGAGTAACATCAAGAATGATTTCCAGACTCAAAAGCAAATTGAGGAAGAAAGGGAAGAAGAGGATACTGAAATGGATGAAGATAAAGAACAAGGAAGCACTAAAGAACAAACACCAACAGATAGTGCTCAATTAGCTGGAAAAAGAAAGCACCAAATGGAAGATGATGAAAGAACACGTTTGCCAAAGCTGAACCAAGTGAACCGGAAAGAATTGAGAAATGTACTAAAAAAGGTCAATGAGGCTGTGCAAACTATTCGAACCACTACATTAGCCGAAACTAACCAACTAATGTATGCAGCAGCTGTCATAACCACCAAAACACTGGGGTTGAAAATACAAAAGAACCAAAGAGGCAAGAAGGGGAAGCCTAAGTGGAAAATTTGGTTAGAATTGAAGATCAAAAAAGTACGTGGAGATTTAAGCAACTTGAAGAACCTAAGGCAAGTTCAGCTAAAGAACAAGCAGGTCAAAAGCAGCCTGGAAGCAAGATACGATCTAAGGAATAAGGAGATTGCAATAGTAATTGAAGAGCTGAAGCAGAGGGTTGTTGCCATCGCTGAAAAGATTAAAAGGTATGAAAACCGAATAACTCAGTTCAAGGAAAACTCACAGTTCAGAGCAAATCAGCACCAGTTTTATAAGAATTTAGAAAATGGAAATGGAGTAACAACAAATGAAAAGCCTGATAAAGAGAAAGCTCTGAAATTCTGGAAGAATTTGTGGGACAACAACAAGAAGCACAACAGAAATGCAAAATGGATCAAACAGGTTGAGGACTCTATTAAAATGCATAAAATGGAAGACGTGAAAATAACAAAAGCAATGGTGCAAAGACAGTCAAGAAAAGTGAAGAACTGGAGTGCACCTGGACCGGATGAGCTGCATGGCTTCTGGTTAAAGGCACTTACAAGTCTGCACAAAAGATTGGCAACCCAGATGAACCAGATCCTAAAAACACCTGAAAATGATGGATGGATGACAACTGGAAGGACATTTTTGATCCAAAAAGATAAAGAAAAAGGAAAGGACCCTGGAAACTATAGGCCAATCACCTGCTTGCCAACAACATACAAGCTTCTTACTCGTATCATTGCAAACCAAATCTATGGATACCTGGAAAGAAATAACTTGCTTCCTGTAGAACAGAAAGGATGCTGCAAAAACTCAAGAGGAACAAAAGATCAATTGCTGATCGACAAGATAATCCTAAAGAACTCAAAGAAAAGACGAACCAACCTGTTCATGGCTTGGATAGACTATAAGAAAGCATTTGATTCAGTTCCCCATAGCTGGATCAAGAAATGCCTGGAAATATTAGGCATCAGCAGCAACATACAAAAATTCATGGAATCTTCAATGAACCTCTGGAAACAAAACTTATGGCTAATGAAGAAGAACTGGGTGAAGTTGAAATTAAACGAGGCATTTTCCAGGGCGATTCCTTTTCACCCCTACTTTTTATACTCTCAATGCTACCACTGACAATCATTTTGAAGAAGATGAACTGTGGATACGAACTTGCAAAGAAAGGACTGAAAATCTCGCACTTGATGTACATGGATGATTTGAAGCTGTTTGGTAAAACAAAAGCTGAACTGAATTTATTAATTGAAAACACAAAAGAATTCAGCCAAGACATTGGTATGCAATTTGGAATTGACAAATGTGCAACAATAGCAACCAAAGCAGGCAAGATCATAGAAGAGGATGGAATAGAACTAGAGAATGAAGAAATGATAAAGGCAGTAAAATCAGAAGAAGGCTACAAGTACTTGGGAATTTTAGAAGCCTCTGACTTAATGCATAATAAAGTCAAGGAATTAACTTCAGCCAAGTACATTCGATGAATTCGTAAGATATTAATGTCCAAATTGAGTGGAGGAAACATCATAAAAGCCATAAATACCTGGGCTATACCTGTGATTAGATACTCTGTAGGAATAATTGACTGGACCCAGATGGAGTTAGACAATTTGGACAGAAAAACAAGGAAGCTTATGACAATGAATCATGCCTTGCAACCTAAAAGTGATGTTGACCGATTATATTTACCAAGAGCAGAGGGTGGTCGAGGACTCCTACAAGTAAAGCAGACTGTGGAAGAAGAAAAATGCAGCTTGAATGATTACATCCAGAAAAGTGAAGAACCAATGATTAAGGAAGTAAATAAAGGAGGCCTTTTAAAGACAACTAAAACAAAAGCAGAATATAAGAAAGAAGTAACTGAGCAGCGAGCTGAAAATTGGAAACACAAAGCTCTGCATGGCCAATACTTGAAAAGTATTGAAGGCAAAGCTGACCAGAAACTAACTTGGAACTGGTTAAGATCAGGAGTACTGAAAAAAGAAACAGAAAGCTTTATTTTGGCAGCTCAAGAACAAGCCCTAGCCACAAACTGTATGAAGGCAAAAATTCAACATGTTACCACCAACAGCAAATGCCGCCTCTGCAATGAAAAAGAAGAGACAGTTGACCACCTAATCAGTGGGTGCAGCAAAATTTCACAAACTGACTACCTACAACGCCATGACCGTGTTGCTAAAATCATTCACTGGAAATTGTGCCAGAAGTTTGGATTTGAGTACAGCAAAAACCACTGGGAACATCAGGTTGAGAAAGTTTTAGAGAATGAGAAACTCAAGATCTTGTGGGACTTTAGGATTCAGACTGACAGGCACTTGGTCCACAACACACCTGACATAACAATAGTTGAAAAGAAAAAAGTATGGTTCATTGACATTGCAATACCTGGTGATGCACGAATTGAAGATAAGCAGCAAGAAAAAATCACAAAGTACCGGGACTTACAAATTGAAGTTGAGCGACTGTGGAAAAAGAAATCGTGTGTTGTCCCGATTGTAATTGGAGCCCTCGGAGCAATACCCAAAGGGCTACCCCGCTATTTAGAAATTCTAAATTTGCTGGAAATTGAACATTTTGACTCTACAAAAAACCACCTTACTCGGAACAGCTTACATCCTCCGACGATACCTTAACAGTTCCTAGGTCCTTGGTTAGGACTCGAGCTGCTGAGCCTAACAGAGTCTAACCAGCCTCAAAGGCTGTGAATCTCACTAAAGATTAACCAATAAATAATAATAATAATAATAATAATAATAATAATAATAATAATAATAATTTATTTTTATACCGCCCTTCTCCTGAAGGACTCGGGGCAGTGTACAGCCAAGATTAAAAACATAAATATGATGGGAACAGCAACAACAAAGAGAAAAGAGGAACTTTGGAACAGTTTTTGGAAAGCATTTTTCAAAAGGAAGATGGAGCATTGCTTTTGATGCTATCAATTTAGAGGACTATCTTGGGTGCCTGCAGACTTCTTGCCTGCTCAGACAAAACCCCTTGCAAATAAGTAGATAGCACAAAAGTGCACAGTTTTCTAGGATTCCTTTTGCCCTGTTACCTTGTGGGCAAACACCTGCATCCTTTGAAATGCCAAATAAACCATTAAACATCAAAAACCTCATCCCTATGAAATTAGGTTGCTCTACTCAGCCAGCTGACAATCCCGGCCAGAACTCGAAATGGAATCCACAGCTTTCTTTTCAGAGCTTGCACTGTTGGACACCAGATCAATTACAGCTCAAGATCAAAATATTTATCCAGCTCAAAGAGAATAAGAAAGAATTCAAATTGCATGTATACATTATTAAAGCCAACTAATTTGATCAAGGAAAGAAGGGATGAAATCAGCAAAGATTTCCTTCCCATTGGGAGAGGTGGGATGCTGAATGCCAGTTTGAACATCACAGGTTACCTATTCTGTTCTAGACAGAGGCATTGGGGCTCAAAGAAAGATCCACAAAGAGACAAGATGCCTTAGGCCGGCTTGAAGCAAAAGCTATAGGAATGCTTAGTTACTTCAACAAAACAGAAGTTCTGAGGAATGCATGTGCTTCAGAACCTAGATCTATCGTGGGGGAAAAAAGGGATTTAAGACTAACTAGGGTTTCCAGGCAAAAGGTCAGAAGGCTCAGGCTATGCATGGTCGCATTAAGCTTCGGTGCGTACCCCTTGAAATGACTCTAAAATGATATAATCCCTTGAAGTGTTTTAGTAGTTTACAGTCAACTTCTGCATGAGTGAAATCCATTCCAGCATTGGAATAATTGCATATTTAAATAGTCAAGAATTTCCACTGCAACCCTTCCTCTAGCCATATTCTCCCATGGGTTGTTGGAGGTAGTTTTTGGGTAGAAAGTGTTAAACTATAAAACAAAGAGCCACGAACACTGTGGCATCATGTAAATTAACACATACTCTATATTGCTACAAAAATTTTTTTAGACAGGTAAGTTCATCAGATAAAGTACAGCTGAACTCTTCATTTTTATTGTTTTCTGTTTATGATGGGTAGACAGCCTAGAGTGATTTCCATTAATGACCACCTATTGACAGCTAACAATACAATACATGAGTTAAAGTCCCTTTGAGAGAAACATGTTAAGCAATCATTATACTAATGACTATAAAGAGAAGGTACGGGTTAGTCTTAGGGTTACCCTAGCATTGGGTGCTTTTATTATTGTTTATATTTTTTTGAATAATACCTTCATTTTGATCTTTAGAAATTTTAATTTCCTAATGCTAACATCAAGCAGCAGAGTTGGATGAAGCTTCAAAGCCATGCTTTGAACAGTCAAAACTTCATCTGAATCGCTCCCTCAAAGCAAGTAAATTCAATACAGCAACCTGAATTGCTAGCGCTCTGAACCCTTGCCATGTGATAGCTTTCTTGCTTAAATATATACGGTTGCATCTTGAATTCCATAAATAAAGAATACCCAGAAGGAAGGCAAGTAATATTTAGGGATGACAGGGCTAACTGTGTCTTTCAATGCTCAAATTATTGAATATGGCTAGTCACAAGCCTCAGTCTCTCTCTCTCCCCCCCTCTCTCTCTCTCCCCTCCCTCCCTCCCTCTCTCTCTCTCCCTCCTCCCTCTCTCTCTCTCTCTCCCTCCCTCCCTCTTGGGTTTCCATGCTGTCTTGTCAACGCACCTAAGTATTCCAAGGCTGCTTATTCCTGTATATATCTTTGCCTCAAATCTTACTTTCTTGAGTAGGGCATCTTTGGGACAATCATGACCTGGATGATTGAGAATCTCCACAGACTCTTATTTTATAGGTGCTTTTCTATGGCATTGAAACACACTGTACCAGCCTGTTCCTCTTGCCTCAGCTAACTAACATAGAGTACTGTCAGCAAGCCAGTTGTGAGTCAATTCTGTCCTGCCTAAAAGAGACCACGGTTTGTTAATATTTTCTGCCTTGCCTTGCACCCCAAAATGGCTAGTTATGAAGGTGCATCATTTATACAACTTTCCAATCAGTTTTGCCAACACTCGTGGTGTACCACAAAATCCAGGGATCAGAGACAATGCGTAACACGATCCCACAAGGCCACATCAGTAAGCATGCTGAAAGTACCATTCAAAAAGCAAGTGAAAGCATGAAAAACTAGTTTGTTTATTCTTTATTCCTTGGTCGGAATAGGACACTTTCTACACTGGTTCAATCAACACAAACTCTTTGCTGGCTAATGTGAAGACTCTGCTGCCTTCCCTCATGCCTGTTATCACTATAGGAGGTATATTTCAAAAATATGTAGTGATGAAATTCTCAGAAGGTATCTGTCTGAAAGCAGAATTATTGTCTATCAAAAGAGTTGTCTGTTCCCAGTATATTTTTATCCCATTCTTCCAAAAGATAAATCAGTGAAAAGTTTTGACACTGCCACTTTATAGCAAGAAATCTTTTTCTTTCTTTGTTTTTTTTTAAATCTTAATCCAATTGGCTTCCTTTTAAATAAGAAAAGAATGACCTCAAACTGGAATTGTGGTTTCTTTGAATCTCATATGTCCAATTTGAATTGAATCAGGGCTGATTAATGAGAAGTCTGCTGTATTTATTAAGCAATGATCAGTAAGAAGTAAGATTTTCCCCCCTACTCAAACTGTAAATTATACTAGACATATAACAAGAGGACCAATCATCAATAGAAAAGTTTCCCCTAAATAATAAACTGTTAGAATTTTTGGAGCAAATGATGTCCTATGGAACCCAAGTGGGATATTCAGTACTATAAAAAGATGATGATAGATAGATAGATAGATAGATAGATAGATAGATAGATAGATAGATAGATAGATAGATAGATAGAGATAGAGATAGAGATAGAGAAAACAGATAAAATATGTTAATTAATATAACCTTTTAAAAAGATAATTGTTATTTGAATTATGAGATATTTGTGTACTATACTTTGCATAGAATTGAACATAAAAAGAGATTGTGTATACAATGTAAATCAGCTGCTCTACCATTACTTCATCCATGGTATCCTGAAATAACCAATGTCAGTCAATAACATGATGAGAAGACAATCAATCCAACCAGCACTAAAGATTCATTGCAAATTGTGTTCTGCTCATCTCATTGCAAATTAACCAACATTGTTAGTGTTTTGAAGTTTTAACTGTGATTATACAGTAACAATGAAACTGCAATTGACATGAATTTGCAAAAGACAATAATCTAAATTGAAGACAATTAAGCAAGCCATCTGGATCAAGTTCTTGATAATAAGAACATGCCGTATTATTTAGATGAGAAGAAAACACTTTTCTTAATCCAATCACGTAAAATCCTGAATGCCGTATGTTAAACTCATCCCCCTTCAATCCACGCATCGGTGTCACTTCCACGAATGATCTTTTCAGTCAAACCTAGATAAGAAGAGGAATAGATATTTTTGTCCTTCCCGTAATAATCCAGTAAGTAGAGATATGATAATGAACAAAGCTCAGGTGCAAAATGTGTATAGTAACATTTATTTGTACATCTTTTTTTGAATCAGTATCCAAACACGTACGCTGTGAAACTGTCCTGGAGAGTAAAATGCCAATTGCAAAGATGTTTAAAACCCTTTTTGGAAAAAAAAATTGCTTTACAACATGTTAATAAATCCTCATAAAGTTCCTTAATATACATCAATGCCTTCTAATCTACTAATCAGTTATACAGCCTATTTAGTTGGCATCATTTTAATGGGTCAAAGACTTCAAGGAGAAAAAAAACCCTAGAACATCTTAATAGCTTTTCTATGCAATTTTTGGCATTTTCCTATGAAGGATAAACACTATCCAGATGTATTATGTCTCCATCAAGCTGACTACTCTCAACATGCACCAGTGTTCCCCCAAATAATCTAGCTGCAAACACTTTGCGATTTGATTAAAAGCCAAACATTAAAAGTGCATTCATTAAGCAGACGTCCTATTCACCGTCTGCAGTGTATGGTAAGAATGTCCCCCAAGTATCCAATAACTTTGCTTGTTGCCAAAATTGATTATTCTGATGTGCCAATCTCTATCTAGAAAACTTGAGAACAATTTGCATTTTGATGTTTTCATCTGCTATAGACTTGAACTGGTTGTTCTGATTATGCAATGTTTTCTGCCAATAAATATTTGTACATTGAACGTAGGAATCTGATCCAGTTAGGTTCAAAAATCCTTCTGTGCTATTGCTGTATAGTCACAAGCAGACCATTCTCAGATTTCATTTTTTTTGGGGTGGGGTGGGGAGTCTGTCTGCCAAATGGGGATATCAGATATTTAAGAAAGTAATTGTGAAATTAGAATCAATGTGATTATTTTCTTGAGAGCTCATATCAGGAGAGCTTTAACTTTATCATTCCATGAAACACAATCGCCAATATATTGTCCTCTGATCTTGTTCAATTTACTCTGGGCAAGATAAAATGCTTCAAGAGATGTCAGGCTGTGTTTCTGAAACAGCATGGATAATTAAACTTCTCCAAAAAACATCATTTAAAACTTGTAATGTGATTTGGTGTTACAGGCTTTTTAGCTTTTTGTGGTAGTATTTTAGAAATTGGATTGTTTTTATTTTGCTTAAAAGAGTGTTGTAGTTGCAAATAATTACTTAAGTGAAAAGTACCTAGACAACAGACATATTTCACTGACACAAAGTCACTGATTTGCATTCAGCAGCATTCACTGTTTCTTTAAATGTGTGTGTGTCTGTGTGTTTGTGTGTCTGTGTGTGTGTGTGTGTGTATGCAAGTTTTGGTGTATTCGGGTCTTTTCCCGTGTAAGATTGAGAATATCTTGGCGACGTTTCGACAAGGTCCCACTCGTCATCTTCAGGCTGGTGTCTTTGGCTTCGTGCTTGTGCGAGGAAAGCGTGATCGGAGCTGCCGTCTCTCTATAAATACTGGTGGGGAGGTATGGGGTGCTGGCTTTGTTGCTGTGAGCGGGTTGGTTGCCTGTGTTGTAACATCTTGATTGGTTGATGGAGTTGATGTTTGCAGATTAGTCAGCTGTTTTGCAACATCCTGTGTGAGTGAGGTCCTTGATGTGTGCCCATTAGTCTTTTGTGTTTTAACGACCTGGATAATGGGCTGTGTGTTAATATCCTGAGTTCTAGTGTTGTGATATCCTGAGTTTTTTGATGTAATGTCCTGAGCAGATGCCTGTGAGGCCACATCCCAGGCCTTGGTCTGGCTCTGAGTCTGAGGTCTTGTCATGTGTTCATGGCGTGTGTCAGTTTGCTTTGTGTGGGGATTGGAGGGGGGTGCAGCAGCTGGTGATGCCACCGTGGTCTGGCTTCTGGATGGCGGTTGTATTTCGTCTATGGGATGGGTTTGGGTCTGAATCTGGTGAGGATGAAGCTTTTTTCCTTGGTGTTTGTTTTGCATTCAGAAAGACTGTGTTCTGAAGTAGGAGATAAAATACCATGCAGTTTTACACCAGGCATTGCTGATGTCTTTTCACTTATTGGTGTCAAAAGAAAATGTGTTTATCAAAAAGTGTTTCACCATTACCGTTTAAAAGAAATTGAAATCCTGCCAGGCCCATAGTCACTCAGAAATTGGGGATAGCCTTGGTGATGCGCAGACTAAGTGCTGTTAAGTGCTAGCACTTAGCTGCCAGCTGCCTGCAATTAGTGCGAGTTCAAATCTCACCAGGCTCAAGGTTGAGTCAGCCTTCCATCCTTTCGAGGTAGGTAAATTGAGGACCCAGATTGTGGGGGCAATAAGCCAGCTTTGTATAGAACAACACCACTTAGGGGGCCCCCGAAAGCCCTAATAAGCAGGTATATACATAAAAGTATGCAGGCTATTGCTATAATGCATTGTAAGCCTCTCTGCGTCTACGGAGAAGGGCGGCATATAAATTGGACTAATAAATAAATAAATAAATAGCTACTGTAGAAGATGGATGAATAGGATAGCACTGGGGATAGTATTCTCTTTAGCCATGTTAACTCCATTTTCTCTTTAAATGAGGATACTTATCCTGGCAGAAGGGAATGATATCAGGGGTGAGTTCTACTTACCTTTACTACTGGTTCGCAACGGGATCACGCATGCGCAGATCACCTATGATGACATCCAGGGCGGTGGGTGGAGCCTCCCACTGGTTTTACTACCGGTTCTTGCGAACTGGTCCAAACCGGGGGCAACCCACCACTGAATGGTATCCCTGCAGGGACTGGATGTGGGTAACATCAGAGCCAAGTATTAACTGCTGCACTGAGAATGAACAAATTCCTCAAACCTAAGAGCTAACCACCTTCACTACAAATGGAATACTTTCTGGTTTCTTGGTGTAGATGTTTGCAATAGCCAATAATTTTTTTTTCTTAATTTCCATGATCTGAACTGCCTATATAATTTATATAGACTTATATAAACTTATACTTGTATACGTTTGCTTGCCCTTGTGCTCAGGGCCGACATGTTTTATGTCGTGCTTGACCAAGCTCTGCACTTTTAACCAACAATTCATTGTTGACTCCCTATATTGCAGTGATGGCTAACCTTTTTGTTATCGTGTGCCAGAAGGGGGGGCGGGGGGTCACACACGTGCATGCCCACACCCATAATTCTATGTGCCAGTGGGACCAGAAATTGGCAATCGGGCCGTTTTTGCCCTCCCCAGACTCCTAGAGAGCATCTGGAGGCTGGGGACAGCAAAAAACAGGCCTGCCCCCTGTCCTGAGGCCCTCCAGAAGCAGGAAATAGCCTGTTTCCCTACTTCTGGTGGGCCCAGAAGACCCAAAAATCAGTTGGCCAGCATGCACATGCGCACCAGAGCTGAACTCACGTGCCCACTGATATGGCTACACATGCCACTGTGGTAGGCCTGCCATAGGTTCGCCATCATGGCTATATTGTAATATAGGTAGTCCTCATTTTGTGATCACAACTGAGATCGGCAACTCAGCCACTAAGTGGGAAATGATGTGTTTTGACTGTGCTAATAATTTTAGCTTAGCTTTTCTTTTTCCTCATTTGTCCTTCCTTGAGAATGCTAAGATAATTAGCAAGAAGGGCATTAATGTTTGTATTTATGTTTATCAGAGAAAGGGATTACAAGATAATAATAAGGGAATACATATAGAAAGGAATGTGTTGGTGCCAGCTGTCTGCATAGCATGCTTATGGCTCTGAACCTCAAGCCACTTAGGAGGCAAACAAAAACCAAAGGTGTGATAGTAATTAAAGTCTTGTTGGTTACAGGCAGCAGCTGCAAGTTGGTTGATAAAGTCACAGAGTTGAGCTTGTTAACGTGCAGTTAGCATCTTTTGGAGAAATGTTGCACTGCAGAGAAAAACAGCTCTGGAAGAGATGGCTTGTTTAAGCAGTCTTCAAAGGGCGGTGGGAGACAAAGAAACAAATCAGACCAGGACAATCACCTAACTAACTTATTGCAATGATAAACAATGTGTGTGTGAGAGAGAGGGAGAGGGAGAGAGGAAGAGAGAAAGAGAGAGAGAGGAAGAGAAAGAGACAGAGACAGAGAGAGTGGGGAAGAGAGAAAGAGTGGGAGAGGGAGGAAGGGAGAGAAAGAAAGAAAGAAAGAAAGAGAAGAGGGAGGGAGGGAGGGAGGAAGACTGGAAAGATCATAAATGCCATTTTCAGGCAGTGGTTGTTAAAAAAAAACTGGCTCTGTTGGAAAAAAAATTCCTGAGTTCCTCCAGCATTCTTCTCTCTTCAAAAAAGATCTAAAGCACAATAACTTGGCATTCTCAAGATAAAAAGGTAGAGAGATTCCTTTCTCTGGAAACCAGCTGAGAATGACTTTTTCCTTTGTCTGTTAACACTGATAGCCGCCAAAATGTAACAAAGCTAAACATGTTTTGCAAATCAGCTATATGACAGATATATTTGAATTTCAGCAGTTGTTTTTAACTACAGGTATCAAATCATTTATACTACTAATAATATTATTTTCAAGATTTGGTCACTTGGGTGTCATGGATAATGTACTATATGGCAATATTGCAGAATTAAGAAGCCATCATTATTCTATCTTTTGAGGTTCATGGTAATTTATAACATTCTACTTCTACTGCCTTAA
Source organism: Pantherophis guttatus (assembly GCF_059756535.1). Taxonomy (NCBI): domain Eukaryota; kingdom Metazoa; phylum Chordata; class Lepidosauria; order Squamata; family Colubridae; genus Pantherophis; species Pantherophis guttatus. The sequence goes on along the minus strand of NC_142063.1, from coordinate 211,240,412 downwards.
AAATTGAACACCTGGAGCACATTATTACACATACATTTTCATTGCAGCTTCTTACATAGAAGTGATATTTTTAAAAAATGCCTGAGAACCTTTCATTTCTTAAGAGGCCCCAAATGACTCATTTGCCCAAGACCTTCAAAATCCTCAGTCACCCGTTTTCAATGTTTTAAAGATGTTTAATGCTGGGCATATCCTTAGAGATTTGCACCACAATCCTGCCTATGGTGAACTATGAACTTTGAGGCTGGAAACTTTGAGACTGAAGTACTGCTAGTATGAATTTAGCAGCTTGGAAACAAGGCAGGGTTTTTTTTTTCATTGATAATGATGCTGTTTTTTTTTCTCAGTCTCCCAGGTAAAAAAAATATCCTTGTAGAGCATGGGTGTCAAACTCGTGTCGTCATGGTGGTGTCATGTGATATATCACAACTTTTTCTCCTTTGCTAAACTGGGCATGGGCGTGGCCAGCATGTGACACATCTGGCCACAAGTTTGACTGCCCTTTGTAGAGACTATAACCACAGACTGATTAGCTTCTTCCATTATCATCATTTCTTGTCCATTTTGAGAGCACACTGTTGTAGTTACTGGGTTGCCTCCTTAAAGATCATTAGATTACAGGCTGAGGAACTTCCTTCTCTGTTTGTAATGAACTGTCATGGTAGATATATAACACACAATTTCCCTGAGTGAACAATCACATTTGAGAATGCTGTGAATTACATCTCCACTTTAACAAATGTAGAACGATCCACTGCATGTTTACTCCAGAGTCCCACTGTGTTTGATGAGAGATACTTTCCACTAATATCTTTACAATCACAGTCAAACAGTGAGATCTGATTCATGTCTAGTTAAATTAAATTAATTTCATCAGGTCCGTCTTCAAAGAAAAGGGAATGTATCTGATTACTCCAGCTCCACTCAGGTCCTTCTTGTGTGGAGAAGGATCTCTATCTTTGGATATGTTCCACCTGATTTTTTTAATAGAAAACTAGAAAATAAGTTGGTGCGATATTTAAAGGGACTCTATCATGGTATAAGAAGTGCATGACTCATGGAATCCTATTTTTCCTGGCTTAAAAATGGCATTAACTGCAAGGCGGAACATTGAATAAGAAAAAAAAAAATAGATTTCATGTGTCCATTAGTTGATTTGTTTTTAACAAAACTAGCAGGAGAATGTTGAACTTTGACAAATGGATGACAGATTCAGGACTAGAGCTTGCAAACTCTTCAAAAAGGGGTTCTTTGATTTCAATGAAGCTTGAATTGAATTGTCCCACTGAAGTAGCTTCATGAACCGAAGTGGGGACTTGCTTTAAAGAAACAAAGTAAGTCAGGTGTTTTGGAGGAAATCGTAGCCTTTCAAAATGCTTTGAAAGTTTAGAAAAAGAATCTTCTGCTATTTCCAAAGTTGTTTCAGACAATAAGCAAAGATATACATATAAAGGGTAACGTTGCTTAAATACTACTTATTATGGAATGGGAAAGTGTTTGACTGAAGCACACACTCTCTAGGGCCATGATGGTGAACCTATGGCATGCGTGCCACAGGTGGCACACGTAGGCCTCTCTGCCGGCATGCGAGCCGTTGCCCCAGCTGAGCTCTACGGGAGCGCTTCCCGCTGGCTACCTGATTTTTGGGTCTCTGCATTGCTGTTGTTTAATCAAAATGCAGTTAAAACACTATACACAAGCCATCGAGAATATAACTATATACATCCAACAGGAAGTGCCTCACAGGAGCAGATAGAGGTAAATCCTAGAGAAGCAGGAAATGCATCACTGAACAATGAAGATGAATGCTAGAGAGGAATAAAGCTGCATACAAGGCTGACATAACACCTGTAACAGCATAGGTAGGCAGGGGGGAGTGCGGGGGGTGGTGGTATGCCCACCCGCACCACGTCTTTGGTCCTAGGAGGCTTCAGGGAGGCCTGCTAGGCCCAAAATGGGGTGTGTGGGGGTGGGAGGTCACGCGCACATGTACGGAGGGTGGTGGTGTTGTGCATGCATTATATTATGGGCATGTGTGCACACCCGCTCTCATGCACGTGCACGCATGTTTGGCATGCAAGGACCAAAAGGTTAGCCATCACTGCTCTAGGGGTTGCTGCTATTTGGATCTGGAGTAGGAAAAGTGCCCATTTATCGCTGTCCTGTTAATCCTTCTTTTGGGATTTTGGAGTAGCCTCCAACAGGCACAGCATATAAGTCTGCACTGAATCCCGAGGAACCTTTCCAAGAAAAGAAACTAAATCTAGTCAATGAACACAATTCAATAGAACTTTTCATAACTTGTATCCCTTGCTAATGATCTTTGCTTTAACCACATCCTGCCAATGATGCAGGCATTGCCTTTTAATCTTCATGGATCTCACTTCTCTCTTTTTCGCCATGTCCATTCCATCCAACCATGACCTCCTTAGTCTTTCCCCCTTCCTGTCAATCAATTCATTCTTCTCTCATGCATTTCGTCTGCAATTGGATCCTTGTTTGTTCTGTCTCTCCAACCAGATCACTTCAACATACATCTTTCAAGCTGGTGACTCATTTTTTATTTTTTGTATTCAGTCTACATTCCTTCAGGGTCTATTCATTCTTGATTCTATTTCTTGTTTTACTATAAATAAATAATCCATACTTATTGCATCACCTTTTATGTTTCTCCTGATATTTCCAACTTTCCTATAACTAAGTGGGCAGACACAAACATATATACCGGTATACTGATACATATTCATATACATACATATACATATACATATACATATACATATACATATACATATACATATACATATACATATACATATACATACACACACACACACACACACACACACACACACACACACACACACACACACGTAGGTAAGCATGCATGCTTACTTTTTCTGGCAACCATCCATCCCTTGCAAAAGACCATATTGTTGTGGTCCGCCAGCAGCCTGTGGAGCTGGCAGCGGAGTTGGACAGCGATGAGGCTGAGGAAGAACATGGGCCAGCCTGGAGTCTGGGGAAGGCCTGATGAGGGCTCTGCATCAGAGGCAGAGATGGGGCCAGGGCCATCTGGGAGTGATGTGTGGACTCCTGAGCCTCCAGAGGCTGACAGCAGAGAGGCAGAGGAACAGGAGGAGCCTGTTCCTAGTGCACACATGAGAAGAGCTGCCAGAAGGCAAGAGTAGCTAAAGCAAAGAGGACAACTCGGAAGTAGGGCCAGAAGATGATTGGCCCCTCCCATTAGGCTTAAAAGACCAGCAACGGCTCTTGGGCTCTTTGTCAGGAAACAACGTTGATAGATTTGTTTCTTGTCTTGCTGCATTTATTTCTTGCTGGCGTCTTCTGCTTCTGAACTTTTGCCAAGAAAAGCCTTTGACAGGTTGCCTAATTAGACCAAGGTTGGTGATAAGGCTGAAGAATTGTGTTATGAAGAATTTGTTTTGAATTATTTGGACTACGCTGAGAATGAGTTAATTCTCAGCTGTTCTAATAAAGTCTGTTTGTTTTTGAACTGATTGCATCTGATAATACCTACTTGAGCCTGGGTCACAACACATATACCAGTAATCGTGAACCTTTTCGGCACCAAGTGCCCAAACTTGAACATGTGGGCCCATGTGTGCACAAGCACGTGTGAGCGCCAGAAACCCGAAGAACAAGTGGCAACAGCATGCATGCCCACAGAGAGGGTTCCGCGTGCCACCTCTGGCATGCATGCCATAGGTTCACCATCACAGCCATATACAAATAATCTTTCTATCAGCATTTATATATGTTAAAATGTATCTGTTTTTCTATATTTAATATGCATTCTACCAAGATAATCAAATACACTGTCTTGTCTAATCTTATGTACAGCTTGAAAACATTCAATCAATTCTCTCTATCAAGCATAACTGTTTATGAATGTTTCTCCAAAATATTTTCATTTCCACCCTCAATTTTCCCCTTCTTGAAATACTTGAAATCCACTCCTTCTCAATGGAAAACTTCTTTCAATGTCCATGAAGTTTCTAGAGTTTTGCCCACCCCAACATCCACAGACTGCATTTTAAGACTACAATACCGTGTTGAGAAAAACATGTTGCTGGATTGTTGACAAAAATAAATGCCTTGTTTGGTTTAAGAAACGTATAAATGGCAGAATTCTGTGATAGCAGAATGATAGCGGAATGAAAGGCTTCTCTGCCAGTACTTCTATTAGCGTTGTCTACAACCTGCTGCTTCGGTGATGGTCAGAACTGTCAACAGCAACCTTGTATTAAAATATTGCCCTCATCTAGACAGAAGAGCCTCTGCCATACCGAATTTGCTGCTTGATGTGATTAACAAGATCTGCTTTAAAAACCAGGACATTAATTGCACATCTGCCTGGACGTATGAGGCAGAGGATATGTGGTGATCTGACAGGCATGAGTAAATCTGAAATGTTGTGTTTAGACCAAACGAGATAAGATTTCTCATGCCTTTCTGGCATAGACAATCCTGCAAGCATCTCCAATAGGCCAAGCTGGCTTTGGCAACAGCTGGTAGATTTGTGATAGTGACATCAATCTACATTCTACAATGTGCCACAATTTGACTTTCTCTCCGCTGACTGTCCACTCACCCTGATCAAAATGATCAAATGCATATCATCTTATTTTACTTTTATATCATCACAAGTAATTTCCTTTCCTAGAATTATAAAGTTCTCCCTATGAAATAAGAATGGATGACACCGGAACATTTAGGAAACCTGATTTGGTTATTATAAATGCATCACTGCACAGTTAATTTAAGGCTCAGGCCACTCTTATCATCACATATTTACCATTAGATTCACATGGATGCTCTAGGAATACAGTTATCTACTTACTATTGATAGAAAAACTATGTCACAAAACCATCCCTAACCAGTAAGGATAGAAAGGAAAATGCAATTGCTATCTCAAACCATAAATTAACTTTTCTTTCCTTACTACCTGCATAGCAAAAGAGTCGAAAAGGATTGTATTTAACTAAAACAAATAAATAAAGCATTACATAGGAATGCATCAGAGTTCAAAAGGATTCAGTCAGTGGCAGCTTCTAGCTCTATTGCAAACTTGTCTGTGGTTGGAATCTGTCAGAGGCGATTCTAAACTTTTCCTGGAATGAGTTCTGCAAAGTGGCTAAATTAAGACAACTAGTTTGAATGTTACAACGTCTTCACTGTGAATGAGGAATGTGACATTATGCAATATTCACCCTCTCTTCCCCCCAAAAATATTCAGACTGACAGAAACTTTATAATCCCTCATTCTCTCTAAATACTTCCCCAGCAGCAGTATTGTTAAAAACCCTCACAAGGATCTATTTAAATGGACAACATATCAGTTCTAAGTGATTTTATTTTATGTTATACTATTTTATTTGTGTTAATACTTTCAAGCCTAGGATCATACAGCAGGCAAGCAGGCAGGCAGGCAATGTTTTACAATAACCAAGCTTTCTTTCTTGTGCAAATGCAGTTGCCAAATCTTTAATTCACAACGTGTTTTGTGGATACTACCTTAACACTGAACGTCTGGTAGTTCCAAGGTAAATGGTAGATTGATTTGATTTCCCCCAACAATGCTACATGTTGGAGTTAGATAACATATGTACACACAGGATTCAAGAATTTCACCCATACACACATCAGACTTGTACATCCCCCAAGAAGTATCTGAAAGTTTAGCTAAGGGAAGGAACTAGCTGCAAAACTATTTCATTATTTTGTTTTAACTGCCAATTGCTGGCTTGAATGAAACACAAAATTTTAGTATCTGTTTACATTTAAAGTGATTGTTTCTGGATTATTAAATGTAAACTAGATAATGTTTGTAAAGATAGAGCAAACCAGAGAGAGAATTCACCCAATCTGTGACATGTGAACAAGAGGGCAGCCAAACATTTATTTTGAACTTCAAAAACTTGAATCTGCCAGCTTTAGTTTCAATCATTTCCTCACTTTTCTTGTCTTACCAGCTTGACTTTATTCCATTGTCAAAATCAGATAGCAAATTTTAAAAACATGCACCATTTCTATTTTTTCCGCCCAACTTACAAATTAAAGTTTCTTGATGCACACTTTCTATTACAGCTGTATTTTTCAAGCAATTTTCTCTAACAGAGTGATATGTAATTTTTACATTTTCCCCCAGAAAATTGAATAAGTCTTTGAAAAGTACAACTATTGAAGAATAATTTCAGTTCAATTCATATATATATATATATATATATATATATTGGGAAGGGGAAGTTAAGTTGGCATTGATATCAAAATGGAGCAATTGTTTCCTCCTTCCCTACTGGAAATCAGTAAGAACTTAATTTTGCTCAATGTTAGCTGAATATTTTTAGCTACTTAAGTTTCTATTTCATGGTTAATTTGCCTTTAAAATTATTACCAGGAATATTGTCAATATATACCTTCTTTCTCCCCCTCCCACATTTATTAGTAATTCAGTGCCAAGGTGTTAGAAATTCTGTTTATGTAAAGCATCACACAGAGCAAACAAAGAGTACAGTCACCATGTGCTTTACTACTCAACTTTGTACCTGTAACAGGAAATAGGAAACTCTAGAGCAGTGATGGCTAACCTTTTTGCCGTCGCATGCCAAAAGTGGGGGGAGTGCGGGGGGGTTGCTCGTGTGCATGCCCACACCCATAATTCAATGTGCCCCGCCCCCTCCATGCATGCGTGCACGATCCCCCCCCAATGCTCCCCCCGCTTTTGGCATGCAATGGCCCGGTGGGCCTGGTAGGCCTGTTTTTCACCCTCCCCAGGCTCCAGAGGCTTTCTTGGAGCCTGGGGAGGGGAAAAACGGCCTTCCCCAACCCCGGAGGCCCTCTAGAGGCCGGAAACAGCCCATTTTCTGACTTCTGGTGGGCCCGGAAGGCCCAAAAATCAGTTGGCCAGCGTGCGCATGCGTGCAGGAGCTGAGCTAGGGCAACGCTCTATGACAGATATGTCATAGGTTCACCATCACAGCTCTAAAGCATAGAGAGCATACCATAGATCCAAACTTGTAAATACTGCCATCTACTGGCTAAATACTATTATAGTTGTTGCATATAAATACATTCCAACAATGAATTCCAACAAAAGGTGTCTCTCAATTTCTGGAAAGAAATCCCCTTTAATTTTTATGACTAGAAGAATTTCTGACCTGGTGGAAGAATCTGCTAAAAGGAGAAGGTTTTAGATACAGGTTTATATAAACCTATAAAAGCTGCAGGTGTCTGAAGATACAAGGAAGGAAAAGTTGCTTCTGTTTTCCACTATTGTACTTGTAAAGCACTGTCTTATGAGATTAGAATCCTTCCACATTTTTAATGTATTTATTTTTAAGTATAGCCAAACAAAATATAAGTTGGAATTAATATCATGGTTTGTAATTTCATCTTGCTGCATCTTGGTCAAGAAAGAAATAAAGAAGGAAATAGTAACAAGATGATATCAAAGATAATTGCATTCTGCTATTTTGAATGTGAACATCCTTCCTTCCTTCCTTCCTTCCTTCCTTCCTTCCTTCCTTCCTTCCTTCCTTCCTTCCTTCCTTCCCTCCCCTCCCCTCCTTTTCTTTTCTTTTCTTTTCTTTTCTTTTCTTTTCTTTCTGGTGCTCTTTCCTGTGATGATGGCTTTTCCCTACTATACTTAGCCTTACAGCAAACCCTTCCCCTCTGGTTTTACGGTTGGAGTTGGACAAGCAACATATCATTAAGAGTCCGAGCCTCCTTGGAAGAGAAAACTAAGGATTCTACATCTTATGTTTGCATCTGGGCAGTTAAAATACCAGCTGCTCACTGCTGGAGGCAAGATTGAGTTTCTTTCTTTTTCCATCCCAGTGCCTACCACTTCCTCAGAAGGCCTGAGGAACAATGGGCATTAATACAAATGTGAAGTCAAGGAAAAGATTAACTGTGAAAATCTCCATGTTGGTGCCAGCAATATCAACAACCCCCTGTGATTTAAGACACCTTTCTGACACTTTGGGTTAAGATTAAAATCCACAGACATACTTTAGGAAAGTAAATAGCTGGACCTTGGCTGATCTCTCTGGAAAGGAAAGAGAAATCAGAGAAACAGGAGTGGGTTCTACTGAATAATAGCATTTCTATTCTTTACTATGGGACCTTAGCAGCCCAGTCGTTTTTTCATGACAAACAGCCATAGCTTGCTAAGGCAATCTCAGAATACGTTTCCTTTACAGGTTTTTTGAGGTAAAGAATATCGGACTATGTAGTTTTTATTTATTTATTTGTTTATTTAGCCTTTATTGTCATTGTATATCATGTATACAACAAAATTGGTTAGCCTCTACTGGTGCAATCCATAACAACAACAAGAACAACAACAAAATACAGGACAACATGAATAGTATAGGGCCGTGATGGCGAACCTATGGCATGTGTGCCACAGATGGCACACGCAACCATATTGGTGGGCACATGAGTTCAGCTTCGGCATGCATGCATGTGCCAGCCAGCTGATTTAAAGTCCTTCTGGGCCCACCAGAAGTAGGGAAACAGGCTGTTTCCTGCCTCCAGAGGGCCTCAGGGGGTTGTGGGGAAGGCCCATTTTTTGCTGTCCCCAGGCTCCAGAGCCTTTCTAGGAGTCTGGGGAGGGCAAAAACAGCCTTCCCCAAACCTCCCCCCCCCCCCGGAGGCCCTCCAGAGGCCAAAAATGGCCCATCTGCCAACTTCCGGTCCCACCAGAAGTTGGCAAATGGACCATTTCTGGCCTCTGGAGTGCCTCCGGGGAGGTGGGGAAGGCCGTTTTCACCCTCCCCCGACTCCTAGAAAGGCTCTGGAGCCTGGTGAGAGAGAAAAACATGCCTACCGGGCCATTGCATGTCAGGAGCAGAGGGGAGCAGGGGGGTTGCGGGTGCATGCACAGGGGCGGGACACAGAATTATGGATGTGGGCATATGCGCACGCGACCCACCCACCCCGGTCCTGGCATGTGATGGCAAAAAGGTTAGCCATCACTGGTATAGGGAATAATCTTTATACAAGTAATTGGGGAATGGGGGAGGAAACCTACCAAAGAGATCTGCAAATGCTTAAGGATGTTTACATAGTCCACCTTAAGGGTACATTTTTCCAATTCAATTGTTTGCCCCAAAAAATCGAGACAATTCCACACAGATTCTGTGTCCACACAGAAGCTGTGCCCTCTGGTCCTATGAGGCATTACCTATGGATGCCAAACATGTACTATACAACAGATTAAGCATTTGACATTTTACCTAGTGCTCTTTAGTCAAAGGAACAGTTTATCATTTTTATAATCATTTAGAGAAGGATGGTACATTGAAAGCCAATAAGAAGAAAGTCAAAATCCAGGAGGGAGGAGGCAAAACTACAAGATCTGTTCCTGAGCTTTGGGGTCCATACCCAGAATTCAGATACTGGATAAGTTATTTCATAATGAAAGACAGTATCATTGCAGGTAGTCCTTGACTTATAAACATAATTGAACCCAGAATTATGATTGTTAAGTCATGCTGGTTGTTAAACGGTCACCATGTGACTGTGCTGAATCCTGCAACCTTTATGGGGTGTTCATTAAATGAATCACTGTGGTTTAAGCATAGTCCTATATACTAAGGTGACTAATCATCCTCCTTTAGGGAGGACAGTCCTTCTTTTGTAAATTCTGTCCTCTCTCGAAAAGCGTCCTCCTACATGTCCTTTTTTTCTATATTTGAAGACTAATCTGTAAATCTCCGTATTCAATTAATGCAGAGCCGATCCGTTGTGTGTGATGTGACGTATTTGTATTTGACATGACGATTCGTCAAGACTTGGTACAGTGCGGCAAGACACGATTATGAGACGCATGCACTCCACACAGGATGATTGTTTTGAGAGAGTGCACTGCACGCAAGTGGCTTTGTTTACTTCTTACCGAAACACGTCACAGCACACACGCATGCATTAGACACATTGTTGCAATGAATAAAACGTTTCTTTTATTTACAATATTTTTTTTTTCTTCAATTTATTTGTGTCCTCCTTCTCATTGTAAAAAAGTTGGTCACCTTATATATACCGCCCAGGTTCCTTCTTTGAGGGAGATGAGTAGAAACATGAAATATAAATAAGTAATCAAATAAATGTTGCAGTTGTTAAGTAAACCCATTGTTCACACTGGAAGTAAACATTGGCTTCTACCCCAAAAATAATCACAGTCATGTGACCAGAGTGTACCACAAATGGCTGTAAAAATGAACTGGTTGCCATGTGTCCAAAAAGTAATCATGATCACAGGCAAGAGGTGGCAGCCATCAGAATTTTTAATCTTAAATTAAAGGGGTATGTGTATACATACCCCTTTGTCATACATTGATTGATTCATTCATTCATTCATTCATTCATTCATTCATTCAGCCAATTTTCTACATTCTTAGACCAGTACAAACGATGTGTTCATGAGTGCTCTTTTGAGTACTTATTAATCTATCTTAATATTAAATAAAATTTAAGTTAAAGTTAAATTTATTCATAAAACAATCTGACTAGACTCCATGAGTGAGCTCCAAAAGGAGCAATCTATTCTAGGTTATGAAGTAGTTTCTAAAATTATATAAAATATGATACCTAAAATTTCAAAAGTGTGATAGTGCCTAAAATTTAACTAAAATGTGATAATATATGTTGAAAATGTGATAAAAATTTGATTAAAAAGAAAATACCTAAGCTTGCATGGAATACATCTATTTGGCAGGAACTTTGCTCATCAGAGTCCAGTGGTCTTCCATGATGCTGAGCCAAACCTAGCCACATGTGCTGCTGCAATAAAAGGCAGTTCATCTGTGAACATCATCTGGGCATAGGCTGAGTCTGAGCGACAGGGATATATGCCAATCAGAGGAAGGATCAATCTGGTCCAAGTGTCTCTGTAAAAGGAGCAGTGACGAAGGACATGTTCTGTGGTTTCCATCTCTGAAGAATCACAGGAGCAAAGCCTTCTGGGAAATAGTATATTTTTATATTTGTCATCCAATATTGGAGAAGGGAGAGCATGGCATCGGACAAGACAGAAAGCTTGTTTGGCTTGTCTGTGTTTCTAGCTGTATGGAGTAGCTGGCAGCAATGACAATACATCTGTTGTGTGCTGATAACAAGAAGGCCGGGGCCTTCCTTAGATATGCCTAAACACTTCTGTATCCTTTATCCTTTGCTTTAGGGTTTGTTTTGCCTGATCATGTTCTATTTTAAGAATCAAAGAGGGAAAGAAGCTCAGATTAAGAAATTTAGATTCAACACCCTTAATCCAGATAGATTGAAAATTGTCCCATAGAATGAATGGCATTAGGCCTTGGGGATAAAAATTAAGCTTTAATCAAAGATTAATGGAAACAAGACAGACTCTTGTCTCAACTTTTATCATGCCTGTCTACAGATGCAGATGTGCGTTTGAGCATAGCAAGGTATCTGAAGAGCTGCTCTGAGGGATTTGAATTGTACCCTCTCCAAGCCAATAAAACAAGAAACTGGAGGACCAACCAAAGTCTCATTGGGGAGCTGGGCTGGTTTTTTTAGCTTGAAAATGCTTAACAATCTTAATCTTTAGTCCCTTCAAATAACGTCCTTTCCATTTCTTTCCATTTTTTCTTTGTCCCCTCTCACAAAATTTTTCAAAGCCTCTTTTTTTAAACCCAATATAAGAAAATTCTCCAGATCATTTTTGTTTGTTATTTGTATGTACATTTTAATTATAATTAATTACATTTTATTATCAGCCAGTTTCTTTTGTATGCCCAGTGTAGCATCTTTTTCTATATCAGTCTCGTAGCCTTTCATTCTTAAATCCAATTTTAGATCACTCTCAATCTTGTCTGCTAAAAGTCTATGGAGATTCTCAGTCATCCAAATCATGGTTGCCCCAAAGGTGTTTTCTTTCAAAAGGCGACTGGACTTTTTTGTTTTGTTAGAAGACAAAAAGATTTTGTCTGCTAAAATTTATTCTTCTTCCCTAACATCTTTTGAACACAGTCTGTCTGTAGACTGTAATCTTAAAATTAACCTATTGATCCATTATTCAGAAATATCCTATATCCAGTGTTAAAATATTTTGCTCCATTCTGTGTTAGACAGTCAAATTTCAGTATTCTTCTCCTTTAATTATAATCCTTACTTCTTTTAGTTCTCTCTAGTGTCCAACCTTCAACATCCTGTCATTTAAACAAAAAAAGAATTCGAAACAAAAGCATTTTCCAATGGAAAGGATTCTTGTTCAGAGAGGGATTATGAAGAGCCATAGTATCATTCCAACCCATTTCTACAGAAGGTAGATTCAAAAGTGAATGAGGTAACCATTCTTCTCACACAGCCCCACTTGATGCTTCACAGCCATTTTGTCATACCAAAAGGACCCAAGGTGTCTTGTCAGATATCAACAAAGCAGATGAAACAAGCTGCTCACTATCATAAAGGTAAAGGTAAAGGTTCCCCTCACACTTATGTGCTAGTTGTTCCTGACTATAGGGGGCAGTGCTCATCTCCGTTTCAAAACCAAAGAGCCAGCGCTGTCCGAAGACGTCTCCGTGATCATGTGGCCAGCATGACTAAATACCAAAGGCACACAAAACGCTGTTACCTTCCCACAAAAGGTGGTCCCTATTTTTCTATTTGCATTTTTCACGTGCTTTCGAACTGCTAGGTTGGCAGAAGCTGGGACAAGTAACGGGAGCTCACCCCGTTACGCGGCACTAGGCAGTGGTGAAATCTAATTTTTTTTACTACCGATTCTGTGGGCATGGTGTGGCTTGATGGGCATGGCAGGGAAAAGATATTGCAAAATCTCCATTCCCACCCAACTCCAGGGGAAAGATACTGCAAAATCCACATTCCCTCCCTAGTCTTGGGGGAAGGATATTGCAAAATCTCCATTCCCACCCCACTCTGGGACCAGATAGAGGTGGTATTTGGTACTACTGAAAATTTCCGCTACCAGTTCTCCGAACTGCTCAAAATTTCCGCTACCAGTTTTCCAGAACCTGTCAGAATCTGCTGAATTTCACCCCTGGCACTAGGGATTTGAACCGCTGAACTCCCAACCTTTCGATTGACAAGCTCAGCGTCTTAGCCACTGAGCCACCGCATCCCTGCTAACTGACATACAAGAAAGCAAATCTAGCACTTGGCTAAAGCCCCACCTTGACCCCACTTTCCAAACCTCTTTTCAGGTAACAGGGACCATTTTTCCTATGGGATGCAGCACAGCCTAGTGATTTGCATATGAAACAAGGAAGAGTTTTAAGAATCTTCTCCTAAGCCGCTGCCCTGAGGTTTTCCCTGCATTTCTTCTGGCAAGATCCAAGTTGTCTTCCCAGACCTCTCTACAGAAGGTGGAGCACAGTGCTCATTTGCACATCCCCCAAGGGACCCTGAGCAGTCTTCTCCCAAAGCCCCATTTGGCAATTCCTGAACTGAGCAGCTTAGCTTTCATTTCAATTTAGCCTTCTTTGAGATTCAGGTTTTATTTTAATTATTCAGTTGTATTTTCAATTTCTTTGCCCTCAGAAATCTTCCTCCCTCCTCCTTGTGTCTCCTCAAGGCCCTTTTTTCTGGAAAAGGCCTAAAACAGCTTTGAGGGCTCAATGAAGCAAGAGTTAAGTCTTGTTGTTCCTGAAGCAACTGAATTGGTGGAATATAATGTAAGGTTAACTCTGACACTCTGCTTTTCAGGGATATAAAAAGGTCATGGCAGCCAATAGTAATCAGAAACTGTGTTTCAACATACAAAAACAACAAACCCCGACTAAGAAATCTCCTGGTGAACTTAAGAAGAAGGAAGTCATATTACTCAACCTTTCATATGAACCCCCACTTCCTAACCTTTTATAGATAACCACACACTCCCTTTTTCCTAAACACATGATACCCCACTGAATTATTCTTGTCAATAAGGTCCACCTTTAACTTTCTGCTTCCCCCATTTTTCCAAACATTATTTCAAGCCACAGTGACCCCCAGCATCTTTAGTGATCCCTTCGGGTACTGCAAGACTATTGACTAGAAAACAAGAGAAAGTAATATACTTATTTAGCAAATAATTATTGGATGAATTTTCTTCCAAAGTTTTCATGCCTTCCTGGTATTCTTTCTGGCAAGACAGGTGCATTTTCCCAGATGTCTCTGCTGCTCATCTGCATATGGAAGAAGGAAGAGGGCCCATGTATTTCTCCCAATGCCCCCTTTGATAAGCCCAGTGAAAAGCAACAGTCAGTCAATCTGAACTGAAGATTTGAGACCGAGAATAGCAGGTTTCCATTTGACTTTGATGGCAAACCAATTTGTTTCAATCTGCTTTCAGATTTCTTAAAGCAGCAACAACGAAAATAATTGTCTGTAGTCAATGAAGCATTAATCACTGAAACACTTGCAGATGTAAAGAATAACAATAATTTAAAAAAAAAACAGTTGCAACTGGGCAATCAAAATCCATTTTTTGGTGTGGGCATCAAGATTTCATTCATATTTCAAGGGAGAGGATTTTGACCCAGTTACGGCCATCTCCTTAACTTTTTTTGACCCCTCTCCCCTTTAGATTTTGGACAAATGGAATGAACGTGTTAGCCATGCTCCCCTCAGAAGAAACATATCAAATGTTTGGGACCTGAATTTATCTTAACCATTAAACTGATGGTGGATTTTTGCCATCTGCTTCTTTAACTAATAAGCTAATAGATACAATACTCAAGAATCTCTTAGTGGAGGAAACAGGCCTGATGTTGCCTTCTTTGAGAAATGCCTCCATTACAGCCAAAATTAGACTACAGAGCTAATTGCAACTCCATTCTCAAATAAATTAAAAGAAACTTTTCAGATTTGCCTAACGTTACGCATGCCCTATCCCATTTTCAAATAATGAAGTAATAAGCAGTGGATTTGTTTGAATATAGAAGAACAACAACAACAAAAAATAGAATCTTCTCCCAAACTTCCATCTGGCATTTTGCCAGCCACCCTTTCAGATAAATGTGCCAACAATTAGATACCAAAATGTTCAGTTTCTATCAGAAAGAAACTAAAGCCTTAACTAACAAAGGAAATATAGTCAATGTTTCAGAGTAGTCTGACATGAGTTATTGTGAGAAAAATAGGAATTATTCCTGTAAAAGCATAACCTGAGTTACGCCATTTTGAAATCATGTTAAGGTTTTGTTTTACTTTGTATAACCTGATTATATAATTTAGCTGACATTTAAGAACATGAGAAAGGAAATGTGTAATTCCTGTTTTTGAGAAGATGTTTGTTTTGCAGGAAATACGTTCCTGGGTTAACTTGCCCTTATTAATTAAAGGAAGTACGCAATTGATGTTTTTGAGGGGTATTTCTGTTGGGAATTGGGGAATTTCCAGGGTGGAATTATGTACTGCATATGTTATATAAGATGTTATGTAAGATCTGGAACTGATTCCCAAGGTACTTTATTGACGTGTATTCTGAATGTCCTGAAGACTATAAAAACTTGTGTAAATTGTTTTATTTCCGTCTTTCTCTACTTTAGAGAGAAAGTCCCTTTGCAAAGAATAAACTCTGTACAGGCTTATTTCAGTCTTTGTCTCTTTAAAACGATAATGGGATTTACCTGTCTACCACAATTGGCGCCCGAACAGGGACTGAAAACATTTTGTCTGGAAGGGATTTCCCTGCGTGCGCACATAACACTGATTTCAGTGAGATGGGGTTATTTCCTTTCCAGCCGGAATTGCTTTTCTATGAACCTTGAGGCAGAGACCTGACTGCCTGGACAGAGAGGAACGTTCCTGAAGACTTCGGTGCACCAGGAGTGAGTATATATGTTTTCTTTTTGGTGGTTTGGATTTGTGTATGTTTGTGTGTGTGTGGCCTGTATGATTTGTGTGTATAATTAGTGTAATACAGGTTGGGGAAAGTATGGGGACTTTACTAGGGAAAAGTGCTGCTGAGACTGAAATATCCTCCATCCCCCATATCTCCATTAGTGGTTAGAGGATTGGTTGGAAGCTTGTACAAAGGTATTAGATAAGGTGACTATGATTAATTATTGTAAGGAGGTTTGGCTGACGTTTGTGTTGATACAGCCTAATTATAGGTGGAGTAAGTTTGGGGAGTCAGACCCATATTGGATCAATGCTTTGAAGAAAGTTTTGGTGAAAAAAGAAGTTGAAAGTTCAATTGTTATATGTTGAACCTCAGTTCCATGTTCAGTAGTTTAACTCCTCTTCCCCGAGAAGTTCTAGAGTTTTGTATGGGAAGGAAGAAGAAGAGGAAGGTTGGGATCCTTTAGCTTATGCTACATGCCCACCTCCCACTCCTTCGTATAATCCAAGTTGTGGGTGAAATTGATGTTGTTGCTGGGAGCCGAAAGGAAGAGACTTTAGCAGGGCAGTAATATAGGCAGTTGGAAAAGGAGTTGGGTGAATTGTTAGTAACTGTGAAACAGAATCCATCCACTTCTCCTCATGTTACATGTTCACAAACTAAAGGAATGTTTCCTTTAAGAGGAATGCTGAATGGTATTGCGGCTTTTGTGAATGAGTCTTTGACATCTTCTGATCTGGAAGATTATAAAAGAAATATGCCGTCTTTCTAAGCGGATCTGATTAAGTTGTCTGAGTCATTGGATTTGTTCTTGAGACCCAATCTGTATACTTTTGCAGAGTTACAGTGTATATTGGGTTATTTGTTCTCCCCTGGGGAGAGGTCACAAATTTGAAAGGCAGCTATGGTTTTTTTTTTGGATAAAAACCCAAGTGGGGGCTGTTCACCCCGTTGCTGCAGATGTTAAGTCTCCATTAGTTGATCCTGGTTGGGATAATAATAATTTAGCTGATCGGGAACAAATGGAGGGAGTTAAGACAGCTGTACCTCAAGGAAGAAACAAAAGTTTTTGAGGTGGAACAGTTGTGGGAAGAAACACCGTCTGTGTTTCTGGAAAATATTAAGGACAATTTGAATAAGCACACTGGTCTTTCTCCTGAAACGCCGGCTTATGAGTCCTTAATGAAAATGAAATTGGTGACGAAATCATGGCCAGACATACAGAAGCTACTACTGATATTGCTGCTCTGTTGAAAGAAGCTTAAAAGGTCTATGTGAATAGGGATGAGGCCAAGACTAGAAGAGGAAAAGGTTTTGTGAAACTTCAATTGCAATGTGGCGACAGTGTCCTGGAATTGGGAGAGGATTACACCAGTGGGAAAAAAGTCTAGTGTTGGTGGATTGGAAAGCAAAAAGTGTATTATACGTTTGGATGTGATATTTGTTCTAGAAGTAGGTCTTAATCTGCTTGGGAGAGATGCATTGTCTCTTCTGGGATGTGAGCTTGGTATACAGATCTTTATTGTTCTTGGATGAGGCAGAAAACTCTGTAGGAATGTAGTAAGGAAGGTTTATTGTTCTTCTTACCTGAGGTTGAATGCGAATATTTTGTCTTTGATTAATGTGATGAGATGGTGATATGTGTGTGCTGGCTAATTAAGTGACCTTCTTGGCTTAAGTCTGGAGCTGTGGAGGACAGGTGTGGTTAGGGCCCAAAATCAAGT
This sequence comes from Pantherophis guttatus, assembly GCF_059756535.1. Classification (NCBI taxonomy): domain Eukaryota; kingdom Metazoa; phylum Chordata; class Lepidosauria; order Squamata; family Colubridae; genus Pantherophis; species Pantherophis guttatus. The sequence goes on along the minus strand of NC_142063.1, from coordinate 211,222,855 downwards.
TTTTGATTAAAAACCGCATCCTGAAGTTTTCCACTGCTTGAGGAATGGGCTACAAGATGTCAAGGGTAAAACTGAAATGGGTATCTGAAGGGATGGAACCTTTCCAGGTTTTATTCCAGGTTTTCAAATGTTGTTAAATGGTATGTGTGTGTAATGAGAGTTGTTTAGGCAATAGAGCTCATTGTCTTGTTGAAAAAATAATAATGAGAATGATAGTAAAGCTCCCTGAAGTATTTGTATTGGTAGGGAAAAGGCATGTGTGCGTTGGAATACACTAAAAGGTCTGATTGCAGGATAAATATGAGTGTATGTGGTAAGCCCTTAAATGGGGGTGGTAAAGTGATCCTGATATTTGTGAATGTCTGTGCATTGAACCCCTGAGAAATTTCCTTTTGTATATTGAAATAGTGAGTGGCAAGAGTTTGTTGTTGTAGTTGTTGTTATGTTGTAATAGCAAGTGTGTGAATGAGCAAGTGAGAGATGAGAGAGATCCTATGGAGAAGTAGGATTAGGTAGAGGTATTTGCGATGTTAATTAGAGACAGGAGTAGTATTTTTCTTCTCTATATTTTTCTCCGTCTTTTTGTTCTGAATAAGAGAAGTAAGAAAGGGGGGAGGGAAGGTGCGGTTTGTTTTCCCTTTTACACATTTTTTTTTCCTTTGTTGAGTTTGTCTGAGAGAAAGGAGGGGCGAATGGGTGATTTGATCCTGCATTGTTTCTGACTGCATTGGCAGCTATGCAGATGTATTTCCTGTTCTGCTTTAGAGAAGTGACATTGAAAGTTTGAAAAGTTTTTGGGAGTAGAGATCCGGAGTACCTCTATTAGGTGATTTTCGTTTGCTTTTTGAAGTTTTTTATTACCCTCTTTTATGTTTTTGTGTCTGTGTATTTTGAATGATTTTGAATGCTGAGAAGGAGATTTCTAGATACTAGATACTGGATAGTCTGGGGAATAGTTGACTATGTTATTTTAGCTTAGTGTTGTCTAGGTAAAGGATGTTTCCTTGAGGGAAGAATTACTGGTAAAAGGTAAAGATGACTTTTGGTCTGGTTAGCTAGGAAGTTACTTGTAAGTTTGTCTGTATAGACTAGTGAATTTAGATTAAGCTTTGCATTTCTTTGAAGCTTGTGGAAATAGTTTAGCTAATTTTTGATAGAAGTGTGGTGTGATTCCTCTGAAGTGGGGAGAGTTGAGTATTTATTGAGACTCTATTGATTTATTGATAGTTAATTTTAAACTAAGTTGTTTGGAAGAAAGGTTGAAGAGTTGAAGAGTTGAAGAAAGTAAAAATATAGTGTTGCTCCAGTGTTATGTTTGCCTGGTTTAAGGAAAAATTTCCACTTGTCTGTAGTAGTGGAAGATGGTATAGCCAAAGGAATGTTGGTTTGCATGTGAACTGGGAACTAAAAGGTGGTGCACAAATGCTAGGTTTTTAAAATTGTTTCAAGAGAGTTTGGTTCTCTTGATCAATAGGAGAGAGAGATGGGAAGATGTGGAATGAAATTGTGTGGTTATGAATAAATGCAGTTGTGAATGGAGGCACTATTGAGATATTGGAAGGTGGAAAGTTACCGTTTGAATGGTCAGTGCAGATATGTGAGGTTTTTGCTTTATTGTAAGCATTGCACATATTAATTAATGAGGTAGGGAATATTTATGCTGATTTAAACTATGCTTATGGTATCTTACATACTTTTTGGAAAATCTGGATTGAAAGGGGGTTGATATTTAGTAAAAGGAATTGCGATAGGTGGAACTTATCACAGCTGTTTGAAAGGCAGCTGGGGATCCTTCTAAACTTGATATTATATAAATAGTGGATGAAGGGGTGTGTAAGTGAATGGGAAATGGATTACTAAAATGGAGTGAGAATTTTTACTAAAGTTGTGATGTGGAATGTGATTGAATGAGTGCATGAGGGAACCTATTGGGGAACGCAAGCACTTATTGATTCTATTAAATGTATATGCATATATGTGTCTAGGGGTGTGTATACAATAGTTATACAAATGGTACGGAAATGAATACATTGTGTATGTAAAAAAATATGTAGAGATTTGACCATTTGGCCTTTTCAATGAATCTAAGTAGATTACATTGAAATGCTGGTGGTGTAACCATTGATATATGTAATAATAATAGTGGATTATTTTATTGGATAGGTTGAAGCCTTTCTTTGTGTAAAGATAGGTGCTCAGAAGATTGTTAAATCATATTAGAGCGAATAATACCCAAATATAGTGATAGGGGTATACATTTCATTGTCCAAGGTGATGAAGCTTATGGAACAATTAGGAATTGATTGGCAATTACATTTATTGTTTAAAAATTTAATGTTAGAGTTTCAACTACTTTGAATGAAGTGTTTGCCTTTAGCTCTATTAAGAATAGGAACTAGTCCTAGGAAAGATCTGGGGATATCTATGCATATGTGGGGAAAGTTGAGATGCCTAGGATAGAATTGAAGGATGTTTTTTTTGAAAATATATATACAGGGACTGTCCCAGTGTTTTTCTCATTTAAGGTAAAAAGGACAGAATCTACCTCTTGATTTCCAAGCACATGAATACAAAAATGGAGACTGGGTCCGATAAAAGCCATTACTGAGAAGAAGTTGCAGCTGGTGTGGAAAGGACCGTTCCAAGTTTTGCTGACTACTGAATCGGCTGTAAGGACTAAGGAACAAATTTGGGTATGCTATTCCAGAGTCAAGGGATTGGTGGCTTTGCCTTATGGAAGGACAGTTGCTACGGAACCTGCAAACCCTCTTAAATTGACTTTTTGATGACAAACCTTTAGACGATTGATGACCAATGGATGGAAGAAGAGTTTTATGAAGAGATTTGTATTTGGCTAGGAGTGGTAATATATTCTTGTTGTGTTTTTGATTGTATTGAGGAAAGATATTATTGATTGGTGTAAATCTATGTTTTGATATCCAGTGGATGTAAGTTCTCCTTGATTGATTGATGTTGGGGGAGCTAGTTCACTAGGAATAATGGGGTTTTTTTGTGGTAATGTTTGTTATTCTACAGGTGTGGATAGGAATGGGGATTTTGGCTGTGTTGCCCAGTTACCCTATAACATGGTAGCAGCTATGTTTCCATACTGAATTCGAGCACCGTTATTCTTTTATAGAAACACCACTAACTCTAATAGACACCACTGAGGAAGCTGAGATATGTATTAAGTCATCTTTTGAAGATGATGTGTGCCAAGTGCAAACGTACATATGAGATAGTTCCTCAATACATTGGCCTTACAAATAGAATGGAATTTTTATATAAGCAATGTACTGAGCTATTTGGTAATTATATACCTTCATACAAGAAGTTTTGGATTTTGGAGGAAGGGTTACATTTTCTACGTCTAAGGATACAAGTTCCCTCCAAGTTAATGTTTTTATGTGGTAACATGGTATTGACCAAATTACCTATTGTATGGAGAGGAGTTTCTATACTGTTACAGGATATTCTTAGTTTACAGAAATAAAAGATAATGAAGAGGAGAATTGGGGATTGTGAGAAAAATAGGAATTATTCCTGTAAAAGCATAACCTGAGTTACGCCATTTTGAAATCATGTTAAGGTTTTGTTTTACTTTGTATAACCTGATTATATAATTTAGCTGACATTTAAGAACATGAGAAAGGAAATGTGTAATTCCTGTTTTTGAGAAGATGTTTGTTTTGCAGGAAATACGTTCCTGGGTTAACTTGCCCTTATTAATTAAAGGAAGTACGCAATTGATGTTTTTGAGGGGTATTTCTGTTGGGAATTGGGGAATTTCCAGGGTGGAATTATGTACTGCATATGTTATATAAGATGTTATGTAAGATCTGGAACTGATTCCCAAGGTACTTTATTGACGTGTATTCTGAATGTCCTGAAGACTATAAAAACTTGTGTAAATTGTTTTATTTCCGTCTTTCTCTACTTTAGAGAGAAAGTCCCTTTGCAAAGAATAAACTCTGTACAGGCTTATTTCAGTCTTTGTCTCTTTAAAACGATAATGGGATTTACCTGTCTACCACAGTTATCTTCTTATACTCCCCAAAAACCAACAAGGAAAAGAAATATTTGCAGGTGATACAGCGTTAACTAGTTATAGTTACTTCAAGGAAGAAAGATGTCTTCAATCAAATTTCAGTGACCGGTTCCCTTGCCAGCAATTTCTGAAGGGTGCAGAACAAACCACCTATTTGCATACTGAAGAAAAACTCTGGTTCACCCCCTTCAGTTCCATTTGAACTGAAGATTTAGGTTTGAAGAGAATAAATTTCTCTTCAAGAAAAGAGCCTTGGTAGTACAGTGGTCTAAGGCACCCTGTTATTAAGCTGGTTATTAAGACCAGCTGCCTGCAATTACTGCAGGTTCGAATCTCACCAAGGCTCAAGGTTGACTCAGCCTTCCATCCTTTCTAAGGTAGGTAAATTGAAGACCCAGTTGTGGGGGCAATAAGCTGACTTTGTATAAATATACAAAAGGATGAAGGCTATTGTTGAGCACATTGTAAGCCACCCTGAGTCTCCGGAGAAGGGCGGCATATAAATCAAATTTTAAAAAAAATCCATTGTATTTGAGGATTTGATGCCAAACCAACTTTATTCAGGGGTCCTTGGTGCTCTTTGAGCTTGGTTAGCTCTCTACCCAAGTTAGCTCTCTACCCAAGCTCAGAGAGTACCAAGGGCCCCTCATTTCAACCCCGGGCTATAAATATTCTCCTTTACTGGCAACTTGATTCATTCTGTCTTGAGATTTATTTTAGAAATATTTGTTCATAAGCTGTAACAGAGCGATTGCTGGATCTGTTTCAAATGTTGGCAGAACGGGGTGAAAATAAGCCATGCCCCCTTTCCCAAAAACAACTCGATTCCAACCTCTTTGAAATTCAGCTGTCAAGTAAGATTAGTCCACAGCTGTCAAAATGTCTTGCAGCTGCAAGTTTTGTGGAATCAAATGGATATTTTAACTGTGCCCTCCACTTCCAGGGCAGAACGAGTGAATATTTGTCTCACTTCAGCAGTGGGCTTTCTGTGCACAGCAGCACAAAAGAGCCTTATGGGTTGAACCGTTGGTGAGCCGCAGCTGTCCCTAGAAAGTTGTGTGGAACTAATGGTGTAAGTAGCCTTCCCCAAATTTAAAAATTCCTTAAAACATAAGCTTTTTATTTTCCTTTTTGACTGGAATGCCAGATTTAAGATGACCCTAACAAGTGATGATGATTTTCCTTTGTGGTTCCTGATTTTGGCTCTGATTGCTTGTTTTTCTCCACAGAGATGTGCTGGCAGAAGTAGTTGGCAAGCCTGGCTCCTTCTAGTAGGATCTCCTCATAAGTGCAAAATTTTCTTTGATCAGGGTTATTGCTTGCTAATACTACTCTATATTTATTAATTAGCAGAGGCCAGTGGTATGATGCCACAGAGAGCAGGCCATAAATAGTAGCTGGCACTGAATGAATAGAATATATAGCCTTCCTAAAGGTAAAGGTTCCCCTCACACATATGTGCTAGTCGTTCCCAACTCTAGGGGGTGGTGCTGATCTCCGTTTCAAAACTGAAAAGCCAGCGCTGTCTGAAGATGTCTCCATGGTCATGTGACTGGCATGATTAAATGCCAAAGGCGCACGGAATGCTGTTACCTTCCCACCAAAGGTGGTCCCTATTTTTCTACTTGCATTTTTTACGTGCTTTCGAACTGCTAGGTTGGCAGAAGCTGGGACAAGTAACGGGAGCTCACCCTGTTATGCTGCGCTAGGGATTCGAACCGCTGAACTGCCGACCTTTCAATAGACAAGCTCAGCATCTTAGCCACTGAGCCACCATGTCCCTTTTACATAGCCTTCCTAATCTGTTTCTTAAAAAATTGTAGGCGTTAGCAAACCAGATACTCATCATCCAAAAAAATGCATCTGCCCCCAGTCTTGCAGGATTTAAAAATAATCGGACTTTGGTTTAGGAATAGGTGGTGGGCTCATCAGCGTTATAAACCCATTTACCATACGCTAACAGATTATTGGAATTCTCACTTGTGTTGGCAGGATTAACATGGAAATACACTGCAGCTCTTAAATTGCATGCCTGCTAACTTTCCATTTGCCAGGAAAGTTTCAGAGTTGTCAGTGACATCCTTCTACAGAACTTTCAAACTGGTGCTTCAATTAATGCAGTTTATTATGTGATATTTCATACTGATACTCTGTATTGTGAGTAGGATAAGAGCCAAATATATTATAAACACGGCAGATAGAAAGCAATTTAACTGTCAAGTTTGGGAAATGGTAAGTAACAGATTCTTGATGAGTACCATTATCAGGATGACAATGTACTGTACGTGTGAGGAAATGCCACCATAGGAAATTCTCACTAATGGCAAGAATAGATGTAGGATTCCTGATAGGCACTAAATGGTTTAGTGAGAACTGAGAGAATCTGACCCAAATGAATATTGGAGCAACCGTCTAAAACAAATATGAAGCATAACAAGGAGATAATGCAATGTCCAAGCTGTAATCTGTGTGCATGCAAAATCAATAGCTGCCAAATGTCATGAAAGATCACAATTTTATGTTTAGCCATAGCTGAATAAAGTCCCAAAATGTTGCACCATTTCATCTAAATATGCAATGTTTTCCTATATACCCAGGAAATATATTGCAACGCTATTCTATGAACTTCTATGCTACTGTAGTTGTTTTCTTTTATATCACTAAGTTGTATCTTTCATCATGAAAGAACTTAAAACAGTCAAGCATATATACTGTACATACCCCAACATCTCCACTGGGTTGCAGCTTTAAATGGGAAACCCCAAAGATTCGAATGAACAATCCTAGGGCTGGATAGCCATCATATAACAGACATTTAAAAAGCTACAAAGTGATTGTCTTAACCCTTTTTCAAACCCGCATAGCAATTCTATAACAGTCATTATGATTGTTGCTTTTCTATAGAACTTTATCTTTCCCAGATAAATGTATTAGTGGTTTTTCTGATCTTTGCTTACTATTATCATAACTCCAATACTTCTTTCATCTGAAAACCTTATCTGTTTCTGCCAAGATATTAGGAGAAAAAGTTCTAAATACTAATGTTCATACATTTTGAGCTACTAAGACTTGCAATATGTTTCAGAACATGATGGTTTAACTAAATATGCCACAAACTGATATGACTGATAACTGAAAAACTGATAACTGAAAAATACATTAGAAACACAATGTACACATATATGTGAGCCAATCAATTGCTCCATCCATCTGACTAGGCAATACTTCCAAAGGATGGAAAACGAGATATATGGATTCTTCCTATATCTTATACCTCATCCTCTTTTCTTATAGCTCCCTACCAAATGGTTCAGTTAGTGCCAAATGGCTGAAACCCTCTACAAATAGTATCCAGCTATTTATGTCACTATAATTTAAGAGTGAAAAACAGGCAAATGTGATTCCACTGAGTTCTTCAGCACTTAACTGATGACAAACTGAAGAGACTGTGGTGCTGGGCCTAGTTATTTCATTTATTTTTACTGTCATTCGTATACAGATGACTTACAAGGCTTAAAAATAACAATATAAGCAAATTAAAGCAAGAATAGAAACAGTCATGTAATTAACAACTCAAACAACTCAAACAACTCAAAAAATAGCTTAACATAACATCCTAGCACTCTGCCTGTGGAAACAGCCAGGTCTTCAAGCTTCCTTCAAAGGATAGCAAGTTCAAGATTACATAGTAGTACTCAGGAGCAATGTTGTTACAGTAGTGACAGAGAAAACACACTTCATGAGTCCCACAGGATGACATTGTTTCATGGATAGGACCTGAAGCATACCATCTCTGTTGGGTTTTTTTTGGGGCAGACATGAACTGTTATGTATCTAATAATCCAAGGTAGTACAATCCCTGATACTGAGGGCTTCGTAGTTTATATCACAGAGATGTCTAGCATAATCATAACGGCCTTTGGTTGCTCCATAATTTCAGTGTTGTTTTGATCACTAACACTCTGCCTTGACACTTTTTCTGGAGGTTGTTATTGTAATCTCCAAAGCATCATTTATTTATTATTATTTATTTATTTTATTTTATTGAATTTTTATACCGCCCTTCTCCTGCTGGACTCAGGGCGGTGAACAGCCAAGAATAAAAAACATCCGATACAAAATTTAAAATTATTAAAAGAATTAAACAATTTTTGGCCCAGATATTAAAACATCCCAAACTAAAATCCATTACAATTAAAATATCTAAGGGAGGGGGGGTTTACGCCAGCCCAGCTTGGTGAAATAGAAAAGTTTTGAGGGCACGGCGAAAAGCACAGAGATCTGGTATCCTACGTATCTCCGGGGGCAGATCGTTCCAGAGGGCAGGTGCTGCCACAGAGAAGGCCCTCCCCCTGGGGGTCGCCAGCCGACATTGCCTGGCTGACGGCACCCTAAGGAGTCCCTCTCTGTGGTAGCGAACTGACCGGTGGGAGGCTATTGGTGGCAGAAGGCGGTCCCGTAAGTACCCAGGCCTTGTGCCATGGAGCACATCTATCATTAACTGTTTAATATTTTATACCAGAATTATCTCTCATATCATTATATGTTATAATAGGTTATACCAGGGTGGGATTCAGCCGGTTCATACCAGTTCAGGTGAACCGGTAGTTGTGACCTGTGGGTAGGCCTGCCCACCTGCCCTGGCGCTATGCTGTCCTATTAGCTGTGTTTTTTAAGCCGTGTGCATGCATGCAAGCGCACGCATGAGCAAAGCACATGCGCATGCGCAGAAGGCGTGTGTGCACTTACATTTTCAGTGCTGGGGCAAACTGGTTGTTAAATTATGTGAATCCCACTTCTGGGTTCTACCGACCAGTCCCATCAGGTTGACAGGAGAGAGTTATATTTTGTCCCCTCTATTAAACAAGATGGCTTGACGGGGCCCAGAAAAAGAACTTTTTCCATTGTGTTGTCTGTACTTTGAGCCCTTATCATCCCTCAGAACTTAGATTTGTCCCGACTCTACTGGGCTTCTGGAAAACTCTGCCATCATGTTTGGAGACTTGGTCAAGGTATGAAGTCTACTAGATGGCTATTCTAGTTGTAATCAGGGCCGGATTTAGATGAAAAGAGGCCCTAGGCTATTCCACTTATGAGGCCCTTTCACCTATAGTGAAAGTGTAATTTTAATTTTGCTAACAATTTGAATGTAGGCCCCTCTTGATCTTGAGGCCCTAGGCTGAAGCCTAGTTAGCCTATAGGAAAATCCGGCCCTGGTTGTAATGCATGGCTTGTAAATGCCACTGAGTATATTTTTATGGATTATCCTCTGGTTTTTAATCTGGATTCATAGTTTATTTTTATTATATTTTCTTTTGGTTTTCAATTTTGTGAGTCATTAGAATCACATATGAGATGGACGGCTATATAAATTGACTGACTGATTGATTGACTGACTGACTGATTGACTTGCTCTTGTTTCCTACTGAAGATCCAGGGCCTTTTTTGCCTGAATTACCTGTTGCAGTTAGCTTTAAAAATGTAGAACTCTGAATAATTTAATTCACCAGAAAAAGACCAGGACTCCGCTAGACATAGAATGCAATAGCTCTGCTTAAGGCTAGAAGAAGAAAATGCCAAACAAGGCATTTATAAAGCAACAAATGAATTGGCTTCATTTGCATATAAACAAAGGACCAGTAAAAGAAACTTGATGGAGATACTGAAGGCAGAGGATAAGTAATATCTTCAAATGTCAGACCTTTGTAAGGAATCTTTGAGGGTCTGGTGTCAATACTTAGATTTGTTTCTAAGTTTTACTTCTAAAGCTGCTGAGGGGATATCCTAATTATAAAAATGTATAAGAACTAAAGTAAATAAACATTTTTGGTTGTTATCAAATGGTGCACCAGAGACTCTGAGGAATAACAAAATTAATTTGTTACTAAGTTTATATGACATTGGATGAAAAAGTCATGGTGTTCATTCACATCTTTTGTACAATATAGTTTTCCCATAATTCCTAATTAGTATAATATTATTTCTAAATCATTTACGCTTTATTCAGGCAAAAAGAATCTTGTTTTTGTTTTTATCCATTTGTTCATTTCATATTGGAGCATGATAATACAAAGTTTATATTGACTAAAAATTTTAATTTTGGTTCATTCTTTGAATAATTTCTCATTTCCAGTCCATTGGACTGGACAAAATAAATCCAGCATTGAGTTCAAACATTATTCCATTTATGCATGCTTTTGTTTGAACTTGTTATTTAAACGAGAAATTGAATAAGGAGGACAACAAGTTTGGAAAATATTTGACTGGAAAATGTTCTAATGTTGTTTTGGGTGAGAATGAATATAAATGAAGGAGGGGGGGGAGGAAAGACAAAAAGAGTAAAAATTATCTTCTTTGGATGGTGAAGGCACCAGACAACCAATTTTTTATTTTATTTTATTTTTTAGTTTGTTATTTAGGAGTGTTCCTGAGGCATTATGCATTATGCATTATTCCTAAACCATCCCAAACAGATCCCATTTCCCTGGTCCAGTGTAAAGTTACTTTTACATGACTAAGAATGTTGTGGCCTGTTGATAGCTGGCCCCTCCAGCAGCCAAATCAGATGGGGAGGCAGCATGGGAGTCACGGCTAGCATCAAGGCAACTTAAGAGCTCCGAGGGGGAAGAGGGAATGGAGCTGTCAGAGATAGAGATAGAGGTGGAGCCTGGGCCATCCATCAGCCCTCAGATGGAGAGTCAACAACCCCCAGGTCTGGAGGTGGCTGATAAGGAAGAGGAAGAACATCTGGGTCCAGTGCCTGACGCGTGGATGCGCAGAAGGCAGAGGAGAGGAGAGCAATGGAAATCTATCGGCCGATTCTTGGAACATAAGAGCCACCGCTGCTAGTGAAGCCCCACCCTAGCTCTGGGGTTAAAAGGCAGGGGGCGGAGATGAATAGGTGTGGCAGACAACTATTCATCTCCCTGCCAGACAGTCTTGTTAGCTTGCTAACAAGAGAGAGAGAGACTTTTTGCCAGGGCTGTTGGCGCTCCTAATAAAGGAATCATTGATTTAACTATAGAGGGTTTGTCGTTTTTGGGAGCTGGGTCAGAACAAAGAGTATAGACTGCATTTATCTACGATAGGACCAAAATGATCAAAGAAATCTATTTCTCTGAATAATAGAGAGCCTTGGTAGTACAGGGGTTTAAGGCACCCTGTTATTAAGCTTATTAAGACCAGCTGCCTGCAATTACTGCAGGGTTCGAATCTCGCCAAGGCTCAAGGTCGACTCAGCCTTCCATCCTTTCTAAGGTAGGTAAATTAAGGACCCAGTTTGTGGGGGCAATAAGCTGACTTTGTATAAATATACAAAAGAATGAAGGCTATTGCTGAGCACATTGTAAGCCACCCTGAGTCTTCGGAGAAGGGCGGCATATAAATCAAATTTTTTTAAAAAAATGACATCCTGTAGTAGAGGTAACTCTGTCTTCCTTCACACCCAAATTGTCTGCTATCATGACATGCCATTAAAAGATTGTCCTTGTTACCTAGCTCAGAAGCAATTTCAAGGAACCTGCCACCATATTACATAGTCCGTGGGTTTATTGGTTCATTAGTATATAAGTGATTTCCTGTTCAACAACATTTATTGAGATAATGAATTTCCTGAAGTATCAAGGTGTCACTGTTTCCTCGCTTCCATTCTAAACATACTCCTATTACAGTTCCATTTGTGAAGCCATATTTTAAAGTTAAGAAAAATAGAACAAACTGTATCCCAATATTTGAAGGGCTGCAACAAAGAAGAAGGAAGGTCAATCTGTTTTCCAAAGCTCCAGGGGGCAGGACAAGAAAAAATGGATGGAAACCAATCAAGAAGAGAAGCAATCTGGAATTAAAGAGAAATTTCCTAACAATGAGAACAATTAACTAGATGGAACGACTTTCCTCCAGAAATTGTGGGGGCTTCGTCGCTGGAGGTTTTTAAGAAGAGACTGGACAGCCACTTATCTGAAATGGAATAGGGTCTCCTGCTTGAGCAGGGGGTTGGACTAGAAGGCCTCCAAGGTCCCTTCCAACTCTTATTCTTATTGTTCATGTTCTCCACGACACCGGCTCCTTGAATAAATCTATACCAGCATCTTTACCAATCTCACTTTTTTCTTCTTCATATCCTCTCTGGCATTATGCTGTCCATTTCTGAAGTAAGATGGCTGAAATTTGTTACAGGAGTTCAGCTCTACTATACCTATTTGCCAGGGTATTTTCAATTCCTTCTCTAATAATCCATAGCTTGGATTTTGCATCTTTCGCCACTGCTGTGAATCAGCATTAATTATTTACAGATGTTCTTTCAGAATTCCTTTCCTGAGAACTCCAAACCAATACAAACACTATCAAGTTCTGGATGGGGAGGAACAGGCTCAGGCTCAACCCTTCCAAGACTGAGTGGCTGTGGCTCCCGGCATCCCGATATAGTCAGTTGACTCCATCACTGACTATTGGGGGCGAGTCGTTGGCCCCCACTGAGAGGGCTCGCAATCTGGGAGTCCTCCTGGATAGGCAGCTGTCCTTGGAGGAACATCTGACAGCTGTAACCAGGGGGACCTTTTGTCAGGTTCGCCTGATCCGCCAGTTGCGGCTCTTTCTTGATTGGGATTCCCTGTGCACAGTCACTCATGCCCTCGTCACCTCGCCTTGACTACTGAAACGCTCTCTACATGGGGCTCCCCTAGAGGAGCACCCGGAGGCTCCAACTGGTCCAGAACGCAGCAGCACGGGTAGTGACGGGAGCAGCATGGCGCTCCCATGTAACACCGCTCCTGCGCGAGCTGCACTGGCTCCCAGTGGTCTTCTGGGTGCGCTTCAAGGTGTTGGTTATCACCTTTAAAGCGCTCCATGGCATAGGGCCTAGCTATCTTTGAGACCGCCTGCTGCCACCGACGACCTCCCATCGACCCATGAGCTCCCACAGAGAGGGCCTCCTCGGGGTGCCATCAGCCAAACAGTGCAGGCTGGTGACCCCCAGGGGGAGGGCCTTCTCTGTGGGGGCACCTACCCTCTGGAATCAATTGCCTCCAGAGATAAGGAGAATCCAAGACCTCAGTGCCTTCTGCCGTGCCCTTAAAACCTTCCTTTTCCAGCAAGCCGGGCTGGCCTAATTTTTAAGTGTTTTTAAGTGTTTTGTTTATTGTTTTTAATTAATGGGGCCAAATTTATATATATTAACTGTATTTTAATATTTGTACTTGATGTTTTTACTTGGCTGTTCACCGCCCTGAGTCCTCAGGGAGAAGGGCGGTATACAAATTCAAAATAAAATAAAATAAAATAAAATAAAGTTGTTTCTTAAACAATATAGTATATCTTTGTGCCTATTGGCCTGTCTTTTGCATATTAATCAAGGAAAATAATTCTTATCCTTAAATTGGTGGAAGCACCACGGAGAAAAAAGTACCTTTGTAATCTGGAAAGGTGAAATTGTGAATAAACATGGACATAAAGGCTTCCACACAACTAGGTCAGCTTTGCCTTGTATCAGAGAGAAAGTGACTTCTTTGGGTGCTGTTCATGGGGTAGGCAAACGATAAAGGTAGGAACTGGCACTTGTCTGATAAACAGTATTTCTTAAAATGCTGGCCCTTTGCTAAAGTGGATTCTAAGAAGTTACACGTCTGATTGCAAGATATCTTAGGGCTAACACTGCCTACAAATCTTTTGCAAATAGCTTACCTCAGGATAAATGCTCCTAAGAGAAACTGGCCAGCACAACTTAGATTGAATAAACCATATTGAGTCATAGCTCTTGAACTTTAAAATTCAGCTCTGCATTCCTCCATCAAAACAACCACACTGAAAACTCTGAAAAATAAGACTGAAATTGTCATTACTTTAAATGTCCGAGACACTTCTCTTTCCCCCCCCAAACCTTAAAAACCAAGTCTGTCAAAATCACTTCATTACTTACATTTGCAGGCAGTCCTTGTTTAACAACTATCTTGGCCATTGACCATTCATTAATACACCGATAATAAATGGTAATAAAAAAAAACTTGAATAATGGATACATTTAGAACAACAAAGTGTGGAACTGATTAAGGTCCGGTCAGTTTCAGGCAGCAGCTGCTAGCCATCTGGAGGGTTCTACTCAACTAATTAAGATCACAGAACTATATTGTGGAGAAAAGCAGCTCAGGAAGAGACACCTTGTTTAAACAATCTCTCTGCCCTGCAAGGGGGGGAAACATGGAGGAAAAAAGAGTCAAGCACATGATAATGTAGAAGAGAATTTACTGGTCAGCCTCCATTTACAACTACAGCTGGGACTGGCATTTCATTCACTAAGTGATGTGGTCATTAAGCAAGTTATCACATGACCACACCCAATTTTATGACCATTTTGATCACAGTTGGACAAAGCGACTTTACGCAAATACTGTTGTTAAGTGGTTGTTAAGTGAATCACATGGTTGTTAAGCAAATTTGGCTTCCCCTACTGATTTCACTTGTCAGAAGCCAGCTGGGAAGGTCAGAAATCATGATATTTTAATCGCAGCATACTGCAACCAGTTGTAAATGTAAAGCTGGTTACCAAGAGTCCAATTGTGATCATATGATTGCAGGGGTAGTGTGACAGCTAAAACGTTGAGGAGAAATCATAAGTGTCTTTTTTTTCCAGGTTCGTCACATCTCCAAACCATTATTAAATGAATGATTGTAAATTAAGAATTACCTTTATATGAATGAGACAGCAGCAACCACCATCCCTTTCTCTCTCTCTCTCCTCTCCCTCTCTTCTCCCTCTCTCTCTCATTTTCCTCTCTCTTTCTCCTCTCTCTCTGCACTCCTCTCCTTTCTCCCTTTCATTCTCTCTCCTCTCTCTTTCACTCTCTCTCCTCTCTCTCTCTCTCTCTCCTCTCTCTCTTCTCCCTCTCCCCCCCTCTCTCTCATTTTCCTCACTTTCTCTCTCCTCTTTCTCTGCACACCTCTCTCTGCACTCCTCTCCTCTCCTCTCTTTCACTCTCTCTCCTCTCTCTTTCTCTCTCTCTCCTCTCTCTCTTCTCTCTCTTCTCCCTCTCCCCCTCTTTTTCCTTACTCTATCCTCTCTCTCTCTGCACTCCTCTCTCTCTGCACTTCTCTCCTCTCGCCTCTCCTCTCCTTCACTCTCTCTCCTCTTTTTCACTCTCTCTCCTCTCCCCTCCTCTCTTTCACACTCTCTCTCCTCTGTCTTTTTCACTCTCTCGCACCCCTCTCTTTCACACACACATACACACAGCCATTTCACCACAACCAAAACTCAATAAATGAGGACTACTTGTATTGCAAAGAAGTATGTTGTAGCAGCCGTATCTAAACAGGAACAAAGATTCTGAGAAGTTTGCTTGAACTTTTTTTAAAAAGTTAAAATAGGATTTTTAGTTATCCATTATGGAGATGCCCACCTGTCCATATCTATGCCGATATTATTTATGTATATATTACTGTACACATACATCTATGTATGTGTAAGCAGAGATGAAGATAATTTCAAGCTTATAGACTATCCTGGTGTTGGAAGAAACATCCTTCTAGGTTCTGCTCCAAGTGGGGAAAACAGACACTGGAAACATGGAGACTGCTTGGAAAGATGGTTTAATGGTGGACAGGATCACATGGCTTGAGTTCCTGAACAGGAAAGGGCAGATACAGAAAATCCTCGGGTTTTTATGCTCTCCCTGGCTCTGCATTTCTTGGGGCCCCAAAAGAGTTTCCTGATTGGTTGTCAGACTCCCAGGGGGTGGGGGCCTTGCTGGCTGATGGTCACATGTGCTTCCCAGGTCACATGTGGTGAGTTTCTGCTGCTATTGTGTAGAGGGCTAATCCTATTTTTGGCAATTCCTACTATGGCTCTGCCTGAAGGAGGCAGATCTTTGTTATGTAGAATAGACTGGCCCAGGCCTTAATGGCCCATTGACAAAGGGTGGGGGGCAGGAAGGTGGGAGCTGCTTTGTCTATAAAATAAGCTTCTCATATTTCTCATCCAGGGAAATATAATATTCTGCCTTTTTCATATTTCCTAAAATATTTCACTCTTCCAGGAAAGGGGTGGGTGCTAACTTCCTACAATCCCTACTCTTTTTTTTTTCAAAACGTGAGTTTTGAAACAAGTTCTTGGCAAAAGATTAAAATTGATCACATCAGGGAGGCTTAATGGGTGCTTTTAATTTTCTAATGCAAAGGGGAAAGACATTGATAGAGGCAACAGAAAAGGATTCCTTTAGTGGCTCTTGAAAGCTTTCAACCATGAAGGTCTAGCAGCCAGGGGAAAAGTTCTGGTAAGAATTTTATAGTATTCAATTTTCCATGCCAATTAATTTCAGACTTCAGATATCACTTTCTGTGAGCTTCCAGTCAGGTTTCAAGCAAGCACATGTCCCAAAATTTTTCACAGCCATGGTTTTCCTTTAAATTGCAGGCTGCCCATTTCATGGGTTGGTTACTGAACCTGCCCTAGCTCTTACTTTATTGCATCCAGGATTTGTGAGTCCAAATTGAGGTTAGCCAGTGTACAATATCCATTCTTTTTTTTTTCTTTTTTTTCCTTTTTTTTTTTTTGGGGTGTTACACATAATGAGCCCTGGGATTTCTACTCATGAGACCACCAGTGCAATATATCTTCCTTTACTGGGCAACTGGGCAGCATCATTTGTGAGTCACAATCAGGGCTTGGGTTTTGGAGATCACTTTTTCTGCTATCTCTTCAAGTAAGGGAATTGCCTGAGGGGGATTGTTCCCTCCCCCATGGAATTAGCAGGGAGATATGACTCCTTGGGCTTTTAGTGCCACAGAGCAAAAATCAACCTAGGAGAAGCTTTGTGTGGAGGTAAGGGAAGGGAATAGTTTCAATCTAATTCTGAATAGTGTGTGTCTCTCTGTGTGTGCATGTGTATGCAGCTACTTTTACAATACAGGCAATACAAACATTTTGGACATATTTCTCCTCTCACCAGACAGAAATCTAGAGTGTACATAACTTGCTGTGGCAATCACTCCCAAATACAATTCTTACAATAAACTGATTACAATATAAATGAGACAAGAAAGAAAACCTTACAATGAATTTCCACCCTCCCCCCATAGTCTTTCCAGCTGTCTTCTGAGGATTGAAAAGAGTCTTTTGGTTTTTACTTATACATCTCAGGGTCTTTTCTTTAATGTCTGCTGGGTAGCATGCTTGGTGGTAAGGCTGGTCAGTCAGGCTTGGAAAGATCTGCTCCACTCTGGTTGCTGTGCTGACTTTCAGTGGAGACTGGATTCAAACCCAATTCCTGGTTCAATCAGATGGAAGGTCTCCTTTGGAGGCAGCATCTGGATCCATGTGCTCTGCTTCCACAGGTTGCAGAATCCTTTGTGCAGGGCTGAAAGACATGAGAACAGGGTCCCCTCCCACCTTTTGTGGGTAATCTTCACAGGAAAGGCACTGTAACAGGATTAGAGATGTGGGGGTGGTGGTAGATAGCTTGCAGGCAGAGTTTGGAAAGAAACAACACAACAGTATTGCAGCTACTAAACAGATAATGCAGTTTCAACAAAATGGAGACACAACAGATAAGAAAAAACTGGATTCACATGCTTCAGGAAAGAGATGAACAGGTAAACCTATTTAAACACATACAGTAAATGCAAGACTGATTTTTTTCCTTCTAAACAAACTTAAAACGTTTCCTCATAAACTTGAGTTGTTACTTTAAGATACAGAGAGGGAAGGGGAAAAAAAACAGAAATGAAATGAAATGCTCTCTTTAATCTGTGTTTGTTGGCCAGACAAACACAGGGCAAAGGCTCTTTCCTTCCTTCTTTTTTTCTCTCTCTCTCCCATTTTTCATTGTTTCAACTTTTTTCTTTTCTTTTCTAACAATTTAAAATTCTTGTCTCTAGAGATCAGATACATTTTACAGTTACAATTACCTCGAGGGTGCACAAAGACTTAAGACACACACACATAAAACAAGGAAGACAAAGAGAAGAAAACAGAACTCTGAGATTTCACACACACTAATCATTCCCGCCATAAATCTCAGTTAAATTAGGGAAGGCACAAATCTTAAACATACCACGTGGTTGCATAGAAGACAGAGAGACAAACAAACAAACAAAACAAACAAAAACCCCAACATTCCTATTTATATATTTCCCTTTTCTTTTAAGTACCTTTATTTAGCCAAATTTGTCTCCCGGTGTTATCTCTTAGCAAAGCCCACTTTTGACACAATTTTCCTGCTCGTTTCCGATCCATGCCATTTAAAATGGCATCCGCCTGGTGTCCCAGGCCTCGAGCACTTTTTCCAATCGGGGTTCCTGCCACCCGCGAACTACCGCTACCCATGACCCTGTCTTTTCGCCTGAAGGATCACTTCAGCTTAGCCGGGTGCCCGCCTCAAGTTTGCAGAGAAAAAGCTCTGGGAAGGACTTCGATTCCCTTACGAAGTACGGGCCCCTTCCGTAGGGAACTCGCCACAGTTTTCAGATCCAAAAAGGGGATCCGGGAGGACCTGCTGACCCCAACAGTGAGTACTGGCCCCTCCTCACACTATCTCCGTGTCTGGACTGGACACACCGGGATTCCCTTTTACAGTTTTATTACCCCCCCTTCACACGCTTGGCTTTCGCTCGGCTTCCATTCCTTTTAAACACAAAGTTCCACATTTGGTGACCCCCCCTTGCTTTCTCTATCCTACCGGTCATGGCTCGGTGGAGCTAGCAGTAGGCAGAAGTGCGGCTAGAGGTCACTCAAAGAGGTGAAATCAGACTGTTTTCCAGGTGGAATCCCACACACACACACTTCCTCCTTACCTAACAGAAGGTCCTGTGCTCTGGCAAAACCCCCATGCTCTCCAGACTGTTAGTCTTTCTGCGGCTAGGAAATGCACAGAGAAAGCAAGATCCAGCTGTGATTGGGAGAAGGGCCTTCACTACACACATGCAGGCATACACAAATTTCCCATGCTTTTCCATACTTCAAAATTAACATTTAGAGGTACTCACCTTCTTTCCAAGCAGCCTTTGAGCTCAAACTCAAAACCCCTTTAAAACCTAGTTCCAAATGGCCAAGGTCCATGAAAACATACCCACAGACTCAATGGGTCTGCTGCTAGCAAGGGAGGCTTACCTGGGCCTGGTCCATTGGTTAGGTTAGCTTGGAGTCCCATCTGGGTCGCCAATTGTTGGAAGAAACATCCTTCTAGGTTCTGCTCCAAGTGGGGAAAACAGACACTAGAAACATGGAGACTGCTTGGAAAGATGGTTTAATGGTGGACAGGATCACATGGCTTGAGTTCCTGAACAGGAAAGGGCAGATACAGAAAATCCTCGGGTTTTTATGCTCTCCCTGGCTCTGCATTTCTTGGGGCCCCAAAAGAGTTTCCTGATTGGTTGTCAGACTCCCAGGGGGTGGGGGCCTTGCTGGCTGATGGTCACATGTGCTTCCCAGGTCACATGTGGTGAGTTTCTGCTGCTATTGTGTAGAGGGCTAATCCTATTTTTGGCAATTCCTACTATGGCTCTGCCTGAAGGAGGCAGATCTTTGTTATGTAGAATAGGCTGGCCCAGGCCTTAATGGCCCATTGACAAAGGGTGGGGGGCAGGAAGGTGGGAGCTGCTTTGTCTGTAAAATATGCTTCTCATATTTCTCATCCAGGGAAATATAATATTCTGCCTTTTTCATATTTCCTAAAATATTTCACTCTTCCAGGAAAGGGGTGGGTGCTAACTTCCTACACTGGTTACCCTGTTTATCACATTGATTGATGGGATCTACACAAACAGGATGGCTAAACAGCAGCGTCCTGTAAAAACTATAAAATTACAGTCACTTATCACTAAATAAGCATTGAAATAAATGACTGAAGGAGATTCAGGCAGAAAGCAGATGATCAGAGGAGAAGGCAATCTTCCAGATGCTTTCCCCACACCATTTTACAAGATAAGAAGATATTATCTACTCTCAGAGAGATTTTAGCTTCTGGCATATACAGATTGGTTTGAGCCATAATTCAAGTGATATCTTATTTATTCTAATCTGTGCAGTTCTCTTTCTGAACTAAAGTTTTGCCATTCCTTCACAGGTGCCTTATATCTCAGTTTTCCAGACCATTAAATAGTTCAAAACCTTGCAGAGAATCAGCTAGAAACCAAGAATCATTCCTTCAAGCAGGGGTGAGCATCCATTTTGCAGATTAAAAAAACCCAACACTTCAGTAAAACAAATTTGTTATGCATATCAGAGTCTTAACATGCATACTTTACTTATTTTTCTTTTGTGAGTGTGTTTGTATTGTTTGGTAATTTGCTGCTCTGGGACATTAAAAAAAGGAAGCAACATGTAACCTGTGGTTTGCCCTTGATTTTTTACGGATGGACGCCATTTGCAGAAATGTAGCCAGGAATTCAATTGTGTATTTATAAATTTCCTATTCCAAATAACACACATTAGAGACTTATTCAGATCAGTGGATTAAAGCCAGTTCAAACTTTAATTATTGTTAAATATTTTGTTTTTGTATTTGTTTTGTGACTTTAATTGTAGATCATACTGAGTCTTTACAAAAACATTACACAAATGGTATAGATAAATTAGAAAAATAAAACCCACTGTTAAACATTTTTAAGAAACATTAATTGAAGTAGGAAACATTTACGAATGTTCATTTGGAACCAGATTGGTTAACAATTAACAAGAAACAGGGTAATAGGCTTCTAAATATATGGATATGTATGTATTCTAAAGGAAGAAAGGAAGAAAAACAAAAGGCTTTTGAAAGAAACAATTGACTTTAGCAACAGAGTTGCATATATCTTTCAGAATTTTCTACTGCATAATAAAATTCCACCTGCTTAATTTGTTCCACTAACCTACCAGCAAAGTGGTAATATATGTCAATTTGGGCATAATCAAGTCCTTTCAAAAGGTAGCAAAATCTATTTAAAAGCCAAGGAATGATTTGCAGAATGAAGCAAAGCACATGAGATCCAAGAAAGATTGTGACAGACTGGCACAAAAGCTGGTGGGAACAGGGCACTGGGGTAATATTGGTGCCCAGATTTTGAAGAGCACTCATGTTTCAGAAGCTGGTTTCACATACATGAACCCATCAGAAAATAGGAACAAAAAACAATTAATTATGCATAGAAAAAGACTTTCTGTGGGAGAGAGAGGGAGAGGGAGGGAGGGAGGGGAGAGCGAGAGTGAGAGCGAGAGCGCTATTTGAGATTTACATGTCTGATCCTGCCACTGAGAGCTGTCAGGTCAAAGTTGAAATTCTAGGAATTAGATGTTGGCAAAGAACAGCAAAAATTCAAAACTTTATTTTTCTGCAAAACAGCAGATGACTGACGGGTCTGGATTAAAATAAATAAATGATATCTTTTTCAGGGAGAAATCAGCTGGCAAAGTTAATTGTTAGAATGTGCTGCTCACCCTGCAACATTGGTCCCTATCCAATAATTGTATGCCTTATTGCTTCTGAACTTTAGCTACTTTAAGATATGTGGATGCTGGATGGGAAATTCTGGGAACTGAGGTCCACACATCTAAAAGTGTCTGAGGCTGAGAACCACTGCTATAATGTCTTTTTGAGCATAGGGTTTTTTTCACCTACTACTAAATGTCAGGTAAGTCTCAGGTGTAATTATGTAATGCTGTACTCAAGCCAGATGGAAGCATTCAAAAACATCCTTTAACATACAATAAGGCAAAGTTTCTATCAATTCAGGTTTGCTTCCAGACGGTTTCATGGACACATCTCTATTACTCTCCTGGCAATGATATGGAAACAATTTTGGGTATATTTTGTGGCTTTGTTTTATTTTTGCTTCCATTCTAGCCTATCATCCTGTTCTCCCACTCAGATCCTAACTTGGTTTAACATTAAACCCAGACAAAGTTGGCCTGGGCTGCGGGAATGCAGCCCTAAGCGGTTTTCTTAGGAAATAAGAGGATAGTTTGCTCTAGAAATGTGTACAATAGAAATATATTAAGAAGAAGCTTTTGGAAAACAGGAGAATAAGGTGGAAGGAGATAACTTTATGTTGTCTTAGAGAATACAGCAAGACAATGAACCTCTTCTAAAGATGATACTCTCCCATGTCTTTTTAGCTCAAAAATTTTCGCAACTTGGGCATCCTCCTGGACTCGCAGCTGTCTTTAGAAGAGCATATGACGGCCGTGGCCAGGAGGACTTTTTATCAGGTTTGCCTGATTCGCCAATTGCGTCCCTTTCTGGATCGGGACTCGTTACGCACGGTCACTCACGCCCTTGTCACCTCACGCCTGGATTACTGTAATGCTCTCTACATGGGGCTCCCCTTGAGAAGCACCCGGAGGCTCCAACTGGTCCAGAATGCGGCCGCGCGGGTGGTGATGGGAGCAATGTGGCGCTCTCATGTAACCCCCCTCCTGCGCGAGCTGCACTGGCTCCCGGTGGTCTTCCGGATGCGCTTCAAGGTTTTGGTTACTATCTTTAGAGCGCTCCATGGCTCAGGACCAGGGTACTTACGAGACCGCCTCCTGCCACCAATAGCCTCTCACCGACCAGTTCGCTCCCATAGAGAGGGACTCCTCAGGGTGCCGTCGGCCAAACAATGTCGACTGACGGCCCCCAGGGGGAGAGCCTTTTCTGTGGGGGCACCTACCATCTGGAACGGGCTTCCCCCGGAGTTACGAAACATCCAAGACTTACGCATTTTCCGCCGTGCCCTGAAAACGTTTCTATTCCAACAAGCTGGTCTGGCCTAACTCTCCCTTTTTAAATTGGCTTTTAAATTGGCTTTTAAATCGGATTTTAGACCTCTTTTAGATAAATCTGGATGTTTTAATCTTTGAGCCAAATTACTTAATTTGTTTTTTAATAGTTTTTAACTTCTATATGTATTTGTATTTATTATGGCTGTTCACCGCCCTGAGTCCTTCAGGAGTAGGGCGGTATACAAATATGAATAAATAAATAAATAAATAAATAAATAAATAAATAAATAAATAAATAAATAAATAAATATGACATAGAGAATAGAAGAACAGTACATTTTGGACATACAGAAAGTAGGGTGTTTTTTTAAAAAAATAATAATACTAAAGAAAATATTAGCTCATCAATACTTCATGGTCTCCTAAAAAGAATTTAAAGACATAAAGACCTTATAGTATACTGGAGGATATTGAAGCAGAACTAAGATGTTGAAATTTATGCCCAAGTGTGTAATATGTCTTCTAAGCAAAACAAAAACAAAAAACCTCTTGATGGTATTTAAGGAATAAAGTGGCCTCTTATACAATTTAACAGTGATAAGAGGCTTAAAGGAAACAAAATGGCTTCCCGTAGCAGTTAATTCTGAACCATATAAAATGTCAATACAGTTTCAGCAGGGGAGAGCGTAAAATAATAGAAAATAGGGCAATGGCCCCTATTCCTCCTGATTTTGCCGCTGGGGGTGAGGAAGCCACTGTGGGTTCCTAGCATTGTTTTACTCAAAGACCCTGCTGCTCCCAACTTTGAGTCTTCCTTAAATTGTACTTGAAAATATAACAGGGAGATCTAAGGTAGTTTCTCATTACCAAACTCTGCATGGTGTTCAGCCGAAACTCAGGACTGAAAAAGAATGATTTTTGATGAATGGAAACTGTGATTTAGTTCTGATTTCATGGAACTCTGAAAAAAAAAAAACCAACAGATTGCATGAATGATAATGACTGTAAAGCATGACTGGCAAGAAATTCTTTTTGTTGAGGGCTTCCATTCTATCATAGAGCATTACTTTTGCACATGAATGTGGAAACGTTTCTTAAGAAGCAGCCTAAGAGAAGATGGAAACACATTTCAGATTTTTTTAAAAAAACTATGTATGTTCTGTATTGCACAGAAAATCAAGTTTTGAGAAAGTTCTGAAGAAGAAGTCAATTTCATGTTGGATATCCAGGCCCACTCCCCAGCAGTCCCAAAGATTTGGCCTTTCTGAGTTTAAAAGATGATGAAAGGAAATATGGTTAGTGACCAAGCAGTGGATAACCTTAGAAAAGTATTGGAAATGATCCAAAATAATAAAGAGATTTAGACTACTTTCAGTGCTGATCTGAATTTGTGGCCACCCATTGCTCAATCAACCCAGCCTGATCGGTATTAAATTAAAAGCATGCTTTGGATGTATCTTTTTTTTTAAAGAGTTAGAGACAAATATAGAGATTGAATCAAATAGATTCTAATCACATGCATGACATAGATTAGAAATAGACTACATTATTAGTTCATAAGAGATATTAACATAGCATCAGCTCAATTAAGTTATGAATAATCTTGTATCATTCAAAATGTTATTCATTTAGCTTTATAACATAAATGTGGTATTTATTAATTACCTCATTATACACAAATTGCTATTTATTAAAAATTAGTCACACAGTAATGCAACCCTAATAGTACCAAAACTTCATTGGTCATTAGATAAGATCATCCTATTGCAGTGATCTCCAAACTACAGATATTCCTCGACTTATGACCACAACTGAGCCTAAAATTTCTGTTGCTAAGTGAGACATTTGTTAAATGAACTTTGCCACATTTTATGAGTTTTCTTGCCACATTTGTTAAGTGAATCACTGCAGTTGTTAAATTGGTAAGACCGTTGTTAAGTGAATCTGCTTTTCCCATTGACTTTGTTTGTCAAAAGGTCACAAAAGGTGATCACATGATCCCAGGACACTGCAACCATCATAAATACGAGTCAGTTGCCAATTTTGATCACATGACTATGGGGATGCTGCAATGGTCATAATTGTGAAAAATGGTTATGTCACTTTTTTCAGTGCCGTTGTAACTTTGAACAGTCACTAAAATGAACTGTTGTAAGTCAAGGACTACCTGTAGTACGTATATTAGGATGGAATACTTTATATTATATTGTACATGTGATAAACAAATACCTAATATCTCAGATCAAAACAAATAAGGAAGAAAACACATTGACTCAATGCAAGACAAACTAAACCAAAAACAGAGAGGTAGCAGAAATGGAATGTTCTCCTCATAGTAATGTTTACTTTGCTCCAGCTGTGAAGAGAAAGTGTTCTAAACAGACATACACATGAGTAGACACACAAATTTCATCGCTATAATTTATTTCCTTGCATTATGAAGTTAGAAATAAACTGCTAAGAAAACTGTGTATAAGAATCCCACAGGCTATTAAAACCATCCAACAGGGTAATTTAACAACTGAACAACTATAATGTTCCTTTATTTATTAATTAGATTGCGCTGCTGGATGAGATTCCCCTTCTATGAAAATTTTGCTCCTAAAGCAGGGAGGAATGGAATGGAATAAAGCAATTTAGGGCCAAGCTCATAAGGCTTGTTTCAGAGTAGGCATCTGCTGAGTTAACAGTATGATATATGGTAGCAAAAGGATACCACAACTACTTATAGGTTTACATGCAAGCCATAAGGTAGAACCTGATCTAGTGTGTCACATATATTTCCCTTAGTAGGAATATTTTCTAAGAAGTTGTCAGAATCAGCAAAATAAATTCCAGGGGGTTGATTACTTGCCAACTGAATATTGCAATCTAAACTTCATACTAAAGATGAAGTATTACAAATAATGATCTTAAAAGTAAGCAGTTCATGAATGTTATGATATGGAGTACATCTTTGAACACATCCATACAGCATGTTATCCTTGTGAAATTGTCCAGACAAAAGCCACAAACAAGAATACTTACTCTGACTTTATTGTAAGATTACATTAAAAAGCATCTTGCAACTTTGAAAGTACAACTTTCCTGTTTTGCCCTTATAGTCCAAGAAACTAGAAAGGATCCCTTCTGAGACATTTGCCAAGCCTCAGGGCTTCTTGGGCTCAGCTGCCTCTTATCTGACCATTGTTGGTAGCTCTTCCTCCTGTCTCCCAAGGTCATTTACACATACCATGACAGAACATTAAACTATTGTTGTAATTATTGTTTTAAGGGAAACAATGGAAAATAGAGATGCAAATGAGTATACAAGAGACTGTTAGTTATTAACGTTATAAAGTGACCAAAATTTGCTTCAGCCAAAATAATTTGAGCAGCTACTTACCCGTATTTTTCGGAGTATAAGACACACTTTTTCCCCTCACAAAAGAGGGTGGAAATGTTGGTGTGTCTTATATACTGAATACCGCCATTTTTGGCCTCCCAAAGCCTGTTTTTCACAAAAACAGGGTGCGCAGAAGGTTTGAGAGGCCTTCAGAGTGCTTCTGGGGGCTGAGTAGGGCCGAAATGCCCCCGTTTTTGCAAAAAACAGGCCCGGTTTTTGCCCATTTTTCACAAAAACAGGAACATTTTTGCCCTCCCCCAGCCCCCAGGAGCACTCTCCAGTTAAGATCCTTAACCACAACATCATCTTGGCAATTTTTGCATATCTTACACCACCACTACCTCCCTGTAGGCTAATTTCAATTGCTTATCAGCATAGTGTTTCTAGTTTCTGTATAAAATCATTCAGAACAAAAAAATGAATGTAATATAAATATGTTATTCACACTGAGAATTATATTTGTAAAGTGGCCAAATTGCAGCCAGAAACAATAGACAGCCCCAAATATTTAAAGTCATCAGATCCCCCTCCCCATTTAAAAAAATGAAATAATAGCAATAGCATTTAAAGTTATATACTGCCCAATAAGTCTCCTTGTTGGTGTTTTAACGTTCCCAAAGGCATTGAGCTCCTTCAAAATATCCTAAAAGAGGCTGAATTTTTCAGGCTTACCTTTGCTGATGGTATCATTGTATCAGCATATTGCCTCCTGCAGGCCTTGAAAGCCAAATAAAATTAAAGTAAAATAAAATGCATCCAACAGCCAAAAAAAAAAAAAAAGTTGATTGTCATGATCTACTTGATGATGGCCTTTATAATGCTAGACTTCACAGCTCATCTATTCTCAAGGCGTTGATTATTATTGCAATCATTCACCTGGGCTTCCTTACAATATAATAGGTGCAGAAGAAATCTTCATGCATTTTCTTGAGAGGAAAAAGACATGATCATCCAAAATGGAACTTGTCAGATATAAATGAACTGATTCTAATAACATGTTGATTGACAGACACTCCAAATCTGTGTAAACATAACATCCACTTCAGAAAGATGCATATTTTAAAAAAACCAAAACCCTGTGTATCTGGTAAGGTTGCCCATAACAATAAGCTGTTGTGCATTTTTAAACCACAGGACATTATAATTAGGTGTTTCTATTCCCAAATCTGTTCAGAGAAGTTTGAAATCAACTTGCAATTTTTACTTCTCCCAACTTCAAATACAGAAAGTATGCAGAAAACACTTTGAAAAGTAGGAGATGGCCCAGAATGTAATTTACTCAGTGCTCCACCTCAAGATGGGTTAGGGTTAGGGTTAGGATCCTGGAGTAGGAAAAAAACAAAAAAACAAAACAAAACCCAAAACCCTCTTACCTCCACATCATACAAAAATGAAATTTAATAAATTGCTAGTCCCCACCTTCATGTTTTTAGCTCAAATTAGGTCAGAGGTGGGTTTTAGCAGGTTCTGACCAGTTCTGGAGAACCGGTAGTGGAAATTTTGAGTAGTTCAGAGAACAGGTGAATACCAACTCTGACTGGCCACGCCCCCATCTATTCTCTGCCTCCCAAGTCTCAGCTGATCGGGAGGAAATTGGGATTTTGCACTATCCTTCCCCTGCCACACCCATCAAGCCATGCACACCAAGCCATGCCACACCCACAGAACCGGTAGTAAAAAAATTTGAATCCCACCACTGAGTTAGGTATGTTTGTCTGATCGTTTGCAAATACCAAAGCAAACAATGGCTAAAAGAGGGGGAAAATGTTTGGATGCAGAGAGGTCTTTTGCATGAAAAAGGCCCTTGCAAGCTTTTGTAGTGAAATATTAAGGCATTTTATTTTTATTTTTACAAAGGGTGAAACTATGTCTGCATGTATCTGTAGTGGCTGGAATAGGAGAAAGAGGCAGAAACTCTCTAAACAATTCAGGAATGAGACAGAATTACATGGTAAACATAATTTAAAAAAACTAATAATAATGATCTTTATATGTAGAATACAAAATGTAGAATAGCTGCCGGTTTTGTTTTTTTTATCAGAGGTTGCAATGACTGAAGTGGCAGACAGCATCTGTGGCACTGCCGGCGAAGAATTTCTCTTGGTGGGGAAACTAGGATAACTACAAGCTTCACAGAAGCAAAATGTTGCAAAGAAAACACCAACTTTGATTCAGTTTCAAGAGCCAGGAAAAAACAAACACAGCATTGGAAAAAAATGCACTGACATTGAGCATTCACAGAGGAGTAGATTAAAAAATAAAAATAAAAAATTCTATTATTCTATTCTATTCTATTCTATTCTATTCTATTCTATTCTATTCTATTCTATTCTATTCTATTCTATTCTATTCTATTCTATTCTATCTAAACCAACATGAAATCCTCAGGTGAAGATGTCCTGGAATCCAAGGTATATATATTTTTTGAATGGTGACTAACAAGATCTCAGGCTTCATCATCTCTCTGTAGTGATAGATTGATTCCCCCTCACTGTAACACAGGATTGTTGTTTTCAGCTTTACGTTGCTCTTCCAGGAATCCATCTCTTAACAAACACATTAAGGTGTCATTTTTGCAATATTCAGATAAGTTATTTGCATTGTTCCCCCTATAAATCAAATCAACTGTGTGTAAATGCTGAAGAATAACTCAGCTCTGCTACAGAAGCCACTTTCCTGTGCGCTTTAGCAGCATATCTGAAAGGTGAAAAGGTCCTTGTGCATCTATTAGCCCAATAATGTAATGAGATGATACATCAATGTTAGGTTTCTGCCTCAGCACAAACTACATCCAGGCATCAGCAATGAAGCAGATATCACAAAGATGCTTTTTTTCTAAAGGCAACTTGACTTTGTTTTTTCCTTGAAGATGTTTCGCTTCTCATCCAAGAAGCTTCTTCAGTTCTGACTGAATGGCGGAGGATGGAAGGATTTATATTCCTTGCAGTCATCTGGTCTCCTCAGTTCTGACTGAATGGTGGAGGATAGAAGGATTCCTTGCAGCCTCGTCTAACAACCAGATGACTGCAAGGAATATAAATCCTTCCATCTTCCACCAGTCATTCAGAACTGAAGAAGCTCCTTGGATGAGAAGTGAAACGTCTTCAAGGAAAAACAAAGTCCGGTTGCCTTTTGAAAAAGCACCTTTGGGAGAACCATGATCTGTATGACTGAGAATCTCCATAAATGAAGTAGATACTTTTTGTTATGCGTTGGCATGATCAGGCTGGGTGAAACTTTGGTTCAGACAAAGAACTCTTTCTAAACTGCTTCCCAAAACAGTATGATTCAGCAGTATGATCCAGCAGTATATGATCCACAGTGGTGAAATATAAAATTTGTTACTACTGGTTCTGTGGGCGTGGCTTGGTGGGGGGGGGTAATGTGACTGGGTGGGCGTGGCCAACTTTTTTTTTTTTACTTTTAAAAGTATTTTTCTACAACCTCTTCAGCTGAAGAGGTTGTAAACAAAAATGTTTTTAAAAGGCTCTGACGATCCCAGCTGAGTTGCCTGATCGTCAGAGGCTTTTGTTTTCTTTTAAAAGCATTTTTTTGGCCAAAGAGGTTGTAGAAAAAATGCTTTTAAAAGGCTGTGACGAACCCAGCTGAGCCGCACGATCATCAGAGGTTTTTTTTTTTTACTTTTAAAAGTATTTTTTTGGCTGAAGAGGTTGTAGAAAAAATGCTTTTAAAAGGAAAAAAAAAAGGCTCTGATGATCACGCTGCTCAGCTGGGCATGGGGGGTGGCAGGGATTTTTGCTACCGGTTCTCCGAACCACCTACCGCCATCACTACCAGATTGGGCGATCCGGTCTGAACCGGGAGCATTTCACCCCTGATGATCCAGCAGTATGATCCTCTTCCTTTCAAAAGAGAAGAGAAACAATCAAGTTGCTTCTCCTTAATTTCCTTCAGGATCGCTTTAAGCCTTCTTCTGCAGAGTTCACTAGCTGAAGTTTATCCAGATTTGGCATCATTGGCAAATGGAGTGGGGATTGCTCATCAGTTTGTGCTAAACCTGTTCAGCCTGCCAGGGCTCACCCCAACGGTATTCCAGACTGTGGGCCTTAATTAAATGTAAGCTTCATTCAAACTGATCACTTCTTCCTTGGCAGAGGCTATGTGGAAAACCCCTTTGGACTGCTCAGCAAAGGCTTTGTGTGTAGAAGGTCTCTCAGGCTCGGTGTCTTCCGGCAATGCATCTCAGGCAAACCAGAGGCTGCTAGTCTCACAAAGATTCTCTTTCTGCTTCGTATTCTCTTTGTGATTAAAAAAAAACAACCCTGAATTTTCATGTCGATACTCCAGCTAACTTTGCTAATAAGATTTCAAAATTAAATTTCTTATCCTGGTTCATCTTCGAGAGATTAAGCTTTAAGTATTTTTTTTTTTAATGTATGCTAGAAGATTCAAAGATATTGGGCGATAGTCTTTCCAATCCATTTGGATAATGATCTTTCTACTGCAAATAGTTTGCTTTATTCATAAGGAAGGTGTTTCATAAGCCTGAAGACAATTCTGCACCGCTGTCTAAGCTACTCTCAAGCTGCTCCTGTCGTTAAGCAAACTTCAGAAATGCCAGCCTGGATTGCACTGGGTTGACAAGACTAAGTCACTGCAAAAGCCGATCAATCACACTCCTGCTTCCTGCCCTTCCCATCCATGCATGGAAGTTAAGCTGCACTAGCTAACTCCTATCCACTGATGCTCGGCGTATCTTTCTAACAATTGTTATTGCTTCATTACTCCCAATTCTTTTTCTTTTTTCTTTTTTAATTACCCAGCTGTTTTTGAAAACCTTCCTCTTTTTCTTTCCATGTTATCCTAAAGCCAATCAGAGCTGAGTTGCATCTAGAGTGGAATGAAGCACCAGAGTTCATCTGCTTTGAAGGCCGCAGGTTAGAAAACAGTAGTTTGAATCACAGCTGGAAAACACAGTCACATCATGCATTTGCAATGGGATGGGAGTGTGAGAAAGAGGTCATTCGTTTCTGCGTTCGGGAAGTAGTGAATGATGGGTAAAGTAGAAAGGATGGCTCTGCATTTAGAACATTGTACTGCTAAGAACTTCTAGCTAGCCGAGCTCTTGCTAAAACATTTATTTCAAAAGTCAATCAAAATCCATTCGAAGATTCAGAAGTTCTCTTTTAATTCATTTTTAATGACATTTATCAACAGAGAGCAAACTTAGACTGCCATTTTAATTTTCTTTTTATATGATCCTGAAAATAGGTTTTGTTTTCTGGAGCGGATTTAATTGGCTGGTTTACCTCCGAGCATATCAAAAACCCAAGTCAAACTCCAAGTCATGAAACAAAGTCCAACTATCTTCATCCTTCAGAGCAGATATGTTCAGAGAAATTGCAGATTCCAAAGTGACTGAAGAGAAAAAGGAAAAGAGATCAGCAGATTCCCTATTTGTGAATATTCAGGGGCTCCTTTCCACTATTTGTAAATATTCAGGGACAATTATGGCTTTGGATGTTGTGGGACAATTATTATCATGCTGACCAGTAGTGGATTGCCCCAGTTCGGACCGGTTCGCAAGAACCGGTAGTAAAACCGGCGGGAGGCCCCGCCCACTGCCCAGATGTCATCATTGGCGATCTGCACATGCGCAGAAGCTTATGCGCATGCGCATAAGCAAGGCACATGTGCAGAAGCAAGGCGCATGTGCAGAAGCAAGGCACAAGCAAAGCAAGCACGTGCGCCCAATCCCATTGCGAACTGGTAGTAAAGGTAAGTAGAACCTACCCCTGATGCTGACCCCATGAATGTGGAAACGTCTTCGGACAGACCCTGGCTCAATGGCCTCAAAACGGAGTTGAGAACTACCCCGTACAATCGCCAACAACTAGAAGACTAAAATCTGCAGAGACACCTTTCCTTCCATTCCTAATTCCTGAGAAAAAAATACTTTTGCAGAAAGATGCATACTGAGATTTAGCCTCATTTGTGGCCCTACAAAGACATTTGGGTGATTCTTAAGTCACCTAATCCATTTCAATTTGCTATTGGTGAAAGGGAAGGAGGTAGTTTTGGCCCTTTCAGCTTTAACATTTATCTCCTATGCTGTACCACAAGGTACTGACATCCCTTTGGATGAGATTTGTTTTTGGGGGAGGAGGGCACAGAAAACATAGAGATAAGCAAGAATGAGTTTAAATCACTTTCTCCCTTCCACAACTTGGAGCATCCAGAAAGCATACACAAATTTATGACCCAAGCAGTGACTTTAATATTCACTCTATCCTCACCACCATCTAAGTGACCTTAGAGGCAGACAGTTCATATTATTTGACACATGTACACTGTTGCAGTGTAATACATACCTGGATTAGTACTGCATTGCCTGTGTTTCTGTTTCTAATCTAGCAATTGAATTCATTATTGTACTGGGATCTTATCTGTGCCAACCAGTCCGTAGTTTTCCATGCTCTGTCCTTTCCCCAAACTGGCCAATGAATGGCTGTTCTTTCTACCAGGTTGTAGATTCCCTTCTCCTTTTCATCATGTTATGCCTGGATTAACAAAAAGTGAAATCTTCCTTCTGCAGAGAAATGAAATTGAATAATTTGCAATCGGCTTCCTTCCCATGCTCCCAAATTTCATCTAATATATGCAGCTATATTTCTGAAGCCCTGAAAAAGAAGCAAGTTATATTGAATAAGTGAGAACGAATTCCTGAATAATAATAATAGCGATAATGCAGAGGGATTTCTCTTCAGGAATTTTGAAATACCCCAAAATCTGACTGCTGTTTTTAATAGGTGCCAAGCAGAGGTGGGCTGCTACCTGTTCAGACCGGTTCAGGAAAACCGGTAATTCCGACCACCAGCTAGGCCTGCCCACCTGCCCTGGCGCTATCCCGTCCTATATATCTCACTCTCTGGCTCACTCGCCCCGTCCACACAGCCCAGTTGATTTCCGTGCCTCACCCGCTCTATTCACCACGGCTGCCCGAGAAGATGTGCTGGAAGCCGTGCACATGAAATCCCCATGTGTTTGAAGCTACATGCAAATGCGGAAAGCGCGCTCACAGTTTCAGTTCTGCATTAGGCGAACCAGTTGTTAAATTATGTGAAGCCCACCTTCAATGCTAAGGTACAGTAGTCCTCAACCAGTGGGGGTTCTAACCGGCTTTACTACCGGTTCTCTTCGTGCGCGCACTTTGTGCAAGCGCGTTAGCAATATTCCCAGCTGAGGTGCAGCAATCCACTCTGCTGCACCTATCAGCTGGGCTAAAAATAAAGAAATATAAGGTAGGAATAACGGGGGTGGGGTGGGGGGGTGGGAGGGCCCAACTCCCAGACAAAGAGAACTGGTTCGGTGATATCATATCGTCAGCGCTACCAGCTCGGCTGAACCGGGCCGAACCAGGAGGAACCCACCACTGTCCTCAACGTACAACCACAATCAAATCCAAAATTTATGATGGTAAGCGAGACAATTGTTAAGTGAGCTTTGCTCCATTTTACAACCTTTCTTGCCACATTTATTATGGGAACCACTGCAATTGTTAAGTTAGTAACATGGTTGTTAAGGGAGTCTGACTTCCCCGCTGACTTTGCTGGTCAGAAGGTCACAAAAAGTGATCAACATGACCCCCCTGGGGCACTACAACTGTCATAAACACATGGCATGTCTCCAAATTTTGATCACATGACCACGGGGATACTACAACAGTCATAAGTGTAAAAAATGATCATGTGGGGTTTTTTTTTTTCAGTCCTGTTGCAACTTCGAACAGTCACTAAATGAAGTGTTGTAAATTGAGGACTACCCGTGAAAGGTTACTCTGAAATCAGGAAAAAAAAAATTAAGTTATTCAATTGATATAGCAATAGCACTTAGACTTATATACCGCTTCACAGAGCTTTCCAGCCCTCTCTAAGCGGTTTACACAGTCAGCCTATTGCCCCCAACAGTCTGGGTCCTCATTTTACCCACCTCGGAAGGATGGAAGGTTGAGTCAACCTTGAGCCTGGTGAGATTCGATCTGCCAAACTGCTGGCATCTGGTGATCAGCAGAAGTAGCCTGCAGTACTGCACTCAAACCACTGTGCCACTGTGGCTCATATGATATAATAGGCATTGTCTAATATTCCAATAAAAGTACATTTTGTGTAAGTGGAAAATGTTGCAAAGTAAGGCAAAAACTGGAAAAAAATAGGAACGCATTGCTAAGATGAAGATAAAAAGGTAGGTGCTCTTGTCTTTTCTTCCTTTCCCTCTCAATGAAGGATATTTCAGCACATCCCAACTAAGATGAAGGCACCAAAATAATATCCGAATCATATTCCGATTGGCAAGTAGGATTTGGAGAAGCTTTTCAGTTCTTTGGTGGGTAAAAGCCAAACGCTGCTCCTGCTGGAAATGGCCCTTTCTTTCCAATGTAAATACTTGAAACGATGGGTTCCCCTGGGTGTAAAATCATAGATGTCATCTTTCTAAACCTGCTTTAGCTAAGCACATCAAGTATAACCTGCTGCTTATTGGAATGGAAAATTATATTTAAATAGAATAGGTAGATTATCAAGATGGAAATTATACACAGGAGACATAAACAGCAATACCAGGAGAGCGACAGCGGTTGCTAAATTGGCTTTGAACGGCTGACCTTGGGATGAGTAAAATTATGTTTGAAAAATTCAGCAACATGGTTGGCTTGCCCTTTGTGATTGCAGTGCAGAATCATGGAAGCGCACAAGAACGGTAATAATCAAGCATGAAAGCTCAGCCATGTTGAAACAATCATTTTGTGCGATTGGGATGGATTCAGACCTGAACAGTGGCAAACAGACATTCATAAAATCCAACAAGTCATACTCTCTGCAAATCATACTCTCTGCGTAAATTAATACAGGTAGTCCTCCAACTTACAACCACAACTGAGCCCAAAATTTCCGTTGCTAAGTGGGACAGTTGTTAAGTGAATTTTACCCCATTTTATGACCTTTCTTGCCAGAGTTATTAAGTGAATCACTGCAGTTAAGTTAGTGACATGGTTGTTAAGGGAATCTGGCTTCCCCATTGACTTTGCTTGTCAGATTGCAAAAAGTGATCACATGACCCTGGGATATTGCAACCGTCATAAGCCACATGAGCCAGTTGCCAAGCATCTAAATTTTGATCAAGTGATGGTGGGAATGTTGCAATGGTTGTAAGTGTGAAAAATGGTCCTAAGTTACTTTTTCAGTGCCACTGTAACTTTGAACAATCACTAAATGAACTGCTATAAGTCAAGGACTCCCTGTAATGCAATTTAAGAGCATTCGTTGTAATGATTGTATAAACATCACCACAATTAAAGCAATGCTAACAGCGCTATTTTAACTTTTCTACATTGATTCACATTCTTTCATATCTTAATCCCCATCAACAATCACTAGGTTAGCAATAGCAATAGCACTTAGACCAGGGCTGAAATGCTCCTGGTTCAGACTGGATCACCCGATCCGGTAGTGATGGTGGTGGGTGGTTCGGAGAACCGGTAGCAAAAATCCCTGCACCCCCCCATGCCCAGCTGAGCCCTACGATCATCAGAGGCTTTTTTTTTTTTACTTTTCAAAGCATTTTTTCTACAACCTCTTCTGACGAAAAAATGCTTTTAAAAGTAAAAAAAAAAAGCCTCTGATGATTGCGCAGCTCAGGTGGAATAGTCAGAGGCTTTTCAAAGCATTTTTTTCTGCAACCCCTTGGCCGAAGAGGTGGTAAAAAAAATGCTTTGAAAAGTCTCTGACGATCCCAGCTGAGTTGCTTGATCGGCAGAGAGGCTTTTCAAAGCATTAGAAAAAATGCTTTGAAAAGTTAAAAAAAAAAAGTTGGCCACACCCACCCAGTCACATTACCCACCCACCCCCAAAGCCATGCCCATAGAACCGGTAGTAACAAATTTTACATTTCACCCCGACTTAGACTTATATACTGCTTCATAGTGCTTTAGAGCCCTCTCTAAATAGTTTACAGAGTCATCTTATTGCCCCCCAACAATCTGGGTCCTCATTTTACTGACCTTGGAAGGATGGATGGATGGCTGAGTCAATCTTGCGCCGGTCAGGATCAAACTGCTAGCAGTGGGCAGAGTTAGCCTGCAATACTACATTCTAACCACTGCGCCACCAGGGCTCATGCTGGAGATGGGTGTTATACCATGTTAATAAGAAAAGCTCATTTTCCCCAAAAAAGTTAATTTATTTGTTTGCAGGAATTCCATTGTATTTATTCTTTAGAATAAATAAATTTGTCCTATTTTCCCTTTTTCTGAGCCCCATCTTCTGTATGCATGCCACTAATCTGCTACATAGAGTATGTACTACAATCCTGTGTAACAGTGGCTATTAAGTCTGCAACAACTCAATAGGGATATCATGGTGACGACTGACTCCTGCAGAAAATGGCATTCTATCTCTCTATGTCTTTTATTCATCAAATATGCCGTTATTAAAACAATGATGCTATAATATTGTCATGCATACAGAGGAAGTATGCATATCATGCTCCCTGAGGCCAACTGCCTTGAGTGTTGGGATATGCAGATTATAAATTCAGTAGTAAATAAATCTAGTCATTAATGCCACATTGCCACAAATGGCAACAACCCCTCTGGGGTTTCAGGCAAGAGTTTTTCTAGTCCTGATGAGATTAGTTCAAGACCTTCTACACATAAATCAATTCCTCAGTTACTGAATTTTAGGAACATGAAATTAAATGACAGGGATGGGGAAAATTAAAAGTATGGCTGCCAGTTTGAGCAGTAACTATAAATCTCTTTCAACCTCTTATTTCAAGCTCAATGTATAGAATCAGTGAACAGTCTGGAGATGCATATACTTCTCAGAAATCATCACATGTAGCCTATGGAGCTTAGCAGGCAACTTTCCAATAGGACAAATGGATCAAATCTGACCTTCCCCCTTTTTTTACATGCTACAAGTAAATATGTGATGAAAGTTAGCCAGCTCTCCAAATCCGATCCTTGAAATATAAGCACTTAGCTGCCTTTGACAATACACAGCTGTCACTCCTGGAATTTGAGCTTTAGTCATGGTGGGTTGTGTTATTTATTTCTACCTTTTAGGACAAATGATATCTCCATTGATCTGTAACCAAACTTTTGGGGTGGGGGAACCAGGCCTTGCTGAAACTTCATAAGAAGTATTTTGTTACGGTGTAATTCTGATACTTGCAGAAAGATGTCCTCTTTAACAGAGAAGGCAAATGAAGGTGATGAACTTCTCAATTTTTTACCCTTAGTGGATAACTGATGAATATCTAGACCAGTGATGGCTAACATTTTTGCCATCGCATGACAGAAGGGTGGATGGGGGGGGTGTCACACGCATACGTGCCCACACCCATAATTCTATGTGCCGGTGGGACCGGAAGTTGGCAAATGGACCATTTTCGGCCTTTGGAGGGCCTCAGGGGAGGGAGAGGAAGGCCGTTTTCACCCTCCCCACACTCCAGAGAGGCTCTGGAGGCTGGAGACAGCAGAAAACGGGCCTTCCCCCCCCCCAAGGCCTTCCAGAGGCAGGAAATAGCCTGTTTCCCTACGTCTGGTGAGCTCAGAAGGCCCAAAAATCAGCTGGCTGGCACGCGCATGCACACCGGAGCTGAGCTCACATGCCCACTGATATGGCTACGCATGCCACCCATGGCACGCCTGCCATAAGTTTGCCATCACGGATCTAGACAGTCTACAAGAATAAATAAATACTATGATTTATTTAACCACAGGGTACTTTGAATCTTTATTGTCTATAGCTGGAAAAAAAATTGCAAAGAACTAGCTTCTCAGGGCTAAGTCTCAGTGCTAAATAGTTGTTTGTCTCTTGAGATGCCTCTGAAGTTGAAAGTCTAGAGTGTAAAGTCCCACAAGAAGAAAACAAAAGCTTTGATAGCCAAGCCTGGATTTTGCTGTTCTTTTCTAAAGATCTACTAGGCACAACCAGGAAAGAATGTTTTATCTTAGACAATAAAATAACGCATCTCATTCATGTACAGATGAAAAATTACCATCACCATCCTTTCAAGTGAAAAACCAAAGCATCTTTGAAGTTGAACTGCAATTCCAGAAATAATTTGCAAAGGAACATAATACCTAAATTCGTGTCTGTGTTTAATCTGTATGAAAAGCAAACAAGTCAAATAAATAAATCAACGTGCAAACAAGCTGGATGAAGAAGGTTTGAAATGCAAAGCCAGCCTCATGTAGATTTATCAAGGTCCAAGTCACACAACCATAAAACCTAATAGTTGTTTGTTTTTTCTTAAAACCAAAATCTAGCAGGGTAATATTAAGGGGAAAAAAAGGGGGGGATGGTGTCCTTCCTCATAGTTTTTTAATGATAAAACAACTAATAACAGACTAAAAAAGAAAAAGAAAAAATAGGTGCAGAAAGGAGAAGAGAAAAAAAATAATAGAATAAAGAAAAAGAAGAAAAAAAAGAGTATAATAAAGAAAAAGAAGAGAATTATATAACGAAATTAATTTCCTCTTCATCACAAGGGCTAAACAACTCCAGGAACTTATCACCTTCTCTTAAAATACAACCAATGATCTCCTTTTCCACATCCGACCTCTTATCCAGAAACAAATCCTTAAAAGTTGTGACTTCCCTCATTGTGTGGAAATCCTAGTCATTGTTGTGACCTAGGCCCAAGTAGGTATTATCAGATGCAATCAGTTCTAAACAGATTTTATTAGAACAGTTGAGAATTAACTCATTCTCAGCGTAGTCCAAACTAATTCAAAACAAATTCTTCATAACACGATTCTTCAGCCTTATCACCAACCTTGGTCTACTTTGGCAACCTGCCAAAGGCTTTTCTTGGCAAAAGTTCAGAAGCAGAAGACACCATCAAAAAATAAATGCAGCAAGAGAAGAAACAAATCTATCAACGTTGTTTTCCGACAAAGAGCCCAAGAGCCGTTGCTGGTCTTTTAAGCCTTCTGGGAGGGGTCAATCATCTCTTGGTCTTACTCCTGAATTGTCCTTTTTTCTTCAGCTGCTCTTGCCTTCTGGCAGCTCTTCTCATGCGTGTACTAGGAACAGGCTCCTCCTGTTCCTCTGCCTCTCTGCTGTCAGCCTCTGGAGGCTCCAGTGTCCGCACATCTCTCCCAGATGGCCCTGGCCCCATTTCTGCCTCTGACGCAGAGCCCTCATCCAGGCCTTCCCCAGCTTCCAGGACTGGCCCATGTTCTTCCTCAGCCTCCTCACTGTCCGACTCCGCTGTCAGCTCTGCAGGCTGCTGGCAGACCACAACAGTCGTGTGCAAGCATGCTTCTTTCACACAAGTTTCTAGGGCAACAGGGATGTATTTTAGCTTTATTTATAAGGGTGCGTAAGAACACTTGGCCTCAGAGAGGCTAACTTCTTCATTTAAAAGCCACTTCAAGGAAGCTGTTTGTGTAAACTGAAACCCTGATTTTTCCAAAGGTTGCTATCATAGTAAGAACAAAAAAAAGCAACACACGATATTAGCATCTTTCAGTTTTTATAACACTATATGATTGCTCTTTCCTGTTTGGTACGCATGCTGAGTGAACCTTCAGAATAATAAAGGGTGTTAAAGAAATGCTCTATTTCCTAGTTCTGGGCCACTTAAAAGAGCAGCATTTGGTTTTTATGGTATTAAAATCCAATTTGCATAGGTAGGATATGCCTCATTGGTTTCCATATTGAATACAGCATTTAAGTGATTGGTATAATCAGTTGCTTAAGTACTATTAAACATGTATTTAGTACCAGTGGAAAAGTAATTCCTCCTTCAGTCTTTTGTTTCTCCCCTCAAACCAATTCATACAATCATCTTGGTGGGTTAATGCAAAAGTTTGGCACAGAAGCTCTTCTGATAGCTTATTTCTCCAGCCACATTAATTGAGAGCCCAGACTATATTGTTTCCATGAGACTATTAACAACTTTAAATGGAGCTTTTTATAGATTTCTTTTTAGCAGACAAATACCTCTACAGGCAGTAGATAGAATGGTGTACTAAGGCCCATTCTGTGCAGCGCTCAGGGCATTCTCTCTTTCACGAATGAAGGCAAATATACATGTCCCAGGATAATGTAGCAGAATCCAATCTGGGTCGGACACTGGGACCAGAGGTTTAGTCTTCTGAGCTTTTAGACTTGTGCTGGAGCCCAACCTCAGGGAACGTTTCTCTAACAAAATTGTGCTTTGGGCTACTCTATGCATTGTATTTATGTGGTGCCTTCCTATTGGTTGATTGGTGTGTTGATGGCCTGCGATTGGCTGTTGTTTCCTGGTGCTGCTAAGCACTTGGCTCCTAAGTACCCGATAAATCAGCACTTCTCTTGACTGACAAGGGGCCTGTTTCCCAGGCTTCAATCATTTCCCTGGCTATTTTTGTACCTGCTATGTTACACATGG
This sequence comes from Pantherophis guttatus, assembly GCF_059756535.1. Lineage (NCBI taxonomy): Eukaryota > Metazoa > Chordata > Lepidosauria > Squamata > Colubridae > Pantherophis > Pantherophis guttatus. Next base: position 211,182,355 of record NC_142063.1, on the reverse strand, counting down.
AAAATACCTAACTATATGTACATACTTAAAGCCATGTAAGGGTTAATCATTAATACATCAATTGTCCCTCCCACTAACTCCTCCTTACCTTTGACTCCTCCTACTGTGTATATATACTGATGTCCTGGACTGCTTACTTGCCTTGCCTGATGTTCTCCTGTAATAGAAACAAAGAAATAAATACTGTTTATATTCTCATGACTTGCATCCTGATTATTGGGCCTATATGAAAGAAAAATAGCAACATGCTAGGCCAACAATCTTAGTAGCTGTGAAATTGAATGTATGTCCTTGTTCACCGCAGTGTGAGGCTAGCAATGAGTTCAGGTCTCCTCATCTGACCGTTCACTTGTGTTTTTGCAATCTGGTGGTTAGCTTCCTTCCCATCAGTCCTACAGAAACATAGGGGCAATCCATGCAGTGGATCTGATAGATTACATTAGAAGTATCTCCCACCTGCAAGCAATCTTTGCAATGCATGATTTCATAAATGCATAATTCCCTCTTTTATTTTCTGACAGAAGCCACACTTAAATTTAAGTTCTCCTTTTGCTTCTGGATGCCTTGCAGCAGGTCTGTAAATATAAATATCATGACAAATCAGGTAATATAAACATATAATAAAATTAAAACACGGATCCCCAGGAATAGACCTTTATATGTTTTGTTGCAAACATCTTTAAGTGAAGTTGAGTCTATAGTTGGCAACTCAGTTCCAAATCCTCCTGTTTCCATCTGATACCAAGATGGGCTGATGGTAGAACAGGATCTACTTATAGTCTTCTAAGGTAATTTGCAGTTGATCAAGAACGATTTTTTAAATCAGTTATTGAACAATGCACTGTAACTTGTTTCATATTCTAAAATATTGCTACTTAGCTTTTTAATAAATAAATAAAACCTTGAGAGGAGAGGAAATGAAACAGAGGATTTTACATCCAGGGCAGAGCTATTAAGTAGATCAAGGGTCTCCAACCCCCAGTCTATGGACTGGCACCGGTCCGCAGCATGCCAGAAACCAGGCAACACAAACAAGCAATGCCCCATTCGCGGAATGCAAGCAGCATGTGAAACCACACCCACTCCAGTCTGCGGAAAAACCTCTCTCCACAGAACCGGTCCCTGGTGCCCAAAAGGTGGGGGGCTGCTGAACTAGATCTACTAGTCTAGACTATAAATTCTGGGTAACCACTGGGTGGCAGCCAACAGCTGCAGTTTTTCTGTTTCTCTTCACTCCCATCTAGTGATCTGTGGAATTTTGCAGTCTACCAGGCAAAGCGTTCTAATAATTCATTATCATAATTTCCAACTTCATTTTCAACAGCTGCCAGAACTGAAAATTGAATTGTAAGCCGCCCTGAGTCTTCGGAGAAGGGCGGCATATAAATCAAATTAAAAAAAAAAAAAATTGAAAACATGCTATCACTTGATAATATCCAAGGTTTTATGCCTTGTTGATTTGCTTATTGATTTATGGTTTATATGCCCTTCAATTATGATTCTGAATGGCTTATATACCATTACAGTAACCAGGCAGAATGTACAACAATAATTTAATAAGAATAAATATCAGCATAATCAAATTATTCCTTATATCATTCTATTTATTCAGTTCAAAACTCATCTGAAGAGCCAGTTTGGCGCGGTGGTTAATTGGTTACAAATTGGGAGGCACAAAGCCACCTGGGTGACCTTGGGCCAGTCCCTCTTTCTCAGCCCTAGGAAGCAGGCAATGGCAAACCACTTCTGAAATCTTGCAAAGAAAACTGCAGGAATTAGTCTTGATGGTGGTCAGAAGTCAACACTGACTTGAAGGCAGCAAAAAACAAAACAAAAGCTTCATCTGGTATTCCATTTTAGAAGAAGTTATGTTATTGTCCACCTTCCAAGTTAGAATGGACAGGAAACATGACCAGGTGAGCTCCTTTGACTTTATTCTAATGATACATTAGCAAAATCGTATACATCTGATAACAGATTAACAGAGTTGGAAGGGACCTTGCAGGTCATCTAGTCCAACCACCAACTGCCCAAGCAGGAGACCCTACATCTGCCTTTACCTAGGATTGAACTCACAGCCTCCCCTTGACCCCTTAAGCCCAAAACTAGGGAAGATCTTTGCTGAGTCTCTTGCCCTACCCACGATCCTCCTGAGAGCTAAGCTACATTTTATCTACCATATTTTTAGGAGTATAAGACGCACCTTTTTCCCCCCAAAAAGAGGGTGAAAATCTGGGTGCGTCTTATACTCTGAATGTAGCCCCATCCAGCTTTTCAAACGGAGGTTTCAGAGGCTGAAAAAAGCATCAGAAATGAAGCTTCAGCAAAGAAGCTCCCAAACAGAGCTTCAGAAAAAAAGCCCCCAAACAGAACTTCGGAAAAAAAGCCCCCAAACAGAGCTTCAGAAAAAAAGCCCCAAACAGAGCTTCAGAAAAAAAGCCCCCAAACAGAGCTTCAGAGGCTTTTTTTCTGAAGCTCTGTTTCAGAGGCTTTCAGAGGCAGGAAAAAAAGCAAAAAAAAAAAAAAAAGCAAGGCACAGAGCTCACAACCAAGGAACCTGTCGCTAAAATTCACCTCTGGGAACAGCTGATTGGGGGTATTCCAGGAGGCCGATCCACCTGCCAATCAGCTTTTTTCTTATTTTCCTCCCCAAAAACTAAGGTGCGTCTTATACTCCGAAAAATACAGCAACTGTTCCCTTAGTTGTCCCAAAGGTGCTTTTTCAAGAGGCAACTGGACTTTCTATATTTTTCCTTGAAGACGCTTCACTTCTCATCCCAGAAACTTCTTCAGTTCTGATTGAATGGTGGGGAATAGAAGGACTTATATTCCTTGCAGTCATCTGGTCATTTGCATTCTTTCTCAGAGTCATTGAGTCCACCAGGAGGTTTGTCTGTGTCCTCAGGGTCACCTGAATACTGCAAACAGGTATGGAACCTTTTTTTGAACTGCGGAACTGCTTGTTGCCCTGTCTGTCAAGGTCATTCCCAGATACCATTACATCTATCCACACTTCATCAAAGACCGTTTGAAGGTTTCAGGTCATGATCCCCTCTCAAAATGTTAGCAGGGATGGATAGGGCTTCATCTTTGGAAATAAGCTATTTCAAAGGAGGGGCAGACAGAGAAAGTTCACCCTTGGACTCCCTAATGATATTATTTCCTAGAGTTGAGGATCCAAAGTAAACCTTTCTTGCTGGATCTCATCAAATGGGCAGATTTTATTTGCTTTTTAGAAAGCAAAGTAGGTACTGAAATGCTGACATGATATGAAAAATCTTTTTATTCATGGGATAAATGGGATTATTCCCCCCCACCCCATTAAGTTATGTGATGCAAAACTGAGCCATGTGCTGATTCCACAAAGACAAATTCTCAACTGTATGAAATTCATATAAACAATTTCAAATTTATTGACAGAATTTTTAACCTTGCTATTTAACATTTGCAACCATGCAAATGAAGAAAACTATCAGCGGAATCCTGGAAATTATGTTCATAAGAAGATTGCATCTAATATTCTTACTGATTGAACCTGAAAGAATGAAAAATTATGATATGCTAATGCTGCCACCTAATCCAAATCAATGTGAAGAGACTGCAATAGTTTGCCTATTAAATGGGATTATACTTAAGATTCAGTCATTCCTGTTGATGGCAAGAGAGTAGAAGAGTTAGAATCTAGCTTTCTCTCAACATGTTCAGTCATTTGCCTCAATAAACTGAACTGCATTGCAATGTTACTTTAAGCCCACCCTCCACTGAAGACTTTGGTGCTGTCATATTTCAGAAGCCAGCATCCTGGCAGTGCTAAATATTTCAAAGTTCTGACATGGGTAAATACTTAGCAACCAGACCTTGAAATACTTACAGGCTTATTGATAACCTGTCAGCTTGAACCTTTTTTTCTTTTTTAGATTGCTGGCATTTCTTACTTAGTTTCCCACAATAGATTTTTCTGTAGGATAATTTAATTTAAGAATCCTTGCACTTTTGTCTATGGAGGTTCTCAGCCATCCACGTCATGGTTGTCCCAAAGGTGCTTTTTCAAGAGGCAACTGGACTTTATGGTTTGTCTTTGAAGACGTTTTGCTTCTCATCCAAGAAGTTTCTTCAGCTCTGACTGGATGGCAATGAAGAGCTGAAGAAACTTCTTGGATGAGAAACGAAATATCTTCAAAGAACAACCAGAAAGTCCAGTTGCCTCTTGAAAAAAGCACCTTTTTGCACTTTCGATTCATATAATATTAGTTTTGTTCTGTTATCTGTGGCCATGCTCTTCAGTATTAATTCCCTTCTTGAAACCACACTGGCAGCTTTTATATTCCATGAAAACTCAACAGCTCGGAATCAGAAAAACTTGAGGGGGTCACTCTCCAGTTACAGTGGATGAACTCTGAGGTTTCTGACATCACCACTTCTCTATTTATGCAGCTGATCAGATAGCAAAAATTGGGCTGAATCATAAAGACCAAGGCTGCAGCCTCTTGCTCCATTCTTTTAAAGTTAACATGGTAGGCCTGGAATGAAAGACAGGCAAGATTGGAAAATATAAGAGCCGACACTTCAGATTCATTCTACTTTATATAGAAATGCTCCAATAGACTAAGTGGCAGTACTTGATGTTTAGTAATGCTAAGCTGCATCTCCTTTATGAGGCAGAAAGTGAAAAAGACTGCCGCCTGATCTCTACTTGAGATAACATATTGTTTTTCAAATATTATTTTATCAATAGTAGGTTATTCACAAAATAATAATGAAATGTTCCAAGCTCCAAAACATCTGCCCTGAATGTTTTAAGCACGAGGCAAAACTTACGTTTTGAGAGACCTATTTGAAAACAAAATGCAGTTTCACTCCAAACATGAATTAAAATCTGACTACTTTTTGGGAAGCATATTTTTGCATAGGGATTTGCAAAAGAGCAGCGAACGAAGAATTCTCAGTCGCCAAATAACAGTGGCAATTTTCACTCCACTTTGAGTGTTCCTTCCATTTTTGCCCCCTTGCGAGTGATTTGGTGATTGACTATTTATTTATTGATCAACGGGGTGCTAAATCAGTGGCATACCATCCTTGTATGGGATTCTAGGTCAGTTGGAAGGCAAAAAGTTGGAGATTAAAGCATACATGATCCACCACTTCCAAAACTCAGCCACCACATTCCAACCTCAGCAGGACATGCCATTGCTTCTCCCATCCACACAGATACTTCCTATTTATTCCTATAAAATCCTATTTCATATTGATTTTATTTATTTATTTAATCTGTTTATCTATTTAAATTTGTTATGATTGTTGAAGTCTGATGAACTCTGGGCAACATACAAAATCCCCCATGAATTCCATAAAATTCCATATTTTAGTTTCCAGATAAAATATGAAAGCACACCAACAGCCTGGCCTAAAACAAACTCAGAGCAATACAAATCAAATCAAACAAATCCTGTCCCCAATACAACAATACAGATACAATATTCTTCACTCCTGGTTCCCATTATAAGAAAATTGGCTATATCATCTTTGAACTGATAAAGCTAAGGAACCTGAGTCTAAAGTTCTTTCAGGTGTTCTAAGCTCTCTGTCATATCTATTTCCAGGACTGTCTTGGTGGAAATGTCTCCAGATACCTCAGATGACTGAAGTTAGGAGGGCTGTAACCAGGGATAGAGATTCTGAATGGTGGTGGGCCTAGAAGCAGGGATGAAATGCTCCTGGTTCGGACCGGATCGGGCAATCCGGTAATGATTGTGGCAGGTGGTTCGGAGAACCAGTAGCGATGGTGGTGTGAGGCTCCAGCCACCCACTCAGGTATCATTACTTTCTGCTTTTAAAAGGTAAAAAAAGGGCTCTGATGATCGCGCGCCACAGCTGTGATCATCAGAGCCTTTTTTTACCTTTTAAAAGCATTTTTTTTACAATCTATTCACCCAAATAGGTTAAAAAAATGCTTTAAAAAAGTAAAAAAAAAAAAAGTTGGCCATGCCCACCCAGTCACATTACACCCCCCCAAGCCACGCCCACAGAACGGGTAGTAACAAATTTTACATTTCACCACTGCCTAGAAGGTTCATTTTTTAAAATTCCCGATCCATGATTTTATTTATTTATTTATTTATTTTATTGAATTTGTATACCGCCCTACTCCCGAAGGACTCAGGGCGGTGAACAGGCATAGAATAAAACATATAAATACAAAATTTAAAATAGACTAAAATGAATTAAATAATTTGGCTGAACAAATTTAAAACCCCAATAATTTAAAACCAAATTTAAAATTTCCATTTAAAAAGGGGAAAGACCATGATGGGATGGTTCTTCCCCATTCCTGAGATTTCTCTTTCTTCTACTTTGCAATCCATCCATAGAAATTTAATAGCAGGGTAGTTTTTTTAAAAAAAAACTGAAATGAAACTAATTAGAAGTATCTACAATGGATCTAACTTGTGAAGCATCGCTGATATTGATTTGGGAATTGAAGCATCTTCAAAATTCCTCCAAAAAAAGACAAAATCTCAGTACATTTATTTTTCATTTGAATGGTTGCAAGCCTATACTCTGTAAAGTTGGCTTTTGCTGCACAATCATTTTTCCTTTTTTGTCCTGTTTATATCACGTTTGGCAACCTTTCTCCTTCCATATGAACTCTTACTATTAGGCTACAACAGCTGTCATAACTGTGTTCTGTGAAGCTTTTGGTTCATGCCTAGCATGAATTGGTGCTGGAATTCTCATTGCTGATAAAATGGACAACTTTGCTTATTCTGTGCTTCACAGGCTCAAGCTGTTGAGTGGTTTTTTGTTTTTTTTCCCCCTGAACTTGATGAGGCATGCCATGACAGAATATTGAGCTCTCAAGTTTAATTAAGGCAATAGATTAAGAATGTCCTCCTTCAAATTCCATTGCTCAAAATCCTATTTGATCAAATGTAAAGGGAACGTACATTTCCTAATCAAAGTCAAACACTTCTAAGTTCCCTTGATTTTAAAAAGAGTTTAATTGCATTTGGAAACTCAATGAGATTTAGATCTACTCTAAACAGCTTCACTAATCAGAGATATATGTTCAATCTCAAGTGGAATCTGGACACACAGGGGGTTTCACAGTGTGATTCATTAAGTATAATTCCTCTCTTTGCACTACATAATGTTCTATGATGCATGGGAAAGCTCTATATCCTTTCCCCCATAGTGATTATCATTTTATAAAATCTATTTACAAAAACAAACAAGCTTGAAGAACATTCGGTCAATACATGGCTAATCGGTCAACAGAATCAAAATTTAAATTATATCAGCAAGACTTGCCTCAGTGAAGCAAACCAGTCTAATGGGCGACACATTGCCAAATCACATCCCGTGTGAATTTAATGCTTACAGCAGAAGGCAAATAAAACAGGGTACCAGAAAGGTTTTTCAAGGCACGGAAATGGAAAAGAGGTGACTTTGCTATGGCTGGTCCAGAACAATAAGCTTTTTTTTTTTTAATGCATTCTGAATTTAAACAGCAGCCCAGGATAACCAACAGGGCTTTAGATAAACTGCATTGCTTGGCATCGCTAGAAATGTAACATTTCTAGTGGGGAAGCTGACAAGCTATCTACTGCCTATGATAGTTGTGCTGTTTTTAAAAAAGTTCCTGTTAAAAAACAAACAAACATGGAAAATGCTCTTCTATCATGCAGACCTTTTCCATCTCATCAGCAAAATGTTTTTTTTTTAAACCTCCTTCTCCCCCCCCCCCCCCCCGGAATGGCAATCTTTCTTATATTTGCAGGTAATGGGAATTTTAATCCAGTCCACTCTTCATCTAAAAAGAGGTAAGGTGGATCAGATCTGGTTAGAGGACCAAGAAATCCCATGGTTGCAATAAAATGAAATTGAAACCTCTGAGTTTCAATTTAGCTAAATTGGGGATTTTTTTTAAAAAAAAAACACACCCTAGAAGAAGACAATGCAAACTATTTATATATTATTCTCAAGCAAACAGTATAGATGTATCCATGTAATTACTAGGAGTTGAACTGACAGGATATGGGAGCCATAATTAGTCACAGGTGAGGGAAATTTTAGACATGCTGTTGTATAAACTACAGATGCACACCCTCCAGCCCCAGACTGACAGAAGCTTGTTCCTGATTTAATTGTAGTCAAACCCCAGAACTGTAATTTTTTAAAAACGTGACAGATGGAAGAAAAATACCAAATGGTTTTGGCTTGCATTCTAAAAATTTTGTTTTAGCCCCATCCGTTTTCCCCCATTTAACACGGCTTCTTATCCAAAGGCCAAATACAGCTTTCAGATTAAAAAATGTTGGGCAGCGGATGTATCTGTCTCTCAGATGAGATCTAGATCGTATCCCACTTACTCCTCTTTGCAGAGGAGAATCTACCCTCAACCCTGCACCCCATGCCAAGGGTGTTTTATGCAAATTATTATCAGAAAATGCTTGTCATACAAATATAAAATGTAGACATACAAATAGGTTTGCCTACATTTAACACTGAAATCAATAGGATTTTGTTTCATTTGGCGCCTTCATTTTTCAGAAGGGGAGGGAGGGAGGAGAAGGAAGGAAGGAAGGAAGGAAGGAAGGAAGGAAGGAAGGAAGGAAGGAAGGAAGGAAGGAAGGATGGATGGATGTTGGGATATTTCATAACAATACCTGGAAAAGATAAAAAGGATTAATTAGATCCAGAGGTACTGGGTTTACTCTGAATCCCAAGGTGCCTTTCCTAAAAGTTATTTCTTTGCCACTAATGCTAATGAAATGTGCTTTGCTCAGCAAAAAAACTGTTCTGCTAATTTCAAATATTCAGTGACATTTCTGTCATTGAAAGGTGATGTGCAGTCATTATTTTGACACATGGCTAAATTAGCTAAATATATACATATTTCATGTTTGTTATTTCAAAGAGGCAAGTCAAGATTTCTTTCTGTAGCATGATGTGGCTTTGAAGTATTTCAAAAGTTTAATCATGTTTGAAATTACTCTTCTAACAGAGCTCTCAAAGGCTTCATAGAGTCATCAAAACTGGCAAACTTAGATTGTTTTATTAATGAGATTCTTCGGGTTAAATTATGTTTTGTATTACAATCTCCAAAATTCTCAAATCTTCAATATGGTAATTTAATATATCTGTAAGACATATCTCACAAGCACTACAAAAATCCCTTTGTTAAATTTGCATATTTTAATTTAATACAACATTGTACAGTTCAGTGTGTGGGACAGGATGTCAAATGGTACAATACTGCAGCACTTCATAAAGCAAATAAAAACTGGTAGCACCATATTAAATACACTGCTAAAGTTCAACACAGTAGTTATTCACAGAGCAATCCGCTGCAGAGTTGGCTGCACTCACTTGCCAGTAAAGCTCAATCAATAGCAATAATGCTTAGACTTATATACCGCTTCACAATGCTTTACAGCCCTCTCTAAGTGGTTTACAGAGTCAGGCTACTGTCCCCAACAATCTGAGTCCTCATTTTATTGACCTTGGAAGGATGGATGGTTGATTCAACCTTGAACCGGTGAGGATCAAACTCCTGGCAGTCAGCAGAATTAGCCTGCAATACTGCATTCTAACCAATGTGCCACCAGCTCACTGCTAACGCTGCCAACTCACCATAGGACAACTCCACATGGCCAACTCACCGCAGGGCCAACTTGCCATGGGTGGCCAGAGGGAGAGGCTGGTGGATGGGCAAGCAAGCAGGTAGACATAACGCAGAGTGATGGTGGCTGGGGGCTTCCCATTTTTACATTCCCTGCTGACACCACTGCTGAACCAAAGAAACTGGGGAAGGTGGTGGTTGAGGTGAGCGGTGGGGAGGTGGTGGCTGGGGCGTGCCCCATTTTCACACATCCCACCGTCGCCACTGCTGCTGTCACCACACCAAGCTCTGGGTTGAAGAAGCTAGCACTGATGATGTTGGATGATGAAACATCTGCAAGAAAACAATCAAGCTCAGAGGGTACCAAAGACCCCTCAAAGAATCTTTGGCCAAGTCACTGCAATTTATTCAATAAACCACAATTATGGCTTAATTTGATACATGTGCCAAATCTCCATTTTAGATCATAAAGGACATTTTCCCTAGTGGAATAAATATTGTAATTTTATGACCACTGCAAAGCTATGCCCCATAGGAGAATCAAACATTTTCTGCTTGAGAAATGTTTTCCAGCAGGAAACCGATAGGATTTTACTCCCACTGCACATCGTATTACATTTCCACATATGTATGAGACATCAGTTGAGGTATATATGTAGGATGCTTTCAAACAATGCTGGGAGCAAAGCACACCCTGAGGCTGCTTTTCAAAGCCAGCTGCTGCCCACCCAACCCAACCCCACTCCAATCCCAACCCCAACCCCTGCTTCGAAAATAAAATTCCCCAAAAGCTGCTAGAAGAAGCTTCAAAGCTGATGTAGAAACATCTTCTAACCAATAACAAGCCATGGTGGTTCAGTGGTTAGAGTGCAGTACTGCAGGCTACTTCTGCTGACTGCCGGCTGCCTGCAGTTCAAATCTCACCAGGCTCAGGGTTAACTCAGCCTTCCTTCCATCCTTCCGAGGGGGGTAAAATGAGGACCCAGATTGTTGGGGGCAATATGCTGACTTTGTAAACCGCTTAGAGAGACTGTAAAGCACTGTAAAGCGGTATATAAATGCAAGTGCTATTGCTATTGCTAATAAACCTGCCTAAGGTTTTATGATGCAGAGCACCTTCATGAGAAAAATCCAAAGTCAATGAAGCTTCAAGGTAAATTGCATCACCTCTCAAGTTCTAAATCTACCCTTGAGACAAAACGCAGCCGCCCTGTGCTTCCCTCACAGAGTGCTCAAAGATGTACTTGAATGGGAGAAAGCAAAACAGCTCTAAACCAATAGGCCTACGTTGCCGATTAATACAAATCAAAATAGGTTTCTCGGATAGCCACTGAGAACCTTATGAAAAATGAAGCCATTGGATTGACATCCAGTATCTGCTGAGACTGAAAGGGGGCGGGGGGCGGGGAAAGGATATTTGTATGAATAAAATCTGGCACGGCACCTCTGAGCATTAATTTTATATCACTACTGTGTGATTCCACTCAGTATCTTCCCACTATCCATGGATCTTGGTTCTTCAACAGGAACAGGCATGCAAAACTATTTGAAATTCAAATAACAGCACCGTAATTATTCCATGGATAATTTACACATTTATTATTTTGAAGGCTTAGAATGGGGGTGAAAGTTGCTAAGGACATCTATTCACACCGTGATACTCTTTCTCTCCCTATCAGCAACTTGCAGAAAAAGGCCAGGTGGTTTTTAACAGAAGTATGAACTCACTTTTTCATGGGGGAGGGGGACATTTTCTATATATTATACTATTAAATTTTAACACATTTCCAATGTCAAATAGTGCCTCTGATCAAAATATTTTTGAGTCACTATCCTCCATGTGTATCTCACCCTTGAGCTCATTCATTCCACTATAATTCAAAGCACCGAGCTCCAGAAAACGTATTAAAAAGTTCAATTCTCCGTACTTTTTTATTTTGAATGTTTATGCTGCATCTGAAAATTCAAAAGCAAATATTTGAGAGATGCTTATAATGAAGCCTGAACTGCATCAAACAGTTGGCATTGAAAAACCTTTGTGGAAAAAGGAGTGCCAATTGCTTTTTTTATTAAAGAAAGAAAACAAAGAAAAAAAATCCTAAGAAATGATTCACTTTAATATCTGACCATTGTTTGTACAGAGCCTATAGCAGATCTGGAGCTGTCAATCATTTCCCATGCAGATGAAAAAGAAATGACCTGATGGAGGTCATTGCCCTCCGCTCACATAAAGTTGTCAACATTGTCACCATACCTTTTCTTTTATTAGATTCTCCTTTGTAAAGAGTAGTCCCTCCATCTTCTTGCAAGGGTTAAAGGTTTAGCAAACTAACAATTAGTAATTTCCATTGGATGGAAACAGCAATTTACTTGAAAGAGATATAGAAACAGGCATGATTGTATACAGGAAGCTGTGGAAGGAGAAACAAAGCTCTTAATCTGATTGAATTTGACATGTTTTAGAAGAAGGAGGATGGGGATGGGGGGAGTTTGAGGATAAGGATGAGGAAGGGAAAGAGAAGGAGAGGGGAGAGAGGAGGGAGGGAGGAAGGAAGGAAGGAAGGAAGGAAGGAAGGAAGGAAGGAAGGGGAGGAGGAGGAGGAAGAAGGAGAAGGAAGAAGGAGGAGGAGGAGAACGAGAAGGAGAACAGCAACAGCAACAGCAATAGCAACCTAATGCAGCAAACATACCTAATCCTCCTGCCTTCAACATTATGAAGTATACAGATTTGAAACCCTGCTTGATAATAATTAATCATCCAATAATACTTTCCACCAATAGCCTCAGTGCTATAGATTTAACTGTCCTTGCCTTTAGTACTCTGGCAGGCCTCTTGAACAACTCCTTTGTTTATCTAAGTTCAGAAGGAGGGCTTTGACTTTGGAGATTCAAATCAGGGTTGGAGTACTCTGTCAAATTCTGAACCTGATTTGTTCAATGTTTAAAACTTCAACATCAAGAAGACTTTGAAACAAACATGCCATCAGCAAAGACATTTTATTTTAAATATATTCCTTCTCATTGTTAGCAGTCCTTACTTGTATTCATAATTTAAGCATCAGAGACCAGTAGAAATGACTAAGGATATGTGGAGTTTCTATAGATAAATTTAAAATTCACAATGTGTATAAATACAGTTATGCTTTCAAATATATAATTCTAATGGATTAATAGCCCTAAGTTCTGTATTTCCAGGGGAGGCATGGAGAACTGAAGTTATCTCTGCAAAAGTAGACGGCAGTGGTGAAATCCAGATTTTTTTACTGCCGGTTCTCTGGGCCTGGCTTGGTGGGCGTGGTGTGGTGTGGTGTGGTTTGGTGGGTGTGGCAGGGGAAGGATACTGCCAAATCTCCATTCCCACCCCACTCCAGGGGAAGAATACTGCCAAATCTCCATTCCCACCCCACTCCAGGGGAAGGATACTGCAAATTCTTCATTCCCACCCCACTCTGGGGTCAGCCAGAGGTGGAATTTGCTGGTTCTCCGAACTACTCAAAATTTCCACTACCAGTTCTCCAGAACGTGTCAGAACCTGCTGATTTCAATCCTGGCAGATGGTATGTAGACTGCTTTCTGGAACCTTTCCAGGTAAGCAGAGATAAGGAGATCACTCACATATGCTCTGAATGGCTGGTCCTCCTGAGGGGACTGCAGGACAGCAGTCTTCCATAGGCTTGAGCATTTGGAGAGAGAAGGATCAGCTACTTTGCTCATAATTACAGCGGACTTTTTAAAGGATAGTAAATTCACAAGAGAACCAGAAGACTATGAGTTCCACTCCCAGTTATGCACAAAGCCATCTGGGTGACTTTGGGCTAGTCACTTTCTCTCAGTCCTAGGAAGAAGTCAAGGACAAACAATTTCTGAAAAGCTTGCCACAAACCTGCATGGACTTGTCCAGGCAGTCTCCAAGAATCACACCTGGAAAAAAAAAGTTTGCATGCTCACTTTTTAATCAGTTTTAGAAATTGCTTATTAACCATCTTAAAGCTTAACAATAAGATGGTTAATAAGCAATTTCAAAACCACCAGGAGAGTTTAGCTTCAACTCTGAATAAAAAAAAAAAGTACAAACTTAAAAATTTAACAAATTTGAAATAAACAGCAAAAAGCTAAGATTTTGATCAAAGAAAGTTACAAACGGAGCAAATGTCCTCTGATATTTGGAATATTGACTTTTGATACATGATTTTTGAATTAATTTTTTTAAAAAAATTATTATGAGAACCAAAATTATTTTGGCTGTCTTCACAAAGATAAGTGATTTCATGATTTTAGAAACTGGACATTAGAGGGGCTAAAGATTCTAAGACTAAGTAGAAAGGGAAAAAATACAAGCCTGGTATTTAGGTATAAAGGTATCCATTAACGGGGACTTACAAAATGGCATAAAATGTCATAACATTGGAAGTATAAAACAAGATCTTTGAAGAATGAAATTAGAAATTAGTAGTCAAGTGTCAACTGTCAGACTACTGAACCCAAAACAAGGAAATACTCTCGGAAGATTTGAATTCCCAAAAGTAAAACTTTATTGGATACATCATATTGGTACTGAAGAAAAAAAACCAGTTCTGGTTTTCCTGGACAAAAACAATATGTTAAACAATAGCTTCCTCTTCTCCCCACCCCTGGGTGATCACATTATCCAATTATGAGACATCATTTTGTAATGGGAACAGTCCATTTCTTTCTCAAGCACCTGCAGTGGTGACCTTAATGGCTTCCATGCTCTCACGATCTCCCTCCCCCCAGTTCATTGGCAAGTTGAAAAGCATTAGGGTTTGAAAGAAGCAAAGCGATTCAATCTTGACACCAAGATATTAACAGCGTCAGTCTGTGCAATGAGATGAAGAATTGAAGAAAAATCAAATACTGCAACAATATTTGAATGAACTAAAGATTACCTCTGTTAGTAGTGACAGAAAGAAATATACAGTTAGTTTATTTGAGCAAGTTTAAATAAGACATTGGGGTTTTCCCCCCCAAAAGTTTCAGCAATTTTTTACAGACTTTTTGCTGACACCGTGAAAAGTTGATGTTTTATAGATTTACTTATACTGTAGATAAGGAGTGGGATATGGAATGAAGAGATGTCTGTTTGTAACAAGCTAGTAACTAAAGTACTATCTAGTGGACAAAGTTACTAAATTTGTCTATACTTTTTGTAATGAATCATTTCTTTAAATATTTGTTTTCTTTTTATTATATTATTTCTTATATTATATTATTTCTTTTCTTTCTTCTTTCTGTTCGTTTACTATTCTTTTTTTAAGTTTACTTTCTATCAGTTTTTACTATTGCAATCGAAATTCCTAATAAAATTATATACAAAAAAGTAGTCCTAGTTGAATTGAGGACCCAGATTGTGGGGGCAATAAACTGACTTTGTATTAATATACAAAAGTATGAAGGCTATTGCTTAATGCATTGTAAGCCGCCCTGAGTCTCCGGAGAAGGGCGGCATATAAATCAAATTTTAAAAAAAATTCATTGCCGTATTATGTATAAAAGAAATCATTAGTAAGTTATTATTAAAAATGGTTTTTTTAATTGATAAATAAGAGCCAGTTATTTAAATGAGGCATTTAAATGAGGCATATTCCAGCTAAGCATAGGTAAGACTACAGTTATTAAAGGCACATCTATAACAATTTCATTCAATCAAACTTTTGTTTCAGCAGAGTAATCATTGCACAGATTTCTGTGAAGCTGATTGAGAGCAATTATGCAAATAGGTACCTTGTTGCTATAATTGTTATTCCAATTCTATGTTTATAGTAGTGCAGCTATAATTATATAAAAATAATATAATTTATCTTTCTTTCTTTCTTTCTTTCTTTCTTTCTTTCTTTCTTTCTTTCTTTCTTTCTTTCTTTCTTTCTTTTTTAAAAAAGGAAACTTCCTTAGACTGTAATTTCCTATTTAGAATTTTTGAGGCAGTATAATTTATATTAGGCTGACATGTAATATGTGTCTTTTTATAGAAGTGATCTTAAAAATGTGCAAAGTTCAAAAATAGACGAGTCCTCTCCCATCTACTCCAAGTTCAGCCTTCATATCATTCAGTCTAAATATTTTAAATGGCCTCTTCCAATAGATGGAATTTATGTAGTCACTTCCACAAGATTCTTGTGTTGCTGGCATCTCTTCCTTCCATTTGGCTGGAAGGTTATTTATATTGGTCAATTTATCTCTTTTTTGTTCCTTCTGGTTAGTACTTGGTATGAAAAAAGAGTACAAATACTATCTTTCATATTTGATGATTTCAGTTTACTATAAAAAAATTACCAGTGATGCAGTAAAAAGGGGGAAAAGGCAACAACAATTATGACTGAATGTTGCACATTTTCCCCTTCTATGTTCGTTTATGAGATATAATTAAAGCTAATCATCACTGCTTTTGGTTCAAATAACAGCTACAATTCTGACCAAAAGAGGTTTTCCATCTACTGTATCACTAGAATACTTTATTGCTTTTGACAGCATGGAAAAATAGATGCATGTTCTTGACTCGGTCTATTCCTAAAAGAAACATTTTAAAAGGGAAAAAGCAGGCTGCAGGATTGGTCTTATATTTCTTCTGAGATTTGTGAAGACTTTTACGAATTTACTGTATAAATTCTGTGTAGACACTTTTGACAAAAGCTTTGAAATATTTTTTTTCCTATAAATACATTAAGGTTCAGCTATTATTATTGTTTGAAATACTAGCTGATGATTTTGTGCTCTGCTGGTACAGAGAAAGGATCAAACCACAAAGAAAAGAAGATAACTGAAACTCAGGTGCAAGAAACTTGGAATTGTATAGAAATTAGTAGGACTGTTCCATACGGACATCTCAGCAGAGACTACTAGCATGCAAGCAAGGTCTTTCAATTAAAGCACATTTTTTTTAAAAAAACAAACTCTGCAGCAAATATTGATTTCAAAAATGAGGACCATGTCAGAGAAAATAACTGGGTTTTTATCCATGAACTAGACCAAAAAACCACACATCAGGAAACAACAATGAAGGGAAAGTAGTGATTTGGGGCCAGAGCATTTAAGAAGAGGGAATATGAATCTCTGGAGGCTAATGAAGGAACACTATGAATATTGCAGTGTTTAGGGATGGGGAAAAGTCTGGGATCTGCTCTCTCCAAGCCGTTTTCTTGGCTCTAGACAGAGGTTTGGGCAAGCAGGAGAGAGGAATGCTGGTGCCCAAGCTTTGGTTGGAAGTCAAGAGTTCAACAGCAGCAGCAGCAGAAGGCAAAAGGAAAAGGGGGACTGAACTGTGAGCCTGTAAGTAAGAGAAGAAAGGAAAAAGGAGAAGAAAGCTGAAAGCTATGTAGATAATAGAAGAGGGAGAAGAGGAATAAGGACCTAAGTATCATTTGATGGTTCTATCCTACTTAACAAGGTATTGAATTAATGGTGATGGATAGAATCTCTAGCAGCTCACTGAAAGATGGATGGATGGAAGGAAGGAAGGAAGGAAGGAAGGAGGGAGGGAGGGAGGGAGGGAGGGAGGGAGGGAGGAAAGAAGGAAGGAAGGAAGGAAGGAAGGAAGGAAGGAAGGAAGGAAGGAAGGAAGGGCTGTGACCAAGGCCCAAGTAGTGATTATCAAACACAATTGAGTCCTCAACAAACTTATTTTATTAAAACAGCTGAGAATTAATTCATTCTCAGCTTAGTCCAAAACAAAATTCTTAATAACCAGTCCGTCAGCCTTATCACCAACCTTTGAGGTCTTTGGCAACTGCCAAAGGCTTTTCTTGGCAAAACCCCTACAAAGTTCAAGAGACGCTGACAAGAAGCATGGGAATCAACGTTGCTTTTCTACAAAGAACCCAACCGCTCATTGCTGCTCTTTTAAGCCTTATGGGAGTGGCCAATCATCTTCTGGCCTTACTCCCGAGTTGTCCTTTTTTCTCCAGCTGCCCTTGCCTTCTGGCAGCTCTTCGCATGTGTATAGTAGGAACAGGCTCCTCCTGTTCCTCTGCCTCTCTGCTGTCAGCCTCTGGAGGCTCTGGAGTCCGTGCATCGCTCCCAGATGGCTCTGGCCCTATCTCTGCCTCTGACGCAGAGCCCTCATCCGGACCTTCCCCTGACTCCAGGACTGGCCCATTGTCCTCCCCAGCCTCCTCACTGTCCAACTCTGCTGCCAGGTCTGCAGGCTGCTGGCGGACCACAACAGGAAGGAAGGAAGGAAGGAAGTTCCTATCAGCACTTCCTCATGACATGTTGACTATGTCAGATGCAAGCAACCAGAACAGCTCCAAGGTTTACGTCAAGAGGTTTCTTTATTGCTGATTCACCAGTTGACAAGACTCTGGCCATACTGCCTACCTGGCCTTTAGAAAGCCTGATGTAGTGCTAAGCGTTGGCTCTCATACGTTTTCTCCCTCCTACGGAGTCCAAGATGGAATATCTCTAAAGTTCCCCTACTGGGCCTCCTCCCTTTCACCCGTTGATTTCACCACATCTGGGATTCGGGGAAGGAAGCTCTTTCTGACCTCACAAGGTGTAGAGTGGGAAATCAGTGCCAAGTGCTGCAACCACCATTGCTTTTTCTGGGAGGAGAAGGTTTCCCTCAGTAGCAGACATTTCCTCATCCCCGATTTCAAAGAAAGGCATCCATTCTGTCAGAGAAGAAAGCACCTTAGCTGCAAATGGACTCTCAATATTTCCCAAAACAGCCAGTGACCCTTCTTGGAGCGACTGAAGTACTTGGATCAGCACAATATTTGGCCCTGAAGATGAGACAAAACTAGGATCATTTTCTCTGGAGCCTGAAAAATTGTGTTTTGTTCTCAGCACAGTACATCTGCTTTGAACTCAAAACATTTTGCTCACCCTTATGCTGGTCTCAGAACATAAATAAATAAAACTCTCTCTCCTAGCTGACAAAACATTACCTCCTTGGCTTAAAATGTTGTGTATGGCAATATTATATATATTTGTTAGATATTTTTCTCTAGACAAGATTATCTGCACTAAAGAACCTTCCTTGTCTCTCTTTTTCGCATTTAAAACACCCCCCAAAAAATTCATAGTCTCCATGCCAATTGGAAAGGGGAAAAAAATAGGGGGAAAAAAGGCAAACCCACGTATTTTATCAAGTATAGGTTGCTATTTGGAGCAGAATGAACCTTCAGAATCCAGAGTTTTTTCCAGCTCGTGTGAAAGACAAATAAATAGCTCCATTTGCAGCCGTGACTTCAGCTCACAAGCTTTTTCTCATAAGCCTGTCAATGTAAGTTATTTGGTAGCACAATTTATCTGAACTGAAAACAGGCTTACCTGCCAGCAGAAAACAACATTTCTTTTCCAATCTATTTATCCAAATTAAACTTTTATTCTAAGACTGTCATGGTAAGCTGATAACTGCAGGCTGATGCATTTTGTGTAATTTTTACATAATGGTGTCTCTTTGTTTGATGCTTGCTTTGGAATGGAATAACAGCATTTCTATCTCTTTTTTTTTTCTCAGCTGGTTTATTTGTGATAATTTTCTTTCCACCCCCAAAATGCACACAGACAGACCATTAATTCTTTTTTTCATGCACATCTACAGCTCATTCCTAAATACTGTAGAGGTATTTCAATGCTATAATTTGATGTCTTAATTATTCGTTGAGAGAGTAAGGCTTTGACAGTCTGTTATGTAGCTGAGTGAAGAGGTTAAGAAAGGGGCGGGGAGGAAATGATGGCTACCTTCAAAGCACAAGAGTTATTGTTTCAGCATGCCCCATGCTAGATATATCCTATCTGAAAAAGAAGAACTGGTCTGTTAAGAGTTGCCTGTTTCCAATTACTACCCTGCCTCGTCTTATCTTGTTAACTATCTGTAGTAAGAGGATTGGATCTCTCCCTCCCATCCACTCCATCTTTCTAGGCACTCATTATAGAAATAGATAACTACCCATTACACTGATAATCTGAACTTGAAAGGACTAAGCCAACATTACAACTAAAATGTTGAATGATGCTGTTATCAAACTAACCACATAATCCCTCTTCTATTTCAAGTACAATAAATTTAAAGTCACTGAAACCTCCCAAAAGCATATATCATGAGATCTCATGCTCAGAACTTGATTCCTTGTGAAATCTTGTTAAAATCTCCCCAGACTTTGATGACTTGGACTTTGGGGCAGGGATGAAATCCAGTAGGTTTTGACAGGTTCTGGAGAACCGATAGCGGAAATTTTGAGCAGTTCGGAGAACCAGCAAATACCACCTCTGGCTGGCCCCAGAGTGGGGTGGGAATGGAGATTTTGCAGTATCCTTCCCCTGCCATGCTCACCAAGCCACACCACGCCCACCAAGCCATGCCCACAGAACCGGTAGTAAAAAAATTTGGATTTCATCACTGCTTTGGGGGTTCTTGGTTCCTGCACAAGGCAACTCCTGAGGCTTGGAAAGAACTGCTGACCCCCACTGATTGAGCATTGTTGGGAGTTGGGACTGCAAGATCTCTAAAGAACACTACAGTAGTTAGGCTAAGCCTTCCTGACACAAATATTTGCAGTGGAATGGAGTGATATAAAGATATTATGGTCTGTTGCACAGTCAGGCAGATGTTCAGACTGGCTTTGGCATTTTTTGTCCAGCTATCCAGTCCTTTCCAAGGACCTAAAATAGACAGATGTGGATTTTTGATGGTGTTACAGATATTGTTGCAGGATTTAAGCTGTTTCAAGTAAAGCTGCCTTTTGCAATTGACTGATGGTGAATTTATCAATGCATTCAGCTGGTGCTCCAGTTGTTTTGGAATTGCACCCAAGGCACCAATGACTATTGGTATTATCTTTGCTTTCTTTTGTCACAGTAGTTTTATTTCTATTTGCAGGTCTTTATTGTTATAATATGCTGTTATTATATGCTAGTCCATTTTCCTCTTACATTGCTGTTCTTCTTATTGAAGAAAATATCCTCTGCTATCAGTGTTGGAAGCTTGTCTCCTGCTTTGAAATTGAAGTCCACACTTTCTTAAAAACTTTTTTTTTTTTTTGCTGTCAGAAAATTAAAACAAAAACCATTGAATGTGTTCTTCAGAAGTTCAGCCTACTTCACTTTTCCCATTCTTTGTGTCTTGTTCTTTTCTAATACAGTTTTAAATATTCTTCAGGGAACGGCATCTTTAATATTTTCAATAACTAATATTTAATGTTACTTTAGAGTGGTCGTACTTAGTAGCTGGTTACTACAGTTTTATATAAAATCTCTTTCTATGTTCCGGGATCTGTCCTTATACAAAGACCAAAAGACAGACCTCCAGGAGTGATTAAGAATTCCACATTAAAAACAAATCCGCATTTGTATATGAAAAGTTGCATCAAAGTGAATGACAGGTGGATGCCATTTTAGTTGTCTGATCCTGGAGGCAAGCAGTTATTAAAAGACAGAAATAACCCAGGTATGTAAAATAGGGGAGAGATGTTTGGGAAGAAGTTCAGGCTGTCTATAATAATCAATGCATATAATGTACACTTCAAAGAAATGCAAATCATATCACCTGGTGATAAAGGGGGCTCCCAATGGTCAGGACTCCTTTCATCTGGAACTTTTCATTAGTTGTATTTGCAAAATGCATTCAGAATAACAGAGTTGGAAGGGACCTTGGAGGTCTTCTAGTCCAAACCCATGCTCAGGCAGGAAACCCTATAGCAGGGGTGTCAAACTCAAGGCCCGGGGGCCAGATCTGGCCCATGGGCTGCTTAGATCTGGGTCATGGGGCCACCCTGGAAACAGCAAAGGACTGGCCCGCGGCCCTCCCAAGCTCCATTTTTGCTGGCAGAGGGTTGCGGGCTGTCGCACCCAAAAACAGAGCTTGGGAGCCCGTTTTTGCTGGCAGAGCGCTTGGGTCACCACAGGTGCCCCTGACACGAGTGATGTTGAAGTGGCCATGCCCACCCCGGCTCCCCAAGGTCAAACACAACCCTGATGTGGCCCTCAATGAAATCAGTTTGACTCCCCTGCCCTATAGCATTTCAGACAAGTGGTTGTCCAATCTCTTCTTAAAAACCTACAGAGTTGGAGCACACACAATTTAGTTCAGCTATGGTTAACTTCAACAGGCCTTATCCAAGAAAATTATCTGGGTTTGGACAGCGGATTAGCAATTAAATAAAGATATAATCTGGATTCATACAACACAGTACATGAACATGTGTTTGGGGTATCTGGCGATTCATTGTCTCTTATTAGCACAGCCACTGACTATATAAAACATCTAATGAGAATACCATTCCTCCTACCAGCAGCTATTATTCCTGGAGTCATCAAAAGAGAAATAACAATTCCATCCACTTTCATAATTACTTTCCATCTTTCAAATTCTGTTTGCTTTTTGAGACATTTTTGCAGATTGCAATTGTTCTGCCTCTTTATCTGAATAGCAGATAAGTAAAAACATGTTAAATGAACAATCAGTTCTTCCGCATGCATGATTTTTTATAAAAATTAGATACTAAAGGACATTCTTTTTTAATTTTTGCCATTAGAACTATTCTCTTCTCTGTACTTGAAAGTGATATTTTCTACTGCCTGGGTAATCATGAATTGAATCGCCTACAATAACTCTAGGTAAGAGTTCAATTCTCTGCACATTTACTCAGAAGCAACTTGCAATCTGTCAGTTGTAGCTGTTATACAAAATTTAGATTCCTGTATCTTTTTTTCTGTATTTTGTTACATTTTGTAACTCATGGTCATGTTAGATTTTTGAAAAGAGAATACCCTCATATTTTCTCCCCCTTTTTTACACTCCCTGCCTCATTTTTCATTGTTAGTTCAATATATCCTCAGATATTTTCCCAACCACTAAAAAGGTTAAAAGTCTCCCAGGATGTTCAACTAAGGTCACAAACATACATTGACCACCAGAGGGCAGTGTGACCAATTTCATCCTTTGTGGGACTGGTCACTCCTGCATAGTCACCTTTCAATGGGGTTCAAATCTGCTCTTTTGTTGTTGTTGTTTTGTTTAATGGTGTCTGATTTCTCAGAGACTTCCTTGGGAGTGCTTTTGCATGGCTTTCAGAGGAAGAGCATTTGCAAAGCCACTTCAAGAACAAAGGCCACCTTGGGAAGGCTGCAAGGACCTGTCAACAGAAAGAGAACATGGCAAGACGTGGTAAGCCACAGATCCTGGGGAGAAGAATTGTGCCATTCTCCAAGATTTATGCAACTAGGGGAAGAGCATGAGGCAGCCTTTTTAAATGGCAGTGGTGGTGCTAGGGCTGAAGTGGAGGCCCAGGAATCTCCTTCAGGCCCAGCCTGGCATTGCTGCCAAGTGCTACTGTTCAAGATGGCCTAGAGGTCAGGAGTGGGGTAAGAAATAGAGAATTGTTTCTCTGGTTCAGTTACAAGTGGGGAGAAAGACACTGGAAACATGGAGGCTGATTGGAAAGATGGTTTATTGATGGACAGGACCCCGTGGATTTGAGGTCCTGGGCAGCTGACCACATGGAGTGGAGAGGGAGGGCTATTTATACTCTCTCTTGGGCCTTGCTCATGAGCTTCCTGTTCCTGTTCAAGAAATTATTCTATTGGCTGTAGTCAGACTCCCATGGGGCCATGTGGGGTCATGTTTGTCTGAATCAAGTTTGGTTGAACTTAGGGCTGATGTAATGTCCCCAGGTGATTTTGCAATGTTGCTGCTAGATAATCCTATTATGTCCTGGAGGGTCACGTCTTAATGCTATCACCCTGGAGCTGAAGGTCTTTTGTTATGTAGATAGGCCGGCCCAGTCCTTCTCAATGGGCACCAAATATCTGCTGGGGGCAGGGAGCTGCAGGGAGCTGAGTTTCTGTCGCCCTTAAGATTTCTATTTCTCTTTTAGGGGAAATATTCTGCCTTTTTAATATTGCCTAAAATATTTCATTCTTCTGGGAGGGGAATGGCTTCTCATACTCTTTTATTGGGGTGATATGCCAGTAGAGTCGAGTTAGGCATTTTCAGAAGGTTTGCCATTACTGTCTAGAACAAAAAGATATATGATTGTTACATTATGTTATGCCTTCATGTTGTTTAAGAGAAGGACAGAAGTCTGTAAAACCTTGTACATAAGGGCATGACATAATATAATATCTGATTTAAGAGCTTAAGAGAAGGAAGGTGGACTGTAAATTCTTCTAAAGATGTATGTGTCATCAAGTCACTATTGATTTGTGACAACTGCCCAAGCAAATCCCTGACATTTTCTTGGCAAGATTTCGGAAGTGGTTTGCCATTGCTTCTAACTTAGGGCTGAGAGAGGGTGACAGGCCCAAAGCCAGCTGGGTTTGTGGCTGAAGTAGGACTCCCAAAGGTGCTTTTTCAAGAGGCAACTGGACTTCCTTGCTTTTCTTTGAAGACATTTCGTTTCTCATCCAAGAAGCTTCTTCAGCTCTGAAGCTTCTTGGATGAGAAGCAGGGGTGAAATGCTCCCGGTTCGGACCGGATCGCTCCATCCGGTAGTGATGGCAGCCGGTGGTTCAGAGAACCAGTAGCAAAAATCCCTGCCCCCCCCCATGCCCAGCTGAGCTGCACAATCATCAGAGGCTTTTTCTTTTATTTTTAAAAGCATTTTTTCTACAACCTCTTCGGCCAAAAAATGCTTTAAAAAGTTTTTTAAAAAGCCTCTGATGATCGCGCGGCTCAGCTGGGATTGTCAGAGGCTTTTAAAAGCATTTTTTTACAACCTTTTCAGCCGAAGAGGTTGTGGAAAAAATGGTTTTAAAAGTTAAAAAAAAAAAGTTGGCCACGCCCACTCAATCACATTACCCCCACCACCAAGCCACGCCCACAGAACCGTAGTAACAAACTTTACATTTCACTACTGATGAGAAGTGAAACGTCTTCAAAGAAAAACCAGAAAGTCCACTTGCCTCTTGAAAAAGCACTTTTTGGACAGCCATGAGCTGGATGACTGAGAATCTCCATAGACACTAAGGTGGGACTAGAACTCGCAGTCTCCTGATTTCTGACTTGGCGCCCTAACTATTACACCAAACTCTATTCCAAAATAGTTGTTAAAAAACCTTTCTGTTTACTTTCTTCAAGACTTCTGTTAGGTGCCTTTGATTTAAGTGTTAAGTGCCACTGTCTTTAATTGCTGTTAATAGTTTGATCTCCTGACCTTTAAAACTCATTAGGCTGTTCCCCCCTGCCATTGTTTCTATAATTTCCCTTGTCTGCATTGTCCTATTGACTTTGAGCATACCTGAATAGAAGACAACATATAAAATCCTGTACCCAAAATGCTATAAAGAGTGAGGATGTAGCAAGGTAAAAAAGAAAAGAAAAGAAAGAATAAGATAAAGACAGATTCCTGTGTTATGGTTCTCCCAATTGCAGGATTTAAAGTAAAAAGTATGGTTGCCTTTCACCTGCCTGAAGCACAGCTAATCTCCTTAATTTAGCTAATGCCCTAGTTTGTTTATTTGGGATGATAGCCAACTTCTGTTCAAATTAATGGAAAAAGAAATAAAACTAGTGCTGAGGCTGGTGCATATTTCCATATCTGTCATCGGTTCTCCAAGCTTTGTTTGCCAACGGTTATTTAAAGCAGTTGCTTAGCATTAATATAGGATACTCTGCTTTTTTTATTAAACATTATTCTTCAATATTGCTTGTTTTTATCTTTAGGTGTAACTCATTTCCTGTTTTATTATTTATAATATTATTCTTTTGATATCATTTATTAGGAATAGAATAGAATATAAACTTTATTATGGTCATTGACCAGCAATTATTTATTAGCAAAAATGTCATCTGCATTTCTAAACTCAATGATTTAGAAATCATTAACATACATAAACAAGTTAAATATTTTGCTATAGTTTACCCCAACCAATAAACTTTTTTCCAACTAAAAGAACTTCTGTGACTGGATTGTATTTTCTATTTGTTTCATATGTTATTTCAATTTTTTTCAATTAAATGGGTGAAATGGAGACCTTTTTGACTCATTAAACCAGTGTTTCTTTGAACACTGAATTTGTTGGCATGTTAACTCCCATAACCTGCCATTTAGAACAATATGGGGGCGGGGGGGGAGAAAGAATTATGGGTTGTGAGGTCTATCAAATCTGGCTGCACTAGAGAAGTCTAGGCAAGAAAAAGTAAAAACATATTGCTTATAAAAATTGAGGATTCTGCTAGTTTCCACAGAAAATATGAAAGAAAATGTTCATTGGCTCACTTCCCACAATTATGCCACATAGAAAGCAACATAAGTACACTCCTTCCAAAGGACTTCCTCAGATCAGGAAGTAGTGCTAAGAATCTTTGGAAAATATATGTTTGAAATGTGTGTATGCACACACTCCAGAGGTGGGTTTCAGCAGGTTCTGAACAGTTCTGGAGAACCGGTAGCGAAAATTTGGAGTAGTTCGGAGAACCGGTAGTAAAAATTCTTACCCGGGCCCACCCCCATCTATATTTATTCTCTGCCTCCCAAGTCCCAGCTCATCAGAAGGAAATGGGGATTTTCCAGTAACCTTCCCCTGTCATGCCCACCAAGCCACGCCCATCAAGCCATGCCACACCCACAGAACCGGTGGTAAAAGATTTTGAAACCCACCACTGACACACACACACACACACACACACACACACACACACACACACACACCAGAAGAAATTTTAAGGCCTCTGCGAGCATGAAATAGGAAAAACGTGACTCTTTTAAAAAAAAACAAAACTGGAGAAGTACATTCTAAAGGAATCGTAGGACACATTTCATCCTATGCCCAGGTCAGTAGGCTGTGCTCTCTTGACAATTCTAAGAAGAGCTAGAAATACAGATATATGTTTTTGATTGTCCCAAGTCTTTCATGGTAATCAAAAACATAGATAGGTCATGTCTAAAGTCCTCCACTGTAACTGTGTATAGCTTCTAGATCACAAAGAACAGAAAATTGGAAGGAGAATTGTTTCTTTTAAAAGAAACCTTTGAGTTATCCCCCCCCCTTGAGTATAACACCAGAGTGCACTTAAGAAGTGAAATTCAAGGAAATGGACTGTGATTGCTGAGATACAAATCTACTTTCCATTCATTTGAAAACTCAGAGTGAAAATGGAAGAACTAGTTTGGAAATATCATATATTCAAAAGCTAATACAATCCTTGGTTGTGTAAACAGAGGCATAGAATCTAAGTATTAGTGAAGTATTAGTACCGCTTTATAAAGCCTTAGTAAGGCCACCCCTGGAATACTGCATCCAGTTTTGGACAACACATTACAAAAAAGATGCTGAGATTTTGGAAAAAGTGCAGAGAAGAGCAACTAAGATGATTAAAGGCCTGGAGACTAAAACATATGAAGAACGGTTGCAGGATTTGGGTTTGGCTAGTCTAGAGAAAAGAAGGACACGGAATGACATGATAGCAGTATTCCAGTATCTGAAATGCTGCCACAAAGAGGATGGGGTCAACCTATTTTCCAAAGCACCAGGAGGCAAGACAAGAAAAAATGGATGTAATCTAATCAAGGAGAGAAGCAATCTGGAATTAAGGAGAAACTTCCCAACAGCGAGGACAAATAACCAGTGGAACAGCCTGCCTTCAGAATTCGTGGGTGCTTCATCACTGGAGGTTTTTAAGAAAAGACTGGACAGCCATTTGTCTGAAATGGTATATGGTCTCCTGCTTGAGCAGGGGGCTGGACTAGAAGACCTCTAAGGTCCCTTTCAGCTCTATTCTGATTGACTGATTTCCCAAAGATGTCTTCCTTCTTAAAACACTATCCTGATAATAGATGGGAAAGGGAGGTCACTACTGCAAGTTCAGGAGAGAAATATGCTATGGACACTGTTGATCGACAGAAGGATGTCATCTAGGTATAGACAGAGCTCAAGTAGACAGGGCCAGAACCAGAGTCTCTGGTTTTTTGGAAGATGGGTTTCTTTAAAGGATGAATGATGCATTCTGTAATACTTAAAGTGCCCTCTCAAATCCTCCAAATACCATAGCTTCTGCCCCCGCTAAAAGCCCATATTTTCAGACCCACCCACTCTGCATGGCTTTCAGGACCCAAACATGGAAGGGGTCCCTGAACTGACTGCAGCAACAGCAGCCTTGTGCCATCATGACACAAACGCTGTCCTTTCATACTTGCGTCAAAGAATGAATTTGTGTTCTAAGGAGGTAGAGGTTGTATTGCAGTCACATTCTGATGAGAAGGATCTGGATCTTATAGAAGAAAATTCAGTCCTAATCACAGTGTAGAAAGTTAGCACCCACCACTCTCCTAGAACAGGTGTC
This sequence comes from Pantherophis guttatus, assembly GCF_059756535.1. NCBI lineage: Eukaryota > Metazoa > Chordata > Lepidosauria > Squamata > Colubridae > Pantherophis > Pantherophis guttatus. The sequence goes on along the minus strand of NC_142063.1, from coordinate 211,154,495 downwards.
TGCAACCTTAAACACTCAAAAGAGCCATTTGGACCTGTTTCCCACAGAAAAGAAAACACCAAGAGCCACAAAAGCTGGGTGGGCATGGCCAACTCGATATCACTCACTCCCACTCCCACATGACACACACCCCAGCCACACCTACACAGATTTTGTAGCTCCTGGTGTTTTCTTTTCTGTGGGAAACAGCTCTCGCTCGCTCGCTCACTCTCTGTCTCATTCTCTGTCTCTGTCTCACTCTCTCTGCTCTCTTTCTCTCTCTGTGTGTGTGTGTGTTTGTGTCTGTCTGTCTCCCTTTCTCTCACTCTCTTTTTCTCTCTTTCTGCTCTCTTTTTCTCTTTCCCTCTCTCTCTCATGTCTCATCTCTCTATCCATCCCTCCATCCCTCCATCCCTCCATCCCTCTATCTATCTATCTATCTATCTATCTATCTATCTATCTATCTATCTATCTATCTATCTATCTATCTATCTATCTATCCTCCCTCCCTCCCTCCCTCCATATCTATCTATTTATCTATCTATCTATCTATCTATCTATCTATCTATCTATCTATCTATCTATCCGTATTCTCCTGTCCAGCAACTCCAACACAGATCCTGTCAGGGAGACATCTTCCCTTCCCTTCCCTTCCCTTCCCTCTCTCCTCTGCAGTGGGGGCCCGGGAGGCCTGAGGACATTTCCCTCCTCGGAGGCAGCCAGCAAGCAAATGTGGTGCTCCAGCTGGGAGGTGGTGGCGCAGAGCCCCACCTCTGGCCAGTGAGAGCAGAACAGGCAGGGTGTACACCTTCCCCACCACCGTCATTGCCGCACTGGGTCTGGCTGACCTCTATATACAGGTAGGAAGCAGAGGCACTGCTGAGTGGCTCCTGTAACCACTGTGCCTTTTGGGGAGCCCCAGTGGGGCTCCTTGCTCAGCCCTAGGAAGACTCCGGGCTGCTGGTACCATTGCGTTCCCCACCAGCTGGCGAGGTGGCGGCACAGTGCCTCCCAGGTTGGGGGGCTGGATGGCGGCAAGAATTGGGCAGAGGCTGGCAGGTGGGTGCCCCTCCACCTGCTCCAGGAGGGAAGGCAGGCACCATGCTGAGGGACAAAAGAACTGCATGCAGCTCTGGAGCCGTGGGTTGCCAACACCCATCCTAGAAGAATGAAATATTTTGAGAAATATTAAAAAGGCAGAATATTATCTTTCCCTGGATGAGAAATGGAGAAACATGCTCTTTGAAAGCAGCCCCCACCTTTCTTAATAGCCCTCAGCAGATGTCAACACTTAAAAGATAAAGAGACAGCTAGCTCTATTCATAAGCAAATACCCTCACCCAAGATCCAACAAGGGTAGGATTACCCTCAACCACAGTAGGAATTGCCCAACAAGCACCTTCATTGCATCAGTCAAACTTCAGCCAAACCTAGCTCAGACAAACTCCCAGGATTTATACATGACCCCATGGGAGTCTGACAACAGCCAATAGAATACATGTCCTTGCACAGGAACAGGAAGTTCAAGTGCAAAGCCCCTGAGAAAGTATAAAATCCACCCACTCTCAACTCCATGTGGTCAGCTGCACCAGACCCATGTGGTTCTGCTTCATCATTAAACCATCTTTCCAACAGCCTCCATGTTTCCAGTGTATTTCTTCCGGTTTGGAACTGAACAAGATGGATATTTCTTCCAACAAGACTTTGCCATTTGAGCAATACTGCTATAATAAGAGGCATGTATTTCCACATGGGGAAGCAAATACCAGGAAGAATGGCACCATGTGAAGAGAAATTAGGCAACCAGAAATGACTTCTTAACATAACCACTCACAGGTTCAGCAAGGGAGGCCAAAAAAAGGGACTTATATAACTTTTGCGTGATTCTTAAATGATTGCAAATATCATTTGAAACAGCAGCAGCAAATGTAAAAATAAATAATTCATTGGAGTTGGGTGGCTATAACAAATTTGAATAAATAAATGAATGAATGAAGCTCTGTCTCTAATCATTCATCCTTTGTCCTCCGTCTATATATCCCTTTTCATTAATTGTACCATAACTTATATATAACATATAAACTTTCACTTGCTTGCCCCTCTTTGTAATTCATTTAATTTATTACTGAATGCAACAGGTTGCATCAAATTGAACCATGAATGGTGAAATAATAAGGGAATACATATTAGAGGACAGCTGCAGGCTTTTTCCCCACTAATTATCTGTCAGAAATTATACAGAGACACTTAAAATATCAAATTTGCAAAGGGAGGAAGCATTTTCTATGACAACTCTTTGTTTTAAAGATTAAGTTTTTTTTTCTAGCACACTTAACGTCATTAAAAATATGCCCCCACAGTTTTATCATTTAAAAAAATCTCTTCTGGTTTGAAGTGGTAATTAGGACATATGCACAGATCATATTAGAATGACAATAGCCCAGAATTTTTCATCAGGTCACAAGAAAACACAATATCCCTAGAGAAAAAACATCATAGGTTATATGATTTTTTTCCCTGTAGACACCAATTTTTAATGAGTTAATTCCAGTGGTGAAATCCAAATTTTTTACTACTGGTTCTGTGGGCGTGGCTTGGTGTGCGTGGTATGGCTTGGTGGGCGGGGCTTGGGCATGGCAGGGAAAGAATACTGCAAAATCTCCATTTCCACCCCACTCCATGGGAAGGATACTGCAAAATCCCCATTCCCTCCCCACTCTTGGGAGAAGGACTTTGCAAAATCTCCATTCCCACCCCACTCTGGGGCCAGCCAGAGGTGATATTTGCCAGTTCTCGGAACTGCTCAAAATTTCCACTACCGGTTCTCCAGAACCTGTCAGAACCTGCTGGATTTCACCCGTGGTTCATTCATATGGCCATTTCCTTTTATTTCCCCTTAATCTATATATCTTTTAAATAATCTGTATGAAAAATCTACAAGTTTATTGCAATATTTAAAAAAAAACCCTGCTTCCAGCATTCTCTCCTGCACAGTGATCATCCAGAAGCCTTCAGGAAGTTTGTAGTCAGAACTAAAGTGCAATAATCTTATTCCATTGTGGCTCCCTTCCTGTTAACACATATGGAGACAAATGACACTGCCAAGAACAGCTACAAGTGTTACCATCATTGACTTTGAAGATTTACAAAGAAAATGCACTTCTTGGAAACTCAGGTACAGGTAGAAGAGGATTGGGAAGGGAAGGACAAACGCAACAGGTGACTGCAAACCATGTCAACAGAATAGATCCAGCTAGGTCAATAAGTTTTATTATTTGAATGATGAACTTCTGGCATGAGATGGCTAGTCCCTTAGAAGAATGCCTGGTGAAAGTGCTCAAGAGAGCTTTAAACAATCCTGTGAATTGGAGACAAAGTAAAGATCTGACTGAAGACCTTATGCATTGCAGAGACAAATAGGAATGCGGCTTTAAGTGGAACTATGAAACCACTCAGTGGGAAAGATTGAGAAAACAAAAGAATGTGGGTAAATGGCTTTCATTGCATACACATTACAGCTCTGAATATGGGGAATAAACGAGTTGGCCTTGACTTCTCGATGCAGAAGGGCAAGCAACGACTTAACAGAAACCGTAAAGACGAATCCCCTGAAGAGAATACATTGCGTTGTAAAGAGAACAATACGTTCTCGATAACGATAGCAATTGAAATGGTGAAAGAGTTGCATTTTTATGTGAAAAATATCCACATGATCAAAATTCCAAAGGGATGAATTTGTCATAATTGTACAGAAGATTTAGGTTAAAGTAAATTGTACAGAAGATTTAGGTTAAAGTGAATGAATGAATGAATGAATGAATGAATGAATGAATGAAATCCTGTTGTTTTTCTACTATTTTTCAACCAACCAAGAGGAAGACACTGAAGACTTGTTCTGCCAGCGGGCCTGGGGAACCCAGAGCGGGATGGAGCCCAGGACCTAGAGTGCAGTACTGCAGGCTATTTCTGCTGATCACCGGCTGCCAGCAGTTTGGCAGTTCAGGTCTCACTGGCTCAAGGTCATCTCCTGTTTAGCCCAGGAACAACAGATGCAACTATCATCTGTATACTGATGAAACTTGATCACAGCTTACCATAGATATGAAATAATTTTCAACCTTGGACCACCCTGTAATAGGGCCTAGGGCATGACCTCTTCCCTTCCACTACTATTGACTGGAACTTCTCTTTCAAGAAGCAGACAAGTGACTGCACAATAATAATGCTCCCAACTCCAAATCCTCAGAAGTGGTCCTGTAAGATATCATAATTGATAATATCAAAAGTTCCAGCTAGTGAGAGTTCCAGCAAGATCAGCTATAGTCCCACTGGCCTGTGGTTGCCACAGGTTGCCCAAAGGAGTGATCAATGATAATTGTACTAACTGCTGGCTGCCAGCAGTTTGGCAGTTCGATTCTCATTGGCTCACAGTTGACTCAGTCTTCCATCCTTCCGAGGTGGGTAAAATGGGGACCCAGATTGTTGGGGGGCAATATGCTGACTCTGTAAACTGCTTAAAGAGGGCTGTAAAGCACTATGAAGCGGTATATAAGTCTAAGTGCTATTGCTATTAAATGGCTGTGTGAAGTGCTGTCACCAGGGCGGGGGCCAGGGGGTGATTTTATTATATTAATTTATTATATGACTCTTCTTTTATTAGTTTTATTGTTTTTATATGAGGTTTTATATTCTGTAAGCCACCTTTAGTCACCATGTGCGAATAGGCAGCAATATAAATTCCCTAAATAAATAAAAATAAATAAATAAGATGCAGAAAAAAAGCTTTTCTAAAGCGGACTGCAAATCTTTTGAAGAGGCATGAGGTAGCACTGGGTGTGTGTCCAACTGCTCAGTCATCTGTAAGACTTTTTTTTAAAAAAAGCATGGTTCTTCCAGAATATTCCTGACTTGTCTCACCAACAGATTTCTCCTTTAGACGTTAGATAAGAAATACAAGACTGTCAGGTATCCTTGACTTGGTACTAACCAATAGAGAAGATTTAGAAAGTCAAAGAAGCACAATAGAAAAGCTGTGGAAAATGATACTGTAATGCTGAAGTTCTTGATTTTGAGAGAAACTGAAGGCCAAAATAGTTTAACATATTAGATTTCAAAATGGCAGATTTCAATAAATTCAGGATAAGTTCATGGGAAAACATGAGTGTGTAATGAGTTCGTCATAAATGTAAGTTCTTAAAAAAAAAAAGACAGTGAAAGCACAATTTACTAGAAACTCAGTATGAAGCTGGGAAAAAAGGGAAGCCTAATTTTAAACTGAGCCAATAATTTCCAGGCTTTGAATATTGTGTCCAATTCAGGACGTACCACTTTGGAAGGTGTGTCAGACAAGCTGAAATTAGTTCAAAAAAGAGAAAATAAGAAAGATTGAAAGAACTGGAATGTTCGGCCTCCAGAAGAAAGACTGAGGGAAGAGTATTGCAATAACACTCTTTAAATACCTGAATGGATATCCTACTGATTTAGGGTCAGGACATTCTCTGTCATTTTAGAATCCAGGACACATCGAGTTAAGTTACAGATGCCAGTTGAACCTTAGAGCTGAAAAAGCCCTTTCTAGCAGTACAGTAAGAGCAATTTGAAAGCTGAACCAATTACCGAGGGAGGCAGTGATCTTCCTTTAGTAGATGAGTTCATGAAGAGGCTGGACAGCCAGCAGTTGGAAATGCTTTAATTTGGAGCAGGAGGTTGGACTCAATGACTTAATTAGCTCCTCCAGTTCAATGGTTTTGTGAGTAAGACCTTTGGGTGAATCATTAATAGAGGTGGGATTATTCTCTCATCAAGAAATTGCTATGCTTACTTAAAAGAATACTATTATAAATCATGAACTGCACGTTAGCTCTAATTTATTGGAAGGAACAATCTCCATGTTAAAGAGTTAAGAGGCCTAAACTATTGTACAAGAGTGGATTGGGAGGGTTGGATTCTAGAACATTGTTTTCTTTTTCTTTTTTAATAGGCTTTTAAAGAAATGACTTGATTAACAAATCTGCATCTGTTTTCATTTGCATATTTCTCTAATATAAAGAACTTTTATCTACAAGATAGCTAAGTTAGCCAACACACATAGAATTAATATATGTATGTCTGGGAACTTTTTTTTTTTTTTCAAAATTGTCTGACATCTTTCGTTAATAAATCTCTTCGATGTGAATTATTAAAATATGAATTTCCACAATGTAACCTATCGTTAAAATATAGGTATCCTTTTCTACCCCATTCGCTCTCTCTCAACAAATGTTATTGTATGCTTAAATTAAAAAAGTGGGCCCTTATGGACTCTATTCAATGCTTCCATTTCTATTATGACAACATGTATTTGGCAGCTGTTCTAAATCTATATCAAAAGATTGCAGCATCTTTCCTGCATTGGCCGATCTTAGAAACTAAGCAGTGACAGGCCTATTTATTCCTTGGATGGGATATTTGGGATTCCAAGACTGTTGGCTAGTTGAATCAGTGTTGACCCTTGGTGACTGCTTGGACTAATCCCTGCAGTTTTCTGACCTAGGTTTTTTTCAGAAAGGTTTGCTATTGCCTGCTTCCTAGGGTTGAGAGTGAAGGACTGGCCCATTTCAACCAGCTGGCTTTACTCAAGGCAGGACTCAAATGCACAGTCTTTCTAGCTTGGTACCTTAACCACTGCACTAAACTGGCTGAACAGATGATATAGAAAGATATACAGAAAAAAAAATCATGTCAGAAGGCAACACTAGCATACAACTGCTAAAACATTACCAGGAAAAATACAAGGATACAGTCAATAGGAGCCAAGATTAATTTAAGGGCATATATACATTTGTACGGGGGACGCGGTGGCTCAGTGGCTAAGACACTGAGCTTGTCGATCAGAAAGGTTGGCAGTTTGGCGGTTCGAATCCCTAGCGCCACATAATGGAGTGAGCTCCCGTTACTTGTCCCAGTTCGAAAGCACGTAAAAAATGCAAGTAGAAAAATAGGGACCACCTTTGGTGGGAAGGTAACAGCGTTCCATGTGCTTTTGGCGTTTAGTCATGCCAGCCACATGACCATGGAGACGTCTTCAGACAGCGCTGGCTCTTCGGGTTTGAAATGGAAATGACCACCACCTTCTAGAGTCGGTAACGACTAGCACATGTGCGAGGGGAACCTTTCCCTTTACCTATACATTTATACATTTTATCCATGTATAAAATAAATAATTTTACCTTTACATATTCATAGATACAGTATTTCCCCTAGAAATCAAAGTTAGATAATCATCCCATTCCTATTGCAAAGGAAAAATTCAGATTACAAGACTGGATCCAATAGTTAACATTGCAAGGAGGCATATTTCAGCTAAGTCTTCAGGAACACCATCCTACAATAAGAACTATTCAGTATGTTGGAGATTCTGTAGCAGAGAACAAAGAGCTGGGCTACCTAGCTATTACATTCCTTTTCGACTCCATGATTATGATTTTATGTAAAAAACTGTGACAGAATTTGAAGACATCTTCTCTCTGAAAAGGTAGATCTTGATTACAGATCATCAGAAAAGACAGCAGAGTGTTGAAGTTTTCAGTGGCCCCTGAAAAGCAAAATAAGCAGGTACATCATTCATTTATCATTTCCTCACAATGAGAAATTAATTGTATTGTTATTCCTTTGTGCAGCTATGAGGTAATTTATCTGTGTCCTCTTTTGTCCTTCCTGCAGTAGAGAGACTGAACTATTTTTCATTTGGGTAATGCATAAGTTATACTTGTAAGGTTTCCCTTTCTCCCGAAATCCAAAATCGCTCAAATTTCTCCTCTCATTATTTTGATTCTGAATTTGAGCATCAAATCATGCTGCTCAGATTTAGAATGAAAAACTACTGAAGGTGTTTAAAATTAATAGTGATTTTAAAAAAAAGAAATAGGAATGATGTTACTGTATTCATGCCTCAATGTATTGATCTCAGCTCTTAGAAATAAATTATAATAGTGTTTATGAAAGGCTAAATAAGCTGGAGATAGACTTATGTGTACATATGACAAGGAAATGAGAGCTTATTGACAGAGCTTGTTATTAATATTTAGACTTCCAGCTAATGTTCTGAATATGGCTGAGCCATTCAAGAGCTTAAATACAAGGGGCATGTAAAAAACTGTGAGCCTAGAAATGGATTTTTAGCATTTGTAATTGTGGCAACATTTTTAATGGTGGCAAATCCCAATAGGTGATCATTATTATAGCAAGGGAGCTAAATCCTTCCTCCATGATGCTTTGCAACTGAAATATCTGCCAGATCAGGGGTCTCCAAAATGGCAACTTTAAGACTTGTGGACTTCAACTCCCAGAATTCCTCAGCCAGCAACTGAGAGTTGAAGTCCACAAGCCTTGAAGTTGCCAAGTTTGGAGATCCCTGTGCTAGATGATTGCCACTGAAAAAAATGTCAACTAAAGTTTTCAAAGTTCACCTTATGAGAGCAGGAATGATACCTACCAGGGTTTGAGGAGTCTTAGGTCATAGGCCACTTGGCATCTTTTGTGATATTTTATGATGTTTAAAGGGCAGATGGGCAATAGATGGAGAGGGACAAGATAGCAGCTCTAAGAACGGCAGGCCTCTAACTTACCCCTACTCCCTGGGCTGGGAACAGGGGTGGGATTCTACCGGTTCGGACTCGTTCGGGCAAACCGGTAGCTCCGATGATCAGCTGGGAGTGAACTAGTTCACTCCGATGATCAGCTGGGACCACATACCCGCCCCTGCACTTTACCTACCTATATCTTTGCAGCTGATTAGCGCAGCAAAGTGGATTGCTACACCTCAGCTGTTTTAATTCCCTAGCACTAATGCGGAAGGTGATTTTTCGTTCAATTGCGCAAGTGCGCATAGCAAAGCGCGCGATCACCGAACCGGTTGTTAAACCAGTAGGATCCCACCACAGACTGGGAATAAGTTGTTGCTCATACCAACAATGCTTCTTTATATAGACAAGTTACACCCTCAAGGTAGTGGTGATTACACTTATTGGCAAAATATGGCAATATTTAGAAAATATTGCCTTGGTAGTACAGGGGTTTAAGGCACCCTGTTATTAAGCTGGTTATTGAGACCAGCTGCCTGCAATTACTGCAGGGTTCGAATCTCGCCAAGGCTCAAGGTTGACTCAGCCTTCCATCCTTTCTAAGGTAGGTAAATTGAGGACCCAGTTGTGGGGGCAATAAGCTGACTTTGTATAAAATATACAAAGGATGAAGGCTATTGCTGAGCACATTGTAAGCCGCCCTGAGTCTTCGGAGAAGGGCGGCATATAAATCAAATTTAAAAAAAAAAAAATCAGAAATTTTGCTGTCTTACTTTTTAAATTCTTGTCATAGAGCAGGGATATCAAACTCACGGTGTCACATTGTCATCACGTGATGTATCGTGACTTTGCTAAACCCTTTACTAAACCGGGAGTGGGCGTGGCCAGCGCATGATGCATCTGGCCTACGGGTCATGAGTTTGACACTCCTGTCATAGAACCTAAGCAAAAATATACAGATTTAGAATGAAAAACTACTGAAGGCCTTTAAAATGAATGAATTTCACTTTAGACTTTTGTTGTTGTTGTTACGATCACTTGCTCTATTTTCTCTCCTTCATAATTTGCCAATTGGGTCAACTTTGTTATCAAATCTTTTTTGATCATTTTGAAAACGACTGCATTACTATATTTCATTAACTGGGTGAGCCAATTTGGCAGCAACACACCAATTTCCAGACATATTCTTAATGGAGTAAACAGAGTTACCATTCCACGGGTTGCCTGAAATTTCCATTGATGCGTGAGGCTTTTGTGGAATGTAATAAATATACTTAACAATCCGACGGCACAACAGCGATAAAGGGGGGGAAAAAATAAACCGATGATCTTGAGAAATGTTTAAATTTGTGACTATGATCTCCTTTCTATTATTTTCCCAATTAAATTTCATATCTTACCCTGTGGTGAATGGACACCACAGATAATTAAATTGCATCTGAAAAAAAAAGTGATATACTTATTATTTTGCTTCGAGGCACAACAGCTGCAAATGAATGGAACAAAACTTCAGATGCATCCAGAATTCTAAAGGGCCCAACAGTCTGCTCTTCTCCACTCCAGTACACAGAGTAAGTCAGCAAAAGACAGACATCCATGCGCTGCGTCAGTAAAAGGTAGATCTTAGCAAAAGTCTAAAGGGACCTTCTTTTACACTGGAGCTTTGACAGTCGTAGTCCTATGAAGCAGAGCAGTGAAGTAAAATAGCATCATTTTGTGCACATCGGGGCATCTGTCTTGTTTTACTCGGTATAATAACGTGGATTTCTGTTTCAAGCCTTTTGTCATCCAGTCAAAGTGGCTGGTTGAATCAAACCTCTTCTATTTTGATGTTTCGGTTTTAAGCATCTTGCTGAGGCAGAGCAATCTGTCTCTGTGTCACCTTACAAAAGGAGCAGGTTCTAGTAAAAAAAAAAAGAAGAAGAAAGAAAGAAAGAATGGCTCTCAATCTCTCTTTTTCTCTTCTTGATTCTGCTCCACAGAGAAGCAACAATCAGTTATGGATGGAGCGGTAAATAAGCAGCAAAATAAATAAAAGCAAACATATGGATTTTTTGGGGGGTGGGGGGTGGGAGTCAGTTTCTTGGAAGTTTTGTAAAGAGATTATTTCATTATTTTTCATACTTTGCCTCTGACAAATGAAAGAGACTGTATACTCCCAGTCACAAACCATTCTTGCATCTCTGGTGGATTGAAAGAATTGAAGTTGATTTAGACTGAGTCAACGTATAGTGCATCTTGTCCAACATTGACTCATTTGGCTGACAAGTAAATTGATGGTTGGTTCTTACAATGAGACCCTTTCCAACCTTCCAATCTTGTCCTAGAAAAAACAGAGAATTTTTAGCCATGCCTCTGAAGCAACAGCTGACATGTGAACCCTTGGTCTGATCCAAGAAAGCACATGCTAATTCCAACATTATGGGGCCACAGTTCTGCATGGTTAAAACTTGCTCCTGTTTGTTGATATGAACATTCAACATATGGATTTAGGTCTGGATAATCTCCACTTACCAATGTTCCACTAACTAATGTCATCATTGGCATTAGTAAGTGGAACATAAATTGACAGTACTCTTGGCAACAATATGGTTTGCCATTACCTTATGGTTATAGCTGGTGTGTGTGTGTGTGTTATACTTCCAATACTTTATTTTTGGTATTCCCTGATGGTCTCTTATCCATGTACAAATTGAATCTCTTTTTAGATGTAGGGGCTTCCCTTAAATATATTACCATAGCCAGAGAATTCTTTCTGTTGAATGCAGACTAAAGGTTTATGTGAAGGATGTGGAATTAGGCCACCTCACACATTTTCATGAAACTATCCGTAACTCGGTAAAACTTCTTTTAAAACCTTCTTCCCAATATGTATTCAAGAATTAGGCACCTTGGATGAAATGGAGAGAGTTGTTTTTCTCCTTCAATATTGGCCTTGATGTTGTCTACATTGATGTTGTCTACAGAAGTGCCTTGTACTTTTTGAACACTCATGCTAAGAGCTCAGTTGGTCTTTCATTTCAGTTGGGACTCTCAGCTGCATGCAGGCATCCTTAAATGCCAATTTATTTATTTATTTATTTATTTGATTTGATTTCTATACCGCTCTACTCCCGAAGGACTCAGGGCAGTGCACAGCCAAACAATAAAATACATACATACAAAATTTAAAAGTGGAATTAAAATCAAATTAAATAGTTTTGGCCCAGACAAATTAAAATCCCAATCAATTTAAAACCAATTTTAAAATTTGAATATATAAAATACTAAAAAATATTAAACAATTAAAAATCTTTTATAAAAGAGGGAGAAAATTAGGCCAGGCCCGCCTGGTGAAATAAAAAGGTCTTTAAGGCGCAGCGGAGGGTGCGCAGATCCAGGATCCTCCGTATCTCCGGGGGGAGCTCGTTCCAGATAGTAGGTGCCCCCACAGAGAAGGCTCTCCCCCTGGGGGCTGCCAGTCGGCATTGTTTGGCCGACGGCACCCGGAGGAGCCCCTCTCTATGGGAGCGTACCGGCCGGTGGGAGGCTATTGGTGGTAGTAGGCGGTCCCACAAGTACCCAGGTCCTGAGCCATGGAGCACTTTAAAGGTGGTAACTAAAACCTTGAAGCGCACCCGGAAGACCACCAGGAGCCAGTGCAGCTCGCGCAGGAGGGGTGTTACATGGGAACGCCATGTCGCTCCCATTACCACCCGCGCGGCCGCACTCTGCGCCAGTTGGAGCCTCCGGGTGGTCCTCAAGGGGAGCCCCATGTAGAGAGCATTACAATAGTCCAGGTGGGAGGTGACGAGGGCATGAGTGACTGTGCGTAAGGAGTCCCGATCCAGAAAGTGACGCAACTGGCGGATCAGGCGAACCTGATGAAACATCCTCCGGGTCACAGCCGTCAAGTGCTCTTCTAAAGACAGCCATGAATCCAGGAGGACGCCCAAGTTGCGCGCCCTCTCCAATGATTCGCCCCCAATAGTCAGTGATGGCACCAACTGACTATATCGGGACGTCGGAAACCAGCCAAGCCATTTCATGCTCATTGAAGTGGAGCTTTTTGTTCAAATCACTGAAGATGGGCATTGAAAAAGATACTTCTGTCCATCCTTCCCTTGCACTTGGAAGAAAATGGAGAGGGAGGGAATCCAGATGGAAATTATGGTGGGGAGGAGGAGAGAGAAGAAAAAAAAAACAGTGAAAAAGAGGAGAGAAATCCCATCTACATGTTACAAAAGGATTACATTTCCTGGGCAAGCAACCCCTCCTGAACATTGTTCAAACCAATTTTCAGAGACATCCATCCTTTATGACAAAAGAGCATCATGCTGTTGCAGCACAAATTCTATGCATTTTGAACGTGCTTTGTGACATTGTACTCACAGAAGGAATCAGCAAGCATTTAGATCATGCAGTACTAGCTTCAGATCCTGTGGACACTTTGTTTGCTTTTAGTCCATGCTGCTTCTCATTGCAATATTAATAATAACAACAACAATGCATGCCTTTAATTTCCCCTTATGATCAGTGAACAGCTCCTCTTTGTACTATTTCTTTTTTTCTTTTTTTTTCTTTTACAATATTTCCAATCTACTTCAATCTTAAACACTCTGGGTAGAGTGGAACAAGGACCAAAAGAATTATAACAAAACAATAATAAATTAAAATAAATCCTAGCCAAAAATTACAGGTGCCCAAACTAAATTAATAATTTGAGAGATGAAAGTGTTTAAAATACTGTGAATGTATGCACTTTCCTCAAAGAAGCATAAAATAATATGTGAAATGATTTTTCCCCCACACTGGTGCTCTATAAAATAATTTACAAGAACATTTGCCAGGAAGGTGATTACACGCATCTGTCTCAGTTGCATCTCTCAAAATTTGGAGGACTTGGTCTTTAAAGAGTCTGTCTTGGCAATGGTTTTACAAGGACAAATATTTTAGGACATATACAGTTATTGGGATAGTAAATAGCGCCATGCATATTCGTAGCTATTTATTCAGTGTGTGCATGCCCTGTGTGTTGAATTTGGGGACAAACTTTTTTTTTTAAATCTAATAAGATTTAATGCTTTTCTTCCAGATGTTTGTTTTACTGGTCTTTCCTCATATATCTGGGGTTGAAATCTTGGAAATATTCTTAAACTATAATATTACTCTTTTATATATTTCCTACTTTAAGTTGGCTGAAAACTTTATGGATATTTTTCAGGAACTGGGAGTACTAAAGGATCTATGACAATTCGCCACAGCCAACTTGCCATGGCCAACTCTCCATGGGACAATTTTCCATGGCCAACTCGCCATGGGACAACTCACCGCAGGACAAGAGTTACACTAATATCAAAGAAATAGTGGAATAGAATAATTAAAGAAAGGATGCCAAAGGAGGGCCAAAATGAAATGTGAATGACAAAAAATAAAATAATGTTTAAATATTTTAAGTAATTAAACTGAATTGTTGAATTGTTCCTTCAATAAGTTATCTTGTGGTGAGTTGGCCATGGCGAATTGGCTGTGGTGAGTTGACTGTGGCCAGTTGGCCATGGCTAGTTGGCTGCAGTGAGTTGTCCCATTCTGTATGAAAGACAGCAGAAAAGAGGATCTAAAGCCAGAATGAGCAGAGATGGTTCCAGCCAGTTTTAGGCCATCATTCTAAGCACTGTACCGTAATTAGATATAGGAAATCTCCAGTCAAGCAGCCTACTGTTATGCACACAGTCGTTTTAGGTATAAATCTCTGTTCAGGTTCTTGATTGGGCTAGACAATTTTGTTGATATAAAGAGAAATGCATTCCTATATACATTTCTGTATACATGTCTTTGAGCCATGGTTAGAATGCAGTATTGCAAGCTAACTCTGCCCATTGCCAGGAATTCAATCTTTCCATTCTTCCAAGTTGGTAACAGCAGGACACAGATTGTTGCGGGCAATACGCTGACATTTGTGAACCACTCAGAGAGTGCTGTAAAGCACTATGAAGCGGTATATAAGTCTAAATGCTATTGCTATTGCAATCTGTTATTCGGTGGACTTAGTTATGTGCAATTGGAAGAAGATGTGTATGCAAGTCTTTCCTTCTATATACCTACAAGATCATGCTGTTTTCCATGCAGTTAGTGTGGGTGGTATTTCCCATTAGTAAACACTTTTGTATTTGCACTGTGATTAATTTAATTATAAAATCCTTAATTAACAGTAAATAAATAATAATTTCCTAATACAGCAATTATGTCTTTCGTGCATGTTTCTCCATGGAGAATATCTATCTCAATCATGGCCATGCTGCATGTACATTTTAATCTGTAATATCTTTCATAGCACAAGAAATATATAGGCATATTTAAATTGCTTAAGAGACAGCTGGTTAAGAAGATTTTCATATGAAGAAATATGGTTATTTTTTTTCACCCTTGATGCATATTGATTTGAAAAATAGACTTGCCTGAAATGCAAGAATTAGCAAAAATCTCTAGCTTCCCAATCCTTCAAAATTTAGCTCAAAATATTGCAAAACATTACCATTTTTTTAAAAAAAACCACTCAAACTAACAGAACATTCATGAAAATTGAAAAACAGAATAATAATGCCATCAATAAAAATATTGATAAATATTTTAAATATTTAACATCCACAACTTCTCTCTCTCTCTCTCCCTCTATCATCTGTCTGTCTATCCACATGCCCTGACAACATTATAGAGACACTTATAATCTTTTAGGAACTGTTAATTGGAACCAAAATTGAAATTGACAATCCTAAACTGAGAAATTATTTAAGACTCTTTGCTGCTATATTTTAGCAAGTATTATTTGTCATGTTAAATATCACTGTTTCCAGAAAATAGTATTAAGATTTTCCAGTATTTTTCAATTATATATCTAGCAGAGTAGGAAAAAAATAATTAATTTCCTGTGTTACAAGATGTTAATTAACATAGAGGAATTAATTTGAGGGTAGTAAAGTGATTGTAATATTACACTGAGTGGCCATGAGATTGTTTCATGGGCTAGCATATGTCTTATTTCTATGGTTTGCTAAGTGTGCAATCCTGAGATAGCAAGAAGCTTGCTCATTTAAGTTATATGTTCATATGCGTTATAATAGTGTTTCTATATAAAAATTGTCACTAATGCAAAAGGTAAAGCAATTTAGTTCTGTTGTTAAAAACAGCACTAGCTAGACTCTAGCTAGCTGCTAGAGGTTTAATTGTACTAGGGAAACAAATACATTAGTGACAAAGAGTACGCTATAGTAAAGGCCTAACTAAAATCCAAATCATTGTAGTGGACTATATTAAATGTCATAAATGAATCATGGGTAGAGTCTTATATTGTTTGTTGAAGCTTGATTAGTGATTCAAGTTCCAAACAAATTTAGCTATTCAGAGCACACAATATAGGTCTATAGCAGTGTTTCACTCTGGAACACAGGATATACATTAATGTACAACTATTCAATTGCACTGGAAAATTTACTACAAGTCCTAGAATAGCATTAGCACTTAGACATATGTACCGCTTTGCAGTGCCTTACAGCCCTCTTTAAGCAGTTTACAGAGTCAGCATATTTCTCCCAACAATCTGGGTCCTCAGTTTACTGACCTTGAACGAATAGAAGGCTGAGTCAACCTTGAGCCGGTAAGGCTCAAACTGCTAAACTGCTGGCAGCTGGCAGTCAGCAGAAGTAGCCTGCAGTATTGCATTCTAACCACTGCGCCACCGCAGCTCTTAGAATCTAGCAAGTATGGTCAGTGGTCCTGGAAAAATGTGTTCCCTCCAGTTCCCCAGATCCAAGGATCTAAAACTAAAAAATTCAACCTGCATTCAGATAGTTTGTTTTCTAGTTTTGCATGTCATAAACACATTCCTATCACAGTACTTCTCATTCACTGTTCACAGCAGGAGTTGGTTCTACTTACCTTTACTACTGGTTCGCAACAGGGCCGCGTGCACACACTTCTGCGCATGCTTGCTTCGTTCGCATGTGTGCGTGCGCTTCTGTGCATGCACAGAAGCTTCCTGATGACGTCCGGGTCAGTGGGCGGAGCCTTCCGCCGGTTTTACTACCGGTTCTTGCGAACCGGTCCAAACCAGGGGCAACCAACCACTGGTTCACAGTCACACTAACACACCTTCTTCGCTTATTCTTTTTTTTGCCCCACTATCACTTTAAACTATCACTATCACTTTAAACTATCACTATCAGTATCACCACCATTTTCTGCAATTACTCAAACTTAGCTTCATTCTAGACCAGAGGGGGGGAACCTTTTATGACTTGTGGACTTCAACTCCCAGAATTTCTGAGCCAGTCATGTTGACTCAGGAATTCTGGGAGTTAAAGTTCACAAGTCATAATAGGGCCATAGTTCCCCATCCCTGTTCTAGACCTTTGTAGAGAGTATATTGTCTCCTCCCCCAAATCCTGAAAGGGATATACTCTAGTAAAGCATGGTAGAAAATTCTGTAAGCAGCTTTCTTTTTTCAAGCAGAAGAAGGAGTAAGACAAGTGGGGAAGGAAAGTCCTCTGAGAAATATTCTAGATAGTTTTTTTTTTTAAAAAAAAATATAGAAATATCAAAACAGCATTAAGGTTCTAATACACCAATAGATTAAAACAATAAACTTACAGCATTACAATATTAAAATGTTAAAAAGGCCTGCATAAATAAGTGTATTTTTAGCCCATGCCTAAATTGCAATGAGGATTAAAGCTCATTTCTAAATAAAAGCATTGGATTTTTAGGGGGATTTGGGGAAATATGAACCTTAAAGTAATTAGAATATAACATTGGGTGAATTGGGTGGCTATAAAATTGTTTCATAAGCCTGCAGATATCCCGTCTCTACAGTCTTCCTACAACACTTCTTAAATGTCCATTTTTGTGGCTAGAGAGGACTTAAATAATACAGGATCCAATGTAACCTGTTGTTATAGGCTAGGCTTGACCAACCATAATTCAATCATCCATGGCATCCTTTCCCTTGAGTGATGTTTTCTGCTGTTCTACATTATTATTTTTATTTGGTGATCATTTCCATCAATTTGCCTGGATAGATATTAAACTGATCAGCCTCTAAAGTTCTCAAATCTGTTTACTCCAACAGCCAGTGAAGAAATGGCCATGAAGGAGCACATATGGGAAGGAGCAACCCAGCAGCATGTCAATCACAACACAGAACTTCATCTTGTTTGTGTAGGAGGCCTGATTCCATTTTCCAGTAGAACTGTGGTTTTCCTGTGAGATCACCTTGATTTGGCTTCAGACTGCTATAACAGCAGGGTGGCCTCAAGATTGAAGTTTCGTTTTCAGGATATGTCCTCAAAAAACTTCAAGTAAGAGGCTACCATGGAGCTGCAGCAGGGAGACAACATGAAGAAACACTTAAATCAAAAGCCCTGTGTGTTTTCTTGCCATACTTGTTGTATGCCAAGCCTCTGTGATGTCACCTAAACTATTGCATCCCCTTGTCTCCCTTATCACCAGGCATTTGGGCACAATTTTCTTGGGGAAGAATAGAATAGAATAGAATAGAATAGAATAGAATAGAATAGAATAGAATAGAATAGAATAGAATAGAATAGAATTCTTTACTGGCCAAGTGTGATTGGACACACGAGGAATTTGTCTTTGGTGCATACGCTCTCAGAGTACATAAAAAGACAAGATACAACACTTAATGTACAACACTTAATGTTGTACAACACTTATTGATAAGGTACAACACTTAATGATAGTCATAGGCAGTGGTGGGTTCCTCCCGGTTTCGCCCGGCTCCACCGAGCTGGTAGCAGTGACGATATGACATCACCAAACCGGTTCTTGCCCCTCCGCCCCCACCCCCCCACGTTAGTCTTACCTTTTATTTGGTCCCACCCCCAATCTATTGCTGCCTCCTGAGTCCCAGCTGATGGCTAGAGGGAAAAAAACTGTTTAAACTCTTGCTGCGGGGCTTCAAAGGACTGCCCTACAGCTGATCAGTGTTAAAAGAAAACAAATGAGTAGACCAGTGCCTGCAAAAATAAATAGGTAGACCAGTGCCTGCAAAAATACATGAGTAGATCAGTGCCTGCAAAAATAAATAGATAGACCAGTGCCTGCAAAAATACATGAGTAGATCAGTGCCTGCAAAAATAACTGGGTAGATTGGTACAGCTCTGCAAGCAGTTAAAAGCCTGGTAGACCAGTACCTCTGCTAAATCCTAAATAATTGTCACATGACCATCAAGCCACACCCACAAAATAAGCCACGCCCACAGAACCGGTAGTAAAAATATTTAGAACCCACCCCTGGTCATAGGGTACATATAAGCAATCAAATCATACTAGGAAACAATATCAATATAAATTGTAAGGATACAAGCAACAAAGTTACAGTCATGCAGTCTTAAGTGGGAGGAGATGGGTGGTGGGAACGATGAGAAGATTAATAGTAGTGCAGACTTAGTGAATAGTTTGACAGTGTTGAGGCAATTATTTGTTTAGCAGAGTGATGGCATTTGGGAAAAAACTGTTCTTGTATCTAGTTGTTCTGATGTGCACTGCTCTATAGTGTCATTTTGAGGGTAGGAGTTGAAACAATTTATTTATCCAGGATGCGAGGGGTCTGTAAATATTTTCACAGCCCTCTTTTTGACTCATGCACTATACAGGTCCTCAATGGAAGGCAGGTTGGTAGTAATTGTTTTTTCTGCAGTTCTAATTATCCTCTGAAGTCTGTGTCTGTCTTATTGGGTGGGGTTATTTTGAACTCTTCATACATAAAGGACAGGCTGTAATTACAGCACATTCTGTGATGAAATGTGCGCCTGAGTTTTATCAACACATAGTTTTCTCAGACAAAGGGCCAGATTAATAGACTGTGCAATCCCAAAATGAATGAAGAAGAAGGGAAAAAGTCTGGGATATCCAACCCTGGAATCTCCCAGGTTATATGTAATAGGTTTGAAAGATATAGCTTTAGTTTGGCAAGATTCTGTCCATTAGATGCGAGTGTCTAAAGGATTGAACTCAACTGGACTTCCTTGTGTCGACACATTCAAACTTCAACATCAGCTGTTTTGATTCTGAGACTAGTTTACTGTTGTAGGAATAGTAAAAGAAAAATCTGTGACTAATCTGTAGATGAGAGGGAGTTTTCCAGAATGGAGGGAAATCTTGACTGAAAAAGAGAAAGAGAAGGGGGGAAAAAAAGGGGGGGAGAGAGAGAGAGAGAGAGAGAGAGAAAATTTAAATACCACCCCTTTTCTGTTATCTGGTGGCAAGAAAATGAGGGGTAGAGTACCTGAAGAAGAAATGGAAACTTCTTTTCTCTTCTTAGATTCAGAGAAGAGGAGGAGGGAATAGGGGTCCCTGACTCTCTCATCAGCTCCAGCTGAGAAAGAAACAAAAACAGGGCACAAAGTTCTCAGAAGGAGGAGGTAGAGAAACCTCTGCACCTGTAGGAGGAGGGTACAATAAAAAGAAAGAAAGAAAAGCAGATGGTACAAGAGCTGAAATTAATGATGCAGGAGCAAGCAATTCTCAACTGAACTGCATATAACTGCAACACTCTGAACTGCATGTAAAAATGTGAATTGTTGTCTCCCAACCATAAGGAGAAACCAGTTAAATTTATGTTGGCTGAAAAAGATAAAGAGGAAAAAGTGTAGGATTTAAACCCTGGAGCAAACAATTATATCTTTGTGTTCTGTTGGACACAACTTTTTTCCATATGCGTGACTTCTATCTCGCCTGCAATAAAGCAACTTACCTACTGTAACTAAATTGTCTGTGAACCACTCCTGTTAGTAAGTCCCTGTGTACAAGTTTAAATGTGTTGAAAAGAGATTTATTGTTGAACCCAGTGAGAAAACTGACAAGGACTCACTCCTGAGATCTACACGATCATTGTACTACAGTAAGCACAACCCACAACTTCTGCCTATCGAGGTAATAAGCATACATTTAGCACTGTAGCAAACCATACCCTCTCCTGCTGGTTTCCTACTTTCAACCTAATTCATCCACAGCAGTGGTTGTGATGTACAGTTTTAGCAGGGCAGCTCCTACCTGTGAGCTGAATGAATGACAGATATTGTGGCAAGGGTATCTCTCTCCAGGAGAGTAGATTGGTAGGATGTGCCAATCCTGCGCCTCAAAGTAGCTTCAGATCTACTGCCCTCGGATGCGACAGGAGTGAGTTTTGTGTTACTTATTTGATGTATATGTGTGCATTTTATTTTTTTTACTGAATAGAATAACACAAGCTGCTCAGAGTTTTTTAGGAGTCGTATGGTATATAAACCAAGTAAAATAAATAAACAAACTGCCAATCAAAGCAGTCCTCCATGGAATGGAGACAATTGAGCTCTTCTCACTCTACAAAGTCCTGGATAGCCTCTGAGTCCCAGTCCCTTCCATTGGAAACTATTACTGTGGTTCCCCATGTTGCCACAACTATTTTTCCACACAACCAACCCAGTGGTGGGTTTCTACCAGTTTGCCCCAGTTCGGGCAAACCGGTAGTGGAGGCGGCAAGAGGCTCCGCCCATCTGCTCAGATGTCATCATGGACATTCTGCGCACGCGCAGAAGGTTCTGCACACACGCAGAAGTGCCGCAAGAGAGTGAAGACAGTTCAAAACTGGTAGTGAAGGTAAGTGGAACCCACTACTGAACCAACCTATATGATCCATTTCATTGGACTACATTTTAATGGGGTATAAAACTTCCCCAAAGGTCTTCATTGAAGGCAGAGAATCATGGCATCCAAAAATTATTTTTATTTTATTCATCTAATTTATAGAGCCACCAAACTCGCCAGACAAGTCACTCTGGGATGTGTAGAGCAAAGCTAAAGACAATAAGTATCTAAAACCATTACCATTAGTGATTATGTAAAAACTATAAAAACACAACTAAAGCAAAGAAATAATGGATGAAGGGATATTAATACTAGCAGAGCCACTTTACTAGTTCACCTGTCCCCTGGGATCTCCAGACCTGTTGGCATAGCCAGGTGTTGAGGGATCTTCAGAAGCTTAGAAACGATGAGGCCACAACACTGGTGCCACAACTGAAAAGACCCACCATCCAGGGCCCACAAGATGTAGCTCCATTGATGATGTAACCTGTAACATTCCCACTCTCCTGGATCTGGTGGGATGGGCAGATGAAATCAAGTAGAGATGGTTCCTCAGATAACCCAGTCTCATGCTCTGTAGGGCTTTGACTTCATTACCCAGTTTAAGAACTGGCTTTATCCCAGCATATAAATTGCTGGAATAGGTAGACTACATGTCCCAGTTAGCATTCGTGTTTATTTACAAACATTTCCCTTAATATTTAGGAAAACTGAAGGTTGGAGACTTAATTCCATGAAGTTTATTTTGAAGTAAACCCAATATATCTAATTGCGATTCTCCACTACTTTAGTCAATCTAGGAATTGCTGCAAAAAAGTTTCACAGCTCTTAGTGTGCAGGTATTTTTATTCATAAAGAAAAAAACCCTAAGGACTTAAAAATTAAGGATTTTTATTAAGGAAAGCTAGAATTGCTCAGTAATGATCATCCAACTATAAATCTGCTGGGAGCACAATGGCCAAATGTAGTCCCAGCTGGATTTATGACAAAAGTCTTTCATATTTTCAGCTTTAATATATATATATATATAGGTGATGACTAGATCATTAATATTTGTGAGTTCTTTCATGCCTCTACTCCCCATTGAGAAGCAAGAATTCAGGCTATAGCAACATGATAAAATTATTAATGTACTTAAGTGCATGAAAGAACCTCAATATTCTTTTACAATGTTTGCGATTTCAAACATGTTTGACATATCATGTTTTAACATGCCCAGATTTATGCTAGTTTTAGGTAGTTTTTGTACTAGACAACAATATGTGAAGGGAGATGTGGTGGCTGAGATTGGTAGGGGGTAATCAGCACACAGTAACTACATTAAATACGCTATTTAGTGATTCAACAGACTGAATATTTATATTTTGGCTAGGATGTACTTTAATTAAGTAGATCTTTAATTAATCAGGTTGGCCTTCCAGAGAAATATTGCCCCCATTGTGAAAAAATAAAAGTAATTAGAAATAATTGAAAAATGTACAAACTTGTTTAAATACTGAGCAAACAACTGAGCAAGCAAACTTTAACATATTTATTTGCTCAAAGATATCTGCATGTATTCCAAATCACTTGTGCCAATTAATTCATTTATTAAAGAGATTGAAAGAATGGAAAGCTTTGATTGAGTTGATGAGACACATACATTACATTACAATGTGCAAACGATGGTAGAGAAAATGTAGCTTTGATTGCAATTCAAAACTGTTGGCTCGGGGGAGATGCACTTTATATGAGGGTATATCAATTCTACTCATTGTTGATCTCATTTTGATATTTTTGATGCTGAAAGGGCCTTAATTAAATGCTTACCGTTGAACTATATTCCCTTATATCCTTTTGCATTTTCAGAAGTAATTTCATTCACTTTGGCACAGGGGACCCTAATAGCATCTCCGAGAGCTCTTGCAATGTAACACGCCAATAATGTGCCAGCTGGACTCCTTAAACTCTCATTGACACAATGAACTGCCATTATGAGTTTCAAGGATTTGCTGTTATTTATTGGATCAACACTACAGTGAAGCCCAAGAAGTTGCTTATTGCCATGGAAAATGTGCATTATTACAAAGCTTTTAAACAGTGGCTAACAAACTATATAGTTATATTTTGTTATTTAACATATTCTATGTTAATTGATTCTGTAATATTTATAATTGAGCAATATGTTAAAATGTGAATGAGCTTGATTACCCACCGAATCTGCTTGTACTGTGCACATAAATAACAGAAAATGGCTTTAAATTGTAGTATTATGCATGAAATAAATATTCTACACT
Source organism: Pantherophis guttatus (assembly GCF_059756535.1). Taxonomy (NCBI): domain Eukaryota; kingdom Metazoa; phylum Chordata; class Lepidosauria; order Squamata; family Colubridae; genus Pantherophis; species Pantherophis guttatus. The sequence goes on along the minus strand of NC_142063.1, from coordinate 211,131,058 downwards.
GTCAATTAAATAGAGTGATTGACCATCAAAACACTTAGAATTAAAACTACAGTATAGCGTTCCCCTTTGCTATTTGCATGTGGATGATTTGTCATATTTGTTTTCATTTTTTATTCGTCTTTTTTTCAAACAAATTTTAATCCTTCCCATTTTCTACTTTACTTTACTTCCGTTTGTTTTCAAGTCAAGACAATATGTTTTTTTTATTCCTCAATATTTTTCCCAATACATTATTATTTTTTTTAAAAAAATAAAGCATATGTTTTAACCATCTTGTTAAAACAACACTTTTGGGGCAGTGGTGAAATCCAAATTTTTTTATTACCGGTTCTGTGGGTGTGGCTTGGTGGACGTGGCTTGGCTTGGTGGGCGTGGCATGGTGGGCGTGGCAGGGGTAGGATACTGCAAAATCTCCATTTCTACCCCACTCCAGGGGAAGAATACTGCAAAACCCCATTCCCTCCCCACTCCTGGGGGAAGGATATTGCAAAATCTTCATTCCCACCCCACTCTGGGGCCAGCCAGAGGTGGTGTTTGCTGGTTCTCTGAACTACTCAAAATTTCCACTACCAGTTCTCCAGAACCTGTCAAAATCTGCTAGATTTCACCCCTGTTTTGGGGGATTATTTCCCCCATATGTAATTTTATGTATTTTTTCTCATTAATATATGCATTTAAATGCATTTTTCTTTTTAAAAAAACCTGGATAATAAAGAATAGGAATAGCACTATTTGAAAGAGAATTTCTTTAGCATATTTATCTAGTTTCAGGAAGATAAGAACTGAATGAATGATGTATCTGTAGAAAAGAAAAAATATATACACTTTTCTAATGGAACATTCCATCTTTTTAGTCTCATAATCAGCCTAACTGGACATAAGAAACAGCAAACAGACAGAAATAATTATCAGAGTTTTGATATCATCAGAACACCCAAACAACTCAGCTATGGAAGACTACCACCACTAGCCCAGCATTAGACAAGACCAAAGTGAATGTCAGGGAAATTATCTGTGGTTCATATCAACTCAACTACTCAACTGACCAATATCTGCTTCAGTTCATCAGCTTTCACAACCTCCAGAAGAGTCACTGGCGGTAACATGACATTTCTTTGACATTTTAGGCTATTTAATATGGAGATTAAGTGTAATCATTCTGTCCTCCAATTTCTGATGGGCTGTGCTGTCTGTGTCTTATCCAAATGTCAAAACGGGCCCATTCATAGACTGCAAGGACAATAACTTTTTTTTCTCTCCTTATGGGACTCATAAAAAAGACTCTCCTATTTCCCACTGAGACGAGGATCTATCATTGCACCGATTGCACTAACATTTCTTGAGGCTGTTCACCTCATGTTATGGAATGGAAGGCAGTGGCCAAACAGTGCCATGAGCCAACCCATTCATCCATCTTGAACCTCTTTAGCAGGGCGGTCACTTTTTCCTGAAATTAAGGAAAACATAGGTCAAGGTAAAAATTCCCCTCACACATATGTGCTAGTCATTTCTGACCCTAGGGGGCAGCGCTCATCTCCATTTCAAAGCCGAAGAGCCAGCGCTGTCCAAAGACGTCTCCATGGTCATGTGGGTGGCATGATTAAATGCCAAAGGCGCACAGAACGCTGTTACCTTCCCATCAAAAGTGGTCCCTATTTTTCTATTTGCATTTTTTACGTGCTTTTGAACTGCTAGGTTGGCAGAAGCTGGGACAAGTAACGGGAGTTCACCCTGTTATGGGGCACTAGGGATTCGAACCGCTGAACTGCCGACCTTTCGATCGACAAGTTCAGCATCTTAGCAACTGAGCCACCGCATCCCTAAGGAAAACATACACAGATGTAAATGATTCTCCCTCCCTCCCCCCCTCTCTTTCACACACACTAACAGTTAAATAGTAAAACTGTCAGAAGCTGAGAATATTTTTCTCTAAATTTGAAAACAATCCTTTTCCTCTACTTGAGGGGGGGGGGAAAGGATGAAGATACCACTGGAAGGTTATAGAAGGTTTTACTGATAAAGACAATAATTCAAAACGTATCTAAAGGTTATTGCAAGTAAAAAGGATATGATTTAAGAGAACGTTTTGCCGAGATGTCCCCGAAGTTGAATTTGTCCTTGTTTCAATAAAATAAGCACCTTTTGGGAAGTTTCGCAGAAAGCAATTGATCTTTTCCTCTCTCTCTCTCTCTCTTTTAAAAAAAAACTGTCTTTGTCTTTGCAATTGATAGAATTCTAGCTATTCAATTTACTTTTTAATAGAATCCAACTACAATACTTGGATTATCTGGTATAGGAGCTCAGATCAGATGGTTTCACCCAAGCTGTGCTCATATAACACATTTAACCAGGTCAGTAACAAATCTAAGAGCTGTGTTTGCACACATGCCGAGCTTGGTTAGATTTCCTTCTTATTCCTTTTTTTAAAAGAAAAAAAGTTGTGTATCTTTGATAATAGGTTGCTTTATAGACTGGAAATAATGCTTGTAGAGAGATATGCTCCAATTAGGGGTATGGCGTTTATAAGGAAGTATTTCTGAAGATGGTGCTTACTTGAAAGAAAAATAAGGTGTGGTTATTTGTAAAAAAAAATGAAATAAAATAACATGGTCATAAGTCATAAGTTTATTTTATCAAACATATATAAGATAACAGGTAAAAGTATAAACATAATTTGAATATATGAAAAGAGTAAGTAAAAAGGAATATTAGGACTCTATTATTTATGTCTTTCTACAAATAAGAGCCTCAGTGTACTCTCTTCAATTATGGAGAGAGAGAAAAAGTCAAATGGATGAGAACCTGGTACAGGTCAGAATCGGAAAGGGGAAAAAAACTGTACAGAGAAATGAGCGATGAAAGCCCTAAGATACCATTCTAACCAATAGGAGACCCGTTACGTAAAAACATGCAAAGTGTTTTAGCCAAAGAAAGGAGACAATTGTGTAGAACCCTTCAGCCAACTATATCTATTCATCCAAGTCCCTAATAGGTTTATCGCTGTAGGAAGCGGATATATGCAAAATTGAATGCCAACAATCTGAATGCAGCCCATATGATATACAGTAGCAGGTTGTGCAAATCTACAAAACTGGTTAATTCAAAGTAACCAGGTTAGACATTTCATCTAGACACAGCCCCAGATAAGTTCTGATGAGGTGAGATTTGCTATATGTGTTCAGCTCAGATGTCCCTTGTTCATTCCCATACATTCCCATATATTAGGGCCAGTCTGAAGGTTATCTCTCCTGGGAATTCATTCTCATTGCCAAAATTAAAAATAGAGGATTTTTTTAAAAAAAAATGAACGTAGGAGCATATTTTGATCAGCATTTGCAGAAAAGGGCAATGTGTCGCATCCTTTTTTTCTTTTTTTAAGCTGTTATGCTTGCCCAGTTATGCTTGCAAGAGGTACAATAGCTATCCCACTTCATCATTTTTGGTTAGAAGGCACCAAAGATAGAATAATAAAAGCCTTGTGTTCTTTGGGAAAATGAGCTGGGACTATTTTAAAGGCAAAAGGAAAGAAAGAACAAAGGAGACTGGTAATCCTTAGATTCTGACTAGAATTCAGGAGGGAAAGAGAGCAGAGGCAGGTACTTTTTTCTTCTTTCCTTTCTTTAGAAGAGTTTTCCCATGTGAGGCCTCTCTTATTCTATTTGTCTGGATTTACAAATTCAGAGTTGGAGTGGAGAAGTTGGAGAGATTTTGAACCATTTGTGAATGCCCACTGGGGAAGTTTTAAAAAAGGGGGGGGGAAATATGTCAATCTCTCTCTCTCTCTCTGTCTCTCTCTCTCTCTGTCTCTCTCTCTCTCTCTCTCTCTCACACACACACACAGAGGAGAGTTTCCGGTGTTTTTTTCTCTCCATATTCTTTTCATAGCTTTAGATTTACTTCTTTTTTAAATCAGAGACAACATATGTGGCTGCTACAATTTGTAATTAAATGATGCGTTGCAAACATAAAAACAGAGGTTTAAATGCATTGCTGGTTTAATTTAGAAGCAAAATAAGTTCTTCCCAACAAAATGCTGTTCAGTGGCAAGAAATGTAAGCCTCTACACTTCGGTGGGGAAAAAAATAGTGGCGGGGGAGGTGGGGGATGACACAGATCAAAAATTCAAGAGAGGCAGTTGATACCTTGTTAGCTCCGCAGGTGAGAGGGGGATCTGGGTGTCCTGGTGAACCACACATCAAGCAATATATGATATTATTAAATATATAAATGATTTAATAATAAATTATTATATTATAACTAATAAATAAATAAGCCAATAGCACATTGCAGCTGCCAAAAGAGCTAATGCAACCTAATGTTACATTAACAAAGAGATAAAGTTGAGATCATAGTAAGCAATAATTCTGTTTTATTCTACATTAGTCAATGTGTCTAGTTTTAGTCATTACAGTACAAGAAGGATGGTAAGGAATTGAGGAACAAAGATGGCGAGGGGCTTGGAGGATAATGCCTTTGAAGAATTGTTAAAATAACTGGACATAAAAAAAGAGATGGCTAAGGGGTGACATGAGTTGTCTTCCAACACTTGAAGGACTGTCATAGGGTAGAAGTTGTGCATTTATTCTCCTTTGCCTGAGGGTAGGAGAAAAATCAGTGGCTAGAAGCTTTACAGAACAAGATTTGAACTTGAAATAAGGAAAAATTCCCTGACTGTGAGAGGAACAGCCTGTCTTCTGAAGGCTCATGGTTGTTGCATCACTGGAGCTTTTCCAATCCAAAGCTAAACAGTCATTTGTCTGGGATGGTCTGAGGATACTTGCCCTAGGCTGGGCGCTGAAGTAGAAGAATGCTAAGGTCCAGAGGTGGGTTTCAGCAGGTTCTGACCAGTTCTGGAGAACCGGTAGTGGAAATTTTGAGTAGTTCGGAGAACCGGTAGTAAAATTTCTGACTGGCCCCGCCCCCATCTATTCTCTGCCTCCCAAGTCCCAGCTGATTGGGGAGAGAATGGGGATTTTACAGTATCCTTCCCCTGGAGTGAGGAGGGAATGGAGGTTTTACAGTATCCTTCACCTGCCACACCCAGCAAGCCATGCCACACCCACCAAGCCACACCCACAGAACTGGTAGTAAAAAAAATTGAAACCCACCACTGCTAAGGTCCCTTCTAACATTATGGTTCTTTGATTCTTTAATTTGCTAATTCAGGTATCATTGCCCACTATTATAAGTGACAAATAAGAAAGTCAAGAAAAAATGGGCATGTGGAAATCATTCACATCATACTTGGTGGTTTAGAGGATCAATTCAATTGAAAGTTATCCAAAATTATGTGTTTGCAAGAACAAAAGTGACTTGTTACAAGGACACAATCATATCATTTTTAATACTCAAGCAGCTCAGCATGTTGATTATTGATTTTTAACTATTCTTTACTTTATCAATACTCAGAACATCTTTTGAAATATAATAACTCACTGTCTGATGTGCCTGTTTGATTTTTTTCCTCCTTGATTATGTTAACTGGAGCCTTTATCATTGTGTATTGCTTTGAATGTTGTGTAATTTTCTTACATTGCACAGATAATTATGTCTGTTAGATAGTCTGAAAGTGAAATAATTAAATAAATATACATAAATATAAATATACAAATGCACATATATGCACAAATATATTAATAAATCTTATCTATGACAGTTCATTTATTCATTCATTCATCTTTACTTTGGTTGACATAAAATGTAAATTCACAATGAATTAGGTCGCTCAGGAACAAATTTCCCAACCTGAGATTATTCTCCTGATATTTATATATCACAACCCCATATTTTCCAAATAATATGATCATTATGGAAGTTGTAATTCCACACATTCAAAAGAATCTAGGTAGAATTTAGGACATGATGCCTCATCCATTCAATCATGCCCTTAAAATCTACTTTTTCCAGCAAGCCGGGCTGGCTTAAGAAGAAATTTTAAATGTTTTAATTGGTTTGTACTTTTAATTCTGGGCCAAATTTATATATATATTAATTGTTTTTAATATTTGTATTTCATGTTTTTTAATTCTGGCTGTACACCGCCCTGAGTCCTCATGGAGAAGGGCGGTATATAAATTTAAAAATAAATAAATAAACAAATTCTTGAGCATCATTTCTCATTAAAGATGATCACATATGGAGTTTTCTTTCATTTCCGGTGAAGTTTCCCCATCACTTGTCTAAAACTTAAATCCGGGATGACAGCATATTATGCCAGTTCTTTGAACAAAGATGTCTATGGGCGGTATAGTTATGTCACATTTTTGTCATTTTTCTTCTGTGGGGAAGTTTCAGAGAGCATCAGCGTGCTCATTATTCTTCTTTTATATTATACTTCTCACTCAAGGAAGAAAATGACTGATAACTTAGTGGTTTCAGTATTACATAATGGTTTTTGAGCCAATAATCAATTCCTGAATTCTGGAGCTGTCCAGAGGAAGTTGATTAGCAATTTACTGATGCTCCAAGATGTTTGCAGTATAAAAGAATGCAAAACAGAATATTGTGACTGCTCTGGAAAATGATTTAGCAGAGTCTAGACCAGTAATTTCTCAGTGGAATTGTTCATCAAGCAAGCAACTCAAGGTGACTTTGTAAGACTGCATGAAACTTCAGTCTGAAGATTCAGGTTGATGGCATTCAATTGTCAAATTAATTCAATTAATCCAACAGTTTGGGAGGTATGTTGTGCATGTTAAAAAGCTCCTCTTTTTATATGTTTTTTTCAAATCAATTTGAATTGGACCAACAATTCAAATTGACTCAGACAATCCACAGATCCTTAAATTAAAATGAAAATGCAGACTAGTATCCCAGTCAATCATCAGTCCTTTCCATGGATTACTGCCAGATTACAGTTGAGAACTCAATTTTGCAGGCTTTATATATTTTCTCACTTTCAGAAATGGGAAGGAATAGATGGCACTTGCCATATTTCTCACATTTTTTGAGAGAGATTAGAGCTTATATTTCTTGACGTATCGGTTTACCTTTCTTTGGAACTTTCCCCAAACCAGTGGTGGGATTCAGCCAGTTCGCACCACTTCGGGAGAACCGGTTGTTAACTTTCTGAGTTTGGCAAACTGGTTTTTGGAAGAAATCATTAGGGCAGAGAACCGGTTGTTAAATTACTTGAATCCCACCACTGCCCCAAACCCTACTCATTTCAGAGAAAAAGCATTGATGTTCATCAATGAACATCATAAATGAACATCCCAAAGTCATAAATAATTCTAATATGTTATACAATCTACAATCTATGTATATATAATCTAGTAGAAGATGTATTCATGAACAGGCAGCAGTTTGTGGCTGATGTGATATTAGTTTCAGAGCATACAACAATCAATCTGCAATCAGTGTCGGAAAAGATCAACACAAATCAGAGCACACTCAAGAATTAGAGTACAGAGTACATTCCATAGAGTTGGAGGCATCTGGACAGAAAATAGTAATTTGAGAATAATACTAATGGAGCTAACATGTATGGCTGAAAAAACCTATGGGCTACCGTATCTGGCTGCAAAAATCACCACAAGATGGCAACAGAAAATTAGAGTTCTCAGTATCTAGTGCTATCATCTAGCAGTTGTCTAGATTTTTGCATCTTGGATATGATAATTCTAGGTATTTTGTTCTATCATTAAAATTGGGGGAGGTGGGAGGCCATTATCTCTTGCAACAGCTATAACCACAATGTTAGAGAAGAAATCACTAAACGTATATCCCACTACATCAGTTTCTGGTTTCAGCTGAAATTCTTCCCTATATCATTCCTCTTTCCCCTTTCTAATGAATGTTTGCCTTAAATCATTTCACTGTATACATTTTTGGGTGGGTGTTACTTGAAAGAAATGGGAAAGAACAGCTAAAAGTATCTAGAACAATAGGCCCCAACCTTTGGGGCCTCAGGGACCAGTTTTGGGGAGGGCAGTTTTGTAACGGACTGGGGGTGTGTGGTTTCATGCACCACCTGGATCCCACATGTGCATGGAGGGGGCTTTGCTCGCTTGCATGGCCCGGTTCCTGGTTGGCCATAGCCCAGTGCTGGTCCACAGCCCAGAGGTTGGGGACCTCTGATCTAGATGATATAAACTGGAATTGGAAGTGCAGCAAGAAAGTAGAGTGGAATTATAAGAATGGTTGAATATTGTTTACTTGCATACTAAAATTACCACATAGGAAGATATTTTCCCCCAAATAATGGTGCATGCATTGAGGGTGAAATATCATCCAACATTTACTGGAAATATTAGAATGTTGAAAATAAACCAATGAGTGGCAGATGTAAATAGCTGCAGATCATAGCGGAAAAGAATGGATATCTTTGAAGATTAGCCAACTTTTGGGAACAGCTGCTTGCCTGCTGAATTAAATCCTAAAAGCACCAAATCTGGTAAAATGACTAAACACAGGGCTTATCTCTCTTTGACTATCTAATTGCCACCTACCTTTAACTCATCCCAAGGGTTTCCTTCCCTCCCTTTCTCTTCTTTTCCTTCCCCAACACAGATCTCCTCGGACTTACTTCATTTCCATCCTCCTCCGCCCCCCTCCTGGCTTTTTTTGGCTGTTTTTGCTGCAACGAGATTGGGAAAGATTTGATGTGAGAAGAAATGGTAGCTAAGTCCAGATGGAGAGTCAATTAATTTAATAAATGGGATGCATTATTTTATAGTCAATTGATTTTGATTGGTAGTTATCCATTCAATTAACAGTCTATTTCTTCTGAGTTGCCTTGATACATACATTGATCGTACTATGTATAGCTTTGACAGACAGAGGGGAAAATCTCCAGGACTGGTTTCAGCTTGAATTGGCAACCTTAAATTGGACAGATGAAGAAACTAGGCATTATTCAGGACTCTCTCCCTCTCTCTCCCCCCCCCCCTCTCTCTCTCTCTCTCTAATTCTGTATATAATAATATATGTAATTCTACCTTTCCTCTGTTGGAGAGACCTTAAATTCAAGGTCACCTTGATTTCTGTTGAATATGGTACAGTATTTAACAATACCAGCAAATACTGTATCACAGACACTTTAAATAGCACTCTATTCTGCAAAACAGACTTTTACTATCCACACTTACCTAAGCACAGTCCTCCTTTAACCCCTTGGGATTTATGACTGAGTAAATATGTATAGATTGTGCTGTAAATCTTGCAGTTCTACCCCCACATTTTTTTTATTGCTCAGAGAATTTGGAAGAGCGTAATGGCAAAACCATTTATATTCAACTCCTTTCTCTCTCCTCCTTTCTTTGTAGATTTAGACAGTTTCTTAATGTTTCTCCGCATTAGCTTCCACTTCATAAAAGGGAGATAAAACTAGACTACCTCATTGTAAAGGATCATTCCAAGATAAGCCTTTAATTCTATGTTTGACTGTCATTTCATTATACGGCCTTTGGGGAGCAATACAGAAGAGAAGATAATCCTTAAAATCTGTGTTGTTGTCTGAAATGGAACACCAGATCAAAATGATTTAGAACAAGCTATTCTGAAAGTTTTGCAGGTCAGTCAAGTTATTGGTCAAATATTCTTCTATTTTCCTATGCATTTTTGTAGGACCCTTTATGGAAATATAGTATAGTAGAATTATTTTGTACGGGGAAATGTAATTGTGAAAAGATCCTTTTCCTAGATCCCTTTGTTATTATTTCTTTGCTAGCCTGCTGTTGTTTCTATGGCTGATTTAATCATATCAGAATTCCCAGGGTGCTTGAACCGTAGAGTGAACGGGAGATACAGGAGATGTTGCATGACAAAAATCAGATGTGGTGAGAACAAATTAAACCAGATATCTGATAGGAAATAGAAGATGGAGAAGTGCAATCATTCTTCCACCTTCTGTTTCCCATAATGTGCACTCCAGTTTCCAACAAAGTTGGAATTCTATCTAGTTTGTATCTGTCTGTATTTATATTGGAATTCTATCTATATCTATCTAATTCTATCTGTAACTTAGGTTTGTTTGTTCACTTGCAGAGCAGGTAATCTCATCAATGCTAGTGAATATGGAAGTTGCGCTCCATAATAGCTTGCCCTGCCAGTTTGGGTGGATTGTGGTTTCCTCCTTGGTGGTTCTTTGATTGGAGTATTGTTTTCTGCCTAATTGTTTGTCTGGTGTTGATTTCTGCTTATCTAAGTGTTGACTATTGGAAAGGATGTATTCTAAACTTTTTGTTTTGTTCTAAAGACCCTATAGCTCAAGAATAAATGAAAAAAAACAACAACCCAGAAGTTATGAACAACATATAAGAGCTATAACAGCCACCATGTAGTACAGATAAGATATAGTCTTCTAACTACATAATATATTACCAAATGTATATATGATTTCTCTTTCCTCTTTAATTCAATAATTTTCATTGGAGCTGGGTCCAAATTAACATGCATATAATGGAGGAGATGGAACTCTTCTTGCTTCACTCATTTTTCTAATATCCCTCAATTTCAGTCTCCTTCTACTATATCCTAAAGTTTCAACAGTTTATCGATTTTTTTTAAAAAAAATGATATGCTCGAAAACTAGGGACAGGGATTTCAACTTCTGCTGGATTTGTTACATATATGTTCTGTGCTGGTTCCAACCCCATGATCCTGTTAATGGAAGTGAGCCTTCTGAAAACAGGTTTAACTTATTCATGCTTCAGTTTATTTGACTATGTATGTTAAGCTTCATATCCAAGAGCTAAAGGTAGGATAAAATCATTTTAAAAAAATACAGTAATGCAGAATATAAACTCATACTACAAAAGTCAGATGAATACAATTGATGTAAATCAAGAATAAACAGAATATATACAAGATATGCTTCTGCCTCTGGGATCCAAAAGCTTACATTGAAGGTTTCCAAATATCATAAAGGTTTCAAATTGTTCATTGACTCCCAAATAAACAATTTAATAAATACTACTTAAACTAATAAGTAAAGCTATCATTGACTGAGATGGGCAGCTATAGAAATTGAATCAATAAATAATAGTACTGTGAATAAAGGTAACGATAAATGTTTCCCTGTCAGTCGTGCCAGACTCTAGGTCATGGTCCTCATACTGTTTCTTGGCTGAGGAAGCCAGTTTTGTCCAAAAACAATTTAGGTGGTTATGTGGCCAGCATGAAAGCGCATGAAAAGCTCTTACTTTCCCATCAAAGTGGTACCTATTAATCTACTCACATTTGCATGCTTTCAAACTGTAAGATAGGTAAGTGCTGGGGCAAGTAACAGGAGCTCACTCCGTTCTGTGGAGCTCGGGTCTCGAATCTGAGCTGTCAGTTCAGCATCTTTAACCGCTGAGCCATCACACCCCTAGGACTATAAATAGATAATAACGATAATGTATAGTCCCATCAAGTCTTGGAGATGGATACAAATGACTTTGGGAAAATCTGGCTTGGCCTGAAGAGCCAGATCTTGAAAATAAAACCCATCTTGAAATTGACTGACTTCTCTCAAAGTCCAGCCCACTATTAGGATTCCAGAGCTAACAAGATCATTTCATATTTTCACATAATATGCTGCTGACATGATAGGGTGAGAGAACAGGCCTCTCAGTAGATCATAACATTTCACAACCTGCATAGGGATATATATCTATTTCTCATAAAACTACTATTTTTGCTATTCACACTTTTTAGTATCTAAACAGATTGTGTTCTGTCCTTATAGACTTGTCATATTGCAAATAACTTTTTGTTGGTGACTTGAAAACATTTTTTGATTATCAACATGATTGTGAAATAACTTGTCATTGTGAAAGCAGACATTTTAGCTTACATTACCTGGTTTGGATGAAATGGATTATTGATTTTTTTTATAGTATCCCAGAAGCAATTTATTTAACTTTTGTTTTTTATAATTATTATGTGTAGGAAAAAGCTTCTTCTTTCCTGCTTCAAAATGATCATAAAACTTTCTATCATTGGAGTTTCAAAATAAGACTCTCAACTTTTATCTCTTTCCTGATTTTGATGGAGATTTATTTCCCTTTTAATATATTCTCTTCCTCAAGAGGAAATATTGAACCTGGGTTCAGTTATTCCACAAAAAGAGAAGCTTGTGTAAAGATCCGCATTAAAATACAAATGATGCTGTTCTTTGTAACTTTTACCCCAAAGACAGATATGTTTAGCTCTTTGCTAAAACACACTTTCGAATAATATTCATTGGATCTTGGATGATATAGAAAATGGACAGAATGGAATCTCTTCAACTATAAGAAGGATGGTTTTAAAAAAAAGTATTCATGCTTGATTTTTCTCCAGAATGAAATTTTACCTGCATACAATAAAGTTTCTTTCTGTGAACTTTATTCATGGATCAGGTGGCTGCATTTCAATCTAGTTTGAAGGTCAAGCAAGGGAAGAGTTAAAAATAATAGTGGAATCAGCAAGAGATTCTGTGCCTACAATAGAAATGGATAAATACACCACAAAAATGTATTTGGCTCCTAAAGAACTGCGTAAAGTTTCTAAAGCCCCTGCAAAAGTTGTCATTGTATATTTTTTTTTAAACGGCAAAAGGAAAATGGTGTGAAGTATACAAGGTATAAACTATTAAGAGTGTTTAGTTAATATAGTGTAAATCAAATTAAACAGATTTTTTGCCTAGTAATTAGTCCTGACTTTGAAAATCATGTTCCTTATCATAAACAAACCAAGTAATAATATTGTCACAGAGCAGATATGTTTCATCCCATACCCCCAAATTTCTCCCCACAAAAAAATAGTTAATCTCCGGTTACTTAACTTCTCTAATACAATGAAGGAGCATATAGAGATATAATTGCTTTATATATATTCAAGCTCAGAGAGCATTAAGGACTTCACAGTTCAGCTCTAAGCTACAGATATTTTCTTGTACAGTTTTGGAATTACTAGTATCCTCAATCAGGAAGTCTACCCTGTCAATGAAGGATTGAAGCAGGAAAGTTTATACCTTCAGACTAATCCTTTCCTGTGAGATGGGTGATTTCCTGATACCAATAAGCTACAGATTGCACTGTCAATCATACCCACCCAAGGAAAAGCTAGGCTAATAATTTACAGCATATAACAGGGGGGAAAGGGTTCAATTCATATTTATACACCACATACATTGGGGTGAACAGAACAGAACACATTTTATAATAGAAACCAAGTGTTTTTAATATACTTTATAAAATTATTCACATTTATAAGGTTTTCACAACCTGGTAATAATGTCTATCATTGCTTGAAAAAAGATAACAGTGTTCAAATCCAGCCACTGAAATTCACAGCACAAACCTTTTGTCAAACTATAAAACAGGATTGACCAATTCTTACTAATCAGTAAGGCAAAATATAACATTTTACTGTTTTTGAGGAAGTGGCCAAAAGAATGTGAAAATTCATTTAGTTAGAGTAGATGATAATGCTGTAAAAAAAAGGAGAAATGCAGTTGCCATTATGAAAACACTTTTAAAAAGCTTTCTAGTACACACACACAAAAAGGCCAAATTTAAATTTATACAATAGGAACAACATAACATTCTAGCTACTCATATTTTAGACAGATTTTCTTTTATTTTTATTTAGCTACTAAAAAAAAATCATTCCTGTTCTCCAAATTTCACAAAAATATAGCTGGCAGGTTAGTAAATTAGCTATAAGATACTTTATTGCCTAAGATTTTATTTCTTGATAGCCAAATTGTTATGTATGTATCTATTTTGTGCGGGAAATTCAAATGTTCAGTGAATGCTGATTGGTTCTTGGTTGCCTCTGAAAAGTATATAAAGAGGACTGTTGCCTGTGTTTCTTTGCTGAAGTCTCACCCTGAATTAAAGAGCTGTTGTCACTAGCTTGCTTGTGCCTCTTGTTATTCCCGCGCTACAACACAAATATTCAAAGCGGTATTGGAAAGTCTATAAAAGTGAAAACAATTTATATGAATAATGAATCTGTGGTATCTTCCTAAAAAGGCCTATATGTTAAGATTGCCTTTCCTAACCTCAGCACTGATAATACAAGCTGATTCAAATGGGAAAAGCACCTGGACAGGGAAGGTTACCTTAAGAAATAATTACTCATTGTTGTCTTTTAGACAGAATGCACACCTCATAAAGTTTAGAATATGTGAAATCAGTGAGATGGCTCAATGCTCATCTGCAGAGATGGGCTGTACTTACTTTAACAAAGCGTTCACTGATTGTGAGCGTGTGCATGTGCACACTTCGCTTACAGGTGCCCCTTTGGGAGAGAAACGGAGCTTCAAACATCCTCCTAATCAACTAAGGCAGCTCCGGTGAGTACAGCAAGGGTGGCGCAGATCACAGCTGGGCCAGCCAATGAGCCAGAAAGTCAGTTATAAATGGAAAGCTATGCTTTCTCTCCCAAAGGGGCAGGTGTGGGTGGGCAGGCCCAGCCAGCGATCAGAGCTAAAGGTTCGCCCAAACCCTTGCAACAATGCAGCAGCCCACCACTGCTCATCTGGCCCTAAACCCAATTCCCTTAATATCAGTCTACTCTCAGTGGTGGGCTGCTGCCAGTTCAGACCAGTTCAGACAAACCGGTAGTTGGTACTTGCGACCTGTGGGTTGCGACCTGTGGGTGGCCGCCTGGGCGCAATCCCATCCTATATTTTATGCCGCACACATGTGTGGAAGGTATACACAAATGAATTGCGATGTTTTTTGACACTGCACGCATGACTGGATGGTGTGCGCTCACATTTCCAGTCCTGGGCAAACAGGTTGTTACAGTATGTGATACCCACATCTATCTACTCTACCTGTGATAATCTGGATCTAAATCTTTTTTTTTTATTATTGAAAAAGTTTTACAAATACAAATTTTCCCATTTCCCCCCCCCTTTCCCTCCCTAGCCCTCCCTAACCCTCCCCTCCTCCCATGACTTCCCCAAGGTGAAATCCAAATCCCAATCATTTTATATCATATCATACTTTACCGCCCTTCTATTCTCCCCCCTATATACTATACATTTCTCCACAACATTCAACTAAAAGCTATCTGGTACTTCCTAGTTTGGTATTTATTCTGCACATAATCTATCCATTTCTTCCACTCCCATACATAAGTCTCTTGAGTCCGGTCTTTTAAGTATGCTGATATCTTCGCCATTTCTGCAAAAATGGCCACCTTCAAAGTCCATTCTTCAATAGTAGGTAAAACATCCAATATTGACCAATCAGTAACCTAGCTGCTGTCACCATACACAATATCAATTTTGTTTCACCCATTGAAAAACCCTTAACTATACCCAATAAAAACAATTGAGGAGAAAATTGGAGTTTTTTCTTGAGAACATTTTGCATAACCCACCAAATTTTTATCCAAAAAGCCTTCACTTTCTTCCAAGTCCACCATATATGATAATATGTAGCATCCAAACAGTCACATCTCCAACATTTTGGTTGAACATTAGGATACATGCATGACAATTTCTTAGGATCTAAATGCCACCTATAAAACATTTTATAAAAATTTTCCCTCAAATTCTGTGATTGTGTAAATTTAACATTCTGAACCCATATTTTTTCCCACGTTTCCATCATAACTGGTTCTGCAAAATTTTGTGCCCATAAATCTTTATTTATGAATGTTGTACTTGGCCTAAAGCATTTGGTTTCTTCAGTTCATTTATATTGTTTCCCCACATCTAAGTGGATGTATTAAATCCACTTCTATTTGCTGGCTTCTTGTTCTGAGCCATGTACGCCATCTCTATGAAGGCAAGATGCACTAGTCAGAGAATACAGAAAAAATATAAATAACTCTCTCCTACTGTTGCACACTGACCTCTCCCACTTATTAATTGGAAGGCTCAAATCTAGCAAGCCCCCACTGGCATTTGCACAACATCTGCTTAATAACTTTAACGTCGATTCTCATTGGAAAGCAAAATGATGGGTACAGGAAAATATATAGATGATCCTATCCAAAAGGTTCTGAACTACCTCACAAGCAATGGACAGTTCTGAATAGGATTCGCACCTCACATGGTGTCTGCTGGGATTCACTGTATAAATGGGGCAAAGCATCCTCCCCACCGTGTGACTGCGAGGTCCCACACCAAACTGTAGATCACATGATGACCAGCTGTAAATTGAGGGCATACAGTATACCAGTCCAGGTTCTGATTTTTTTTTCAGATAAACAATGCTGGGCTTCAATGGTTAGATGGCCTAGACACTGGTATCTAAATACATATCCCTTTAATATTCTTATTTTACTGTGTTTTAATTTAGGTGAAAGAGTAATATATATTGTAAGTCCATGTTGGTTATGCCATGTGCTAAATAAACCCCACCTCCGATTTTCAAGCAAACAAATTCATTAGTTTCATCAGTTTTATTTTTAATGTAAATAAATCTATGTTTCACAGTTGAATTTCCTTCCCTCATCACCCTCTCATATAGGCATGCATGTAAGAAAAGTCAAAGGGGAGGAATGGGAACAGTTTTCATGTTACCTCATAGATTTCTAATAACAAACAATTCTAGGAATGCTGACAAAATGTGTTTCTTTTTATTGAATTCCCTTTCCTTTATTATTGCAAAGTAAAGATGGTGGCAGTTTTGTTTGTTCACATTTTTAAATGATGCCTCCTGTATTTTTTAGGCCAATTTGCAACCCAGTTATCCTTCAGTGTGTTCGTTTTGTAGACTATATTTGTTTGCTCATTGTAATGTGGCTTTTTGAAGTTGCATGCATAAATGCATATATTTGTGGAAACTGCAAATAAAAACCACATATTAAAATACATGGAAAATGTACATATGAAAATAAACATTAATTTTGTGTACTTTTTTTATTCACTGGTTCACTGGTTTTATTTCACTGAAAATTGGATAGAGATTGATAACTGAAACAAATGAAAAATGATATTGACTGGAAACAGACTAATGTTTCAATATACTGAAATCAATTTTAAGGCAGCCTCTATTTATTGTTCTATGTGAATTATTTACAACCTTGGGTGAATTTGCTGAAAAATCAGACTTTACGCATGATTGTATTGGAAATTTGTTTAATGCAGGATATCATTACGGATATGTCAGTTTGTTTGCCGTGATGAATAAATACACACACACACACACACACACACACACACACACACAAAACACCCGATCAAGACAGACCAAACTTCCACAAAAGTCATTTTCAACATTGGTTGGAATGTTGAACTCCTGGTGCAACTAACAAAACTAAATGTTCCCATAAACCGTTTCTGCTCCAGAATCAATTTTAGAGAGTCTTCTCACAGGAATTCAAGAGAAGTACAATATAAAGGGAGAACAAGTTTGGGGAGTGGTTTAAAGCATTAGGAGAGAAAACAAGGAGTTCTAAACCTGCCTTAGATACAAAACCAGCTGGGTGACCTTGGGCCAGTCACTTTCTCTCAGCCTTAGGAAAGAGACAATGGCAAACTACTCCTGAAAAACCTTGCCAAAAAGACTGCACGGACTTGTCCAGGTAGTCTCTGAGAAGTGAACATGATTGAACAAAAGAAGAAAAAGACCGTATAAAGAAGAATTAATTCATCATGGATCCATAAAAATACTATTCTTTAAGCACTTTGGTTTGAATAGAATTTGAATAAACTTGTTTCTGTCTTTCAGTTCCAGCACAGCATTAGTTTCAAAGAGGTCTTCAGAAATAGTCTAATTTTTGCAGCTTCTTGAAAATCTAAATATACAGGATAAAAATGGTATATGGCAAC
Source organism: Pantherophis guttatus (assembly GCF_059756535.1). NCBI lineage: Eukaryota > Metazoa > Chordata > Lepidosauria > Squamata > Colubridae > Pantherophis > Pantherophis guttatus. The sequence continues at coordinate 211,113,351 of NC_142063.1, read as the reverse complement.
TGATAAAAGAAAATGAAGGAGGCTTTCCAAGCTCCACTGTGGGATCCAGGGTCATCGAACTTTACTTTAGAATCATGTGTTTTTCTGGGTTTTCCATAACTTTGACCACAGAACAAAAAAAGGAAGGAAGGAAAGAAGGGAGGGAGGGAGGGAGGGAGGGAGGGAAGGAAGGAAGGAAGGAAGGAAGGAAGGAAGGAAGGAAGGAAGGAAGGAAGGAAGGAAGGATCCTCCTAATAAGGAATTTATTTTTCCTGTTCTTTGTAAATATCTGTTTAAATATTGTTTCTTGACTCAGAAATAAAAGTCAGGCATATGATATCTGAAATATTTCTTCTAAACTTCAGTTTCCTTATAAAAACATTTCTGTGGACCGGGGTAGTGATTTTCCACAACTTTAAAATTCCACAACATTATTATTGCAATATAAAACCTGACCTTTCTGGCTTTGAATTTTCTACCAAGTGTTATCAAAAAGAACAATATACATATTTATTCCATACCAGCAAAACCTTCTGAGTTAAACCCAGGAAAATTTAATATGTGAAACTTGAAAGACTAGGGGTTTTTTTCCCTACCATACTTATCCCAAGCAAGCATTACAATACTATTTTATTTTATTTTATTTTTGATCAGAGGCTTAGGTATGAAATTAACCTGTCTGCTTTCCTTCTGGATGGTCATCTTACTTATTTCTGAATCTTGGCAGAGAAAGAATTCAAAAAGAAGCTGAAAGGCTAGAAAGCAATACAGTTGACATTCCTGTAGTAGAAAATGCATGTACTACCATGTTTCCCCGAAAATAAGACTGGGTCTTAGATTAATTTTTGCTCCAAAAGGTGCATTAGGGCTTATTTTATGGTTAGGTCTTATTTTGGAGGAAATATAGTACTAAATGCACCCATCTGGCTGACAATCTTAACTGGGTTTATTTTGGAGGTAGGGCTTATATTACGATCATCTTGAAAAATCATGCTAGGACTTATTTTCCGGTTGGGTCTTATTTTCGGAGGGGAAAGGTGCTGCTGGTATGTATGAGTTGGAAAAATTCTCACAGGTTTTCTGAGACTTTCCCTTCTCTTTTCTTTCCCACATGTGATGCTGCCACACCAGCTATTCTATAGTTCCTTTCATTACAGGTACAAATAGATCTTATCTAATGATAATGGGGAATGGAATTTCCATCGTTAAGTATCGTGGTCCTAAAACGCAACATCACGTGACTGCACTGCTTACTGATGGACAGCCCAGCACTCCTGATTGCCATAGCTAATCAAAGCATCACAGGTCATTAAGAAAGGACATCATGAGGTCGTTCATTTGCTTCCCCATCTACTTTATTTGTAGGACTCTCAAGATGGGCAGAGTATAAATGTAATGAATAAATAAATTAAATAAAGCTGGCATAAAAGGTTGCATATGGCAATCATGTGACCATCAGGATCCTGCGACCACTGTAAGGAGGACCAGTTGTAGGTATCACTGGTTCTTATCATAACTTTGAACAGGTTAGTAAAGGACTGATTCATTAAGTAAGGTTCTGTATTACTTAAAGGTTCCCCTCGCATATATGTGCTAGTCATTCCTGACTCTAGGGGGCGGTGCTCATCTCCGTTTCAAAGCCGAAGAGCCAGCGCTGTCTGAAGACATCTCTGTGGTCATGTGGCCGGCATGACTAAACACCAAAGGCGCACGGAACGCTGTTCCTTCCCACCAAAGGTGGTCCCTATTTTTCTACTTGCATTTTTTACGTGCTTTCGAACTGCTAGGTTGGCAGAAGCTGGGACAAGTAATGGGAGCTCACCCCGTTATGCAGCACTAGGGATGTGAACCACTGAACTGCCGACCTTTTGGTCAATAAGCTCAGCGTCTTAGCCACTGAGCCACCGTATATTATTATAATGTGTATTAAGAGTATTTAAGTGTATGCTAATCCATTCCCATGCCTCCTGCTACACATGAAACATAAGAACAAAGAAGACCCACTGAATATCTGTATGTTCATGAAGCATGCAGTGATTATGGTACTATGACAATAAGCCCCACGTCAGTATGTGTAAACAAAGGAGAAAAGGATCTATGTGAGCACACATAAAGAGATCCATTCTGTCCAAGAAGTAAAAGGAAGAGAAAGAATATCTGACTCAATCAGCTACCAATCGTGCAAAAACTCATATCTTAATATAAACATAACAAAACATTTTTATATAATTCCACTTCAGTATTTTAAAAAAATCCTTGAATTGAGCTCAGGTCCTGGAGATTACATGTTACATATCTGTGTCAAACTTGTTTTTTTGTTTTGCAACTGCATTTCTTTGCTCATGTAACAGTGTCCTCAAGGTCTGATCCCTGTGACCTCTGATTGTTTTGGGAACTCCTGCCTCATTCTTTTGGTGTGATAAGCTAATTTCTTTGCTTTCCCAATTTGTTGCCACTTTCTGCCATAAAGCTTCAAAATGAAGATTTTTCTACTCTCTTGTTTCTGGTCCTTTGATGTAAAGGATTGCTCAACCACAAAGCTGTTTCAACTTCTCTTAGTTATTTTCCTAATTAAGATTGCTAATCACACATTCCATACAATTTAAACCATGCTTTTGTTTAAGATTGCCATTAAATTCTACCTAACTTTTCAAAGTAAATTCAGAGGGCATAATTTGAACTAAAACATCTGGCAATAGATTACAACCTGGGGCTGTTCCAGTGATGTGACTGAAGACTGAAGCCCAGTAAATGATGACTAGTGAGGACTAGATGAGAATAAACAAGCTGAAAATGAAGCTTGGGAGCTAGTGTCATGGTCCCGTTGGAGCCCGCTTCCAAGGAGGAAAGGGAGCCGGGGCCAACAGAGGAAGAGGGTGCAGCCTCTCTGGCCCAGTAGGAACAATCAGAGGAGCAGGACAAAGCAGTCCCAGATCTCTCAGGCCTTGAAAGGAGGAAAGCCAGAAAGGAAAAGAGGGCACAGGATGATCGAGTAAGGAGAGAAGGGCAGGCAGTGAACCAGAGGAGCATCGGAGCTCCAGAGATGAGCAACTGCCTTCCCTGCATGATCCCCAAGCACAGAGAATGGAGGAGGTGGAGTCAGTGCAGAGCAACCTGATTACTCAGGAGGAGGGCACCCCACCCCTCTTCACAAGGCTCACCTGGAGAATAGGATTTAAGGAGATGCTGGAGGAAGGGGCTTTTGTCAGGAACAAGTGTGGTACTTGCCAGCAACACTTGCCATGATTGAAGAAGCCTTGCTGTTACCGAGGACTCGCTGTCTTGTTTTGCTTTACCTTGTTTTGCCTTGCTTGGCCTTGCTCAGCCTTGTTCGCCTTGCCTTGCCTCACGTTGTCTAACCTTGCTGTGTACAGGTTGCAGCGACCCAACTCAGCTCCGATTTGTGCCGTGGCCCCGGCAAACTCTCTGTGTGACAAAGACGCACGTGACCAAGGGTCCTGAACTGTTTTTGTTCTCAGAACTGTGCTGCTCTCTCACTTCTCACTTCAAGGAACTGCTTGAGGTGTTTGCACATGTTAAAACCTTGCTCTTGGGCTTACAGTGAGCTGTAGGGAGCTGTAGGGATTTGGGGGAAGGTTGGTTCAATAAAAGGGGATTCCATCCTTTGCTTCTCCAGTGATGCTTACATGCCCTGCCCTCAGTGGTGGGATACAATTTGTTTTACTACCGGTTCTGTGGGTGTGGCTTGGTGGGCATGGCATGGCTTGGTGGGCGTGGCTTTGTAGGTGTGGCAGGGGAAGGATACTGTAAAATCTCCATTCCCACCCCACTCCAGGGGAAGGATACTGTAAAATCTCCATTCCCACCCCACTTCATGGGAAGGATACTGCAAAATCCCCATTTCCTCCCGATCAGCTGGGACTTAAGAGAATAGATGGGGGTGGGGCCAGTCAGAGGTGGTATTTACCAGTTCTCCGAACTACTCATAATTTCCGCTACCGGTTCTCCAGAACTGGTCAGAGCCTGCTGAATACCATCTCTGCCTGCCCTGGGTCATAACAGCTACTGTTTAATCAGTTCTTATCAGCTCCAATGATGTCTTTCAAATGGGCAACATTGAGAAAACATATGGCGATCCTCCTGGACAGCTCCTGATGGATTGGCAAGTGAAGTATGTGGCTGAGGCGTCTTTGACCAGTTTGGGCTGTTACCAATTGTCAACTCAACCAGGAGAGGGAAGACCTGATTACTGGATCTCATGTTGCTATCATTATGTAGTTAGACTATTGCAATGAACCAATAGAACTGCAGTTACTACAAAATGAAGTAGTCCATAGGTTTGATGGTATGAACTCATAACATCTGTACTATGAGCCTACATCAGTTGTCAGGACACCTCCAGATTGAGTTTAAAGTGCTGGTTTTAGCTTATAACAGTCTATATGACTTGGCACTAAGGCAGAGCATCTGGGGGGGTGTGTCAAAAAAGATGAAGATGCTGGTCATGGCCATAAGATTGAGACTCCATCCCTTTGTTCATGTAATGCTCACATATGTAGGGAAGAGATGATGCTTTCAGGACCACCTATTTCATCTAGAACTTACAATTGAACAAGAACTCAATTACTTCTAATTTCTCATTATTGTAAAGTTAATATGGTGAGACCAAGAAGAATTTACACTCCTCATATTGTGGAGTAGCTTTATCAGAGAAGCTAGATTAGTCCCAGCATTATGGTCCTTCCAGAAGGAAGTTGAAATGATGCACTCCTGGAAGTCTTTTTAAATTTAATTTATTAGAGGAACACCATGAATGTACTGTATATTGCTCTAATTACTGCTTTTAAGTTTTGTATCTGCAATATTAAATTGTGGGTACATTAAGTTTATATATGTTGTCCGTACATTTGTACACTGTTAGTACCTTTGTACACTACCTAGAATCATTTGGTTGTGGAGATTTAGAAATGCAATGAATAAAGTACATTAGTTAATAAATAAAATTCATTAATTAATAAATGGCCTTAGCTCATGAACTATTTAGTTCATTGGTGGGCTCATTTATAAAGTTGCATAGCTATTAAAACTTTCTCTCTATTACTTTGGCTGTTTGTTGCTAGCAACCAAATGCTTTATTTTGATTTCTACAATCCAACAGATAGGCATGCTGAATTCCAACTGGAATCAATGAGTTTCAGGTGTTTAATTGCAAATTTAAGTGGCATTGATTTCTGAAAGAGAGCAAAAGTACCTAACTTCTTTGTTCTTTTTTTCTGAATGCAGCAAATGAATTGCTAGCTTTTTCAAATCTCTGTCCTTACACTGATCTAGATAACAAATTCTTTATTTCTTTACCTCTTTTCTGCTCTATGTGAGATTTATGGTATCCAACACTGCAGGTGATCTGTCTGTAAATGAGACACCATACAGAGCCTTATTGCCCAGGTTCTACAAAAGGGAATACATATGGGAATATTATTCCAGTACTCTGAGTGCTTATGTTTTAGTTCCTATTTTTTGCTCAAATCTTTGATAGGTTAAAACAGAACATACTTCATGCATTGCCACATGTCCAAAAATGCCCAGGTGATTAGGTCTTGCAAATGTTAAAGCAATATGACACTGTATATCCAGGACATTTTCAACTGCTTTTATTATTTCACAATTCAGGCCAATGGAAGTAAAGTAATCTTGTTGCTTAGCTCCATCCAGCTCTTCTGAGAGGATTGCTTGCATTCTTGGAGGAGAGGAAAGGCCTATTTTACACAAAAGCCTTTCAGTACTTTTAAGCAAATGGAGTCACTTCAGTTGGGGAGGGACGAACTGACATTCCATGGACAGTGGGATATGGCTGAAAGGCAGGTGGGTATCTGATCTATACTGCTAAAAATTCTCTCTGGATGAAGGAGAGATCATGAATTCTATGGAGATTTTCAGTCATCCAGGTCATAGTTGTCCCAAATATGCTTTTTTCAAGAGGCAACTGGACTTGCTTTCTTTTCTTTGAAGGTGTTTTGCTTCCCATCCAAGAAACTTCTTCAGCTCTGACTGGATGGTGGGGAATGGAAGGATTTATACTCCTTGTAGACAGTTGGTCATTTGCATCCTTTTAGAGAGTCATTGAGGCTACCCAGAGGTTTATCTGTGTGGTACAAATGGGTTTGGAGCCTTTTTGGAACTGTGGAAAGGACTATGTTGTAGACTGGAGATAGATGATGTTGTATCCCTCCCCCTCTGTGGAGAGAGAGGGCTGTTCAATTTTGACATAGATGGCCCTCTTTGGCCCCTCTTTCAAGCCAGTGGTCCTCTCTGTCCAAAATATGGACTTTGCTGTCTTCCAAAGAGTGGCCTTTGCCTTTTAACTGCAGATGGACTGCTGAATCTTGTCCTGATGGGTTTGTTATTTTGTGCCATGTGTTTATGAAACAAAACAACAACTTATCCAGTCTATAGCACAGTCTTTTCAGCAGTTCCAAGAAGGCTCCACACCCCTTTGCACTACTCAGGTGACCCTGAGGACACAGATAAACCTCCAGGTAGCCACAATGACTCTCTAAAAGGATGCAAATGACCAACTCTCTGCAAGGAATAAAAATCCTTCCATTCCCCACCATCCAGTCAGAGCTGAAAAAGCTTCTTGGATGAGAAACGAAATGTCTTCAAAGAAAAATCAGAAAGTCCAGTTGCCTCTTGAAAAAAAAAACACCTTTGGGACAAGAGAACATGCAATTACCCATATGTATCCCAGACTGCTGTTTTGGGTGGGTAAACTGCAGAAATGAACAATCCATTGTGCTCAGAGTCATGATTATAGTCTTTCTTTGGAGATTTAAAGTTCAACTCATCTTCTTAATAATTTTGGAGCTTTTTTGTGTGCTGTTTATTAAGATTGAAAAACCTCCAGAATGGCAAGTTTGGTTTTTACTGTCTCTTCAATCCATCTTTGAAAGGAAGAAACTTAATATGGCTACAATTTTGTAAACATTTTCTTTTTTATGATATACAGCAAAAAGCTTGATATTATATTGATTTTAGAAAGGGTTTTCTTTTTTCAAAAAATGTACCAAGGGTTCAGATGAATATGAATTAAAGAAAGACTTTGAAGTTAATTAAAAGGGTCCTCTTGGATGGAAAATAATCTCTTTGCTTAAATTGCAAACTGATAACAAAACTTTGAAGTCTGTATACTAGAGGGCAGCAGATGGCTACTTTAAAGGAAATGTTTGATGGTAGGGTCCAAGAAGTCCCCATTCTATTCAATTGTATAATAGGATAGAAAGGTATTATTGAAGAGGAAAACGCCCCATTGAATAAAACTGAAATGGACTTTCTTATTATTTTTAAATCCACCTTAAAGATTTGGAAGTACTGGATGTATTAATGGAATAGTATCATTGGTGAAATGTAAAATTTGTTACTACCAGTTCTGTGGGCTTGGGGGGTAATATGATTGAGTGGGCGTGGCCAACTTTTTTTTTAAAACTTTTAAAACCATTTTTTCTACAACCTCTTCGGCCAAAGAGGTTGTAAAAAATGCTTTTAAAAGCCTCTGACGATCCCAGTTGACTTGCCTGATTGGCAGAGGCTTTTTTTTTTTTAAAGCCTCTGACGATCCCAGCTGACTTGCCTGATTGGCAGAGGCTTTTCTTTTTTTAAAGCTCTGATGATCCCAGCTGACTCGTCTGATCGGCAGAGGCTTTTTTTTTTAAAGGTCTGATGATCCCAGCTGACTCGCCTGATCGGCAGAGGCTTTTTTTTTTTTACTTTTAAAAGCATTTTTTTGGCTGAAGAGGTTGTAGAAAAAATGCTTTTAAAAATAGAATAAAAAGCCTCTGATGATTGTGCGGCTCAGCTGGGCATGGGGGTGGGGAGGGATTTTTGCTACCAGTTCTCCGAACCACCTGCCGCCATCGCTACCGGATCGGACGATCTGGTCCAAACTGGGAGCATTTTACCCCTGAATAGTATTACATTTAAAAAAAAAACAATGATATACAAATCATATGCCAAAAGAGTGATGTGGCTTTTAAAAAAATTGGACTATAAGGGATTTTTTGAAGTTACTTTACCAGAACTACTTTGATAAAGATGACAAGAACTTTGAGAGAAGAGAAAATAGAAATTAAGATAAAGCAGATGTTCAAACTTCATTTGTGTGTCTTAAAGATCCCTGGTAAAAATAGAAAAAAATACAAAACTACTTTATTTGATTATGGTTAAAATAATGATTTTTTTTTATTTCTGGTGATGTCTAATGGTTTTCTTTTTGACTGTGATTGGATGGTGATAGCTATTTTTAGTGAAGTTTTAATAGGTATAATGCATCAGTGTATAAGATTATTTTCAATAATGTTTGATTATTAATTGGGATTGGATTTTTATGACTTGAAGAGAAGGACTGGAGGGAATTTGTTTAAATGTAAATTGAAATATAAATATTATTACTGTTAATCATTATTTGACTTTTGCTCTTTAACAAGGATGGTTCAAGACTCAAGCACTTACTGATGGGATGAGTGCCCATCACTTGCTCCAGCTCCTGCCCATCTAGCAGATCAAAAGCATGCAAATGTGAGTAGATAAATAGGTACCACTTTGATTGAAAGGAAACAGCATTCCATGTGCATTGGCATATAGTCATGCTGGCCACATGATCATGGAAGTGTCTTTAAGACAATGCTGACTCCCTTGCAGTGGTGAAATGTAAAATTTGTTACTACCAGTTCTGTGGGCATGGCTTGGTGAGGGGGTAATGTGACTGGGTGGGCATGACCAACTTTTTTTTTTTTTTACTTTTAAAAGCATTTTTTCTACAACCTCTTCAGCTGAAGAGATTGCAGGAAAAAAATGCTTTTAAAAGCCTCTGATGATCAGGAAACTCATCTGGGATCGTCAGAGGCTTTTAAAAGCATTTTTTTTCCTACAACCTCTTCGCCCAAAGAGGTTATAGAAAAAATGCTTTTAAAAGCCTCTGACGATCCCAGCTGAGCCGCACGATCTTCAGAGACTTTTTTTTTATTTTTAAAAGCATTTTTTTTCATCCGAAGAGGTTGCAGAAAAATTGCTTTTAAAAGCCTCTGATGATCAGGCAACTCAGCTGGGATCATCAGAGGCTTTTAAAAGCATTTTTTTTTCTACAACCTCTTCAGCTGAAGAGGTTGTAGAAAAAATGCTTTTAAAAGTAAAAAAAAAAGCCTCTGATGATTGCACGGCTCAGCTGGGCATGGGGCAGGCGCAAGGATTTTTGCTACTGGTTCTCCGAACCACCCACCACCATCACTACCGGATCAGGCGATCCAGTCTGAACCGGGAGCATTTCACCCCTGCTCCCTTATCTAAAAAATGGAGATAAGAATTGCCCTCTAGAGTCAGACGTGACTGGACAGGGGAAAAATTACCTTTACCTTTATTATAGAAAATGGAATGGAGAAGTATTTGGTTCTATAGTAGAATAGTAGTACTTTATTGTCATTGCACCTCATACAATAAAATTAAATGCAATCTTCAGTATACATTATATATTAAAAGTCGGTGATAAGTGATAAGATGTGAATGTTGATCGTACTTGTTGGGATGAAGGGGGAGTTTGTTCTTCTATTTTTATCTATCCATCCATCCATCCATCCATCCATCCATCTATCTATCTATCATTTATCTATCATCTATTTTGTTCTGGGAGGGTTCTGCTCTTTTTTAGATATTTATATATATATTCTTTTAAAAACGTATTTGTCTATTAGGCATTTATATTACTTACTTATTTTATATAATCTTTATATTTATTAATGTAAATAAAATTATTGGAAAAAAAGTAATTTTAAACCAATGAGATATTTGTCATTATAGCCAAAGTTTGCTTTCATGGAGCATGGAGACGATAGTGATTTTTCCTCTTTGAGTAACTGATATGCATAAGCTTTTTTATTAAAAAGGTATAAATTAAATAAGATTAATAGCCCATGCCTATCCTTTTAACTTAACAACTTCTGCCTGCTATGCAATCCAGAATAAATGCAGAAATATCTCTAATGCAAACAGACATTGCTGAAGAAAAACAGCTGACATCAAATTAAATTACCAATGAACATGTGGATGTTATCCTTCTTTATGTTATAGCTGAACACCAATTTCCATGATAGAGTCCAGATGTTTCCTTCATTGGGGATTTATGGCACTTAGTACCATTTCAGAGCATTTAAACGTAACTAGGGTGATGTAAGTAAACCAAATGATGCTTTTTTTTAAATTTTTTTATTATTAAAATATAAACACAGATATAAAGACAATACAATACAATACAAAGACAACCAAAAAACCCACCACCTACAAACCCACCTAACATTCTACATATACGTTTTTGTCATCAACAGAATATATGTCATTGAGCTTATATATTTTAATAAAGAGTAATTATTAAATGTCTAATTCCAATGTTATAACTTTACACTACAAATTTACATTTCTTATGAGTTCATCTTCTTATGCAAGTCTTTACCCTAATTTCTGTCCTCTACATTTTTGCTGATTTTCCTTTCCAGCCATTGATACCATTGGTGCCATACAAGATAGTATTCACTTTCTTCCTTTTCCTGGAGTTCCAGCGTCAATCTGTCCATTTCAGCACACTCTGTTATCTTTGCGATGATTTTGTCTTTGGATGGGAGTTGGTCTAATTTCCAGTTTTGAGCGAACAGTAGTCTTGCTGCTGTCAAGATATGTATGATAAGATATTTTGTTTCCTTAAGATATTGTGCCGTTATCATGCCAAATAAAAAAAATTCTGGACTATTTTCTATTTGAATATTCGTTATTTCCTCAATAATATTTTTTATATCTTGCCAATAGTGTTGAGCTTTCCTACATTTCCACCAAGTGTGGTAATATGTCCCCTTTTTTGTTTTACATTTCCAACACAATGCTGGAGTGTTTGGGTGTATTTTGGCAAGTCGGGCTGGTGGTAGGTGCCATCTATAAAACATTTTAATGAGGTTCTCCTTGTAAGATGTGGCTCTTGTCATTTTAATGTTCTGCTTCCATAATTTCTCCCAATCTGCCAATTGAATATTATGTCCTATGTCCCTGGCCCACATTGTCATGTTATGTTTAACTGTTTCTTCTATTAATTTGTCTCTCAAAAGGTAGTTATATGTTTTAGTAATCATTTTCTGATTCTTTGTACCTGACACAACCCTGCTTAGTACCTCTTATAATCCTAATGGGGTCTAAATCATCACTGCTAATTTTTATGTGAGCTTTAGTTGGTCCGTAGATATGTTCAATCATCTTGCAGAAGCCAGTGCCAAAATTAAATTTAATTAATATTTGTTTTAAAAATTGTATCTTGAGAGAATCAAAGGTTTTAAATGGGGCAAAAGAACATATAAGACTAATGAGAATTTATTTTATTAAATAAAGATTTAATAATTTCCTGATGGGGCAGATATATTACAATTTAGAATAAAGCCGGGTAAATCCATATGTATAATTTTATCAATAAACACTTTTAATTTACTGTAGAGTTTATAATCTGCTTGCCGGATTCTGGTAAAAGCTCCCCTTGGTGCAAAGTATTGCATAAAAGTAGAAATATCCCCTAACATTCCATCAGGGCCAGTTTTTGTAGCCTGAATAATATTCAGTGATTTTGGCAGTGGTTTGCTCTCCAAACAATTTAGTTTCTGAATGTTTCATCACCGGACGAGGTAACATCATCAGCAGGATTTTCTTGTCCTCTTCTCCTTAGCTTATAAATGTCATGTGTGGTCAGTAGGTCATGTGATTGGTTGTTCGTTTGGAGCTATATTTAAATTCTGAGCAGCTGATTGGTTCTCTTGTTGATTGGTCATTTGAATGGTCTGGTTTCTTATGTATTCATATGCTGGATCCAGATCAATATGCTTATTAATTGCTCCTTTGGTAGAATGGTATTATATATTCTGTGTGTGTGAGTGTGTGTGAGTGTGTGTGTATATATAAATATGCAAGTTTTGGTGTATTCGGGTCTTTTCCCGTGTAAGATTGAGAGTATCTTGGTGACGTTTTGACGAGGTCTCTTGTGCGAGGAAAAGCACAAACACGAAGCCGAAGACACCAGCCTGAAGGTGATGAGTGAGACCACGTTGAAACATCGCCAAGATACTCTCAATCTTACACAGGAAGAGACCCAAATACACCAAAACTTGCATACCTCTACCCGTGAAAATCTACGAAAACATATGTGTGTGTGTGTGTGTGTGTGTGTGTGTGTGTGTGTAATATGTAATATGTATATGTATATGTAGCGAACTATCCTAAAAATACGAGTTTCAGGTGTCACTATAAAAGAAGAGACAGGCCTATCATGGCCATAATTGATCATCGATGCATAAAGGCGAATATCTCTTTAATGGTAGTTTTTACACTCTGACGATGTTAGCAGAGGCTAAAGAAAGCTAAGTGGATAATATATTTTAAGTTCTGGAGGTCGCGATATCAGTCTCTTCTTTTATATGTATATGTATATGTGTGTGTGTATACACACACATACACACACATTTTCTCACAAAAAGAGTTTTTCATTTGTGATTGTCATGCAATAAATTTTGGTGTAAAATTGATATTGGGGAGATAAGCATCATAACTTACCAAAGAATTGAATGCACTCCAGAGCTAGGCTTGCTACTGTTACTTATAGAACCAAATTATAAACTTAAAAATAAAAAAAATCTTATTATTTACTAAATCTTGGCAGTCAAATCAATAATTGTACAATACTGGAAAACTCCAGATAACAACTGAGTTGAGGATTAATAAGGCCTCTTCAATTGCCACGTTAGAAAAAGTTATAAAGTTAAATTAATGAGACATCAGAGACAGGAACCACAATCTTATCAAACTTGGATGGATTTTATGGCTTATCTCAATAGCAAAAATCTGGTATAGTTTATGTATGCATTAAAATGTCATATGTATAGTACATGTCTCTTCATTTTGCAGTAGATCTTCTTGGTATTTTTTATTTTTTATGTTTCTTCTCTGTGTTTATCTTGGATTTATGTAAATATAGCTACCTGTGGGTTGCGGGTTTTTTTGTAAAATTAATAAAAATTGAATACCAAATATCAAATAGTACATTCTCATGAAGTTAGGTAATTTTATGCTTATAATTATAAATTGCAATTGATAAAATATTTCTTTCTCTTTTCTTTATTTCTACTATTCTAAGTTATCTAAAAAATAGATTGTCAATAATTTTAATATCATTGTATCTGAATACTATGATGTATTATTTCCAACAAATAATAAGAATAAATATAAATAAATAAATAGGAGGGGAAAAAAGAATTTGACCTGAGAACAGTAAGTTGAGTTCCAGTCAGATTCCACTTATCTGTCCTAATACAAAAAGTATGAAGGCTATTTCTTAACGCATTGTAAGCCGCCCTGAGTCTCCGGAGAAAGGGCGGCATATAAATAAAAAAACAATAAATAAATAAAGATGCTTTTTCAGGAGGCAACTGGACTTTCTTGTTTTTTCTTTTGTGGATGTTTCACTTCTCATCCAAGAAGCTTCTTCAGCTCTGACAGGACAGTGGGGAATGGAAGGATTTATATTCCTTGCAGACAGCTGGTCATCTGCCTCCTTTTAGAACATCATTGAAGCGCTTGGAGGTTTATCTGTGTCACCTCAGGGTCACCTGAGTAGTGCTTCTGGTTCCTCTAGTCTGCAATTTTTTCTCTGGAAATCCGTTCCTACTCCCACACCATTCAAAGGGTGTTCATCCTTGCTGTCTGCAAGAAATATAAATCCTTCCAGTCCCCCACCGTCCTGTCAGAGTTGAAGAAGCTTCTTGGATGAGAAGCGAAACATTTTCAAAAGAAAAAACAAGAAAGTCCAGTTGCCTCCTGAAAAAAGCACCTTTGGGACAAACGTGACCTGGATGACTGAGAATCTCTACGAATTCCACTTATCTGCTTCATGAACTGGCCTACCATGCAGGGCTGGCCCCCGTTCTCTTGAGAATTCTTTAATGATTGGAAAAGTGGAAAGGAAGAGCAGAGGATCTCCAGGAGGAAGGCAATACCATTGGAATACCTGAAGTTTTCAGGTTGGGGACAGATTATCCTGTAGAAGTTCTGTTTATGAGATCATTCACTAAGAGTTATCACTGACATGATGCTAAACCCATCCATCACAAAATTGGCAGTAGGAAAAACTGCTTAAATCAATTCCTATACAAGTATAAGCCTGTTTTTGCTATGGTTATTGTCTTCCAGGTTTACTATATTAAGGCTCTTAACAATATATATTTGAGATTTATGGTAAAGCTGAATTAGATGCATTTTAGACAGGAAGCAATCAATACATTTTTATAACAGAGAGGGAGATGAGTTGGGGATAATCTTGAAATGTTAAAAATGTGGGAGTCTACCTTTATATTTGCCTTTTACAAAATTTTGCCCGTTTTCATTCAGCTTCATAAATCAGCTTGCTGTGACCTTGACCAAGTTCCACACATATTAAAATGTAAGTATGTGTAATATCTCATTTATGAACCGTTTGCATTCCTATACAACTTTATTGAACCATATTTTAAGAAGCCTGCAAGTCTCAACTTTCTGGAGAATAAGTCAGAAAATAAATAGAAGGATGTTTGTAAAAAATATTAGAAACAAATTACCCTCATCTGACAACAATTCACAGTCCATGCGAAAAAAAACCCCAAACTGAGTGTTGATATGTATGAATCTCATGTTCTCAAAACTCAGAATACCTTTTGGTTTTGCATAATTTAAGGTAATAGTGACTAGGAGAGGCACTTCACACATCTAAAGATTTCTATTGTCGGAGCTCTAAAGCTTTTATATTTGCAACATACCTCCTGTGCCATTTTAAAATTGTTATTTTTTAAAGGCACTCTATTAACCTTTTGTGTTTGTGGGGAAGATAAAGCAGTGAATTTAGTCCACTATTATCGAGTGGAGTAGCTTTGTGTGAAGATGCAAAAAATTAAACAGTTTCTTGCTTTTCCAGTGGCTGTTTGTAATCCACAATTCAACAGCAAGGCTGAATTTCCACTTGCCAACAATCATAAGGATATATAGGTGAACTAGATAAACTACTTGAATCAAACTTGTGAAAATGATTTCGCTTCATGGAGCACATGCACATAAAAAGATTTTCCCCCCTGCAAATCTAACAAATTGTTAATCAATGAGTTATAGATTCTGACATTCTGTGTACAGTACCGGAAATTAAGGCATCTGTTGGACCACATTCAGAAATAATGATTTGGTGCACAGAGGCCAAGTAAACTAAGTGCCATAACATTATTAATTACAGTATAGCAAGATATTTTTTTAACAGTGAAAATTGTGCCATCTTGTTGTATTATTTTATCGGGAGAAGCATAACAGGGACTTAAACTTTATAAGCCATGGTGATGCAGTGGTTAGAGTGCAGTACTGCAGGCTACTTCTGTTGACTGCCGGCTGCCTGCAATTTGGCAGTTCGAATCTCACCAGGCTCAAGGTTGACTCAGCCTTCCATCCTTCCGAGGTGGGTAAAATGGTTTAGCAATCACAACTGAAAGTAGCAACTCAGTCATTAAAATGAAGCAGTCACTAAGTAAAATCTTGACTGTGTGATTATGACCTTACTTCAGTTTTCCCTTGCTAATGGATCTGCAAGGGTCATAAATATGATTATTGATTGTAAAATTACTTTTTTTATTATTGTCATAACTGAATGGTTGCTAAACAAGACAGTTGCTAAATGAACACAACTTGTAAATCAGTGGTGGGCTGCTACCGGTTCACCCCAGTTCAGGCGAACTGGTAATAGCAGCGGCAGGAGGCTCCGCCCACCCGGCCGGACGTCATCAAATACTCTCTGAAGCTTCTGCGCATGCACAGAAGTGGCGTGAGCATGAGTGAACCATTAGCAAAGCTAAGTGAAACCCACCACTGTTGTAAATGTTCATTTGTTGGGCTGGTATACCTCCTTTCGGTTATGGCTGATGAGAAATGTGACATCCTTTTATGACAGTCATCCAAATTGTGGAGACATATGGGTTTATCAGTTAAGGTTCAAGGACTGAATCTATCTCTTATCCTGTTTTTAATTATGTCAACCTACTGCTATTTACCTGTTTGCACATTCTGTAAATAGAACATTGGGGAAGGAAGTACATATAGGAGACTGTAAATTTTGGTTATAAATAATTATTTTTATTTATTTTTTATTTATTTTATTAAATTTCTGTACCACCCTTCTCCCGAAGGACTCAGGGCGGTGACCAGCCATAAGATAAAAACACATAAATACAAAAATTTAAAATCGAATAAAAACGAATTAAATAATTTGGCTGAATTTAAAATACCCCATAATTTAAAACAAATTAAAATTTACATTTAAAAAGGGGAGAGGATTTAATTCCACAATAAAACAAATGCAAGTCCGTGAATAATGAAAACCACCTATTTGTAATAAGAAAATCATTATTGGGTCAGAGTAATCATTTAAACCAATGTTTCATCAGTTATTAGAAAATGGGCATTAGAAACAAAAAGAGGGATGTGTAAACTAGCACAGCTTTTAAAAGTAGGTTTCTGATAAATGTATGCACACACACACACACACACACATACACGCTATGCATATATTTGTTGTTTCTCCTAATTTCCTCTACATATTTCTTCTAACCTGAACTAAATCTAATCAGAATAGAGTGGAGTGGAGTGGAGTGGAGTGGAGTGGAATGGAATGGAATAGAATAGAATAGAATAGAATAGAATAGAATAGAATAGAATAGAATAGAATAGAGCTGAGGAGAGCAGAGCAGAGCAGAGCAGAGCAGAGCAGAGCAGAGCGGGAAGGGAATTTGGAAGTCTTCTAGTCCAGCCTCCTGCACCTAGAATTCCATACCTTATTAATTACAGATTATGAAAACTAATCTGCAATATTTACATATAGTTGGGGAAGACTAGCCAATAGAGAGGAGGAGGAGGAGGAGGAGGAGGAGGAGGAGGAGGAGGAGGAGGAGGAGGAGGAGGAGGAGGAGGAGGAGGAGGAGGAGGAGGAGGAAGAAGAAGAAGAAAAGGGAAGAAAGAGAAGGAGAAGGAGAAAGAAGAAAGAAAAATTCTGCTATTTTCCCACAACACCCAACCTGGGAAGAGGGTTGGACTCAAAGAGAGTGACTGCCCCAAGTCATACCTAGGGGAGACCTAGAACTCACTGTCTCCTGCTTTCTAGGACAGCACCTTTGCCACTACATCAAACTGGCTCTCAGATAATGTTTGATTTCATTTAAAAGATGCCATCACTAAAAAAAAAGTGTACATGAAAACACAAGTAGTCCTCGACTTACGACCACAGCAGAGCCCAAAATTTCTGTTGCTAAGTGAAACCTTTGTTAAGTGAGCTTTTCCCCATTTTATCACCTTTCTTGACATCATTGAATCACAGCAGTTGTAAAGTTAGCAACACGGTTGTTAAGTGAATCTTGTTTCTCCATTGACTTTACTTGTCAGAAAGTTACAGTAGATAATCACATGATCCCAGGATGCTGCAACCGTCATAAATATGAGTCAGTTGCCAGGCCTCTGAATTTTGATCACGTGACGGGGTGGGTGGGTGGGTGCTGCAATGGTTGTAAGTGTGAAAAATGGTCATAAGTCACTTTTTTCAGTGCCGTTGTGACTTTGAACTGAAAAGTTACTAATGTCACTAAATGAATTGTTGTATGTTGAGGACTACCTGTAATGTAAAATGTCCTGAAGCAAGCCTTTGGCCCAGGGGAGAATAGAGGTAAACTGAAAGCAGGTACAGCATAAACCGGTGGGTTGAACTGAATGGGACTCACCCTTAAGTCCACATGGAAAAAATTATTGCATCATGGAAGGCTACCTGTATCCATTGGGCAATTCAACATCAATGTGGAGCCCAGGTTTTAGGATGCTTTATCTGGAGATTTAAATTGATTGGAGATTTTTCCTGCAAAGAAAGTCCCCATCGCTGAAAATAAGGCATTTCTCTCCCAATTCTCTGCCTTAACTGAATCCCAATAGTCTGTTCTAGTCCCAGTAGGGGAGAGAGAGGTAAAGGAACCATTCTAATATAATTCACATATGTGCTAAACATATGTTTCAAGATTTAAATGGTGTAATAAACTCTAATTATATTTTCTGTCAACCTTTTATTTAACTTTAGATATATGGAATGAGGAAAAGGACTTGAGGGTTTTTAATCTAGTAATATAACTGTCACATGTTAAGGCTAATATTTCAAGTGGAAAATTAATTGAGATTAGCTGCATTTAAATATGTTGTTCGAAGAGGTTAAATTACTCACTGCAAAATTAAATTCATTACCAAAATATATAGCCAGTTTGTCTACTAAAAAATATTGTCTACAGGTTAATTAGGTGCGTGTGTGTGTGTGTGTGTGTGTGTGTGTTTGTGTGTGTGTGTGTGTGAGAGAGAGAGAGAGAGAGAGAGAGAGAGAGAGAGAGAGAGAGAGAGAGAGAGAGAGAGAGAGAGAGAGAGAATCATGTCTTCTGATTCAAGTGCAGAGAAAAAAAGTTTGTGAAATTATATTCAGGGCAAAACATGGAGCCCATGTAGTTTGGTGCTGAAACATCTGTCTTCCTTTACTGTTTTCATCATTTATTTTTAATCGGTTTGAGGGCAGGGGGAATGTTTTTAAATAACTTTTAAAAGAAAAATCCCTTGGTAGATGCATGCAGGATGCTGTGATTCCATGGAGATGCAGTGGGAGAGGATTCCTGCACTGGGCAAGAGGTTGGAGCTCCCAAACTTGCCATTGTGATCCCTGTTGCCCTAAATGCAATGTTTGCATTGTATATGTCATGAATTCCTTGTTTCTTTTTTCACCCCACATCCATTTTCATTCTTATCTTACTTGCCCTTGCCCTTCTGATGCCTGTTATTACTGATCATTTAAATGTAATCCTTGTACGTTCAAAGCATGTAATGCGATACTCTTTGGAGTGTAATCCTGTTAAAATGGAACTGATTAGAAAATGAAAGAGCAGATTGGCCCACATCATGTGGCTCTCTATAAGTGCAGGCTGATCTTTCTCTGTATAGGTAGCTCATATTGCATAACAAAAGGGGTGTGCTGCTATATCATACTGTATCTCTTTTACAAGAAAGGGAAAATGCAGAGAATTGGTGAATTCAAATTTTTAGTTTGGCTCTATGAGAATCTTTCAATGTATGGAGAGAGTGAGAAGTAATTCAGGACTGCAGTAATCCTTTTTCTGGTATAAACCTTTTCTTATCATAAATATTACACTATAAATTATTCTAATTAATCCAGATTGGTAGTTTAAGAACAATCAGAAATATATATGCAAAAAGGAAGCTTTAGTTTACTTACATATTCTGATATTTTAATCGAAGTGCCCAAGAATTGCTTTGGATTAAATCTATCTCATATTATAATCAGTGGGTTTTCCCAGATGAGATTTCTCTTCTAGAACATGCAATTGCCTGGAAATTTGTATTGAACAATATTGTACTAAACTTAAAGATATTTTCAGATACAGAGTCCTAGGAATGAAATCCAAATCTTTTTTTTTTAAAGAGAATGTCAGGGTAGCAATTAATCCCATTCTGCTTTTGGGTAATTGCACCTTGATTAGAGAATGGATCGTGACCTTTCCTTGAAGTATACTTTAAGAAAATAAAACCGAGATATATTCTAATAAACACATTTTATTATAAAGAAGTAAAAACATCTTACTAGCTAATTAATTACATCTTGGCAGAGTTCCTGCCGGACCTCTCTTGGCTGGAGAACAAAGAAAGAAAGAAGAAAGTGAAAGAAATGTGGACATGCGCAGTTAGCTTACTGATAAGAACTTGGCAAACTACGGTAAGTCTGAAAGTTCAAAAATAAGAGCTCATCTGGTAAATACAAAAACGCAGTGACAGAGAACTTACATTTGCAGCACTTGGAAGTCTTCAAATAGATACATTATCATCTAGGTTTTGAATGACCAGATAGTGTAATAAGGCAGAAAATAGGGTAAAAGCTGCATACAAGCCTGAGTGAACAGTATGCTAATAATACCTACCTCTGCTCCTTATCATCTATGTCAAGCCTTCTGTCTGGCAATGGGGAGAAAAAGCAGCAACTTCTGAAAAACGTCTCTAAACTAATTGAAAGAGAGAGAGAAAAGATCTTTTTTTGCAATCTGCAGACAATGCTCAAATTATAAAAAGAAAAGGGGGGGGCAGGCTTATTTTGAAAATCACACCTTCTACCCCCAATTCAAACCACACTCCTGTTCTTAAATCAAATTATAACAATTGCCTTTATATAATTCAAACACTTTAACATTAGTCTCCATTGGGATATAAGAGTACTACCATATCTATCTATGCTTACGGCTCTGTGAAAACAGCCCTTTCCCACCTTTGCATATGCCATGTAGGAAATAATTATTTCTTGGCCTTTGGGCCTAGGCCCATGTGTTAGGCAGTTAACAATTTACCTCCCACGCACCAGGCCCATGGAGATATTTGAGGGAAGGCACAGCACATTGCCCTGATGGTCAGCCAGGTCAGGAAAGCAGCAGCGATCCCAGGAATGTTTTTTGAAAGTCTCAACAGAGTCATTCTCTGCCCTATTGCATGCCAAACAAGATCAAGGAAGAGTTGTTTGGACTTTCTTTCTCACACTTTCCCCTATCTCAGGATTAAGTTTCCATTTCTCCTTCCTTACAGGTTCATTGCTCTCTTTTCTCTGTAGGAAGTTAGCACCCACCCCTCTCCTAGAAGAATGAAATATTCTAGGAAATATTAAAAAGGCAGAATATTATATTTCCCTGGATGAGAAATGGAGAAACATGTTTTTTAGACAGGAAGCCGACTCACTCTTAATAGCCTCCACCATTCTCAATAGCCCAGAGCAGATGTCAGCACTTAAGAGATAAAGAGATAACTAGGTCTATTCATAAGCAAATGCCCTCACCCGAGATCCAACAAAGGTAGGATTAGCCTTCAGTCATAATAGGAATTGCCCCAAACCCTCTCCATTATATCATCACCCAGCAAGATTCAACCAGACCTTGGACTCAAAAGCCAACCTACAAAGTTACCCCTGCATGGGAGTCTGACAACCAATCAGAATACAAGTTCAAATTCAAAACCCAACAGAGGGTATAAATCCATCTTTCTCTCACACCCATGTGTTCCTTTTTGCCCAGGACCTCAAAACCATATGGTCCTGTCCACCATTAAACCATCTTTTCAAGCAGCCTCCATGTTTCCAGCGTCTTTCTCCCCACTTGGAACTGAACCCAGATGGACATTTCTTCCAACACCTTTTCCCAAGACCTTGACGAAAGTCAGTAATGGTTATAGCCAGCCAGTCTTAAAGAAGACTACTGTAATGGAGACTAATCCAGTCTATAACTAATCTATAATAACCCATTCATTCCTCCCAGGAAAAGTCAACTTAATTCTGGGCAACTTTCCCCGGTATCCAGACTGGATATCTGTAATGGTTTTTGTGGTTGATCTTGGAGAACAAGGGGAAGAGAAGTTGTGTAGGAAACAATCAGACAAGAGAAGCAGAAGCCTCCAGTGGCTTAATGGTCAGAGAAAGAAATTTAGGAAAAATCTACCCTAATGGATCAAGCAGTTAAAAGTGAAGTTTGTACACTCAGACTCACAAAATTCTGTTAAAGGAACCTCACAATAAAGTAGAATTAGTTCATCTATTATGTTTCTTGTCTGGTTTACCTGGGACGGCTGATAATATCCAAAATCTGAACAATGTCCTCTTCCCCTTCCACTATGAAACATCAACAACCCACTTATTAAGGATATTATTCTGGCTGAAAAACTAGGGAAGTTATTTATAATGATGTCAGCTGTAAGTCCTCCCACTGTAGTCAATCTTTGTGGACTGTGTTGTTTGTACTTTTTTCCTTGGCTGGATGACCTTGGCTGGATGACTCTTCACACCAAGTGTTACTACATTTCTGCCCAATGTTCAAAGCACTAAGATACATGCTCAGAGCTACAAGGAAATCCTTCAGTATCTGGAGTAGCAACTCTCTTCTC
This sequence comes from Pantherophis guttatus, assembly GCF_059756535.1. Lineage (NCBI taxonomy): Eukaryota > Metazoa > Chordata > Lepidosauria > Squamata > Colubridae > Pantherophis > Pantherophis guttatus. Next base: position 211,091,334 of record NC_142063.1, on the reverse strand, counting down.
ATAGCTAACAAAATGTTATTTTCTCACAAATGAAAGATAAGGATGCTGAAAATATTGAAGGTTTTCAAATGTTTTGCTTTTGATATTCAAACCGTCTTGCTGCTCCAACAAAACAGCAGGAATTGCTGCCAATGTTTTTTTTTTTTTTCAGGCACTTTTACTCAATGAAGGTACTTGAAAAGCTCAGCAGAATACTAAGTTTGAATCTTTATAATTTATACTTATAAGATTTATAATTTCCACACCCAGAATATAAAGCTGTGACCTATCATCAAGATCAATAAATATTTTCATTCTCTCTCTCTCTCTCTCTCTCCCTCCCTCCCTCCCTCCCTCTCTTCCCTCCTCCCCACCCTTGGGTCAGCCCTGACTCTTGGGAACTTCCTCCTAGAGTGCCTGACCCAGTCTCCAGTTATCTTTGTGCCTAAAGTGGGACTAGAACTCATTGTGTCCTGGTTTCTAGCCTGGTACTTAAGCAAACAGGCTTTCTCCAATAAGGATTGAAATGCCTAAAATACAAACAAAATGTTTCCTATTCATATAAGTACGCTTCCAATCTGCAAACCTCAGCTACTTGATTTCATTCATAGATCCGCATTTGGCAACTAGCAGCCATGGCTTTTAATGGCTGCTTTTAAAACCCTCTTTACTTGTACACTGTAAGAGGCATTGTTTTCCAACAGATAAATGTATTTCCAGATTGCAGGCCCTTTAGGCTGAAATTTAATTTTATTTCTGTCAAAGACAAGCTGAGAGTCCTAGGCGCATACTTCAATCTTCAGATTTTCTAGAGGTTTGCATATACCAAGGATCACCTCGGTTTCCAAGACTGCATGTGTGCCAATTCTCTGTAGATGCCAGCAAGTATCAACTACATCACAAAAGATATTCCTCTATTTACAATCACAATTGAGACTGGAACCTCTGTTGGTAATAAAGGAGAATATTTGTAGCTCAAAGTTGAATTGAAGGATCTGAAGTTACCAGATCTGAAGTTACCTAGTTTGGTAACAAAACTTCTGCAAGAAAACAACCAAGCTCAAAGAGCACCAAGGACTCCTCATGTCTGTTGGTAAATAGATATTCATAAAATGGAAAACTACTGGTGTAAAGGCAGCTATACCTTGCACTGACCTAAGTATTATGCCTCAGATGTTACAGGTATTTAAACAACTGCCCTATCCTGCTTCCCAAAGCTGAGCTTTCAGGATTACTCCAGCATATATAGTTCTTGTAAATTCAAAGAGGATCTGCTTTCAGTCTTCAGTGGGAAGAAATGTGGGATTTAAGCTGTAAACTGAATAGAAATCCTCTATTGGGACATTTTCAGATATGAGAAATGAGGACAACCAGGGAGACTTCAGAGTAATATTCTTCATACAGGATAACTAGAATGTATTATCATAGGAAAAGCTTTTTAGCTCAATCTGATTTTTAAAATATTGTTTCACCCCAAATCAAATAATCCAAATAGATTATTTAATACTCCATTTTTCCTTTAAGTGTGCAGGTTTTTAAAAAAAGAAAATACACTGTGAAACTGCTATGAATATGTAAAAGAACACCAATTTGATGTTTAGATTGTGAGGAATTGACAGGAAAAGCATAGTAATTCCAATTTATAATGAAGATACTTTGCGCTATAAATTTTCTATTTTGAAATTTACGCCAGAGTACTATTATAGCATCTAAGAAAAGATTATAATGGAAATGCTGACACTGTTCTGGCTGTATTATTATTGCCAGCAGCACTGTAATATGCGAGTGGGTTGATAATCCTTCACTGACCTTGACATGTTTCTCATCTTCAGCAATTCTGTTGTTTTTCCTGTAAAAATTTGGCAGCTTGCAGTAAAAACCAACCTCATACATCAAAACCATATTGAATACAAGTTTTGATATAGAACAGGAATGATCTGAAAAGCTGCATACATACCGGTAATAGTCTTTGAAAAAGTGCCCAGTCCATAGAATAAACGAGGTAAATTCTTCAGGAGTGAAATAAACAATGCAAATAATGCTTTCCTGTCCTCTGGTATAACATTTTAAGATCTGTTTCCCGACAGAGAGGTTAATCCCATGAAGATGCATGCCCAAAGTTGACTTCCAAAGTTGATAACCTAGTTCATATCCTTGGCAACTCCTTTCTACCTAAACTCTTAGGAAAACTCTTAGCAAAATTGAACTGTTCTTACACATAATAACATAATTCACATTCCTGCAGGAATGTGAATATCAGCTAGCTCTGAAGATGTGAGTTTAGTTTAGTCTAAGTGGTTTACAGAGTCAGCATATTGCCCCCAACAATCTGAGTTCTCATTTTATCGACCTCGGAAGGATAGAAGGATGAGTCAACCTTGAGCAATAAGGGCATCTGCAGAACCATGTGCCAGAGCTTTGGGAACCTCGCCCAGCTGTCTCGGAAACCGTAGGCACATGGTAGGCTGGTCAACAAGGTCTCACCTCTGTGCAAAGAGGAGTGTTTGTATAGAATTTAGGACCCATCCATGGCAAGGGACTAATGTTAACATCCCTCAAATTCAAATCCCAATGTCACTGGTCCCTCTTAATATCTAAACAGATTATGGACCTATCATCAAAGACCTCTTATAGATAACTTCACTGAGCCAAAGTGGCACAGTGGTTAGAGTGCAGTACTGCAGGCTACTTCAGCTGACTGCTAGCTGCAGTTCAGCAGATCGAACCTCACTGGCTCAAGGTTGACTCAGCCTTCCATCCTTCCGAGGTGGGTAAAATGAGGACCCAGATTGTTGGGGGCAATATGCTGACTCTGTAAACCACTTAGAGAGGGCTGTAAAAGTACTATGAAGCAGTATATAAGTCTAAGTGCTATTGCTATTTGAACTGCCAAATTGCTGGCAGATGGCAGTCAGCAGAAATAATTTGCAGTACTGCATTCTAACCACTGTGCTACCGCAGCTCAGTGAAGTTATCTACAAGAGGTCTTCCATGATAGGTCCATAATCTGCTTAGATATTAAGAGGAACCAGTGACATGTGGATCTGGATTTGAGAGATGTTAACGTTAGTCCCTTGCCATCCTTCTTGGCCCTAGAGTTCTATACAAACGCTCCTCATTGCACAGAGGCGAGATCTTGTTGACCAGCCTACCTTGTGCCTACGGTTTCAGAGACAGCTGGGTGAGGTTCCCAAAGCTCTAGCACATGGTTCTGCAGATGCCCTCATTGCGGCTTGGAATAAGCAAATGACAGAGGCTCTGATTGAATCACGTCTGTGTAGTCTGTCACTGTACGCAAAACTAAATTTACGAAGGAACTGCAAGAGAAGCCACACAACAGACATCTAGAGGAGGGGTCCCCAACCTTCGCAACTGTAAGCCTGGAGGACTTCAACTCCCAGAATTCCCCAGCCAGCAAACATCCCAATCAGCTGGGACTCAGGAGACAGAGAATAGATGGGGGTGGGGCCAGTCAGAGGTGGTATTTTCCGGTTCGCCGAACTACTCAAAATTTCCGCTACCGGTTCTCCAGAACTGGTCAGAACCTTCTGAAACCCACCTCTGTATACATTGCTTTATTCATGGATTGATCCTCTGCCATCCAGAGTTTGATTTTAAAATGGGCAGTTATAATAATGTTTTAAATAAATAAATAAACAATCCCAAAACAGCATATATATTCTTTATCAAACTTGCCAAGCATAGGATTGCCATTTTTTAAAAATCAGCTAAACAATTTCAAAAGATAGATCTAGCATTTATCTTACATATTTTTCTTTTGTTATTTTTTTATACCTTTTATCATTTGCCCTGTTACTAAGCAAATACAATTCATCAATTTGATACTCAGGGCAAATCTTTATTTTTATACTGAAAAAAGGTTCTCAACTCTTCATTTATGAACGTTGACTGATTGATTATGTGCCATCAAGTTGATGTCGACTCTTGGCAACCACAAAGATAGATTTTCTTTAGTCTTATTATTAGAGCCATAAATGTAGGCCAAATTGTTCTGCCTTTTTAGTTTTGGGGGGATTTTTTGGTAAGTTAACAAACCTGGCCATAATTCATGGCCCATTTTATGTTTTTTTTTCAAACTGCTTTAAACTTTTAGCAGGTTATGCTTAAACACTCCATAGACAATACAACGATAAGGAGATGGATTTTGGCCATAGGAAATCATCACTGTCTTGTTATTTTCTCCATCAAATCAATTTTTAACCCTCTATCCTTTATACTTTTCCTCGCTCTGTTCTGCATCAGATAGGCCAGTTGCAGATGTAATCAAGCCAGGTGGGGTTTCCATGACAACCCTTTCTGCAGATGGTCTGATCATAACAGAATGCACCCGCCCCTTTATTGGAGAAATCTGGGCAGCTAATAAAATAGGGTTAGTGATATCTCAAAAGGAAGTATAAATTTAGGCTCTGAAGTCTGCTGTGAAAATGGGAGAGAAAGAAGCCAGGTGTAGGTTAGCTGTAACACACCTTGATTAATTTGGGTCTATAGACAATATAGGTTATTTTTTAAATCTAATATACCCATCACATGAACATCGTCTTTCTACTTGAAGATAATTATAGTTCTGGAGATGCTTGCATATTAAAAATGTAGTCTGAGACAAGTTTTAATAAATATATATATAAGAAAAGAGAGAATGTGAAAGAAAGATTGAAAAAGAGACAGCAAGATTTGCAATATCTTGAAACTAAGAGTATATTAGTTGCCCTTTCCATTATGAAATATTTTCTCCAAACCATGTCATTCTTTTTGGATCTACATACAACATATAAGGTCAAGAACAATACAACATCCTTTGCAATCTAGTTTGGAAGAAAATTATATTGCTGTATAATTTAATTTAATACACATTTAATTTAAGAAAATTATAGCCACTCTATTTTTTAAAAAAATTATATTATATTATTTCATATATACATAGAACTTTACAGTCTTCAGGTATGACTGATCCCAATCCCTTGAGACTTGTAAAGTAAGATCAATGAGTTAAAGCAAAAGATGATAAACAGGTGAAGGATTTGAAATTATTTTAATGACACATATTTTGCCTTAATCAAAATAATCTAAATATTACTATACACTTAGGACTATAGCTTATGGATGAAGAACACAGCTGGCATCAGAAGACTCAATAAAAATAACTTCTGAGGAAAGGATGCTTAAGATTTAAAAATATGGTAAATAGAAAAGAAATAAATTTTCCATCGCAATATCCTTGATACAGTTAATCACCCTTCTCTCCTGCAATTACTATTTATATTAAAAAGAAAAATTCATTCTCATGTGTTTAATATGGCCTTGAGAATATAAGCTTAGGCAGACCCATGAGGAAGCAGTCCTTAGTGGATTTACTTTTAAGTAAAATAAGCATGCATTAATTTGAACTGCAAGGCCACCCTTTTATGCTCAGTTTATTTCCAAGTAAATATGCATAAAACCTGACTCCATATTAGTATGTGTTATTGAATGTTGATTAGATTAAGTAACACTTTCTCTGCTTTCATTCAAGAAAATATGTTCTAGAAAAAAAAGTGGTCATAAAATGATCTCATCTAAGGATGATCCTTAAAGGGAAACATGAATACAGACTTTTCATCCTTCTGCCTCAGAGCATGGATATGCCTTTGTCCATATAGATCATGTGAAGTGTTAATACCACTTTATAATGCCTTGGTAAGGCCACACTTGGAATACTGCATTCAGTTTTGGTCACCACTATGTAAAAATGATGTTGAGACTCTAGAAAGAGTGCAGAGAAGAGCAACAAAGATGATTAGGGGACTGGAGGCCAAAACTTATGAAGAATGGTTGCAGGAACTGGGTATGTTTAGCTTAATGAAAACAAGGAGTAGGGGAGACATGATAGCAGTGTTCCAATATCTCAGGGGCTGCCACAAAGAAGAAGGAGTCAAGGTATTCTCCAAAGTACCTGAAGGCAGGACAAGAAGCAATGGGTGGAAACTAATCAAGGAGAGAAGCAACTTAGAACTAAGGAGAAATTTCCTGACAGTTAGAACAATTAATCAGTGGAACAACTTGTCTCCAGGAGTTGTGAATGCTCTAACACTGGAAGTTTTTAAGATGTTGGATAACCATTTGTCTGAAGTGTTGTAGGGTTTCCTGCCTCCAAGGTCCCTTCCAACTCTCTATTCTATTCTATTCTATTCTATTCTATTCTATTCTATTCTATTCTATTCTATTCTATTCTATTCTATTCTATTCTATTCTATTCTATTCTATTCTATTTCAGCTCTAAAGCTGCTTGAAGAAAACCAGGATAGGCCAAAGCCAATGGTGACCTAGGCCAGACATAAATGTTACACAAATTTATTTATTAGTCGCATTTCTATGCCGCCCAACTCCCTATCACAAGTGTGATATATGACATGAATACTAGGGCTATGCACAACTTCAAAGAAGTGGTTCAAAGGAAGAGGGTTGAATGAAGCATCCTTCTAAAGCAACTTAATGAAGCAAGAGTAGTTCTTTGCTTCTAAGACTAAACTGAAGTATCCATGTGGATTTCCTTGGTTTGCTTTGGAAGCCCACACAGACCTCTCCCTTGAAGCTTGTGCTGGGATATGGCTTATAGGAGCCTTCTCCTGCAGCTTCTATGCCAGGCAATTCCACAGTGAGCTTTGGGAGAATGCTTGTGTGCAAAGGAAATGGTTAATCTGTAGCTTTCTTGGAGTACATCAAGGAATCTCCCATGCCTAGTGGATCAAAGGGAATGTTCCAACATGAAGAGGATGCAGCCGGCCTGAAGTTCTCTCAGGATATACCAAAAAGTGTCCTAGTTTGGAATTGCAGAGTGTGAAGGATGAAGGGAAGGTAGCTATGGCACACAATGCAAGTAATATTACTATGTATGCTGGAAATAGGAAGGCCCAAATCCATCTGGAAGGGTTACAATTAATCCTGTGTCTGGAATCTAACCTTAGTCCTTGCATTGAGTATCTTCTGAATGTGTTTTACAGAGATAAAATATTTACATTGCTCAGCACATTATGACTTGATTCCTCCTTTGTAAATCATACTTTGCCTTTCCAACATTCTAACAGATGTTTGCACACTTGGAAAAAAAAATGCAATTTTGTTGACAATCGGCATTTTATTGATGGTCATATAAAGATGTTTTCCCTGAATGATAATTACCAAGAAGGTTCAACCATCAGATGAAAGGGGGGGAGAGAGGGTTTGTTTTGTTTCTGATATTCATTGAGAAATATTCTCTGAAACATCTGGTAGGCAGCAAACTTTTATTAACCGTCATACAGCATTTGTTTCAGACTGTGCTGGCTTTGACAACTATTAGCAGGACAAAAAATCTGATCTTCCAGACAATTCAGCTGGAGATCTAAGGCTACTTTCATAACTGACATGGAAGGCATCTTAAAAGTTGCTCTTTCACTTGATAATGAGATACTAGGTCTCAGTGGGAGGAACATGGCAAACATCTGGCTATATGGAAGATTTCAACAATGATTTATGCATTAGGAAAAAGATAAGGATCAAACCATAGCTTTGGTTGCAGGCTATGATATGCAGGGGTGGGTTACTGGGGGTTCGCAGGGGTTTGGGAGAACCTCTAGCTAAAATTCTGTGCAGTTCGGGGAACCTCCAATTCCCACTCCTGGCTGGCCCCTCCTGCCCCGCCCCACCCAGGAGTCCCCACACTACCTGTTTTGGATGCAGGTAAGTGCAGGGCATGTGTGACTCAGGGAGGGCGAAAAGCAGGCCTACCGGAAGTTTGGGAAGGCCAGAAATGGGCTCATTTCCAGCCTCCAGAGGGCCTCCGGATCTTGGGAGGCCATTTTTGCCCTCCCAGAGGCTCGAAGAAAGCCTCCAGAGCCCAGGGAGGGCAAAAACACCCTCCCCCGCCGCCGTGTTGCAGGAGAACAACTAGCCACGCCTACCATGGCCTAGCCCACCTAGCAACCAGGCAGAGAACCCCTTGCTAAAAGTTTTGAAGCCCACCCCTGATGTTATGCCATGTCAAGAATGGAGATCTTCTCCCACCCTCCCACTTAGGAAAAAAAATTAGGACATTATATAACCACATGAGGTGCTAGCCATGAAAAGCATATATGTATTAGTATTTTTTAATGATGAAACAATGCAGTTATCTAGCCAATAATGATAAGGCTCTGCTTTGCCTATGCATTGTGTGCAGCAGAAATATAAAACATCCAAGGTACTGTAAGGTCCCAAAATACACTTGAGTCACCAGAATGCCAAAGAGGCTTGCAAAAAAAAGACTCAAGACGAGGCTTGCAAAAAAAAAAAAAACAGATTTTATTTATGGCCAAAAACAAAATACTGGGTGGAACTATATCCAGAACATACAGATACAATGCATGCGAGGAAATAGCCACACCTTGGGGAAGATATGGCGTCCTTTTATACCCTCAGAGTCGTCAGTTTAGTACCCAATTCTGGCCTCCTAATTTAGGTTTGTGTATTCCTTGTTGCCCTGCAAGGGGGAATAGAAACTTCCCAATTAGTCATCTTGAGCATTTCTTTGTTTACTCAATTGGCCACTTTGGCCCCTTGGCCCTGGAAAGTAGGAGTCTATCCAAATCAAACATAAATTAGGACTAAGGTGTAAATTATCCCTTGGAGATACATACCATGCTCTTAGATGGCACAAGAAAAAACAGGGAGAAGATTGATATGGGTTCAGGTCAAATGGCAGGGACATATGTTTGACAAATACCAGATACATTACAGAGGCCTAATAACAGAATATGTTTGTTACAGGAGATACAAATATAAAGGCATAATATATGAGATACAAATACAAAGGCATATATGTATTACAAGACCTAATGGTTACAGAACCAGTATATCATATTCTAGTATTATTTATTATATCCTTATTATTGTTTCCCTTCAGTACCTTGGAAGATACTTCCTACTTACATTTAGCATTCTGTGATAAATTTAGATCAGCACTCCAATCATTTTCAGCTCAGGGCTTCCAAGCCTGGTGGCTTCAGCAAATGATGCAGGATACGTGTGTGTGTGCGCGCGCACACTGGCCCATTTTTAGGCCACCATTCACGCTTTCTCAAGGTGAATCGGGTCATCTCTTTCCTCTGGCCTAGTGAATCACGCCACCTCCTTGGCACAACAAACAGTTTTGTCAAAGTGGGACTAAATAGGATGGCCCTCTGCTATTAGAACAGGCACTTTGCTTTAGCAAAATAAACAACCGAAGATTATCTCTGGCATCTCAGGACCTGAGAAATGTTATTATAAGGAAGAAGAAGAAGCAATGCTTTATTCTAACCAGCAAAGCATGGTTGACAAGATGCTTTTCAGTTTTGTTCAATGTCAGACATCCATTTCTTGGAAGAAATGAGTAAACAACAAAGATGTTTGGTCAACATCGTGCTGCAGAATTGCTTCTTAAAATTGAAAATGTGAGCATGTGTGTACACAGCAAGGGCAGGGTATATGTTATGTGGAAAATTACAGTTACTGGATATAAGCATCAATGTCTTTGCAAAAGCTTAATTTTAATAGGAGATTGGTGTGGCTATACTAGTTTTTAGTCTGAAAGGACTTAGCAAATGAAAATCAGTTTATAAAGACAAGTCAGGAAGGTTAATTCTTTTAGGCAATTCAGTTTTCATTAACAGAAAGTGTTCTTTTTTGTATGGATTTCTAAATAATTAAAGCATCTAGCGCAATACATAAAATATTTAGAAATCTATTCCAATCGCTGTAATTCAAGAAACAATTGCTCAAGGCCTTTAATTATGTTGGAGATGATTTTAATGTTCTCAATGTGTAAATCTAAAAATAAAGAGTTGATTTTTTTAAAAAAAGGCCAAAAATTTCCCGAGAGGAATGAATTTTAGATAATTATAAACCAGAACAGAATTTATTTCATGTGCCACCTGAGGCTTTCTTTGTGATCTTCATGGAAAATATAGGAATATATAAACATGCTTATGTTAAACTTCATTATGCTTTTTAAGAAGATAGCATTAATCCTAATTGCAGTTTAAGTTTTAAACCTTTTAGAGTCATTATAAATGTCTATGAAATTTACCCAGTGAAATATTTTGAACATTGAAAACATATTAAACATTAAATTGTACATTATTTAATCCAAAACTGATGTACATGGGAAATCTGGTGTTCTGTACCTCTGGGTTTCCTACAAGCAAAAAAAGTCTGGTTCTTTTTTCATCAAATAAAGATAATTACAATATCTGGGAAGGGCTCAAAACCTGGAAAAAAATAGCCCTGAAGAAATACTATGCTATCTTGCTTTTTCAAATACTAGAAAATTAGAAAATAAAAGTAAAGGTTTCCCTGTCCAGTTGTTTCTGGCTCTAGAGGGCAGCACTAACCTACATGTTTCCTAGTTGAGGGAGCCAGTATTGTCCCAAAAATGCTTCTGTGGTCATGTGGCTGGCAGGACTGTACACTGAGGTGCATGGAATGCTGTTATTTTCCTACCAAAGTGGTACCTATTTATCTAATTGCATGCTTTTGAACTGTTAGGTGGGCAGAAACTGGAGCAAGAATGGGAGCTCCTTGGGTCTTGAACTGCCAACCATCCAATCGACAAGAGTAGGTAGTTCCTTTTATCCAAAGGTCTTTTTTTTTCTTTATTAAAAATCAACTTCCAAGGCTGCAGGAAGCATGGCAATTATACACGTTTTAGGGCTCACTGAAAATAGGACCATTAAACTCACCTTGTTTTCAATGTTACTTCACTAAAAATCAAATAATTACCATATTATTATTATTATTTTTAAATTGATGACTTGCCACAAACCTGATATAATCTGTGGAGACTGGGGTCCATCAACATTTCTCAAAAAGAGAAATATAAAGCATAGTAGTGGACTACTCAAAATAGATTTAGAACTGTTGCAAGTAACAATTTGTGATAGGGTCTTCCTAGAACAGCGGCCCCTGACTTTTTGGGCACCAGGGACTGGTCTCGTGGAGAAACCACGGACCAGAGGGGGCGTGGTTTTTTCATGCTGCCTGCACTAGTGGTGGGTTCCTCATGGTTCTGCCAAGCCGGTAGCGGTGACGATATGACATCACCGAATCAGTTCTGTCCTCCACCCCACCCCCGCCCCCCTGCCCCTCCCCACATTATTCTTACCTTTTATTTAGCCCCACCCCCAATATATTGCTGCCTCCTGATTCCCAGCTGATGGAAAAAAACTATTTAAACTCTTGCTGTGGGGCTTCAAAGGGCCGCCCTACAGTTGATCAGTGTTAAAAGGCAGTGTGCTGGTAGATCGGTGCCTCCAAAAACAAATGAGTAGACTGGTGCCTGCAAAAATAAATGGATAGACCAGTGCCTCCAAAAACAAATGAATAGACCGACACAGCTCTGCAAGCAGTTAAAAGCCTGGTAGACCAGTACCTCTGCTAAATCCTAAAGAATTGTCACATGACCATCAAGCCACACCCATAAAATAAGCCACGCCCACAGAACCGGTAGTAAAAAAAATTAGAACCCACCCCTAGCCTGCACCCTGTGGATGAGGCGTCACTTGTTTGCATGGCCTGGTTGCTGGCATGTCGCAGACCAGTGCTGATCCAGGGCTGAAGAATTCAAAGAATTAAAGTTCACAAGTCATAAAATTGCCATGTTCAGAGAGCTCTGTGCTGGAGAAACAAAAAGGAATTAAATTGAGAGCTAGGAAAGATATAAAAGCTGTGGAGTCATGCAGACATACACAAGCATGGAGGGAGAAAGAAGAGCAGAAGTTTAGCCTGGAGAGCCATCACTAGGAAAAAGGATAAAAGTTTAGCCCAGAAAGGGGCAGTGGAAGGAAATACGAGAGACAAAACTTTTAAGCAAGGAAGAAAGATGACCGGGAGTAATTAGGAGGTAAAAGAAAGAGCTATAAGGGTTTCCCCCCACTACCTTTGCAGCACTTTCTTCTGATGGAGTTCTACTCCCTGTAACTAGCCTTGTGAGAGAAGAGCCTTGTGATGTGTAAAAGATTCTGCAGATGAGTTGTCAATTTAGCCAATAGAGAGCAGGAAAATCTGGTAATTGAACTGCCTGAGGGAAGAATCTACACTTAACTGGCTTGAGATGACAGGAAGCCAAATAGGCCAGATGAGATGAGATCCAAGCCAGAAAGGGGGGTGGGATTAAATGGCCACAAAAAAGTGAGTGAGAACTATTGTGTGAAACAGCAGAGACAATGGTTGCTGTGATCATATTTTGGAAGGGGAGGGGGAGAAGAATTGGTTTATTTAAGCACGTACTGTGCTTTCCAAATGTACTGAACCTTTAAGGAGAATGTTGTCTTTTCTGTATGAGAAAGCACAGTTAGGTCTAAGCAAGACTCCCTTTGGGACACAGGGAGATTCATTCATCCCATTGATTCGATTGTTTAGTGTTGCTTTAGTGCATCATGTGACACTCTCTCAATGTCTGATTATTGTTTATATAATGCAAGTAATAAAGTTATTTTTGTCTGATCATAACTAGACATTTATTTATTTTTCTTACTGGATTTGCATGGAGGGAAGAGAGAAAACACTCTTATTTTAAAAGCCGTCTACGAATTGCAGAGTTGGCAACATTCTCATTGAAAGCTAATCTGGTATGAACTGCAGGGTTCCTGTTTAGGAATACTCTTGGGAGGAGTCCCTTGAATGTTGGACTATCTCTTGTTTAATGGCAGGAACTGCATCATCCATATCATCAGAACAACCAAAATGTATCTCAACCAAGAGGAGATTTTAAGGAAAAGGTTAATTAGGTGGCATAAAGCCAGTTCTAACTCCTAGTGACCACATGATGGTGTGTCCCCAACCTGGCCCTTCAAATCTTCTAGCAGTGCACCCTTTGCTCCTGTAACTGAGTCCATGCACCTTGCTGCCAGTCTTCCTCTTCTCTTTCCTTCTACCTTTCCCAGCATTAGGGTCTTCTTCAGAGAGCTTAAATGTTTGCATATGCATTCAAAGTGTGATAATCCGCTCATTTGGCTAGATTTGTTCAAAGATCCATTTGTTTGTTTTCTTGGCTGTTCAGAGTATTCTCAGGAGTCTTCTCCAACACTCACAATTCATTTCAAAACCACCAATATTCTTCCTATCCTGCTTCTTCAAAATCCAGCTTTTGCTTTCATAGAGTGTCAAATACCATGGGCTATATGATTCTGATTTTTGGAGGTATGGATACATCATGACATCTGAATAACTTTTCCAAGGCCTTCATGGCTATTCTATAAAATATTAGTCTGAATGGTTTACAAGATTATAAGCATACAGTTACCCAAAGTTAAACTGTTAACTCACCATCAATAGTATTTCTTGCTAATTCCCTTACTATTGATATTTGATCCTTAAAGGCAGAAACTATCACACCGCTTCAATATCTTCATTGTCAATATTAAGGTTACTGCCTATTGTCATTAGTTTGGTCTTTATAGTTAATCTTATCACAATTTTTTTACCATGCTCCTTGACTTTTATTACTCAAGCTTGCAGATTCTTTCCGTGTTTGTCTATCAAAGAAGTATATTCACCATACTACATGTTATTGATGTTTCTTCCTCTAATTTTAAAGCCATACTCATCTTTTTCCAGTCTGGATTCTCTTAGTATATATTCAGCATATAAACTGAATAAATAAGGGAGAGTATTCAGCCTTGTCTCAATCCTTTTCGAAACTAGAGCCTGCAGTTCCATCATCTTCTGTCTGTACTGTAGTTTACTGATGCGTGTGTGTGTATAGGTTTCACGTGAGGATATTGAGATGTTCTGGGATTCCCATTTTCTAAGCATATTCCACAGGTTAACACAATTGACACAATCAGAATCTTTCTATATCAATGAAGTACATACTATTTATTTTTTGTATTCTTTAGCTATCCCAATTATCCAGCATGCATCAACAATCATGTCTCTTGTTCCATGGACTTTTCTGAAGCCAGCTTGAAAAACTGGTATTTTTTTTTCAACATGGAGCTCTGAACTGCATTGAATGATGCTAAGCATTATTTTGCTAGCATGTGAAATCAAGACTATTTCATAATATTTTTGCCCATTCTCTTAAATATCTCTCCCTCTCCCTCTCCTCCTCCCTCCCTCCCCCCCTCTCTCTTTGTATTGGAATGTAGTTTGACTTCTTCCAATATGTTGGCCACTGTGTCATTTTCCAGATTTGCTGGCACATTGTAGCTAGGCTTGAACCTTTACTGATTCTTCTTTTGTTGCTTGCTATATTTTTGTGGACATTCCAACAATTTTTTTTTTAAATTTGATTTATATGCTGCCCTTCTCCGGAGACTCAGGGCGGCTTACAATGCGTTAAGCAATAGCCTTCATCCTTTTGTATATTTAAACAAAGTCAGCTTATTGCCCCCACAAGCTGGGTCCTCAATTATTGGTAATGACCAAAAAGCTGATATAACTTCATTTTATACTTATACTTATCTTATACTTATACTAGAGGTTCTTGCAAATATAGAATATCTTCTAAGATAGCTTTGATGTTGACATTTCTATCATACTCTATTTCAATATAGTTCTTCCATCTTTGTTTGATCTTCTTTGAATCAATTGTTATCTGTTCTTTAGCAGACAAATTTGAGTTTGGAACTTCCTTCTAGGTTCAGAGATCTTTTGAAAGACTTTGTTTGATTTTCTATGCCTGTGTCTATCTTCAATGTCTTAATGTTGTAATTCTGCTTCTTGTCTCTTTGGTCTCTGAAACTTTTTGTTACATTCCTTCCTGAGATTTTTGTCTTTCTTGGTTTTGGATTATTTTCTCTTCTTAGCAATTTCTACAGATTATTCTGACATCCAATTTGCTTTCTTCTGTTTCTTTAACTTGGCAGACTCTTTGACATTCATCCATAAAGAAAATAATGGAAGTTGTCTTTTAAGCCTCATGAAGATTTAGATTAGCTTTATGGTGAACAGCTGAAAAATGAATAGGCTTTTTTCCCCCTAATTTCTTATCTCCAAATATGTGGATGAAAGCTAAAAAAATCAATCGTGGTCATTCTTAGGTGAAAGCCTTTAAGAACCTAATAGAAATGCTCAAAATCTGCCCAAATCACTCATTATTCAAAAAGTAAAGCATTTAAGCAAAAATTACTTTGTTACCTCAGGCATTCAGTAATAACTTTTTTCTATCTGTGGGTTTCTGACTAAGGACTGAAATCTAGGTCTGTTAAGGTACTCAAGGTGTAAGGTTATTAGAGGACTCATGTGTGGTTGAAAATATATTTGCAGCTCAAATGTGTGTCCTCAAACTTAAACAAATTTAACTGGACTTAACTGAATTGACAACAGCATCAACAGCAGCCTGTTTTGGACTGCATGTATGACTAATGGGGCAACAAATATTGTAGGAACTGTCACATTAAGAGGCCATCAAGTTGCCTCTGCCTGAAATTGAGGATTATACTTTATAAAAATGGGCCCCTTGTCAGTCAATAGGAGTGCGGATTTATCATCAGTTTATCGGGTACTTAGGAGCCGAGGGCTTGGCAGTACAAGGAAACAACAGCCAATCACTGGCCATCAACACACTAATCAACCAATAGGAAGGCACCACATAAATATGGTGTATAGAATAGCCCAAAGCACATATTCCAGTAGAGAGATGTTCCCTGAGGATGGGCTCCAGCTCATCAGAATCCACGAGTCTGAAAACACAGAAAACTAAACCTCTGGTCCCAGTGACCGACTCAGATTGGATCTTGAAACTTTATAAAAACATAACATAGGAACATAAAAATAACTTTGCTAAATCAAGTCAGGGCCCATAAGCCCAGTATTTTCTTTCTCAAAATGGCCAACTAGATGATAGAGACACAGTCCTTTCCCATCTCGAGGTAATATTGATCTTCCATGAACTTGCCAAAAAACTTTTTTTTAAAAAGTTATATTAGAATACTGCCATACTAGCACGTTGGAGGTTGAGCTATGTGAGCTCCTACATTAAAGAGGACTGGATGTTCTTTGAAGGCATTGTTCAGGCTATCACATCTGATTTTAAGATCAAGAACTAAAAGAAAAGGGACCAGGGCTTTGGAAATTGCTCATTAAAGGCCCCTGGGCAGATCTCAAGTCATCTCTCTCTTTCATGTATTTCTCTGAAATTTGGATCTTTCTTTTTGTGTGACTATATAATGCAAGTGTATTTCTTTCTTCCTTTGATTTTCTTTTAGTTAGACCTTTCTTCTTTTTGAGGATGCATGCAGTACATTGGTTTTGCTTTTCCTCTTTGAGAAGACAGAGCTAGCTGCCTCAATGAACATTTTCTGCTGAGCCATCATTTCTCCCGTGAGCTTTAATTCAAAATCAAGATGACCAAAAGGCAATGCTGACCGATTAAGAAACCTTTCCGCCTTTTTTTATTTTTCCTGAATAAAAAGTGAGATAGTAAGAGAAGTACTACTCAGGGACTGTTGGCTATTTCAGCTCTGAAGTCTAGCGGAAAAGGTTAACATTTTCGAAAGCTCCAAATCAACATTACCAAAGGCCAAAGTATGAAAGATGACCTCTCTTTCAGGCAACTGAGGCTCTTTGGTTTTATTCATACAATATTGAACATGCACCAAAGTTCATTTAAAATGCAGTGTATGTTTTAAATTTTATTTTATCAGCACATGGCTAAGCAAAGAAGCTGCAGGGAGACCAGGTTTTTTTTTTTGTTTTTTTTTAAGGAAAGGAAAAGACAGCTTCTTCTCATCTTGGAAATATAGTTAGTTTTTGTAGCAAATTCATGACCGATGTAAACATTTTGACAGGAAAAGGTCTTGGTAGCAACTGACAGTGGAAAGCTATCCAAGAGTCAGTGTAGTATGACTCACAACATAAGACACAATTTTCTTTGCATAAAGCAAAACTGAAATGATGACAAGAGATCAAAAAAAGCTATTCCGCTCTGAAATTGCAGACTGACCTTGTCTTTCAGTGGGAGTCTTTCCAAAAGTTAAATTTGATAGTGCAAGGAAGTTCCATAGCTCTTAGCTCTGTAAACTGACAAGAACAATTCCATGGGTTCCCATTGTATCTTATTTCCTTTCCCCCCCCTCAGCTAAGTATTCAACAAAACACTGCGTTCCTTCTGGCAGAATCCATTTTGAATGATTCTTTGCAGACAGATTCTGATAACATCCTTTTTTTTATCAGTTGGCCATACTGGTGGACTTATCTGGAGGTGGTTTTGGCAGATGGTAATTTTGATTAGCTAGAGTGACTCTGAGTTAGCATTGGGCCAGGATTCTGGGAAAATTAAATGCTGCCCATTACTGCTTCTGTTTCCAGGTTGGTCCTTAGCTAGGTTGGTCCTTTGATACTTGCTAGAAGAGGTATCAAAGGTATCAAAGTCAGTGAATTCTGTGAGAGGCGATGACCCTGGAAGCTTGTTTGAGTGCCATGCTGAAATGAAAGGAACATGAGACAAGCTTAGGGCCAATTTATACATTACATTTTGTAGAGTAAGAATGTAACAAAAGGTGGAAAGAGCCTGGAAGGAAAGTAGGAATGACCTGTATTTCAGAGGCCATTGGCTGCACTTAACATGACTGAGGAGATAAGGGCTACGATGGATGGGATAGTTATACAAAGTTTAAATGCTGAGGCAGATGGCACTTTCTCTGGTTTCATAGACTGGGCATTGGTTTTGTTTTTAAGCACAGCAAACCTGCTTTAGATTTAGCTCCATAGTTTTTATGTTTCGTGATTGCAAATTGCAGAAAATGACAATCTCATTTCTCAGTAACAAGAATTGGAGGAGGCTCTTAGGGCCATCCCAAAAATTGTTCAGGAGCCAAATGAGTTGTGAAACTGTATATTGACCCCCATAGGGGTAAAGAAATAATTAACATTCTGTTGGACTTAAAATAAAGGACTTGTGGAGATTGTGCTGGCATATCAAGAGAAAACAGAGATATATTTTTAATGACAATGGTGTAAACAACAGGTAGGTAAAACCTTTTTGCACTTTAACTCAATACAAAGACCTTTAGGAGATATTGTGTTGATACAATGATATCATCAAGGCAGATGGCATGGGGCTGAAATGTTGCATGGGAGAAGGACTGCAGTCATATTTGCATTAAACCTATGAGAGCTTAGCACATTTACTTTCGTTTTTATTAATCCACCTGCAAAACATTATGCTATTAAACATTTGTCAACCAATTGTAGCAATACAAATTGGGGAGAGGTCTACAGGAGGTTGGGTCAGCTGTAGTTTTCTGACCTTGGCTACAGCTTGCAATTTGTATCTGGCACACTTGGCAGAGAACTCTGTTATCACTTTTTTTTATTATTATTATTTAATTAGATTTATATGCCGCCCTTCTCCAGAGACTCAGGGCGGCTTACAATGCGTTAAGCAATAGCCTTCATACTTTTGTATATTTTATACAAAGTCATCTTATTGCCTCCACAAACTGGGTCCTCAATTTACCTACCTTAGAAAGGATGGAAGGCTGAGTCAACCCTGAGCCTGGGAAGATTCGAACTTGCAATAATTGCAGACAGCTGAATGTTAATAATAGGCTTTTAGTCTGTTGAGCTAATCTCTCATGCCTCATGCCATCTCTGGCCTTAATGGACTACAAATATTCCCTCGAAGTTAATTAAGTTAAAATCTTCCGATGGGCTTTTTAAAACCTGCCTCTTGGTTTTATTAGTGGACATAGGAGGTAGGGTCGAGTGTGGGGTGGGAGTAACCAAAATAGTTTTTAGATATGGCCAAGCATTATATCTAGGAGAAGTTATTGTAAGAAAAAGAATAAGAACAAAGGAAAGGTGAGCATGTGGAACTGTAACCAGTTCCCTGCTGAGACATCTTATTTCCTTCATGTATATATCAGTATTCATCCCTGAGGCTAAGAGATTTTTTTTCCCTGTAGGTTATTTGGTTTGCTTCTGGGGAATTTCTCCAGATAACAAGCCTACTGCAAGTTGGTCTTTAAAAATCAGGCAAACACCGAAGTGCCATCTAGTGGTCATATGGATTTTTCCAACCCAGTTAAAGGAAGCCTATTATGCTGAGGAATTCTTGATTTGCCCAGAGCTTTTCTGCCTCTCTCTTTGAAGTTAGTGCTCCTGTCATCGTGTTTAAAGATGAAATAGCAACATTTTGCCTTGAATGCCCCAAATATCTGATAGTGCCCTGAGCGTTTTACAAAACTAACAAGCTGGTGCTGTCTTTGATGAACTGTCTGCTGTCTCTTAGTTGCTATAACTAACTGGAACATCCAGGGCTCTAATGAATGTGCCGCAGCTTTGATAGCTTTGTAAGGGCAATATCTGATGTGACCTCAGCTGAATCTGCATCCGCTGCCCAAGAGCAGGGCTACTTGAAACTTTCCACCGTGTGCCATATTTGGCCTGCACTGGTCCACGCCCCATCTGAATATACACTGAAACAACATAACATAAACACACATGCATGCACAGACATAGAGTTATAAGATAGTGAAACCATGGACAAATTATGAAAATGTGTGCTTGTTGGAATTCATTGTTGGAATGTATTTTTATGCAACAACTATAGTAGCATTCAGCCAGTAGATGGCAGTGTTTACAAGTTTGGATCTATGGTATATACTCTATGCACTTTTGTTCTAAATAGTGTTTCCCATTTCCTGTTACAGTTATATAGTTGAGCAGTAAAGCACATGGTGACTGTACTCTTTGTTTGGTCTGTGGTGCTATATATATAAATAGAATTTCTAACAGTGCTCATTATTCCTATTTGTTAAATTTGGAGATTAGGTTGTCATGGTGATTTACATCCTTTACGTCAGGGGTATCAAACTCAAGGCCTGCGAGCCTGATCCGGCCCATGGGGTGCTTAGATCTGTCCCACAGGGCCACCCTGAAAACAGCAAAGGACCAGCCTGTGGTGCCTCTGCCAATGAAAAGGCAGCCCTCCCAAGCTCCATTTTCACTGGCAGAGGGTTGCAGGGAACTGTCACAGCCTAAAACGAAGCTCTGGAGCCAGTTTTCGCTGGCAGAGCACTTGAGCCGCCACAGGAGCCCCAACATGAGTGATGTCAAGCTGGTCACACCCACCCTGGCCACACACCCCACCCCCCTCAAGGTCAAACATAACCCCGATGCGGCCCTCAATGAAATCGAGTTTGACACCCCTGCTTTATGTGATGTCATAGTGTTTATCTCCTTTTACATTGTTTGCCTGGTCATTGTGAAGATGAGGTAACTGATGCTGATGATGTCATTTGGTCAGTTGCACCATTACTTCGTTACTGATCTGTTGTAAATTGCCAGAGAGTTAATCAGACAGTTGTTTTCTGATGTTTCTTGGATGTTTCCAGTTTCCTATTCAGCTCCTCAGGTTAAAATCTGGCTTGGTTTCTCAGTATTTTTTTTTAAAAAAATAATCTTTATTTACATTTTCCATTAAAAAAACACACAAAAAAAATAACAACACACCATATAAATAACATACAAGACAACATAACAAATAACAAACTTATCTGCATATCTGGTTTCTCAATAATTTGAAGAACTTTGGTGGAAGATTCATATAGAGGCATAGAAATCAGGGTTGGGAAGAAATCTGGAGGTCTTCTAGTCCAAATCATTACTAAAGGCAGGAGAACCTGGACAAACGGTTGTTTAATCTTTTCTTGAAAACCTCCACAACTCTCCAAGGCAAGCTGATCTGTTGATTAATTGCTAAAGGAAATTTCTCTTTAGTTCTATGTTCTTTCCTTGATTAGTTTCCATCCCTTGCTTCTTGTCCTGACGTCAAGTGCTTCGGAGAATAAGCCAACCCCCTTTTCTCTATGATAGCCCCTCAAGTACTGGAAGACAATTATCAAGTCATCCCTAATCAGTGATGGGTTGCCCCCGGTTCAGACCGGTTCGCAAGAACCTGTAGTAAAACCGGGGGGAGGTCCCACCCACTGCCCTGAATGTCATCATCAGCAATCTGCACATGCGCAGAAGCTTCTGCGCATGTGTGCGCGCAATCCCATTGCAAACCAGTAGTAAAGGTAAGTAGAACCCACCCCTGCCCCTCATCCTTTTCTTTGATAGGCTAAACATACCTTGCTTCCTTAATTCATCATACAATTTAGCCTCCAGAGCTCTTATCATCCTTGTTGCTCATCTCTACAGCCTTTCTAGTAACTCAGCATATTTTTTTGTATCATGGTGACCAGAATTGGATGCAATACTCAAAGTGTATATATACTTTTCTCCTTTGATCTTTTAGCAAAGCAAACTTACTATTCCAATCCACCTTATTTTTTTAAAAAAAAATTTAAAAGAAAAAGGGAAAAGAAAGAAAAGATAAAGAATGTATGTGCCCATTTACAGTATATTGCACAGAAATTTCAGTAAAGGACTATATTTCTAATTACCCATATATATATTCAAAAAAACACTCTAGGATAACTGATCTTATTCTGTTGCAGTAGGGTTTCTTTGCTTTACATTTTAAGGCACTTAATTAAAGAAGCTTGATGTAAATAGATCCAAGCGATGGCCACATAATTAGCAAATATGTAATATTCTGGAAATGTTCTGTAGTTACAGACATATAAGTACAGAGACTGGGCTGCAGCAGAAAAATAGGCTGTGCATTAGGTGATTTATAGTAGCTGACAATAAATTCAAGAGGACTTTTGATTATCTTGAACAGTGAAAAGATCATATCATCTTGTCTGGTATACTTTTACTCTTGAGAATTAAAAATAGTCCAGCAGACATTTGGAAATGTTGCTGCATGAAAAAAAAATGTGTCTGGACTAAAACCATCTAAGACAAATTGCAGTCTAGAATGTATGTCTATGGCAGAGTTGTAAGTCCTGCAGGATGGAGTTTATAATAGAAATACTGACAGGCATTTAACTATACCATTGCCTCGGAGGGCTGTTGTAATAATTGGATTTGGGGAGGGAATGCAAAGCTAATTTTACAAATACTTTCTGCCTGAGCAATAGCCATCATTTGTGTCTGAAACAGCTGTGACATATACAAACAAAGCATGGAGCATCAGTGGTTTAGAAGGTGGGATGTTAGAGAGGGAAAAAAAAATCACAAAGTTGCCTTTCAAAGTAGATCCTTTGTAAAACACCAAGAGATCACAATCCCTGAAAAAATGTAATGGATGGACTCTGCTGAGGTACTCAAAACTAAATTGAAGAGATCTTAGTTCATTCTTCAAAGTGACATTTTATGCAGAAAGTAATTTCTCTAATCTCCCGATAAATGGTGAATCTGAGTTATTTAATAAAAGAAAATAAATTTAAAAACACAGAATAATCAAACATATAAGGTCAGATACAGTATGTTATATCTGAAATGGGAACTGTTAGTTTTATTAAAGTCCTTGGTTTCTGCCCAATCAAAATAGATTGTTTTTTAGTTTGTTTTTTTGAGTTGCCAGAGCAAACACAGACTTGGATGTCCCACCCAAAGAAAAATCAATGATTAGAGAGTTCTTTGATGAAGAAGCATGCCATGGATCATGATCTGGTGGTTTGGACCTCCACTGATTCCCATGAACTGTTTCCAAACCCTTTCCCCACAACCCCATTAGACTCTTCCTGAAACTCTTATGAAAAGTTAACTCAATGTGTCACTTTACTCAAGAGAAGTCCATCTACATCTGATTTACCAAGAGGAGGCACTCTGACAAATCAGCCATTAATTGTCATGTAGACATAAAAACATTTACATACCATTCAAAAAAGACAATCAATCAGTGGTAGAATTCAAATTTTTTTACTACTGGTTCTGTGGGCATCGCTTGGTGGGTGTGGTATGGTATGGCTTGGTGGGCGGGACTTGGTGGGTGGGGCGGGGGAAGGATACTGCAAAAACTTCATTCCCACCCCACTCCAGGGGAAGGATACTGCAAAATCTCCATTCCCTCCCCAATCCTGGGGGAAGGATACTGCAAAATCTCCATTCCCATCCCACTCTGGGGCCAGCCAGAGGTGGTATTTACTGGTTCTCCGAACTACTCAAAATTTCTGCTACCGGTTCTCCAGAACCTGTCAGAACCTGCTGAATAGCACCCCTGCAATCAATAAACCAAAAAGGGAAAACAAAAAGACCAAAACACCTCCTCACCAGCAGTCAACACCCAGATGAGCAGAGATGAAAATCAAGTTTAACATTAAATTAACAATCAAGAAGCAAACAATTCCCCCAAACAAGCTAACAGTATACAGTCCAACAAAGAACCATCAAAATTGCTCCCATCAACACTGACAATGACATTAAAATATAAAATTAGAGCAAACCCTACTCCCTACTAACACTAATGATTTTACCTAGTTAGAACACAGGTGTCAAACTCACCTTGTTACATCACGTGATGTTTCATGATGTTTTTCCCATTTGCACAGCTAGGATGGGCGTGGCCTGCGTGTGACGCATCCGGCCTGTGGGCCGCCAGTTTGACACCCCTGATCTAAAAGAAAACAACCAAGTTCCAACAATACCAAGGAGATCAGCAGTGTGCAGCGGCAGCCAAAAAAGACAATACAATCCTAAATCGCATTAACAGAGGGATACAGTCAAGATCAAGTGAGGTACTAATACCACTCTATAAAGCCTTAGTAAGACAACACATAGAGTACTGCAACCAGTTTTGGTCACCACATTATAAAAAAGAGACTCTAGAAAAAGTGCAGAGGAGAGCAACCAGGATGATTAGGGGACTGGAGACTAAAACATATGAAGAACAGTTACAGGAACTGGGCATGGTTAGTGTAGTGAAGAGAAGGACCAGGGGAGACATGATAGCAGTGTTCCAGTATCTGAGGGGCTGCCACAGACAGGAGGGGGTCAAGCTATTTTCCAAAGCATCTGAAGGCCAGACAAGGAATAGTGGATGGAAACTGATCAAGGAGAGATTCAACCTGGAAATAAGGAGGAGCTTTCTGACAGTGAGAACAATCAACCAATGGAACAGCTTGCCTTCGGAAGATGTGGAACCTTCATCACTTGAGGCTTTCAAGAAAAGATTGGACTGCCATTTGTCAGAAATGGTGTAGGGTCTCCTGCTTAGGCAGGGGGTTGGACTAGATGACCTATAAGGTCCCTTCCAATTTTGTTAATCTGTTAATCATATTTTGATCTCCTCAGAATATAAATCAGAAATCTAAAATCTTACTAGGCAGAATAGTTTACACCCAAACAGAGGCAGAACACAAAGACATAGAAGTGCAATATTCCTCAACTTTCCTCTAGTCAGAAGCAGCTGCTGCTCATCTATTCTTGCTGGATCACCTTTGCTGTCACTCCTCAACTCCACGGAGTGGTCGTTCTGGAGATCAGAAAATTAACCACTCACTTTTCTTGCCACAGGTGCCTACGGTAGGACGAGCAACTGGAAGAAAAGAGTGGAATCTGTTTCTTCTTTCTCACACCTCTCTGGCCATGGATAGCAGAAGTGGGACAAGAGAAGAAGAAAAAGAAAAACAGCTCCTTTGATGCCAGTTCTCTGCTCTCACAGAACATTATTTCACAGTTTCAGAAAACTGGCAATGGTAGACCCTGAGATGTTTTCCTTCCAGTTCCTTATACCAAAGGAGGCACTTCCCTTGTGGCCTCTCTCTTCTTCATAGAGACAGAACTGGGCTGAAACCCAGCTGGGATTTATAGTTAGCAATTTTTCAAGCCAGCATCATTTTATGTTAGCTCTTGCATTACACAGCAATACTTTAGCGCTGCCTTATGGAAAAATCCTCCGTCATTTCAGCTCAGGGATTGGAACTGTTCCCTCGGCCCAGCTCTCATACAAACACCCATGCATTAGAATAACTTTACAGAGTCCAATGCTCCTTCCCTAAAATAATCAGGTTCTATTCTGCAACGAGGATCAATCCTACCTCGCAATTACTAGATCCTACGGCTGCTGGTTGCAATTTAGAAATAAGCTTCCTTTCTGCCAGCCTTTCTGAGAAGAAAACACATACTGGGGGGAAAAAAAGGCAAAAGCAAAATGGAAGCTGCCTTCTTCGTTTTTAAGAAGAAGAAGCCGTTTTCTGATTGGTTCTCAAACATTTGATCTTCCTGGCTTCGGTTGCTTCCACCAACTACCTGGATGACGGGTCAGCTAATTTGGCTTTAAACCTTTCAGTGTCTGGTTCTCTTCTTGAAGTGGAATTTACCCACCTGCACTGCAGGGGGATTCATCAAGAATTTAATCTCTATAGCAAATATGGGTGATATTTTATATGGCAATACACTAAGCCTGACTGTAGTGAATCTGTGCCTCAGAAAATCCCTAATTGCTTCTGTGCGCTTGCAAATATAGTTGTTTGGCGGGAGACATCCATTGTACAACCTATGATGGATTATTCTTGATCATTGATAATGCCTACTTTACCCTAAAGATAAATCCATTACTTACCTGTAATTCAGCATCATGGCTTCCTATGTGGGCTGCTCACAGCAGGGAAAGAGATATATCTATTACAGGTAGTCCTTGATTTACAACAATTCATTTAGTGACCAAAGTTACAACGGCACTGAAAAAAAGTGACTTATGACCATT
Source organism: Pantherophis guttatus (assembly GCF_059756535.1). NCBI lineage: Eukaryota > Metazoa > Chordata > Lepidosauria > Squamata > Colubridae > Pantherophis > Pantherophis guttatus. Next base: position 211,065,818 of record NC_142063.1, on the reverse strand, counting down.
TTCCATACTTACGACCAGTGCAACGTCCCCATGGTCACAAGATCAAAATTCGGATGCTTGGCAACTGGTTCATATTTATGACGATTGCAGTGTTCCGTAATCATGTGATCCCGTTTTTGCGACCTTCTAACAAGCAAAGTCAGTGGAGTAGCCAGATTCACTTAACAACCATGCTACTAACTTAACAACTGCAGGGATTCACTTAGCAACCGTGCTAAGAAAGGTTGTAAAGTGGGGCAAATTTCACTTAACAAGTGTCTCACTTAGCAACATAAATTTTGGGCTCAATTGTGATTATATAGGACTACCTACCTACATATGCATATAAATATGCAGGCATACATACACACAAACTTACATCACCTAGTAATAAAATTGGAATTTAAAGCAGTTTGGGAAGATATTTTTAAAAATGCGTCCCCGTGAATGATACTTTCTTTTGCCTTTTTCTCCCTTGCTGTAGCTGAACGCTCCTGAATAATGTTATGCACAAGCCCCTTTCACTGAGCAATAAAAATTTACAGAGTTGCCAAGTTACTGGTTTCCTTTTTGAAGGAAATCACTGGAGGCTTAAAGGATCTTATAATAGACGCATTTATTTACCGCTATGCCAACTAAGCATAGGTGGAGATATCACATTTAAGCTTCTCAACAGACAACTTAAATCCACCATTTCCAGATCAGACACCTGGGGAGAAAGACAACACCCAAAAGTTTTTACAGAGCCCAAACTCATTATTCTGTCTCTCTTTATCTCGGTCTCAAAATTAAAGCTCCCCCCTGCCCACCACCACCCCGTAAGATGTAGAATACATTATCCTCAGGGATGGGAATTGGAGAGGGGGAAAAGCAAGCCATTTTACCATCTGCAAGCAAGCCATCTGAAAATTATTCAGATTTCAAAAAAGTGTTTTCAACCATCCCACTGCATTAAACAGCAAGAGAAACTTTTTTTTCTCCCAAGAGTATTTTACTTTATTGAAAAGCCATATGGGTACAGAAGTGGAAAAGCCAGTTCTGATGTTTTCGCGCATAAACAGTATAGGAAAACTTTTCCTCCGCCCCCACCCCTCCGATTATCAATTATCCACTAATCAGTTGTACTTGCTTTATTTTGGAAATGGCCTGTCTACCTTGGAAGTTCTCAATCAATGACCTTGGAATTTGGGCAGTGGTGGGATTCAAGTAATTTAACAACTGGTTCTCTGCCCTAATGATTTCTTCCAACAACCGGTTTGCCAAACTGCTCAGAAAGTTAACAACCGGCTCTCCCGAAGTGGTGCGAACTGGCTGAATCCCACCACTGGATTTCGGTCTGTCTCATGCTGTTACGTTAGTAGCATGGTTGTAAAGGGAATCTGGCCTCCCCATTGACTTTGCTTTGCCAGAAGGTTGCAAAAGGGGATCACATGGCCCCTGAACACCGCAGCTGTCATAAATATGGGTCAGTCGCCAAGTGTCTAAGTTTTGATCATGTGACCACGGGGGATGCTGCAACAGTTGTAAACATGAAAAATGGCCATAGGTCACTTTTTTCAGTGTGGTTGTTAACTTTGAATGGCCACTAAATGAACTGTTGTAAGCAGGGGTGGGTTCTAAATTTGTTTACTACCGGTTCTGTGGGCGTGGCTTATTTTGTGGTCATGGCTTGATGGTCATGTGACAATTATTTAGGATTTAGCAGAGGTACTGGTCTACCAGGCTTTTAACTGCTTGCAGAGCTGTACCGATCTACCCAGTTATTTTTGCAGGCACTGATCTACTCATGTATTTTTGCAGGCACTGGTCTACCCATTTATTTTCGCAGGTACCGGTCTACTCATTTGTTTTCTTTTAACACTGATCAGCTGTAGGGCGGCCCTTTGAAATCCCGCAGCAAGAGTTAAAACAGTTCTTTTCCCTCTAGGCATCAGCTGGGACTCAGGAGGCAGCAATAGATTGGGGGTGGGGCCAAATAAAAGGTAAGAATAACATGGGGGGTGGGGGGCAGGGGGGGCGGGGGGCAAAACCGGTTTGGTGACATCATATCATGACTGCTACCAGCTCGGTGGAACCGGGAGGAACCCACCACTGATTGTAAGTCGAGGACTACTGGTATTTTGCCAGAAACTGGCAAAAAAAATTGTCAGAAATCAGCAAAAAAAAGCTGTAAATTGCAATCACATGATTGCAGTTTGCTACAACTTGTCCTAAATGTGATCAGGGTGCCCAGCATGTGAAATTGGGGTCATTTGACTGTGGGGAGGGCAATGCAACCTTTTCTGACAACCAAAAGTGTTTTATGGGCCATAAAGCACTCTTTCCGAGGCCAGCATCACTCTGAATGACCATTAAATGACTGGTCTGAATTTTGATCAACCAAAGCAATCTTTTCTGATCTAGGCTTCCTAATATAGTAAAAGGCACACAATTAGTCCCAAAACCCTTTTTTTTTTATTGTAACGGCTGTGAATTCCTTTCATTCACAGCATGTGCTGAATCACCAAGAGTTTATAAATAGTCCAAGAGAAGTCTGCCACAGTCCTTCGGATAAGGCTGGTAAACACCCACCTTTATCTTCTTTGACATGCTGCCAAAGTCCTAATTGGCAATTATCTTGGCAAGGCCACATGGAAATACAGAGACAAAAATGGAGCTTCAAAGTACAAACCAACACCATCCACAATGTTGCTTCCTGCAAAGGCCCGTGTGCCTTTGTGTCTTATGGGAGGGGCCAATCATCTCTAAGCCTTACTCCTGAGTCGTCCCTTCTGTTTTAACTGTTCTTGCCTTCTGGCAGCTCTGCATATGTGTGCACTGGGAACAGGCTCCCCCTATTCCTCTGCCTCTCTGATATCCGACTCTGGAGGCTCCAGAGTCCACCCATAACTCCCAGATGGCCCTAGCCCCATCTCTGCCTCCAACACAGAGCCCTCGTCTGAGCCTTCTCCAGACTCCAGGACTGGCCCATGTTCCTCCCCAGCCTCCTCACTGTCCGACTCTGCTGCCAGCTCTGCAGGCTGCTGGCGGACCACAACACAATCAGAAGTTGTGGATGCTCCATCACTGGAGGCTTTCAAAAAAGAGACTGGACAGTCATTTGTTTGTAATAGTATAGAGCAGTGATGGCTAACCTTTTTGCTGTCACGTGCCAAAAATGGGGGGAGCACGGGGCGGGGTCATGTGTGTGTGTGCCCACACCCATAATTCAATGCCCCCTGTGCATGCACACGCAACCCCCCCCTTCCGTCCACTTTTGGCACCCAACAGCAAAAACCTGGTAGGTTTTGGTAGGCCCAAAACCTGGTAGGCCCATTTTTCGCCCTCCTCAGGCTCCAGAGGCTTTCTTAGAGCCTGGGGACAGTGAAAACAGCCTTCCCCATTCCCCCAGAGGCCCTCCAGAGGCCGGAAACAGACTGTTTTCCAATTTCCAGTGGGACCGCAATGCCTGAAAATTAGCTGGCCGGCATGCGAATGCGCGCTGGAGCTGAGCTAGAGCAATGCTCGTGTGCCCACAGATATGGCTCCGCATGCCACTTGTGGCACGCGTGCCATAGGTTCGCCATCACAGGTATAGAGTCTCCTGCTCGAGCAGGGGGTTGGACTGGAAGACCTCTGAGGTCCCTTCCAACTCTATTATTCTATGTTCTGTGATCATGTGACCATGGGATACTGCCATGGTCATAAGTGTGAAAAGCAGTTTTTTCAGGGCCATTGTTAACTTTAAACAGTCACTAAACAAACATTTGTAAGTTGAGGATTACCTGTATTACAATACTTTGCTAACACATCCACACCCACACACCATGATCTGGACCAAGACAGTAATTTAGGGTTGTTGGGGTTCTTTTTTTGCATATTCTCTGAGCTTGGTTGTTTTCCTGCAGACCTTTCCTTATTAGGGTAGGTAATTTTATCAATACATGGGAGTTGTGGAAGTTGCTGATAGGCTGGTAAGGATGTTCAGAAAAACAGCCAAACTCCCAGAATACCAAAGTTTGTTCAACCTCGAGCCATATATAAAGGTAGTCCTCGACTTAGAACCATTCTTACAATGGCACTGAAAAAAGTGACTTATGACTGGTTTTCATACGAACCTGTGAACAATTGTGGCATCCCCCCAGTCACATAATCAAAATTCAGGCACTTTGTAACTGGCATGTATTTATGATATGATAGTTGCTTTGTCCCAGGGTCATGTGATCACCTTTTGCAACCTTCTGACAAGCAATGTCAAGGGATGGGGGGGAGTCAATTTTACTTAATGGCTGCATGATTCACTTAACAACTTGCAGTGATTCGCTTAACAGCTATGACAAAAAGATCATAAAACAGAGCAAAACTCACAACAACTGCCTTGCTTAGTAATGGAAAATTTGGGTTCGATTCAGTGGTGGGATTCAAAATTTTTTACTACCGGTTCTATGGGCATGGCTTGGTGGGTGTGGCAGGGGAAGGATCAGTGGTGGGTTGCTACCGGTTCGTGGTGGGAGGCTTTGCCCACTTGCCCGGATGTCTCTGCGCATGCGCAGAAACGTCATGCGCGCGCGCCCATGAGCAAACCAGTAGCGACCGAAATTGAAACCCACTACTGGGAAGGATACTGTAAAATCTCCATTCCCACCCCACTCCAGGGGAAGGATACTGAAAAATTTCCATTCCTTCCCACTCCAGGGGAAGATTACTGCAAAATCCCCATTTCCTCCCAATCAGCTGGGACTCGGGAGGCAGAGAATAGATGGGGGCAGGGCCAGTCAGAGGTAGTATTTACCAGTTCTCCCAGCTACTCAAAATTTCCACTACCGGTTCTCCAGAACTGGTCAGAACCTGCTGAAAACCACCTCTGGTTCAATGGTGGTCATAAGTCAAGGACTACCTGTATTCTCACCTATTGCATGGCAGCAATCCTATATGCAAATGAACTTCTCTCTGGACACTACATGCCTTCAGGAAGGGATAGCTCTGAAATTAACTTTAGGGATCCTTCCTCTTTAAATTTTATGTAGGAGATGATACACATACAGATTGCTGCAGTTTTGATTTCCCACAGTTCAACTACATTGGAAGTCTAAGGTTGCATGGACCTTCTCGGTAGATAAAAATCTATAGCCCAAAGCACACATTCTGATGAGAAAGTTCCCTGAGGATGGGCTCCAGCATGAGTCCAAAAGCTCAGAAGACTAAACCTCTGGTCCTGGTACTGACCAGATTGGATTCTGCAACATTATCCAGGACATATATGTTTGTCTTCATTCATAAAAATCAAGCATGAAGCTATTATAGTAGATCAGAAGATGTTTAGGATGAGATTAGCACAGTGGTGGAATTCAATTTTTTTTACTACTGGTTCTGTGGGCATGGCTTGGTGGGCATGGTGTGACTTGGTGGGCATGGCTTGGTGGGCATGACAGGGGAAGGATACTGCAAAATCTCCATCCCCACTCCACTCCAGGGGAAGGATACTACAAAATCCCCATTCCCTCCCCACTCCTGGGGGAACAATATTGCAAAATCTCCATTCCCACCCCACTCTGGGGCCAGCCACAGGTGGTATTTGCCGGTTTTCTGAACTACTCAAAATTTCTGCTACCAGTTTTCCACAACCTGTCAGAACCTGCTGAATAGCACCCCTGGATTAGCACATTTTATTGCATCCCCCCACTGCTGGTTGTGTGAACACATGTGGCAAATATACAAGTGCACTATTGAGTTCTCTGATTTTATATTTGCTTTCCTTTCTCTTGTATTGGACTGGCAACAAGCTCCCACAAATAGAGCAGGGAGGAATTGTCGCTCAGGAGGAAGTGCCATTTGATTATTTATTATTTGCTTTGAAAATTGAAGTCACTGATCCGATGTAGCTACTTCGGTTCTGACCAGAGAATTTTGAATGATGGCTTTTTGGCTTTTGATATTTTGTGTTAGTTTTTTCCCCCCAACGCAGATGTCATTACATTATTTCTGTCCTGAGGCAATTTTTAGTTAATGTTCTGCGCCATAGGATATTTGAAGGGAATGGAGTGATTAATGAGATCAGCCAATAGACCATGTTGTTTGAGAATATGTGCAAAACAAAGAAGTGGGTTACAATAACTAAGAGTTATAATGAATGCAAATGCTTTAGACATAGCAATGGATTCCATTTTTCTTCCTTTTTGGAGGCTGTAAGGGAAGTGTTATAAGCATAGCAAATTAAGGACATGCATTGATTGAAACCTAATGAAATGATTCAGGAAACTGCCCAATGTTCCTAATTTCTCTTTTGGGGAAGATATATTTCATTGGGGATGAATCTAAAACAAAATTCACAAAGCTAAAGTTTGTGTCATTCATTAATTACCACTAAAAATCAATAAATAATTATGATTATAGTTTTTAGTAATATTGGATAAGATTTGCAGCTAGAGCTGTACTTCTAAGGAAATGGATCTTGATCAAATACAAGCATATAGATATAATTATTTTGCACTATCCTCTTTTAAATTCTGATTTGATTTTTTTTAAAAAGAAAGAAAGAAAGAAAGAAAGAAAGAAAGAAAGAAAGAAAGAAAGAAAGAAAGAAAGAAAGAAAGAAAGAAAGGGCCTATATAGCTTGTTGGGGGCAGAATCAACTGAAATTTGTAGACAGTAGATTATTTCTTTTGTGATCATAAATCTTTCTATATTTCAGGCAAATAAATATATCTATTATCATACAAAGGCAGTCTTTGGAGTTTGGGGATAAAACCTGGGGATATATTCTCTGGTTGGCCACAGTTATGCTACAACATATACAGGTTGGTGCAAGGTATCTTCAGGTCTTCCTGCTTTAACAGGAATTGATCTGTTCAATGTGAACCACACAGGAATAACTGCTGAGAGGATCCCACTACTGAAAAAATCAGGGGACGAAGACTAGGAGGAATGGTGTCTTCATTTCAGCCTATATTTTTCCAAAATAATCTTTTATAGAAATCAGACTCACCCTGATCCTGCTAGGAAAATGGAATTCTTGTGGAGAGCTTTTCATTCATTAACATAACACCGTTGAACTGTTAACCATTGTTAGAAATTTGTTTATTTTTATTTTTAAAATAAAAATAATTTTAAAATAATCATTTTAATAGTTCCATATTTTAGTTTATGTTGCTGAATTGCAAGTGCCTTTATGTCTGAAACATCAGAGAGTCACCCATTCAACTAATTAAATAATAATGTATTCCCTGACAAACATTCCCTGCTAATTTACAAAATTTCTGTTGTTAAATAAGTTTTGCCCCATTTTATAACTTTTCTTGCCACAATTGTTAAATGAATCACTGCGGTTGTTACATTAGTAACATGGTTGTTAAGTGAGTCTGGCATTGACTTTGCATGTGAAAAGGTCACAAAAGGTGATCTCATGACCTTGTGGCTCTGCAAGTCATAAATATGAATCAGTTGCCAAGCATCTGAATTTTCATCATGTGACCATGGCAATGCTGCAATGCTCGTGTGAAAAATGGTCATAAATCACTTTTTTCAGTGCCATTGTAACTTTGAACGGTCACTAAATGGACTCTTATAAGTCAAGGACTACTTATATTCACTGGGTCTGATGTAATAAATCTGCCTTATATATAGGTCCTGTCAAAAACATGGTATGAAGCTACATTTGATCCCTATAATATGGTGTTATTAGCAATGCATACTAATGACAGTATATTAATTTTAATATTTAACATACCTTCACAGATGCATCATTTTTTTATGTTCTATTTGCTGAAAGGAATGTGACAAACTCCTTTCAACAGGTAATGCATACAAAATTATTTGCCTTTTAAGGTTTTGTTATTTCTTGCTGAATATGTACTGAGTTTTAAAGTTTGCATCAGAAACTGTACAATAGCTAATCACATTTGTGTCTGACTGTTGCTTATTCAAGACTTATTTCTCATTTGCTACATACATTTGGTTCCATCTATTTTCCATAATTAATGCTTAGATCTGATACTGGGGAAAATAAACGAAAGGTCATATCTTTCTCTTCATCATCATTTTACAGCCTTAATGAAGGTGAGCGGTGAGTAAACAGCTTGAGTAGTGAACATGAGAGTAAAAAGGAGAGAAGAGCATTTTAGGGCAGAAAAAGGTATATTGCACATCTGTACAGAACTACAGTACTAGGGATGTTCCCTTTGTGAGAGTCAATAGAAAGATGTCTTACTAATTGAATATTTGGTTTATAAATCATTGTCAAGTCACAAATCACAAAGAAACATTAATTATTAACTAGAACTGGACAGAAAAATATTCCTGATTGGTTCCCCCCCTCTTTTGTTTGATGGTCAGTTTGATGACAAAGAATTTGCTTTAGATATATTTTCAGAGGAGAAGGTCATTCTGACATTGTCATGAATAGATTATGATGTGTATTGTATCTTTTATTATACATCCTTCTTTTTAATGTTCTGTCTCCTTTCTGTCTTCCCATGCTTCCATTTCACCTCAACAATTTAATGGAGAATTTCACCTCATTGGGCTTTTCCAGTAGCTACATTCATTGTCATTGCTAAGAGAAAGACCATCCTTGAGAAATTGTTAGGTATTTTTAAAGTAATTCAAAGATATAATTCACCTGATTTTCTTGCCCACAGATTTGGTAGAGAACTTCCAAAAATCATTTGTGCCTCGCAATATTATTATTGAACAAGTATTCAATAATTTAACAATATCTCAAATAAACAAGCTTTTACTTCAATTTGTATTTACAACAATTTCCTTAGAGGTAGGTTGTATCTCATCTTTGTCCATGCTCTGAAGGAGCATTGTAAAATGACTAGGTATATTGTGTGTTTTTCTATTCTGCATCTCCTTTGTAAAAATTACCTACCTTGACAAGAATAGGGAAAAATCTGGCGTGCTAAAATTAAGAACAGAAATGGCTAGAGCAGTGTCAATCCAGGTCAAATCTACCTTGAATCTGCATTTAGTCCATATGTCTGTCCTGTTTCTGTGCGGGTGTTTTCCTTGGAAAATCCACACATGAACAAACAAACAAAGACTACAAAAATATAAACATTTAAAATATCTTACAAGAAGACCAAATTTCTAGCTCCTTTTCTTTGTGAGCTTATTCTGCATAGAATATTTATTGTACATTGTAAACTGAAATTGAAATAATTCTGGAAGTGAAATTACACGATGACATGCCATCATTTTGAGTTCTTTATATGGGGAATACCAAACCTGTTTTCATAGATCCATGGGAGAAGTCATACTTTGGTTTCCATGTGGTAACCCATCATCATAATAAGAGAGATGTGGTCTTAATTGCAAAGTACACAGTGGGAAGCATGTTCAACTTTTCCTGGCACCCAATAAGAGCATCAGTGAATGTATTTTTGGATTACCTCCCAAATAAAATTGATAATCTCATGGATCCAAATGGCCTTCAGATTATTGGCCCAAGTGTTGCAGATGGGGCATCTGCTTCAGAAATTCCTTCCATCCTAAAACACAGAAAATCCTCCCTATTTCAAGGAGATAGTGATACATAAAGGATGTCAAACATCAAATGAAACATGTATTATAGTTCAATTCTGAAAAATCTGATGTAAACCTTTACACTCCAGGAAGCTCATTTCATGATTTATTTTTGAACTCAGTTTAAGCGGATGGATTTAACGTTGTTTGAGTCTCATATTTTAGCATATTCCATGTTTTTAGCTGTTCAGCACTATCTTTTGAGCACAGGTGTGTGAATCTGATCTTGTAATCAAAACTAGTATATTACAATAAAAAATTCCTATATGGAATTGTTACTATATGTAACAATCTGTGCAAACTACATGTGGAGTAATGATTGCTATACTCTTGAGTAATGGGTTAATAACATGTAATATATAATGATTAAACCAAGTTGATGATACTTTTGTGTCTAACAGCAATGTATCCATAGATGAATTAATGGAGATTTCACGGTTGTTGTCAACCCAAGAACAAAGCTTTTCATATAATTATTTGGGTGCACCTTTTCAAAATGATTGTCTAAAGAACAAACGTAGCATCACATCAGAAGTGCTTAGAATTGAGATAAGCTGACACTTCCAGATAAGTTGGTGTTTGAACATAATGTTACCTACACAAAAAAGGAAGAAGAAAAAATAGAAACAAAGATTTGAGTGATCTGTTTTGTCAAAAATAGACCATGCCAGACAAACCTGATTGCATTCCTTGACAAAGATGACATTAACAGACCAACAAAATGCTGTTGGCATAGTATACGTGAAGTTCAGTATGGCATTTGAACAAAATAGACCACGACCTACTTCTTGGTAAGACTGGAAAATTTGGGATATACAGCATCATCAGCAGATGGATTCATAACTGCCTGACCAAACATACTCAATGTGTTGCCCTCAGTGGAATTACATCTGCAGAGAGGGAAGCATTCAGTGTAACAGCAGTAACTATGAGAGGGACATAAGAGTCCTAGTGGATAACCACTTAAATATGAGCCAGCAGTATGCTGCAACTGCCAAAATGCAGTCCTAGGCTGCATTGGGTAGTGTGATGTGTTAATACAGCTTTATACTACTTTGCAAGGACCACACTTGGAATACTGCATCCAGTTTTCATCACCATGATACAAAAAAGATGTTGAGACTCTAGAAAGGGTGCAGAGATGAGCAACAAAGATTATTAGAGGCTGGAGCTAAAACATTTGATGAATGGTTGCAGGAACTGGGTATGCCTAATCTAACAAAGAGATGGACTCGGGGTGACATGATAGCAGTCTTCCAATATTTAAGGAGATGTCACAGGGATGAAGGGATCAATGTTTCCTCCAAAGTACTGGACGACAGGACAAGAAGTAATGGATGGAAGCTTATCAAAGAGAGATTCAACCTACAAGTTAGGAGAAATTTCCTGACAGTGAAAACAATTAATCAGTGGAACGGCTTGCCTCAAGAAGTTGTGGCTGATCATTGGAGGTTTTTAAGAAGAGATTGGACAGCCATTTGTCCAGAATGATATAGGCTCTCCTAGTTGTGCAGGGAGTTATTTTTATTCTCGATTATTCTGTATTCTGAATTATATTGTATGGGTAATATAGCTGGTAAGAAGGTTGAAAAATTTGAGCAGAATTGTTATGCATGTGGCTAGGGAGAAGACGGCGGTATCACACACCTGACTTTCTAGTTTTATAACAAGCTATACAAATAAAAGCTACAGGTTTTACTTGAAACTTACTGTGCATCAGGAAAGAATGTTACTAATGAAGCATAATTTTTTCATAATGATACATCACAAAGGAGAAAATGCAACTCCCTATATGATCAATTAAAAATCTGTGAAATGTAGAGACTGCATTGTTTGCGAAAATAGAATAGAAAAGAATGAAGAATGTTACCAAGATAATGATTTGAGCAGAAGAATGGTAAATTAAGATGAATGGTTGTATGGTGGAAAGATTTAAAATATATACTGAAGGGCAAGTTAATGTGACTCTATAAATATTTCCAAGACTTGCAAACTATACAATTTTTTTTAAAAAAAAAAATTAAATGCCAGATTGGTTACTTAGTGTGGGTAGAAATTAAGAGCATTTGAGAAATGTGATCATTGGGCACCTAGAGATAAGTTTCATGTTGAAATTTCAAACAATGGGTTTTGATGAAAAAAACTGTCTCAAGTTTAAAGACAAAACGTAGGAGCATATTAGCCCCTTAGCAGGCTAACCTTTTTAATTATAATGTTTAAGCTTTTGGTTATAAAAGTTTCAGTGGTTAGATAATTATAACAAAACATTTTCGGAGTTGTGTTTTTTTTTAAATAAAACTATCTTGAGATAGTTATGATGTTGAATATATGGTTACTATTTCTGTGGATGCCAGTGCTAATAGGCTTGGGAGCAGCATTCTTTAAAGATCATTTACTAATGGCATATGTTTCTAAAACCATAACAATTATATAACAGAATTATTTGAACATTAGAAAAGAAATTTTGGCTAGTGTATTTAGTTTTCTAAAACTTCATCAGTTAAGTTAAGGAGTATGGTGGCTCACAAGTTTAGTATGCTATGCTGCTGATTAGCAGGCTCGCGTTTGAGACCCATTGCTGCCATGGGGCAGGGTGAGCTCCTATCACACGCTCCAGCTCTTTCCTACACAGAAGTTCAAAAGTAGGCAACTGAGAGCAGATTAATAGGTAACACTTCAGTGGGCAACTTCAGAGGGACACAAAAGGACCTCCAAACTGGGTGTCCTTGAGCAATGGTGATATCACTGAGAAATCCTTTTGCCACAGAAGAATTTTGGTGCTGCCAACAGGGGAAAAAAATCAATTAAGTTACAAAAAAGAATGTACATATAAACAATTCTTAAGTTCTTAGAAGCCATTTTTAATATAAACTTCCCCTCATAAAATTCAAATATTTTTATTTATTTATTTCATTTTATTTATTTATTTTGTCAAGCATGTATAAGATAACAGATATAAGTATAAACACGATTATGAATACATGAAATGGATATGAATAGGACAGGGATAGTAGGCACGTTGGTGCGCTTATGCACGCCCCTTACAGACCTCTTAGCAATGGGGTGAGGTCAACAGTAGACAGTCTAAGGTTAAAGTTTTGAGGGTTTTGGGATGAAACCACAGAGTCAGGTAGTGCATTCCAGGCATTGACTACTCTGTTGCTGAAGTCATATTTTCTGCAATCGAGTTTGGAGTGGTTTACCTTAAGTTTGTATCTATTGTGTGGTCGTGTATTGTTGTGGTTGAAGCTGAAGTAGTCATTGACAGGTAGGACATTGTAGCAGATAATTTTATGTACTATGCTTAGGTCAGACCGAAGGCAGCGTAGTTCTAAGTTGTCTAAACCCAAAATTTCAAGCCTGGTGGCATAAGGTATTCTGTTGTGAACAGACGAGTGGAGGACTCTTCTCGTGAAATATCTCTGGACTCACTCAATTGTATTAATGTCCGATATGCAGTGCGGGTTCCAGACAGATGAGTTGTATTCAAGAATTCGTCTAGCAAATGTTTTGTAAGCTCTAGTTAGCAGTAGAATATTACCAAAGAAGAAGCTACGCAAAATTAGGTTAACAACTCTTAATGCCTTTTTGTTACAGTTCGGCTCTGGCACTTAAATCATTAGAGATGAGTATTCCAAAGTCCTTGACAGAGTGAGGGTCATCTATGAGGTCGTATCTGCCCAGCTTGTATTTTGTGTTCTGATTTTTCTTGCCAATGTGTAAGACAGAGCATTTGTTGATTGAGATTTGAAGTTGCCAATTGTTTGACCATTCTGACACATAGTGAAGGTCTTTTTGAAGGGTAGCAGCATTGTCGGTGATGTTGAGTAGTTTTACATCATCAGCGAAGAGAACTCAGTTGTTTATAATATGATCGCAAAGGTCATTTATGTAAAGTATAAAGAGTGTTGGTCCTAAAACTCTGCCTTGGGGGACACCACTGTTAACAGGTGCAGGATTTGATAGGGTGCTTCTATGTTGACCACTTTGTTGCCTGTTTGACAGGAACACAGCTATCCAATTATGCAGGGGTCCAGAAATGCCATAAGATTTTAGTCTTAGAAGTAGTTTGTTGTGTACCACTGAATCAAAGGCTTTACAGAAGTCTATGTAAATTGTGTCTATTGCTTTGCCCTGGTCAAGTTGTGTAGTCCTGTTCTGCCCCAGCTATGGACCTCAAAGAACACAGCACACACAAAGTTTGTACAAAACTTAATTTACTAAAATAACTCAGTCTTTTTCAAAACAAAGGCTGTTAATAAACTTTCTTAACAGCCTACAAGAAACCAAAGATAAAGTAATCACAATCTTACTAAGGTTGGCAGAAAGCCCAGAAGCAATTTGTAGAGAATCCAGACACGAAGTAGAGTGAACTAAAGTTGTTCCCTACAACTTGCTTCAGTCGGCGTTCCTCCTTAAATAGCTAAAGGAGTGGCCAATTAGCCCCAAGCCTTACTCTCGAGGAGACCTCCTCCTGAGGAACCACTCCTGCCTTTTGGCAGCTCTGTGTGCCTGTGCATCGAGAAGAGGCTCCTCCTTTTCGTCCTCTTCACTTAAAGGAGTTTCTGGAGGTTCTGAAGGCCCTGGCTGAATCCCTGCCTCTGGCACCACATCTTATCCAGCCTCCTCATTGTCTGACTTGAGTGCCAGCTGTACAGGTGCTGGTGCAGCACCACACCAGCCTCCTCGTTGTCAGAATCAGCTACAATCTGCACAGGCCACTGATGGGCCACAACAAGTCCATATGTTTATGCAGTGAAGGACTTACAGATTACAGGACAATTTTTTTCTTGCCAAAATACCAGTTGCAAATTATTTATAGATCAAAGAAAGAATTAGTAATAGCTAACTTGATCCAGAGACAATTTAACACATGAAAAATATTTCATTCTGGAGAAGCTAAATTAGCAATATGTTTGATGAAATCATGTTCTTCCTTTTCTGATTCTATAATGAGAGACTTTGAGAATGGTAATTTACAACTTTTGAAAAATAGTTTGAAAAGCTGCTTGCAGAAAGTGGGGGGAGAGAGAGAATATTCCAGATACAGTGAGATCTTAATGGGATTATTAAAATAGGTTGTTTATGACAATATAATTTTAGAGGGCACTCATAGAGTAGTGCCATAGAAACTAATAATTGAAATGTTGAACAAAGTTCATGAGTTTAATTTAGGAATAGGAATATTGTAAGAAAACAGAGACCCAGATAGGTGTGTACAGAGAGCATAGATCAAACATGGGTAATATGTCAAACCTATAAAAATAAAAATTGTAAAGAGCGAATGAAAAACATGAAATGCCAGTAGGACTGTAACAGAAATTAGACTGATAATTTTATTTCGAAGCAAAGAATATTTTGTACTGGCAGCATGAAGCTCAGTAAAGTGTTTTTTTGCTAGACATAGTATACCAGGTAAAGTTGCGAGTTCTAATGTATCTTAGTTTAATTCAAAAGAACTTGATAAATTTGTTTAAAAAGTAGAGGGAATATGTATAGTATTTAAGACCTTATTATGTTCAGCCCAAAATTGTCAGAAAGGCTAATCTGCAAAAACAAAACGTTTTTTTTAATCAATCCACTGATTATTGGGGAAAGTCCTTGGGGAAAGGTATTTTTATAAATATATATTTTATTGAGATTTTTATACAAAAGATAAGAATGAATACAAAATAATATAAAGAAAGAAAACAAAGAAAAAGCAAGAAGTGCAAGAAGAGGGGAAAAAGGGAAAAAAGAAAAAAAATATAAAGATGTGACTTCCAACATTCTTCACAGAAGTTTTAAGTACAAATATATTTTAACCTCTCTCTCTACAAAGTTACATCATATTATTTTTCTTTCTATAATCCATCTTCTCTTTTCATGAAAACCATAAATCACAAAAATATTTTTTTCATTTTTATGCAAAAAGCCCATAAGAGGTTTCCAGTCACCAATAAATATGGATAATGTCTTTTCCCTAACAAAAGAAATTAATTTAGCCAACTCAGCAAGGTCTCTAAGAATTCTCAGAATTTTTTTTCCTGACAACTGGATGCAATCAATACTCACAAATTTCATTACTTTGATATAAAAAATTAAGAGGACTAAATATTTATTTTTTAGATAAATATATGTATGAAACTGCAGATCGTGTTTTACTTGCCTCCTGTGAGCCTCTTAATGTACAAATTCCTTTTTTAAAAAATATATCTGAATTTCTTTCATTGAGACTTCAGTAAATACAGAGTGCTACTCAATGAGTATGGCAACATATCCCAATTAGACTTGTAACCATAATGTTTATTGCTCTATTAGAAACTAACCAATCCATGAAAGGGTAATTGGGAAGTACTGAACCCACGAACTGAATAATCTAAGTTTCCCTAGGGAAAAAAGGCAGAGGAGGGAAATGCACAGATAAAACAATAAGGTTTTGGTTATATTAGATTTCTGTACCCTTGTGACACAGACAGTTTGATTTCACAAACATATATCTCAAAATGTTTTATGTACATTTCTAAAAAAAAATTCAAAGTGACTGACAAGTAACGATGATTCATAAAAAGTATTTCCCCCTGTTTATTTCTTCAACTGGAGTTCCCCTTTTACTCATTTTTTATCAAAAAGTTAGGCATTTCTCATTGATATGATATAGAGCAGTGATGGCTAACCTTTTTGTCATCGCATGCCGAAAGCGTGTGCATATAATGCAATGCGTGTGCGCCCCCCATGCCCCCGCCCCCATGCATGCATGTGACCCCCTTGTGCTCTCCCCACCCCCAACATGCGTGTGTGCCCCCTCTTGCTCTTCCCGCTCCTGTGCATGTGTGCGCAACCCCCCGCATGTGCGTGGCACCCCCCCATGTGGACCTGCCCCCTGTGCATGTGTGCACGTCTCATGCATGTGCCCTGCCTCCACGCATACATGGCAGAGACACAAAAACCAGCTGGCTGGTGGGAGGTGTACGAGCATGTGCAATGGAGCTGAGCTGGGGCGACGGCTTGCATGCACCACAGCTGGCACGCACGCCATAGGTTTACCATCATGGCTATAGAGCCTCCCCCCCTTAAAAATCTTTCCTTGTCTTTAGGGATCTGCAACTCCACTTCATTTGAACTATGCTCTCTCCCTCGATTAAATAAAGTCAGTGCATATTTCATCATAAACTCATTTTATCTTATGTTCTGCTTGGGGGCAGCTAGTTCCAGGTAAGTGGTTTTTCATATTTTATTCATAGTTATTCAAAATCTATTGTTTGATATAAAATCATGATCATGTGGTAAGGATAATACTTAAAATAATGGCGTAGGAAGCATATGTCCTGCACAGTTTCAGACCCATCTAGGTTAAGCCCAAGAAAGAAGCAACCAGGACCATATTTTAGACATGACATTCGAAGCATGATAGCCATGATTGTGCTTGGAGTTGGTACTTTAAATATCACCAGTAGAGTGAGGCAGAGAGAAATAAGGCACAGACTGAGAAGTATTAATTTCATTGTTTCATGCTCTGTTCTTTTTTTCTTTTTTACTTCCTAGAATCTAGTGTGTGTACCTTCAAACCAGTTTTAACTCCTGGTAACTGCATGGACATGTTCCTGCAATTTTCTTGGCAAGATTTTGGAAGTGATTTGCCCTTGTTTTCTTTCTAGGGCTAAGAGAGAGAGAGATGGGCCCAAGGTCACCCAGCTGGCTTCGTGCCTGAAGCAGGAGCAGAATTCACACTGTTCCAGTTTCTAGCCACTCCACCAATCCGGCTCTCCATTTTTTGTATCTAACATTATTTTTATTATTCTATTTTATTTGTGAATTTTTAATATTGTATTTTATGCTCGGCCACATTGTTATCACCTATGGTTGTCATAAAGAATAATTTTTTTAACTTATTTATTCCTAACGCAAAATTGCTCCAGTCTAACTCCAGGAGCTCTCATTAGCACCATGGCTAATAGTTACAGACAGAAGGGAACCATTTGCACCTGTTCTTTATCCCACCATCCCATGTTATGTTTCCCTAAGTAGATTCAAGCATGGCAATATGCTCTCGCAAAACCCCAATTTGAAACTTAACTGGGTCTTTAAATTTTAATCTGCAACACAGTAAAAGTCAGTCAGTCAGTCAATCAGTCTGTCTGTCTGTCTGTCTGTCTGTCTGTCTGTCTATCTATCTATCTATCTATCTATCTATCTATCTATCTATCTATCTATCATCTATCTATCTATCTATCTATCTATCTATCTATCATTCTTGCTTTTTCTGTATCTCCATCACATTGGTTTAGTTCCCAGAAAATTATTACGTGTCATAGATTCAATATCATCTTGGCACCAATTAAAGAAATCCAGGTTGTGAGAGGAGGAAGCTCCTGTTTAAATGTGAATGCTAGCAGAAGCAATCAGCAAAGAGCCCCCGAGAAACTGATGAATACATATACAGAGAAGGAAAATCGATTTTGAGATAAGGACTGAGGTGCCGTGCCGAACTTGAAATCACCTTCTCCTTCCCTCCCAGTCTAAAATTCTCATTTAATAGACTGAATAGCAGTTTGAATTTGTATATTTATCTATAATGGGAAATGAAGTCCACTGGGCTGGTAGCTTTTTTTTAATAGTCCCATTTGGCAATAGAACATAGAAGATATCAGTATCAATCACGTTAACAATGTCTTTCTCCCTATCCTTCCCATAGCGGATCAGTCCAGCTCCATCCTATGAAACCTACATTGCTTCAGACAGATTAAGATGCTGGAAGGGCTTCTCATTAGCTATTGACTATTTTTCAAAGGCAGTGTTGTAACTGCAATAATTATGCATGTAATTATAATTACAAGTACCAGAGACAATTATTTTGGGGTTACAATACATTCAGCTCTAAAATGCTTGTTAGGATATGGTTTGAGCCTAACAAGTTGTCCAGGCAATATATGTGTTCTGTGACTTTAATATGAATATGTATTGTGTGACTTTAAAGTTTTACTGCTGATTCATTGTAATGCTGAGTCATGCTGTAATTAGATAATCACTGGTTGTAAACATATTTAAGACAGGTACTGTAACGAATTCAGTTGATGATATGCTACCATAGTGTGTGGAGTTGCTATCATTGTGCTATCATCGGTTGGATGGATCTGCTACCATCGTGGTTTGTGAACCAGAGTGAGTTTGTTATTCTAACCAACTACTGTTTGTGTGGTAAGAAGATTTCTGTATCACTGGACTGATTTAACTGGCAAAGACTTGGATTGATTTAAAGACTATGAGATTGTTTTTTCACTATAAAGTAAACTTTTGATAAACCAGTTTGCACATCTCTTATTCATTGCTCTCAAACGTTTCTCTGTGCTCTACACTCTGCTGGTTGGTAACACAACAACAATATCCTTAACAATGCTACCAGAACAGTGTCTGAGACAAGCCTTTGACAGGAAAACACATGCAAAGGAAGATATGTGAAAAAGTCTTCTCTAACCTAGGTATAACTCTGAGAACCCATCAGACATGTTCAGTTCTCTGGAATGCTTTTTTTTAAAAAAGTGTTTTATCGCATCCCTTGATGTTCTCTTCTTATTTGCCAGTTTTGGTATATGAAGCTTCCCTCAGTTCTCTGCCACCTCCATGTTTATGTCCATCATTTGTTATTAGAGAAATAGAAAACAGAATACTCAGACAAAATAAACAGAAATGTAAGTTTCTGCTTGATCGCAGAATTGCCCACTAAAGAGAGCTGATGTGTAGTAGATTGAGGCCAAATACGGCATTTAATAAACTTGAAAAAAAATATTTGTGGTATAAAAAATGGACAGAGATAGCCATTAGCTCAGATAGCTTTAAGTTCATGTAAGAAAAGGAAACCAAATGTCAGGCTCCAAGTAATGCACCCATCACAAATCGAACTTCAAAGCATTGCTTCTCCTCAAAGAACAAATTTATTTAGATACATCATCTTGACACTACTGGTGAAAAGCCAGTACTAAAGTTCCAGGGCTTTTCACCAATGTAAGTTTTGGTTTCTCATGTTTCCAAAACAAATGTCACATTGTCCAACCAAGGTGGGAGCTGGTTGCTTGGCGACATCTCTCCTCCTCCTTCTCTGATCAGCCAGACGTTGGAATGTGGTTGACTCATCAGTTAGGAATGCTGTTTTGACTGAAGGCTCCATGCCCCCTTTAGCTCCAAACTGTGTCAAGCTGAATGCATGTCAGAATGCTCAAGGATACAAACAATCCCATACCCCAACCAATTTCAAGCTTGACACCAATTGCTGCTATGTTGTTACTAATACAGTAGTAATTTGATTTATATCCAGCTTTTCTACTCCAGGGTCTCTCACCATGGCCAGAACTGATAACAATTATATACAATACTTACATACAAAAGAATATTTCTTCAACAGTACTCTGCTGCATTTTAAATGGTGGGTCACTATTCAGTTGTGAAACTTACTACAGAATAAACTGTGCATATTCTTAAGTTTAGGATAAAATGGGATGTTATATTCCATATTATTTTGAGTATTCTAATGTCCCTCGAGTGTCTTATTATTCAGTAGGGAAAAGAATCTTTCTACTTTTAATATGTGTAATTTTGTTATGCCCTCAACTTATAGAATTTATCTTTTTCCTAAAGAAAAAAGCATGCCAATATGATACCTTTTTCTCTTAGGGAAGTTCTTCCAGATTATTTTTATTCAAAGAAATAATGTTTTTATTCAAAGAAATAAATTTTCCAAAATATTGAATGATTCTATTGTCCTCCAATAGCTAATAACTCATCCCCCCAGGAAAAATATAATGGCTTCCTATAAATATCTGCTTATGGCTTTGGCTTCTACTAAACTCTGATATCTTTCTACCTCCTAGTTACCTTGGTGCTTTTTTTAATAAAAAAATATTCTGCAAATGAGATTTTTCCCCCCGAAGAAATGACGTTGCATGCAGTCAAATAATCCAATCCCATTTTAGTTATATGCCGTGCATCATTCTGTCTTCCTATGCACTGAAAGGAGAAGAAACTCTACTTTTTTCCTAATTATTCTTGTCTTTGTGGTGGTGATAAGTTTTGGCCAGGGGTCGGCAACCCATGGCTCTGGAGCTGCCTATGGCTTTTTCATCCTCTGCTGCAACTCCCTGTCACCAGTTGGCTCCACAATTGATAGGGCTTTCAGTTGGACACTGCACTAGGAGGAAACTCTATGGTGGGGAAACCGGACTTCTCCAGAAGTCCAGAATTTAATGGGGGGCTTCCAGTTAGGACCTTTGTGGCTCTTTGAGTGTTTAAGGTTGCCGACCCCTGGTTTTGGCCATGTCTTTCCTGCCCTGGGAAGGACAGCACAGGCAGGGAAAAGAAAGCCAGTAACATTGGGAGCTGGGCACAGAAATAAAGCAGCAGTGAGAAAGAAGATAGGTTCCACAGAGTCCTTGGTGCTCTCTGAGTTTGTTGATTGTTTTCTTGCAGATATTTCATTACCAACTAGGAAATGAAACATCCGCAAGATTAAAACTAAGCTCAGACAGTACCAAAGACTCCACAGTTCAACCCCGAGCTACAGATATTCTTTCTATTGGAAGATAGGTTCCCTTTTGACTTCTTGAATCTGCAGATGTACTGACATGACACAAGCCAACTCTCCAGGTTGCAAATCTTCAAGCTCAGTTTCTTGGAAGAAAGAATGCCAACTTTCAAGAGGTATGAGTGGAATTACTAAATACAATGGTACACAATATAAACTGTGTTAAGAGCTAGAGAGCCAAGATAATTAAAAGATAACCAGACAATTAAAAGATAACATAGGGAAAGCTTGGGTGTGCTTACATTTGACTGTCGTGATTAAATTTAGTGTGCATTTCAATAAGAAGTCATTCCAATCTACTCCAGTATGCTTTCTTTTTTGCTACTTTATGAAGGAACGTAGTGTCTGTAATTTTGAAGAGCAGGGCAAAGAGGCTTACTTCTTCCTTTCCTGGACATAATATCTTAAGGGTCTTTTTATAAGTCAGAAGGGGGATGCAGAATTATTTTGGGGGTTCTCAAAACCAGAAGGATGCCCCTCTGAATCCCACCCAAAATTGCTACTCTGTTACTATTTTTAATGTGACAGACAAAAAAAATGGTTAATCATATGAACTCTATTTTACTTACAGCATTGTTTAAATTAAAGTAAGTCAAATATTTAAAACAGTTATTTGCCCAAACTCTATTTTCTTTTTGCAGTGACATTCTGGCAATTGCAGGTTTCAGGCTAAAATTCACTCATCCCTCTTCAAAATTCTTGCCATTCCACATTCTTTCTTTTAGACTTGATCTGTCAGATTCTTTTCTTCTGAGTTCAAAGAAAAGGAAATTTGATGTACTACTGGGTACAATGACTGTAGATTTTATATTTGTGGATTCAAATGTGAACTGACCTGAGCCATAGCTCCTGGACCGATGTGTGGGTAGAACTTAATTATACAGCTTCTTTCATTTTGCTCAAATGGACTAATGCAGACCATCGATTAAAATAAATATGCAGTTAGAGAGAAAATGAATGTAGAATATATTAACTATTTGATGGAAATGTCAAATGTAAAAGTATGCTTAAACTCGTATTCAAGAAAAAAATTATTTTAATGCTTGATCCATCAAATAACATGGAAAATGGATGGCAAGGAGTTATGAGGAAATACATTTCAACAATGCCCTTCTTGGATTATGTGATGCCAACAATGGGTACTTGTGGAAAAAAAAAATCAAGTCTGGCCTTACGAAAGGAATAGTTAAGGAGGAGAAAGAGCAAACTAGTCCTGGGGAACTAGAATGTGTGAGAAAGAAATTCCAAATAACCCTTGATTTTGATTGGTATAAAATATGAGAGAGGGTGTGGGGACTCACAAGCTTTCAAGATTGTATTATTCTACTCTACAACAAAGAACATTCCTGAAATCCCTGCTACTTTGAAGGACTGATAGTACTCTGTTTCTTCTAAAATAGCAACTAAGGACTTTTGGCTGACCTTCGAAAAAATAAGATAGGTTAGACATGGTTATGATTTGGTGAAAACAATCACCAAAGAATTACAAAAGTGTTCTAACCAGAAGAGCACAAGCTACAAGCTCTAGCTTAAATTGGGAGAAGATAATGGCAAACGGATTTCATGCTTCCAATATTTGACATCCAATGGAGGGGTTCAAGTCATCCTAGCCCAAGCCTGGGGAAAGAGCCAGGTCTTTGTGGTCCTCTCAAACACCACCAGGGAAGGAGCCACATGGATTTCAGATTTCTAATTCCAGAGGGCTGGTGTCATGACAAAAAAGATTTGCTTCTTGGCTCCTGATATTGTTTAATCAAGGGAACCAGAAGTGTGCCAACCCTTTCAGCTTAAATCGGCTGGTAGACAACACAAGAGATAGATATAGCTGTGACTTGTTCTTCAAGTCCATGAAAACTCCCACATTGTGTACCATATTTGAATGGGGAAGTACAAGGTCAAAGATGGAATGTTTCCAGAGCCAGGTAGGCATAATACAACAGCGATTTGGTTCTGGTAGGATTGAAGTGAAGACAATTCCTCCCCATCTAGACCCACACAGATTCCAGGCACTAGGGGAGAATAGCCCTCACTTGGCTAGTCTGTGGTCAAAAGATATAATGGAGCATCTTTAGCATGCTGATCATGCCAAATCCCAAGCTAATAGATGATTTACACAGGAATTTCTTCCAGAAGTTGAATGGAAAGAAAGAGAAAGTTGGGCCCTGGGTCATCCTAGAGAGGAAGGGCCTAGGGCAGGGGTGTCAAACTCAATTTCATTGAGGGCCACATCAGGGTTGCGTGTGACCTTTATGGGGCGTGGCCAGGGTGGGTGTGGCTAGCTTGACATCACTTGTGTCAGGGGCACCTGTGGTGGCCCAAGCACTCTGCAAGTGAAAACAGGCTCCCAAGCTTCATTTTCAGCTGTGAAGGCATTCTTCAACCCTCTGCCAGCAAAAGCAGAGCTCAGAAGGTCCACCTGTGGCCCTCGTGAGCTCCGTTTTTGGCTGCGATGGCCTCCTGCAACCCTCTGCCAGTGAAAACGGAGCTTCATTTTTGCTGGCAGAGGCACTACGGGCCAGTCCAGGGCCGTCCTGCGGGCAGTCCCATGGGACATATCTAAGCACCCCCTGGGCCAGATTCAGCCCTCAGGCCTTGAGTTTGACACCCCTGGTCTAGGAAGTGACCTTTGCCCCCCAAACTAGAACTAGTTCTGAAAAAAGGGAATACCATAAAATGGTGGCCCCTATTCCAAAACCCTGGATCCAATCCAGAAGAATACTATGGTTGATGGTACCAAAAGCCACTGAGACATCAAGGAAGATGCAGATGGAAGATCTACCTCCATACCAGCTCCATCACAGGTCATCTAGAAGCACGACCAAGACTGTTCCTGCACTAAATTGTGCCCTAAAACCCAAGTGAAGTTCTCTGCTATTGTTGTTCATAAACTGAGTGAAGGGACAGAAGATCACAGGTTTCACAATCTGGCAACAACCTAGTTTATATTGTAATGAAAACATACAACTCCTTACATTTTAATGGGAGAGAAGCTGCAGAAAGAGGGAAATAAAAATTTTATTACAATTGATTGGAGTGAAGTGAGTAACCAAAGAGTATCAATTGTCCTTGTAAAAGTGATATAAATAGCTTCACAGAATTTTGATTTCCCTTGTGTAAATGATAATGTAAGAATGGATATAACTATTTTAATTGTAGAGACAGAGTTGAATTGGGGAAAGTGGTGAGATGTTTTATGACAGATTTGGATAGCGGCTGCATTGTAAAAATGTCCTTTAAGTTGAATTTAAGTTAAATTTGAGTGTGTAATTTATTTTCTTGGCTATAATTTACAGGGAATGTGTTATTGCCTTCCAGATTTAGCTGTGATTTTTCTATCTAGCTTTTGGCCTTTGTATTTCTTCTAGGTTGTTCATCCAAGCACCAACCAGGACTGACCTTGCTTAACTTCCAAGCTGAGATAAGGTAGTAAGGAAGTCTCCGTCTACCTATCTATCTGTCTATCATCTTCTGGTTGCACCATCTGAGTTTCCTATTGCCTTCTGACCTGTCTCAAGATGCTGCCAATTTAAAAGAAGTCATTATACTTAGTACTTTTAAGACTAGACATAATAGGGGAGAGTTGATGGGAGATTTAAAAAATTGAATGGGGGTTTAAAATATTTATTCTGGACACATCCACTTTCTGATTTCCTGTTTCCATTTTCCTTCTTGACTTATTTCACAAGGGACATGAAAGCCATCATCTATGCTCAATCTGAGGAAATATGCATTGCTGTGTTAATAAGAAAGGCTGTTTGAGGCTTGTTAGAACAATCAAAAGCAATATAGGTCCTGCTCCTGAGGTTTATACAATACAAGAGAGATGGCATAGAAGAGCTGGGAAAAGAAAAAAGACTGAAACACTTTGTTGTAATGTTTCCATGGTCATCCAACAAAAATGTGATATCTGTGTGCTACTCAGAACTGCAGAGCAGAGCTCTGAAAAATAAGCTAGCACAGTTTCTCCAACCTGATGTCCTTGAGATATATTAAGCCAATGTAGAATACTGGTAAAGGTGCTGTCTGGTAGGCCTAGATTCAAATTCATCCTTAGCCATGGAATCTCACTGAATGATTTTGGACAGGTCCTGACCTTTGGAATTCAGTCTTGCAGGCCCAGGCTTTCTGCACAGGTAGGCCTATTGACCATGAGGAGCAGTCCAAGTAGAGAGAGTTTAGAGGGGGAGTTTGCCTTTTGAACCTGCTCCCTTGTCTGGAAGACTTACTTAGCTTATCTCACATTAGTGATTAAATTGATATTCCTGGGTTGCCATTACTGTCTTCAGCTTGCTTTTCTTCTTCTGACTGTGACTCAGGTGGGTCAGGTTCTTGCTCTTCATGGCTGAGAAAAGTGAGCTCAAGCTTTCCTGTTATCATGTTATTTGATAATGTGTGATGAA